>NW_024871042.1:14620000-15220000 GCF_019054845.1 Dipodomys spectabilis
CACATGGGGAAATAAGAAGCTCTAAGCACAAGACCTAGACAGGAGGGCAAGTGTGTCTAGCAGCTTATTTTAGGGGGTACTAGGGGGTTCATGAACCTATGTTTTCTGCTTTTGAGCTTCAGCTGAACTTTTCAGACAAGAGAGGATAAGTTCAGGCTGCTCGTTTTGGCAAATGCATTTTTATGTTGATTGAAGTGTGTCCTTCTTAGCGTGTTCTTTAAAAAAATAATAGTTATGTTTATCAAATAGTCTTGCAAAGGGGTTTCCATTTCCATTAGAGAGGCCGGGTGAAAGTATAATGCATACTGATCAATGTTGCCCCCTTGTCCTCCCGTCTTCTCCCATCCCTACTGTCCATTATGTAGCTCATTTTCACATAATGTACATAGATATAATGACTGCCTTGCTCTCCCCTCTTCCCTCCATTTGTGTGCTCCCCTTTGTCCTCCTCCCTGCACATGTTCCGCTTTCCAATATTCACTTTCTTAATGGGTCATTATTTGTTCAGAGGAATTACACCATTGGATTCCTTCCCACAGAAACTGTCCTTCAGTCAGTTAGTATGTCGGCCATGTTCTCTCTTATGTGTTCAGTTTAGGTCTAAAATAAACACATGCATGATAACACACAGGGTTAAATGCATAAATATACAAACAAATTGACCGAATGCTGGTTTATTCAGCTTATGCTAGTTACCTGAAGCTCAGTTCAACTGAATATACTGTATTTGGTCCTAGAAAAAGTACAGTCTATCATCCCATTGTAGTTTTAAAGGCTGGCTCCTGAGGTAAAGCCAGAGCAAGTTGGTTGCACTGTGCTGAGCTCAGCAGCATGCGTGTCCAACATTGGTTATTTCATGGTGAGGACTTGATAAAGACCTCCCATTCCACAACATTCAGGGCTAGGAAGGTGGCTCAGTGGTAGAGTGCTTGCCTTGCATGCATGAGGCCCTGGGTTTGATTCCTCAGCACCACATAAGCAGAAAAAGCCAGAAGTGGTGCTGTGGTTCAAGTGGTAGAGCGCTAGCCTTGAGCAAAAGAGCTGAAGGACAGCACCCAGGCTCAGAGTTCAGGCCCCACGACTGACAAAAAATAAAGAAAGAAAGAAAGAAAGAAAAAGAAAAAAAATACCTCATTTGTGCAAATATCCTTACCAAATTCCAATAGGTTCTTATAAGAGTTCTTTTGTGATTATTACCTTTAAATTTGTACAAAGGGGTTTCCATTCAACTTGTCACTTTATCTGTACAATGCAGTGTGACTGGTGTCATCAGAATCCTTAGATGAGGAAGGCTGGAGACATGACTAGATGGTAAGGGTAAGAGTGTGTGTTAACAAGCTCAAGGCCCTGAGTTTAAACTCTAGTACAACTAAAAAAAAAAAAATGTTCCTAGAATAGTGTTTTATGATTCGACCCAAACATAAACCTGTAAAGAATCATTCCTGCCACATTTACTTATGGTCATGTTCCTAAATGCCACTAATTTTTAAAAGTATATTTTTATAAAATTAAAACAATATCTTATGGTAAAATAGTTCACATGGTTATAAAAAGGGGTTTTAATTCAACATATCAGTTTGTGGGTACAATACGTTGTGATCGTGCCCAGCTGATGTTCTTGACTGTGCACTATTCTCATTCCCAGACAACAGAGGCGGGAAGTGAGGATTGCACAGGTATGCTGTTTCCATGTTAGAGATTCAAGCTGATTGCATCATTCTATCACCTCATTCCATCTCCAGCATTCAGGAAAATCTACTCAGCTTTCTAACTGTTTCTCACTTGTGAAAACAAATATGACAAAGGCACCAAGGATTTCAGAAAATTGAGAAATACATGAGGTAAAGACTAGTTGGGAGTCCTCTCTCTGTGGGCTCAGTATGTTTCTTTTCCTTTTCTTTCACTGTGGAAAGATTCAACTTAAACTCTTGTTAGAATCTTGAAAACTGAGGATGTGTGTCATTTGTGTAATAAAATTCTATAATCACAGAGCCTTTGGGAGCAGACATTTGGAAGGATTGAGTTTTTGTTGAAATATATCCTAATTGCCCAAAGGGCTAGGTTAGCCTAGGAAAGTGCAAATCACCATAAAGGAGCAACGGAGGATTCACAGCAGGGCCAGCATCTCTTGGTAGCTAGTAACCAACATCCTTGAAGAAAGCTCAGGTGAGAAGCTGTTGATTTCTGCACTGGAGATATTTGCTGGAGGCTTACATTAAGCGCTGGATCAGAAAGGTCTGCATCACTCCCATCTCCCCATCAGTCTTTCTGTCTCTACCACAGCCAAGTTCTACCACACCACTGCGTCTATTCCAGGAGGTGGTGAGTACCATGGCTTGTTCATATGACTTTCCAAGCAACTTGGATATTGGCATCTAAATTCGACTTTCTGTGAAGGAGACTCTGAGTGTCTGCCTGTCGCCAGGTGCCCACCAGTGTTGCACAGGTCTGCTCCCCTGGCTTCCTGTCTCCTTCATGGTACTCTAGTGCAGATCTGAGGAGAGGTTTGGACAGAGCAGCTAAATCAGGTGATGTGATCATTTACATGCTTTCTTTTGCTTCTGCATCTTTTCCTTAATTGCTCATAAAACAAATAAGAACCTGATTCTTTTCCCCCACATCGTTGGTCGTGAGGCTTGAAGTCAGCCTGGGCACTGTCCCTGAGCTCTTTTTGCTCAAGGCCAGTGCTATACCACTTTGAGCCACAATGTCACTTCTAGTCTTCATGGGGTTAATTGGAGATAAGAGTCTCATGGACTTTGCTGCCAGGGCTGGCTTTGAACTGTGATTCTTAAGTCTCGGCCTCCTTAGTAGCTTGGATTACAGGCATGAGCCATTAGCACCCAGCTAGAACCTGATTCTTACAGTGTTTATTTGTGCTGGTACTGAGAGCTTATGCTCAGAGCTTGGGCACAGTCCCAGGGCTTTTTTGCTGAAGGCTGATACTCTACCACTTGAGTCATAGTTCCAGTTATGGCTTTTTGGTGGTTAATTTGGAGCTAAAGAGTCTCAGGTTCTTTCTTGCTTGGGCTGGTATCAAACCACAATCTTCAAATCTCAGCTTCCTGAGTAGCTAGAATTTCAAGCATGAGCCATTAATGCCCAGTTTCTTATGGTGGTTTGAATTGTATTTTAAAAAAATACCAAATGATAAATTCACAGAGTAAACCATTCTGAGCACTGAGTCTTATATAGTGGTTTTCTGGTTGACATTTCTCCTGACAACTACAGTGGAGTGGTCATGTCATTCATATGACCATTGCAAAATGTTGTACCTCTGTCTTGGGCTTTCAAGACATACTTTGCCCTAGACCCACTCTGTATTACCATGATAATCAAAGACAGCACTTGACACAGCTCAGCTTTAAGTGGAAGAAGGAGGACTCTTTAAATTAAACTTGCTAATCAAAGGCCTGAGACTTAGAAAGAACAATTCACTGAATAATTGGCTATAGCAATTGAGTTTGTTAGAAGTTTTTTTCCCTTCTTTTAGGTTCTATGGTGCATTGTGTGAGCATGGGAACAGAGCAGAGGGAGTGGAGATGGCCTTTTATAGGCTTCCGGTTAAGCTTTTAATTTACACTTATATCTAGACCAGCTGAGGCTCCCACATCACTGTCTGTGAGAGAGGAGAGAAAACGTGGCATTCTATTTTTTACACCCTCTTCTCCTTGAGCTCTGCATCTTCATTTAAAAGCAATCAGGTGGGCAGGTGTAGGGATTGGGAAAAGGATGGCTTTTAATAGCTTTTGAGATCAAGATTCCAACTAACTCTTTAAATGCTGGCCCACGCTTCTGTCATGCCTGATGCAGTATTTTCAGTTCCACCTGTGTGTCTTAAGGATTTTGCACTTTTCAGAGTACAAAGATGTCTTAAAGAAGGACAGCAGGGTATCTGGAGGTGGGAGAAGCAGGAGAGAGAATGCTCTTCAAAGTCCACTTGATTCAGCCAGTCAGTCAGCTATAGTCTAGCTGCAAGAAGGTCTCAGTAGGCAGAAATCTTGGCTAAAGTTGCTTCCATAAGAGCACATGGGAAGCATGTGGCTCACCTGGGAATGCTGGGTGGTTATTTGTGTGGCTCTATCACCACCCTTCTCCTTCCAAAGGCTGTAGGTTTGGTTGACACCAGGGAATTGGACTCATAGTAGAAGATGAGCCTGTTGGAGTCATAGAAGGAAACCATATCTCACACATACCTGGAAGGGAATGGGGAGAGTAGATTGAAAGCATCGGAAATGGGATAAAGACCCATATCCAAGAAGCAGAAACAAAGGCCAGGGTAAGTGGAAAATGTGTGGTGAGCTGGCCGAAGAGAAGGCCTGGGGAGTTAGGATGGGAGAGGACCCATGGAGTCTGATATGAGGATATTCTAGGCCAGACGTGGATGCTAGCAGTAAACCAGATGGTAGGTGAGCCTTGTAAACATTCCCTAAAGAGCAAGAGATTGACAGCGTCCTTTGGAGGCAAGGCATGGCCATTAACCCTGTCCCACAAGAGGAACTTTGCTGAGAGTTTACATCTGAGTATCTGTGGTGAGCAACAGCAATGATGTCACCATTGTGAAGTGACCAGTTGGAGTATGCATGGACAAAGGTGAGTGCATTCCTCTGTCTTTTATTATTGGGCTTCCCAAAGGACACATCTGCCCTAAACTGTCTATGTGCTGCCTTTACATCATAGCTCCAATTTACGGAGACCATAATGGCAAGTGTGAGGAGGGACTCCATGTACTATGGCTCCACATATTGAATGCCTGGGGGAGAAGTGGCAATTGGCCAACAGAGAAGCCAGCAGAAGCTAGGCACTGGTGGCTCACTTCTGCAATTCTCTCCAGGAGGCTGAGACCTGAAGATGTAGGTTCAAACCATTCCAGGCAAGAAAGTCTGTGAGACTCTATCTCGCTTTAACCACCAAAAGGCTGGAAATAGAGCTCCAGTCTTAAGTGAACAAGCAAAGGACAATGCACAGACCCTGAGTTCAAGCCCCAATATCACAGCAAAATAAGTACATAACTAATAATCATTATTAATTAATTATAATGATCATTCGTTGCTATCAAGTATTTAATAATTAATTAATTAAAAGAAGCCAATGGAATTGGGCCAGAGAGTGATTCATCTCAGAGGAGGATGAAGAAAAGTGTTTATTCAACAAATACTGAAGCATTGAATACATGCCAAGTTCTGTGCCTAAATATTAGAATACATTTAGTATTCTAATGATGACTCAGGCACCAAGACAATGGGATAAATATTGGGACTGGAAAGGGGTTATGAGGCACCTAGAGGAGTCCTAGAAGATAAGCAGAGCCTTCCTATTGATACAGAAAGCCAAGCCGTGGCTCAAGAATGAGCAGGAGTTGGGTAGAAGACACTGGCTTTCAGCAGAGGAGACAACATCTATGAATTCCTGGTGATGTATGTGGAGTAGGAGTGCACAGAATGTTAGGGAAGCACTGAGTTCTGGCTGGGGTATGGAGAGGGAGGGGGCATAGATACAAGCTGGGGCCATAATGCAAAGAACCGTCTACATCATGTAAGGACTTTATTCTCAAATCCATGGAGAGCCACTGTAAGGCATTTAAACTAAAGAGAGGCAATCTGTGCTATGCGGGGAGCTGGCTTGGGAGGAAGGATTGGAGCAAGAGAGAAAGAGACACTGGAGACAGACCTAGCGTGATGGGGAGAGGGAGGAGGGAGAGATGACATCTAGGTGTCTGCAATGGACGATGGAAGATACGCAATGCTGCCTTTAAGAAATGGAGGAGAACTGGGGTTCTTGAGGGTAAGTTGTGGCTGTGTCTTTAAGTGGTGCCTGGATGTATGTGTGCCAGGGGGAGGGTAAGGGGCGAGGTGGGGGGGGGAGGTAAGGTGGGTTACAGGACCCAGAAGAACTTGTCATCAGTGAACAGCTGTGGCTCTGTGTCTGTGTGGGCCAGTACTAAAGCTTGAACTCAGGGTTTGGCTGTTGAACCTTAGCCTTTTCACTCAAGGTTGGTGCTCTACTACTTGGACCACAAATCTATTTCTGACTTATTTGCCGGTTAACTGGAGATACAAGTCTCATGGGCTTTCCTGACAGGGTGGTTTTGAACCTCCATCCTCAAATCTCAGCCTTCTGAGTAGCTAAGATTATCTGAGTAGCTAAGATTACAGTTGTGGTAGACCTAGATCCCTGCTCAACCATGGGTTTTTTTTCTCCTTGGTACAGAAGAGAAAGTCACACTGGGAAAATAAGGGAGTTTAGATTGGAGCATTCCAGAGGAAATACACCTTATATTATCACCTAAGATGTGCAGTATTAAGATTTAGCTTTTTTAAAAAGTCTTTTTATTTTTGTCGGTCATGGGGCTTGAACTTGGGGCCTGAGCACTGTCTCTGAGCTTTTTCACTCCAGGTTAGTGCTCTATCACTTTGAGCCACAGCACCACTTCCAGGTTTTTGGTAGTTAATTGGAGATGAGTCTCATGGACTTTCCTGCCTGGGTTGGCTTTGAACTGAGATCCTCAGATCACAGCTTCCTGAGTAGCTGGGATTATAAGCCAGATTTAACTTCTGAATGCAGAGACAAAGTCTAAATGTCTCAGAGCAATCAAAAGGAACTCACAGAATTTTGCTTATACAATGGCTCTTGTTTTATGAATTCCTTGACATCCTTCTGAAACAAAGCAATTCTCTGCTTGGTTACTATGTTCTGGAAAACTTCCAGCAGGCACCAGAAAATGCTATACTTCACAGTAGATTCACCTTCCCTGAGCTCTGCCTTCCTTCTCCCTGGGTCCATATTTCACTTGTATCAGGATTGCGCCTGACTCCTGCCTGTCTTAAACCCCAGAAGAGAGCCATCTGTTGAGCTATGGAATGCATTCAGCAAGAAGCCATGATCATCATTCTAGCCAGGGCATGCTGTTGCTTGTAGAATTTTTTATAGGTGGAGGCACAGCGTATGTTCTGAATTAGAGGCTCTCATCTGCCTGTGGCAAATCGCAACATGTGCTAGCAGAAATTCCCTCCTGGGTGATATTTGAACTGTGTAAAATATTATTTGTTCCAACATTCCACTGCTTTCAGAAACCTTTCTCCATTACTATTTAGCTTTCGAATGCAGAAGTGAGTGAGTATGTGTATGTGTGTTGGATTATTTCACAAAAGCATTGTCTGTATAGAAAGAGGGGAAAAATGATGTATAGAATTGCTATGATTTAGCTAAGTGTTTCCCCAAAGTCCATGTGTGCTAAATGCTTGGTTGTCAGCTCTTTTGGTTGTTGGTAGAACCTATGTAACCTATATGAGGTAGGGGCTTGTAAGAGGAATTCCGTTTTCTGGGAGTGTTCCCTTAAAGGGGAGCTGAGGCTCCAGCCCCTTTCTCTTGCTCTTTGCTCCCTAGCTATACTAAGGTGAACAACTTCCTCTGCCACTCAGTCCTGCTTTGATGGGATGTCTTGCTGAGCACACTTTTTTTTTTTTTTTTTGCCAGTCTTGGGTCTTGAACTCTGGGCTTGGACACTGTCCCTGAGTCTCTTTGTGCTCAAGGATAACATTCTACCACTTGAGCCACAGCACCATTTTCAACTCTTTCTGAGTAGTTTATTGGAGATGAAAGTCTCATAGACTTTCCTGCCCAGGCTGGCTTTGAACCACGATCCTCAGATCTCAGCTTCCTGAGTAGCTAGGATTACAGGCGTGAGCCATTGGCACCTGGTTAACTTTCCCTCTTTTTAAGTGCATTATCTTGAGTATTTTGTAACCCTAATGGAAAGCTGACTAACACAGCAGAACACTCTTTATATTTAGACTTAAAAAAGACCTTTTTATACTTCAAAGGACGTATTCTGACATAACATATTTGTAATTTTATACTTTTAAAGAGGGAACGGTATTGAACGTAACCTGGTATTTGTCGTGTCTGCTAAGAAATAATTCTGCTTTATAGCATCAAGTGAGATAAAAGCTTTAACTTCAAGGGGGAAAAGCTGAAAGTAAATGGTGGTGTTTTAGGGAAGAAATGCATTGTAGAGGTAGATTAGTTATATGAGTTTGTGCTACAAGTGCTTGAACAACTATTTTCTGCATGAATCAGGGATCAGTCCCTTCACTGGGAAATATGGAACAGGCAGGCTGGGCATGCTGGCTTGGTGGAGAGTTTATAGACACCAGGAGCTTCCCATAATAATTGAAGTTGGTTGAAGAAGAAAGGTGTTAGGGGTTTTAACATATGGTAAGACTGAATATTCTGGATGGAATTTAGTATAATTTAGTATAAGGGGCTCAGATGAAGTTATCGTCAATCCCAGAGGCAGAAATAAAAGTTTGTTGATGAAAGTTCTTCACAGGTATCTCTTTGTCCTTAGGATAAAGCCCAAGTTTCTTAAGGTGTTATGTAGAGTTGTTATGATTCGGCTTTGATTACATTTTCAGCCTTTTTTTTTCCTTGCCATCCTTGTTTGTCTCGAATAGCTCAGCTTTTCCTGTGTCATCCCTCCCAATATTTACCCTTAATATAAAAACGACCGTACTCTGGCAGAAAGAAGAAAGTGAAATAGCAGGCATTCTATTCTCTGTATTTCAATGATACACTCCTTGGAACAACTAACAAATCTAATGTAAAACCAAATTTGATTCCTACTGAAGTTGGGCAGCATGCCTCATAAAATAGGTGCAAGTTAAATACAAACACCCTTACTACTTCTTCCAAAGTCATATGGTAGTTTGGCAATGAAGCAGACCTTTGCTTTCTTATCTGTAAAGCAAGGATGTCATAATTTACTAAACATAGCTGTGGGAGAATGATGTCAGATCATGTTTATAAAGAACTAGCCACGGCACCGGGCAAGTAGCTATTGCTACATGTGGTCACTATTTTACCTAAGGGAGTGGTCTGACCCTTCCAATGCGTAGTGCTGTTAAAGACAATCAGGAGGTGCCAATGCTCCAACTTCTTTTATGTGCTTATGTAATGTTCCTATATGTGCATGCATGCTTACTTGTGTTCTCACTGTATGACGTATACTATCCCATACAGAGGCTGATTTCTCCTCCAAACTTTCTCCCTATAATATGTATTGTTCATCAACCTTCAACCTTAGTTCAAAGCATCACTGAGGTTGACATCTTCAAGTACAGCTGTTCAAAATAGTGCTTAGAGGATTGAAAATGCTAAGTTCTAAATAATAAATGAAAGGGTAGTTCAGAGCCCTATCCATCTGTGTTCATTTCCAATTACAAATGAAAATCTCTACCTTGACACAAGTTGGCTTTTTTTTTCTAAACCATCAGTTTTTTGTGTTTTTTTATTGTGTTAATATTGTACAGAGGGGTTACAGTTACATGAGCAAGGTAATGAGTACATTTCTTATCAAGCATTGTTGCCTCCTCCTTTGTTTTTCCCTATCATCCCTTCCCTCCCACCTCCTCAACTATACTCCCCCCACCCCCCCCCTCCCCACCCCCCCCCCCCGGCCTAAATTGCAAAGTTTATTTTTCGACATAGTCTTGCACATCTCATTGTTGCAATGGGTCAACCTGTATCCCTAGTTAAACATTTTTTTCCCTTCTCCTCCCCAAATTATACCAACATCAAATACTGTGAAGACAGGGGTTAAACTGTAGGGGAGGCACATACAAAGCAACAAAAAAATCACATGGTACGTATAAATATTAGAAACAATAGCAAGAAAGATTTTTTTTCTTAAAACAGCAGTTGTGAAAGAAATGTTTTACTTTACTGGAAAGCCAGTATGTTCCCAAATAAATGTTTTTATTTGTAATGGAGAAAATCATTCCCCAAACAAAAATCTCAGGTAATGCATTACAGACCTTGCCCACAGCTTTATATTTCCCCCTTTATCATTATTTATTTATTTACTTATTTATTTATTTTTCGGTCGTAGTGTCTGAAATCTGGGCCTGGGCACTGTCCCTCAGCTCTTCAGCTCAAGGCTAGCACTTTACCACTTGAACCACAGAGCCACTTCTGGCTTTTTCTGCTTATGTGGGGCCGAGGAATCGAACCCAGGGCCTCATGCATGCAAGACAATCACTCTACCACTGAGCCACCTTCCCAGCCCTATCATTATTTTTTGTAAGTCAGCAATGAGTCTCTTTGGTTTCCTTCTCATGTTTTGCAAACATCATTATAAAAGCAGTACCATTAATTAATAACTATTGGATTCTTAAAAATAAAAAAGAACACCACCAAAGCTTTCATCTTAAATCATCTCAGGAAACTGGAGAAATTTCAATATAACCTTTTGGACTACACAGCTGACTAGTCTTCTTCCTGTTCCTTCAATTATTCTGGCAGTGAGTTTGCATGATATCCTGGTACTTCACTAATTCATTTACAATTCACACTGGCATGTATGATATAGCTATCTTTGAGGACAGACTAACGTCAGTGTAAAGTCAATGTAGACTAAAGTAACAGAATTCTGGTTTACAATGGTCATGCCATATTGTAGGCAGCATTTACTATAACTAGAGAGCAAAAGAAATGCTAGTGTTGCCTTAAAATAAGACAATTTCTGAGGCCTGTCACAAGAACTGAAAAGATCTCTCTTCCTTCTTGCTTTCCTTTTAACTACCATCATAAAACAAAGAAATTGTTGGAAACTTTTGGATGATTCCCCTGTCTTCATGGAAAGAAATACTTAATTGAAGTTAGCGACCTCCTCTTTTTCATTGAAAGATCACCTCTACCCTCTGAAAGAGTTGTCAGGGGAAAGATTTCTGCCTTCCAGGAGCCTTGGAGAATTATAATCAACTGTCTCCGTAGATTATATACTCTCCTTGAAGTACATTAAAAAGCCATAGGATGCAAAACATATAGTGCTTATTCTTTACTACGTTTCAAATATAAGGTTGTTTGAAGGCACGATAGGAAAAAAAGAGTTCAGCTGTGGACAGCAGGAAAGGGTGGATTTAAATAAATTTCCAAGCAATCGGAAGATTCTGGGACAGACTTACTCACACAATGTGAGGTACTGCTGTGAGCATTGCTTCCGTGGGCTGAGCCAACTGCTCTCCAGGTTTATTTCGGCACTGCCTTGGGCAGGCAGCTTCTCTCCATTAGTGTCCTCCTCCAGGGTTGAAAGGACCTAGAATGGGAGAGGGAGCTTGGCATTTGGGGAATACAAATAGTTTACTATGGCCTGGACTGCAGATTGCTGAGTGGGGAGGTACAGTGGGAAGAGACTGGAAATCATGGAATTTAAACAATGGAATTCAAAAATACTTTAAGGACAATGTTAATCATTAAGCATTTTTCAGACAGATGGTATGATAAGCGGTTAGTCTTAGAAACATCACTGTTAGTGGGGCACTGGTAGATCATGCCTGTAACTTTAGCTATTTAGGAGGTTGAGATCTAGAGTATCATGTTTTGAAGCCAGCGCAGGCAGAAATGTCTGTGAGATTCTATCTCCAAAATATCCTTAGTGGATAAAAAGCAGAGCCAGTGGACTGATTCCCACCAGCATCTGTTGTTATCAGATTTCTTGATAATTTTTTTTTTGCTAGTTCTGGGGCTTGAATTCAGGGCCTGGGCACAGTCCCTGAACTTCTTTTGCTCAAGGCTCGCATTCTACCACTTGAGCCACAGAGCCACTTCCAGCTTTTTCTGTTTATGTGGTACTGAGGACTCAAACCCAGGGCTTCATGCATGCTAGGCAAGTACTCTACCACTAAGCCACATTCCCAGCCCAGTAATGACCATTCTAATCTCAGTGTTGTTTTGAGTTGCATTTATTTTATAGCCAGAGATGTTGAGCATTTCTTCATGTGTCTCTTGGCCATTTGCATTTCCTCTTCAGAGAAGTCTCTCTTAAAGTCGTTAACGCACTTTTGAATGGGATGGTTGTTTCTTTGGGGGTTTGTTTTGGGGAATTTAATTTCTTGAGCTGTAGGTATGTTATATGTCTAGTGAAGATCTTTTCCTAGTCTGTGTGCTTTCTATGTATCTTGCTAGCTATGTTCTTTGCCATGCAGAAGCTTTGCAGTTTAATGCAGTCCCATTTATCCAGCCTTTCTTTGATTTGCTGTTTCTGGATCTTTAAGAAAGTGTTGACCAGTGCCAATGAGTTCTAGTGTTTCTCCTATTCCTTCCTGTAATATTTTCAAGGTATCTGCTTTTACCTCTAGGTCTTTGATCCATTTTGAATTGATTCTGATGCACGATGACATATAAGGGTCTAACTTTAGTTTTCGACATGTATTTAGCCAATTATTCCAGCACCATTTGTTGAAGAGGCTGTCTTTCTTCCATCCTATTTTTTTTCTGCGTCAGGAGAGCTAATTGTACCTGCCCTGGACAGTTCGAAGTGCCCAAGTCATCTTTGCCCTGACGGAGAGTTGCATCTTTGTATGTGGAACTTGGGAGAAAGTCCTGGGCTGCAAGTCAAGATTTGGGGATTGTTACTCTGTAGAAGACATAGGACCAAGGAGATCATTGAGAGAGAGTAAGCAGAGTAAAAGCAGTCTGGGAGAGGACGAAATCTGGAAGATGTCTACAGGCAATGGAGTGACAGAGAAATCTGACAAAGAGGAGCTAAACTCATTTTCTCACAAAGGCAAAAGTAAACAGTTGTTCCAAAGGAACCTAGTATGATGATTCCGAAAAGGAATCTTTGATTGAATCTAGTCATAAAGATTTCTCGAGAAGGAAATCAGATTATAAACTTTCAAAGATTATAGAATACTAATAGATATGTTTTAAGACCCATGTGCCTAGCACTGTGCTAAAACCTTTAGTGGTATTACTGTATTTTATATCACAATAGCCCAATTCAGAGAATTAATGTTTCCTCGATTTTACTTGAGAAAACTGAGATGTAAAGAAGTTAAATATTATGGCTTTGAGCACACAAGTGGATGTGGGCAGGGGTGGCGGGGGGAGGAGTGGTTGTGACTGAATTCTACTTTAATGTAAAATTCCTAAGCTTACTGGAGGCAAGAAGGGGCAACAAATGGGGTCCTGCTTTGAACCTGCAAGGCTATGATGTGGAAGGAAAGGGAAGAGAAAACTAGAAGGCACAGCATGTGCTTGTTTGTTTTCAAGATGGAATAACCTGAAGTGAATACAAATACTGCTGGAGAAGAGCTGGTGGGAATCAGACAACGCTCTGGAGAGAAGAGAACCATTCCACAGGGCCATTTTCCTGAGAGAGTGGCACAGGAAGGGTTGAGACCTAGAGTATCCCACGCAGGTGAGCTTGAAGTAGGAGGCACATAAGGGCTCTGCTTTATGCTTTCTATTTTGTCAGTGGAAGAAGAGGTGAGGGTTTATCTGAATAGAAAACAAAGGTTATAGTCGCTGTTTGAAGAATGAGAGAGTTCATTGGCTAGAGAGGTATAGCCAGATTACAAGTGGCACTTAAACCGCAGTGGAGGCCGGAGTGAAATAAATTCACAGTGAAATTAATCTGGGGCCCATGAGGAGAAAGAGGTCTATCCTGGATGCTTGGAAGGATTTATTGAATTATGCAAAATTAGGTAGATAGATAGATAAACATTGAATTTGCATTGACTTGTATTTTCCCCTGAAATTAATTTATCTTAAAAATTAAATTTAGCACATCAGCTAGCTATTAGTCCTTTTCTCATAAAAGATAAGATTTTTTTTCTCACAGAAGAAAAATAAATCTCTGTATGTGATCTTGTGGAAGTTTAAGTTTCTGACAAATAAAAATTCTCCTGAATAAACACGTTCTATGTCACTTTCTCCTGCTCCTTTGTTTCTATAACTGTCTCAAATCTGGAGGAAACACACACACACACACACACACACACACACACACACACACACACACATACACCAGAATAAGAAGAAGGAACAAGAGGAAGTAGGGATGGAGGCGAGGAATCAGTGTGGCTTTTGAGTTCTGGCACAAAATCGTTATTGAGAATTCCAGCATTCCTTGGGCTCCCTGGCATTTTTTAAACTGAATTTTCATTTTGTGACAATCCTCCTGGGTCATGGCCAGTTCACTCAGTGACTTTGTAGTTCACTGCAGTGACTGACAGCTTCACAAACTAGATTTGATATCTGACAGACAACTACATCTCTCCTGTTAAGTGCTGGATCTAAACTTCATAGCTCTCCACACCCCATGGTGGGAAGTCCTCTCCTGTCCTTCAATCTATGCTTGACTGTGTTTTTCTGTGTTTTTCTAATTGCAAGATGACATTGAATGTTTTTTTTTTTTTTCAGATACAAATGATTGGGGCCCAGGTGAAAATCCAGTTGCAGTGAGTGGCCCTGATTTGCATGAACTACATGTTTTTATTTTTGTACCAATCCTGGGCTTGCACATGGCCTACACTCTGTCCCTTAGCTTTTTTGCTCAAGGCTGGCACTTGACAACTTGAGCCACACCTTCACTTACAGTCTTTTGGGTGGCTAATTGAAGGTGTATCTCATTGACTTTCCTGCCTGGGCTGGCTTTAAACTGTGATCCTTAGATTGCAGCCTCCTGAATAGCAGCTAGGATTATAAGCATGAGCCATGAGTTCCCAGAGAATGAACTGACTTTAAAAATTAGAGGGTGACGATTAGACGGACCCTCATTTTCATAAAGGAGTTAATGTCTGCTTTCTGTGGGAAGATACTATTGGATCAGGAAATGATATGCTTGAAAACTAAAGTCTTTGAACAGCACACTCCTTAACAAGGCCTGGGTAACAGAAGAGATCAGAGAAGAAATAAAGCATTTCCTAGAACTCAATGAAAATGAAAACACCTCACAAAGAAACTTGTGGGACACAGCAAAAGCAGTCCTGAGGGGCAAATTTATTGCCCTCAGTGCCCACATCAAGAGAATGGAGACAGACCAAGTAAATAATCTCATGTTGCAACTAAAACAGCTAGAAAAACAAGAAAAAATGGGACCTAAAGCTACTAGACGAAGCCAGATAACCAAATTGAGAGCAGAGATTAACCAATTAGAAAATCAGAAAACCATAACCAAAATAAACCAAACAAAAAGCTGGTTCTTTGAAAAAATAAACAAAATTGATGGCCCGTTGGCAAGATTAATTAAAAAAAGAAGAGAGGAAACCCATATTAATAGGATTAGGGATGCCACGGGAAACATCACAACACGTACCCAAGATATCCAAACAATTCTAACAGACTACTTTCAAAAGCTATACTCTCTAAAGGAAGAAAATCTGGCGGAAATGGATGCATTTTTAGAGAAATACAAGTTACCCAAACTGAGCAAAGAAGAAGTTAACCAATTAAATAAGCCAATATCCTATAATGAGATACAGGAAGCTATCAAAAGTCTTCCAACAAAAAAAAGCCCAGGACCAGATGGATTCACAGCAGAATTCTATAAGACCTTTAAAGAAGAACTAATACCCATACTCCTCAAGCTCTTCAGAGAAACAGAGAAGGAGGGAGCTATCCCAAACTCATTCTACGAAGCCAATATCACACTCATCCCCAAACCAGGCAAAGACCCAACCAAAAAGGAGAATTACAGGCCAATCTCCTTGATGAACACAGATGCAAAGATCCTTAACAAGATTCTAGCTAACAGAATCCAGAAACACATAAAAAAAATAATACACTATGATCAGGTAGGCTTCATCCCAGAGACACAGGGATGGTTTAACATACGTAAGTCAATAAATGTAATCCAGCATATCAACAGAGCCAAGGTCAAGAATCACATGATTATCGCCACAGATGCAGAAAAGGCCTTTGATAAAATTCAACATTCATTCATGCTAAAAGCTCTGGAGAAAATAGGAATAGAAGGAACATTTCTAAAAACAATAAAAGCCATTTATGACAGACCAATAGCCAATATTATACTTAATGGGGAAAAGCTACAACCAATCCTCCTAAAAACAGGAACAAGGCAAGGATGTCCACTGTCTCCACTCCTCTTCAACATAGTCCTAGAACCCTTAGCCAGGGCAATAAGGCAAGAAAAAGACATTAAAGGGATCCGCATAGGGAAAGAAGAAGTGAAACTATCCCTTTTTGCAGACGACATGATACTATACCTCCACGATCCCAAAAACTCCATCCCCAAACTTTTAGAAATCATAAGTCACTTCGGCAAAATAGCAGGATACAAAATAAACCCACAAAAATCAGTTGCCTTCCTATACACTGATAACGCACAGGAAGAGAGGGAAATAAAGGGAGCAACCCCATTCACAATAACCTCCCAAAAAATAAAATATTTAGGAATTAACCTAACCAAAGATGTAAAAGAACTATTTAATGAGAACTATAAAAAGTTAAAGAAAGAAATTGCAGAAGACACTAGGAAATGGAAAGACCTCCCATGCTCCTGGATAGGCCGACTTAATATAGTAAAGATGGTGATACTTCCAAAATTAATATACAAATTCAATGCAATTCCTATTAAAATCCCAATGACGTACATCACTGAAATACAGAAAACAGTCCAAAAATTTATATGGAACAACAAAAGACCTAGAATAGCCAAAACAATTCTAGGGGATAAAGACAATATGGGAGGGCTATCCATGCCGAACTTCAAACTCTACTACAGAGCTATAATCACAAAGACAGCATGGTACTGGCACAAAAACAGACCCGAAGACCAATGGAACAGAATAGAAGATCCAGATATAAATCCACAGGCCTACAGCCAGCTGATATTCGACAAAGGAGCCAAAGACATACAATGGAAGAAACACAGCCTCTTCAACCGCTGGTGCTGGGAAAACTGGGCAGCCACATGCAGAAAACTAAAAGTGGACCCCAGCCTATCACCATGCACCAACATCAACTCAAAATGGATTAAAGACCTTAACATTAAACCTGAATCTCTGAAACTACTGCAGGACAGAGTAGGAGAGACACTTGAACTAATAGGCACAGGAAGGAACTTCCTGAACAGAGTCCCAGGGTCACAACAAGTTGGAGAGAGACTCGACAAATGGGACTACCTTAAAATAAAAAGCTTCTGCACAGCTAAATCTATCGCAACTAAGCTAGAAAGACAACCAACTAATTGGGAAAAAATATTTACCAGCAATATATCAGACAAGGGGTTAACATCCTGTATATACAGGGAACTCAAGAAACTAATCCCTCTCAAACCTAACAAACCAATTACTAAATGGGCAAGGGAACTAAAGAGGGACTTCTCAAATGAAGAAATAAAAATGGCAAAGAAACACATGAGGAAATGTTCATCATCCCTGGTGGTGAAGGAAATGCAAATAAAGACAACCCTGAGATACCACCTTACCCCAGTCAGAATGTCCCACATCCACAAATCAGCCAACGACAAATGCTGGAGGGGATGTGGAGAAAGAGGAACCCTATTACACTGCTGGTGGGAATGTACACTTATACAACCACTTTGGAAAGCAGTCTGGAGGGTCCTTAGAAAGCTAAAGATTGACCTCCCTTACGACCCAGTCATACCACTTCTAGGCATCTACCCTGAACAACAGGAACCAATATACAAGGACACGTGCACCTCCATGTTTATTGCAGCACTGTTCGCAATAGCTAGGATATGGAAACAACCTAGGTGCCCCACCACAGATGAATGGATCCAAAAATTGTGGTATCTATACACAATGGAATATTATGCAGCCATTAGAAATGACAAAATAATGGCATTTGCAGGGAAATGGATGGAGCTAGAAGGAATCATGTTGAGCGAGGTAAGCCAAGAACGAAGAGACAAACGGTACATGGTCTCCCTCATAAGTGGATGCTAAATCCAAAAGGTTAGTGATACGACAAAACTAACAGGACTTAAGAAACAAAGAACTCCCGCTCATCTGGTTGAACCACTACTAAATATCCTCATGCTGCTGATCACAAATATGGTATATAACATGTGAACACTGTTATATATTACAGACTGTGGTAGACAATTTGCTCCAGGGAAGTTAGAATGAACTTGTGACTTTGAAATTATGTAATCATTTAATCACAATCAAAAAAAAAAAAAAAAAAGAACCTCGGGGAAGGGAGGGAGGGAGGGGATGGTAGGGGGAAAACAATGGAGGGGGTAACAATGTTCAAGAGGAAGTGTACTCATAACCTCACTCATGTAACTGTGACCCTCTGTATAGTAGCTTTACAATAAAAAAATAAAATAAAAAAAAAAAAAAACATCATGTAATACACAATAAATACATGTGATTTAAAAAAAAAAAAAAAAAAAAGTAAAGTTCAGGGCTGGGAAGGTGGCTCAGTGGTAGAGCGCTTGCCTTGCATGCATGAGGCCCTGGGTTCAATTCCTCAGCACCACAAAAAAAAAAAAAAAAAAAAAAAAAAAAAACTAAAGTCTATACTTTGTTCTCCTTCGATCTTTGAAAGCAGCTTTAGGAGTGCATGGAAAGACCAGGATCTTTGAAGACAGATAGATTTGAATTCAAATCTAATATCTGTCATTTGCTGGCAAGTTATTTCTTGTCCAAACGTTAGCTTCCAGGCTGAAAAGTGAGCATAATGCTTCTTACCTGCAGGCCTTCCTGGTAAGCAGAAGGGCACACATGGGAAGGTGCTCAGGAAATAGGACATTTCATTCTTCCATTGGTCTTAATCGCAGGAAGAAAGGAATGAGCCTTTCACAATGGAGAGTGTCAGGTACATAAATAGTTGATGCCTAAATTAAATGGGAAGGTGACCTTTGCCAAAGAAGAACTCTGACATGGTGTTTCATAATTTTAATCCATGGCATTAATAGTTAGAGAAATTCACCACATTGCTTCCCCTGCATTGCCATCCACAGTGTGTGGAGCCTGAACCATCTTGTTTGAGGTTTCTGCCTCCAGAACTATGATCTAAAAAAAAAACTTAAAAAATAAAGTTAGTGTGCTTCAGGTATTTCATTATAGGATCAGAAAATGGATTTATATTGATGGGTGTGGGAGATAAAGAGACTGAAGAGAGAGAAGAGCTTGCCAATTAAAGAAAAATAAAATTCAGATTTTGAGATCAGGAATATCTGGCTCCAAACTCCCAACTTTTTACCAGTTTGCCAATAGAGTACCTGAGGGATTTATGGGGCTAGGGAAAAGAGAGTAGGTAGGCTTTAGATGCCACCCCAACTGGATGCAGACCTCTAACTCAGTCTCTTGGCCTTTTGATGTTCTTTCTTTTCTTTCAAAGGTGTTTTTGTTTAGAACCACAGAAGCTGACTATAGCTAATGCAACTTATGGGACTTTCTTATTGGATGTTGTAAGACACAGACTTCAAAGACATACAGCGTGCCTATCCTTTTGAATATCACAAAGCCTTGGACTTCAAAGTCATATACACTCAGCTGTGTTTTGTTTCTGTACCTTCTTCATGGTGGGCTGATATCAGATTGTTCATGTTGACTTCCTCTTTCTTACAGAACAGGGTTTTTCTAGCCCCTTTCTGTAACCGCAGGCTTTGTGTGCCATTGACCATTTAACTCTAATAACACAATGCCCTGGTTGACCTTGATTCAAAGGAGCACAGAGGAGAGAGAACCTGAGTCCCACTTAGCTGCACTCTGTGAAGGTGGACATGTAGTATGAACTGAGTTTGAAAGTTGAGTATAGGCATTTGCTATGTAGAGAAGGAGGAGAGTAGCACAAGGGCACTGTGACTTTCTGTAGCTGTTTGATTTTTCTATTTGTCAGTGTAGAATCACATGAATGAGTCAATTTATTTAAATAGGGACATAGGATTCAAAAGCACACCTTGAGCACCTGTACAGGCAAATATAATTGAGGGCTTCAGTGGGTTCTCTGATTTCCATAGATCCTCCAAACTCCCAGTGACCTGGGCCTCAAAACAGATGTAAAGAATCGACTTTAGTTTTCCTCATGCTGTTGTGTAATAGAAGAGCCCAATTAGCCTAGAGCCAGCTCATCCCCGGGGGACATTTTATGCCCAATCCAGAAGAAGAGCAACAACTGGCAGGCATTTCCCACTAGGACTCAATTCCTTTTACTGAGTTTGAAAGATCCAGGGGGAAGTGTCCAACAAGGATAGAATCTTTGCCAAGGTGAATTTCAAGCTGGCTTGAGAAGGCTTGAACAATAACGGCTGGCTCTTAAATGGGACTGGACAAGGTTATTAAACCCATCAAAGTGTGCCTTGGGAAGTACTCCCATCAGCTCAGGCTGGCTTTCTTGTGCTGGGAAATGCTCTCACAGAGATGAGAGCCCCACTCGCTGTCTGGGGTGTACAAGAAAGATCAGGATGCACGTTTCCCAAAGGAGGATGTTTGTTGAGTGTGGCACAAGAGTTCACTCATACCTCAAGCAGTGCACAGAACTTTTAGCCACAGGGGAGTTCTCAGTTCTACTTAAACAAACAAACACACTGGTGGCTCAAACCTGCTAAGGAGGATGAGATTGGGAGGATTGCTATTTGAGGTCAGCCCATGAATATAAAAGAGATCCCTTCACAATCAATTAGCAGATGTGGTCATCCTAGCTACATAGGAGGCTGGGGTCAGGAAGATTGTGGTCCCAGGCTAGTCCAAGCAGAAAAGTCTATGAAACTCCATCTCAATGGAAGGAAGCTGGGTCTGTGGCAGTGTGTGGCTGTCATCCTAGCTATGGTGGAAAAGGAAAAATAGGGGGATTTTGATTGGGGCATGCACCTGGGCAGGAATCAAAACCCCACCTCAAAAATAACCAATGCTAAAGGGACTGGAAGTATGGATCAGAAGTAGAGTGCCCAAGACCCTGAGTCTCAGAACAAAAACAAGTAAATAAAGAATTGCAGACACTCACAAATCTAAGTACAAGGATAGCATTCTCACTTTGTCTTAATTTTCCAAACAACTGAAAATCACACTGAAACTGGAAGACTTCATTATCACTTAAACAAGGAAAGAGGAAGTGCTCTGGGTTCTGGTTTGACTACATACTGTTGGCGTGGCAGACATAAATCTAATTTTTCCTGTGATTAAAAAAATTTCTTGAATATTTAAAGATTCACTCTCAGGTTACATAAGTGATGCCATCAACTTGAAATCTGCTTCCAAAAGAGGATAGCCATGTTCATGGAAGTTTGAAGCAGAGTGATTAAAACTTTAAATTTCAAGTACACCTAGGGCTGGATATTGATCCTGCTTGTGTGTTTGTGTGTGTATGTGTATGTGTGTGTGCATGTGAGTGTGCATGCTGTTAGTGGGCTTGAACTAAGCTTTGCACTCCTGCTTGTTCTTTTGTTCACTCAAGGCTGGCACTCTACCACTTGAACCACACCTCCACCTACAGACTATTTTGCCCAGACTGGATCCAAATCTCAGTCCTCAGATCTCAGCCTCTTTGGTACCTAAGATTACAGGTGTGAGCCCCCTTAATCTTCCTGATTGAGGGCAGTCATCTTCGGCTATCTAACCCTCATGCATAAAGTAAGGTAGTGTTGATCCGTGTTACATGTTAAATGAGATATATTATAAAGATGTATTTGTCAGATGTCTGTCATTATGACAGAACTTACAAGAAAACTTAAAGGGAGAATTTATTTAGGTTTACAGTTTCAGAGGTTTCATTTAGCTCCATTGTTTCTTGAGTTTGTGGTGTGGCACTTTTGATGGAGCAAAGCTGCTCTCCTCATGGAGGCTAAGAAGCAAAGACAGAGAAGGATGAGGGTGGAAAGAGAGAGAGAGTGGGAGAGTGAGGGAGTGAGGGAGAGAGGAAGAAGGAAGAGGAAGAAGAGGAGGAAGAAGAGAAGTAAGAGGCATATGAAGAGAAGGAGAAAGAGGAGGAGGAAGAGAAAAACTTCCTTTTAAGTGGTATGTCCTCAACTTTGACCTAGCCCCCACTTCTTGAAGTTTCTACTACTACCCAACAGCCCACTAAGCCATGAATCCGTAAATAGATTGATCCATTCATAACATCAGAACAATTATGATGCAATCATCTCTCAAAGTTCCCACCTCTAAACACTGCCACATTGGGGACCAAGCCTTCAGCACATGAGCTTCTAGGTAGCATTTAAGATGCAAACCATAGTAGGGGCCTCCATGCCTGGTGCACAGTGCATTAGGCTCTCAGTTAATGTCTAATGCTCTTAGCATTATGTGCATTATCATGCTCTTGGCTAACTCAAATCCAGGGGACTTGTTATTAGTTCTGTCCTTGGTGACACCAGTGCTGCAGTGACAATTATGTTCTTTCGGTGCTGTTGATGGCCCTGCTTCTTATCAATTAGACAACCAGTGTGTTGACTGCTTTTATGTAATACAGCAATGAGCTTGTACTCTTGTGTTAGCTGCTACTTGTAAACATGGCCATTTTTTTAATGACAGGAGTGGAGGTGAAGTTCAATGGTAGAGTGATCCCTAGCATGGGCAAAGCCCTGGGTTTTGTTCCCAATACGGTCAAAAGACAAGGAGATTAATATTCACAGAAGATCCAAAAGGGCCTTACCGAATTTCAGCTCAGTAGTTCTCATATTAGCTGTGCATGGTAGATATGTCATTATTATTTCACAAATGAGGGAAGAGAGCCAGGCATGGTCACAGTTACTTAGGAGGCTGAGGCTTGAGGCCAAGTGACCCTCATCTCTAAACAAAACAAAGCAAAACATAAATGGAAAAAGTTAAGTGAGTTGCCTCAGCGAGTAAGTAGATTCATAAGATCCCTGTGTCTCTTTAGGTAACACTTATCTTACTGCATCATCCACCTCTTGGCTTTTGTGGAGCTCCTGACCTAGTTGAGCAAGAAGAAATGCACATAATGGAAGGCAGATCATGCACAAACAGAGCTAGTATGCACCCAGTGGCTCTTACCTGTAATCCTAGCTACTTGGGAGGCTGAGATCTGAGGATCATAATTAGAAGACAGCCCAAGCAGGAAAGTTTCCCTGAGGCTTTCCAAGCCAGCAAAAAGCTGGAAATGGAGCTGTAACACAAGTGGTAGAGTACCATCCTTGAACGACAAAACTAAGGAACAGCTCCTAGGCTCTGTGTTAAAGCCCCAGTATGGGCATACATACATAAACATATATGCATGCATACACACAAAGAAAGGAATAGAAAAGAAGAGAAGAGAAGAGAAAAAAGGAAGTGGCCAGGTACAAGTTGAAAGATCAGGAATTAAACACCTCTTCCATTGGCCTGCTTATTTGTCTTCTTTGAGAGTATGTATTCACAAGCTCTACCTAGAACAGTGAAAACCAGGGCTGTGCCCAGTGGCCATAGCCTTTTGGGTCAATGAGGAACCTTGACTCAACTAGGGCCAATCTCCATTCTTTATGACAAATAGATGGGTAGAGTTGGATGTTTGAATTGAGAAGTTATGTAGACCCTGGTATGATATACTAATGCTCTGATATTGTCTCAGGAATTATATACTGGTATTCTATTACTATTTAACAGTTCATCATATGTTTAGAAGGTTGAAATGATAGCCACTGGTCACCTGGTAGTTCTACAGCCCAGGTCTTCTCTGCTGAGTTCTCTGTGCTGGGTATTAGAAGGCTGAAGTTGAAGTGTTGGTCTAGTGGTGTTCCTTTACCACACCTCTGGGGCGGTGCCAAGCCTCTTCAGAGTTTTAGCAGAGTTCAAGTAATTTTTTTTTTTGTGGGTTGGACACAGGAGGTATCCCACTTCCACAGGAATTGCCATGGCCTGGGAAATGGTTCTCTCTGCCTAGATCTAGGCTGTGACTTCCCCAGGCACATTGTTTGAGACATTCCCTTATTTGTCCAAGAAACTATCAGTGACCCATTACCAAATCCACCCTCTTGCCTGTGCGTTTTACTCTCCTTGCCCCATTCTAGGCTGGGTTATAGTTTCAAAACACGTATGCTCCTTGGAAGCCTCTGTCCATAATGACCACTGAGACTGGTGTAGAACCATCCTTACCTCCTCAACCCTCTAGTGAGAAAAACTGAAGCACATGCTATGTGTGGGCTCCCAGAATCCAGTAGGTTTAAAGTGTTGCTCACTAAAGTACCTTATATTGACCACCTTCTTTATAGCTCACCTATCCTCTTTCCCACTGTGACATGCAGAGAGGCCATGTTGAGTAAACAATCACTTTCATAGGATCTACTTCTAGGAGAACATACCCCAAGATGCTCCTGTAGGGCAAAGTGTGGATTGGGGGATCTTAGAGGTTGGGAAGGGTCCTTAAGGTTGGCCATGTGCTGTGCATTTCCCTGCATCGCTCAAGCAACAGCCTTGAACTGCTAGTGAACTCCCTGCTCCATTCTTGCCTTCCTTTGGCTTTTTCTGGCTGCCCAGATCCCTAACTTCCTGCGGCAGTGCATCATTGAATCAATGGGAGTCCTGGCAGGGCAGATGTTAAGAACTTACAAGGGAGGGAGCAGGGTGCCATTGGCATACACTCATAATCCTAGCTGCCCAGGAGGCTGAGATCTGAAGATTACAGCTCTAAATTAGACAGAGCAGACAAATCCAAGAGACTCTTCTGTCTAATAACCAAGTAGGAAACAAACAAAACCTTACAGGGGAATGAAAATCTTGTGAGGTTCTTACTAGGGAAGGTGCAGGAGCAGCCCACAGGGTCTGTGTGTGGGATACTCCTGTGGGGGTGTAGCTGTCTGTAGACACCTGTAGAGTCTAGTTGGCAGGCATTGCCCACCTCTGGTCAGATGGGAAGTGGAAGAGATATACTCAAGCCTCCCTCTCCCTCTCACTTCACCAGCTGGAACCAGCTGGACGCCAGAAGGCAGGAGGCCAATTGGTATCGTCTATACACATTAGCCTTCTGAGTAGAGTGGAGGGTGGAGAAAGGCAGGACTGGGACTGGAATGAGGGCAGACACATGGCACATGAGCAGGTTTCTCTGGAAGCACACTTGTCTTTCAAGGGCTCTGTCTGGGAAATGGGCAGGCAGCACAAATTCCAGGTACATTCAGGTCAATAAAGATATTGTTTTCAGGTGTGGAGTATGCATGTGAACTAGTGTGTGTACTGGTTTGCTAGGTATCTTAGTTTGCTGTGGCTGCTATAACAAACTACCACAAATCTAGTTGCCTAAATGAGATACATTTATTCTGTTACCACTCTGGAAGTCAGAAGACCAAGCGTCAGTCTTTCTAGGCTAAAGTCAAGGTGCCAGCAACTGGTAATTTACTGAGATTCCAGAGGAGATTATCCTCACCAGCTTCTAGAATCCACCTGTCTCTCTCAGTCCCTCCCTTCTTTCTTTTTTTAAAATATATTTTTTATTGTAAAGATACTGTACAGAGAGGTTACAGTTACATGAGTAAGTAATGAGTACATTTCCTATTTAGCATTGTTACCCCCTCCTCTGTTTATCCCCTTCCTTTCCTCCCCACTTCCCTAACTCCCTCCACCACACACCTGCAGTTGTAAAGTTCATTTTCAACATAGTGTCTTGTACGTCTCATTGTTACAATGGGTCAACCTGTATCCATAGTTAAGCATTTTGTTTTTTCCCTTCCCTTCCCAGAATCAAATACAGTGAAAACAGGGGTTATACCATGGGGGTCCCTCCCTTCTTTCTTCACCTTCACTCCAGTCTTCGCTCCCATCAGTGTACTTCCTTCCTCTTCTGAAATACACTTCCTTTTTCTATGGACCTATGATTACATTTAGGCCCATTGGGGTAACTCAGATGGTGTTCCAAGCTCAAGATCCTGGACTTAGTCACAAGTGCAAAGTCCCTTTTGCCATCTCAGTAACCAGTCACAGGCTCCATGGGGAGCAGTTATTAGACTCATTGGAGTAAGTGGGGATTCTTGAGACACATGACTTGAGCTCAAATGCCTACTAGTACCATGACCTGACCTCTGTGTCTCAGAGACTGTAATAAGCATGTTTGTGTAGGGTGATTTTTGTGAAGACTAAATGAAGTAATTTCTGGTAAATGTTTACTACCAACTATGGCAAACATTCAATAAACATGGATGATTACAGCTTTTGCTTGTTATTTAGACTTACATTGTATATCCATTCTTTTGGTCAGCATTCATTTTTTCTGCTGCTTCAATAGCCACTCTGCTTTTCTTTAGAGAACTTATTCTACTTCACTATGTTTACTTTATGTGTGGCTGAATTGACCCCTAACCCCAGTATTGGGTATGGGATTCAGATCTAAGCCTACAATGGAATTTCCTTGACTTGGTCCTGAGGACTGCTTAGTGATGGATATGTGAGTCTAGGTGGTATGGGCTACATGAATCCTCAGCTTTCCTAGGAGTATCCAGGAAGGGAATAGTTATTTTTCAGAGGGTCACTGAAAGCAGAATGTGTTATATACCTATGAGCAGCCTCCTGCTCCTCCCTTTTGTTTTGATGCAAGTCTTGCCACTTGAACTCAGGGCCTTGGCACTGTCCTTGAGCTTTTTTCACTCAAGACAAGGACTCTGCCACTTGAGCCACAACTTCCCTTCCAACTTTTTTGGTGCTTAATTAGAGATAAGAGTCCCATGGCCAGGCCCTGGTGGTTCACACGTATAACTCAGGAGGTACCCAGGAGGCTGAGATCTGAGGATCAGGGTTTGAAGCTATCCCATGCAGAAGAGTCTCCATGAGACTCTCCAATAAATGACTCAATAAATGACTCAGAAACAGGAAGTAACACTGTGGCTCAAAATGGTAAAGTACTAGCTTTGAGCAAAAGAGCCCAGGGACAGTGCCCAGGCCCTGAGTTCAAACCCCATGACCCACCCCCCCCCCAAAAAAAAAAAAGAGTCTGTGGACTTTCCTGCTCAGGCTGACTTTCAACCATGACCCCCAGATCACAGCCTCCTGAGTAGCTAGAACACAGGCATATACCACTGGTACCTACCTTCCTCTCTCCCATTTTTGAAGCTTTGTCATACTTGTAGGACCAACTAAGAGAGTGCAAAGTATAATCAAGGGAAGTAAAGAGACCTGTGAACTCTGAGAGTAAACTTCAAATACTGGTCCTGAAACCAGTACTTTTGTGGTCTTTCCAGTTAGGTGAGCTGATAAAGTCTCCTTCTTACTTAATCCTGTTTCAATTGGGTTTTCTGACATTTTTATCTCACAGATTCCCAGGGTCATGAGAGGTGAAGACTGTTTCTCATCAAGTGGGGATAAAGATTTATTGGTCATGTCTCGGTTTCAGTAGTCTCACAAGGAACCAGAAACTCTGTCCCTATGTTCATGGCACCAGAATATTCCTGGACCACAGTGAAGCCCTTCATGTTAACCCCACTCTATTACAATGATGGTGATAGTGTGATAGTGTTTTATTGAATGCTTCCATGTGCCATCTATAAGGCTGAAGAGTCCTTTGTAACATTCCCAACAAGGTCATCTGGCAGATGGGGAATGGAAGCTCAGAGAGGAGAAGCAAAATGTCCATGGTCAAATGACTAAAGCCAAAGAAAATCAAACACAGGGTTCTGCATTCAGAACTTGTCTCTTTTCTCTTCCGGTATAGTAACTCCCAGAGGCAATCAATGGGCAAGTCTCTATAACTAGCAATCACAGGCTCTGTTTGCAGTCGCTTTAGCCTTCTGGCCTTCTGATTGGTCAGGATTCTCTATGTCTTGCCCTGGGCTTTGCTCCTCAGAAGATGCTGCACAGAACCTGTCCCTAAAACCTCCTCTCCTTGGCTGGGTTCATCTGACATTCTGGCCCTCTGTACTTTCCTGTGCTTCATTTAAACCTCTTCCTGCGTTGGATTTGTGTCTAGGGAATCATCATCAATATTCAAATTTGTTTCCTATGTTCTTGTGAACCTTTTACATCTGTATATATCACTCAAGGCATAGACATGTCTAAAATGAGACAGGAGGTCCAACATAAAGCAAATAGAAAGAAGCTACTTCTTTTCAAGCCCTGGTGCTCCAGTGCAGATAAGATTAGAATAGACCAATGAGTAGCACACATAAACCAAAACCTTGCCCCATATATAAAAATGAAAAATGGTGTTTTGAAGGTAAACAAAAGTTGGATATCAGGTGTTTCTGCACCTGAGCTTTACACCCACTGCTTTCTAACTGTGGTCAAATTACTTAAACATTTACCTCTCAAATTCTTTTAACTACAAATGGGAGATAATAATAATTCCTCATTGGGTCACTATGAGGATTATAGTTATTAGGTGGGAGGATCATAAGTGCTGAATGGCAATTATAAATGTTAAGCACTTAGCCCACATGCTGGTTTGTGATGAGAGCTCAAAAATATTAGCTGTATTTTAGCTCAAGTATATGTGAAAGAAAGTACAATATGCATAATGTAAGTATAAGCTGTCAAACATACATAAGGTATAGAATCAGACTTGTAAAAGGACAATGGAGATTGAGTATTGTACGTCCTAAGTAACCATGGGCCTGTGGTTTCAAAAAGCTCACCCTGGAAGAAAAACCATGCATGCTCAGGATGCAGAGTTCAATGCTAGTGCAGATGCCAGGTTCATTTTTCCCACACTGTGGCCAGCTTTTGTGACAACATGCTTCATTTCAACAAAGCTAAGAGATCTCACTTGATCACTTTATTTAGGCACATTCAGTTTTACCTTGCTTTGAGATTGCCATTTGCTTTTGGAGAGGCAGATTTTCATGAACTTAAGAGCAGGAAACAACAGATCACATTATGATTTAAGAACACAAGTGACTTAAAGCTTCCCTCTGTCAACTGAGCTATGCAATGCATGAGTGGGATTCAGAAGTTTTGCTTTTGAATTGTTTATTTATTTACTTTTATTTCCATGCTTTGTCAAAACCATGTGGCATAAATCCACAAATAAATCAGGCTTAGTGTATGTGTGTTTTGTTCAAGTCAGAGTTTGGCTGTTAGAGAACTGACAATTCCCTACATAGGAAGTCTTTCCTGAGAGAAGCTGGCCAGTACTCTTTTGGACCCTGGTCCTTCAGAGTGGGGATGCAAATCAAGTAACTGGGCTGAATGGGACCCGTTTACTCTCTCTCCAAGACACCACCAGGCTCCCCAGACCCCTCCAGCACAGGAAAACCCACAGGCGGTCCAGGAATCAGAGCTGAAGACCAGGTGCTCCCTGGTCTCAGCAGCGAGAATAGGGAAGAAGTAATATTAGGCCTTAAGCCAAATTCCATAGTAATCTTGTAGCCACTTGTTTACCAAGGTGTTTTTGTTTCTCCTCAATCTTTACAATTTGTCCCAGGGCTGATTCTCCTTTTCTGAGAATTTCCACAAAATTAGTATACTCTCCGACTCCCCATTGGATTGACCTTACCTTCTGCAGCTTTTAAGTGGCCTATTAGACCTGTCATGTCTCTGTCGCAGGATTATTGGTTGGAGCTAGGACTTGAATTTCAGGGGATGTGGGAATACCATGTGTATGTAATGTGAGATGACCGTATGCATGTATACAGGGGGAAGAGAAGAGGGAGAGGGAGAGGGAGATGACAAGAGGGAAGACTGAGGAGAGAGAGAAAGAAAGAGAAAGAGAAAAATGAGCAAAAGAGCTGAGCGAGAGTATGAGGCCTTGAGTTCCAGCCCTGGTACCTGAGAAGTGAACAGTAAAAAAGACAAACAGCCTGGCGCATGTGGCTCATGCCTATAATCCTAGCTACTCAGGAGGCTGAGATCTGAAGATCGCGGTTCAAAGCCAGCCCAGGCAGGAAAGTCCGTGAGACTCTTATCTCTAATAAACCACTAGAAAGCCGGAATTGGCTCTGTAGCTCAAGTGGTAGAGCGCTCGCCTTGAGGTGAAGAGCTCAGGGACAGCACCCAGGCCTAGAGTTCAAGCCCCATGACCGACAAAAAAAAAAAAGACAAACGTCTCCCACCCTCAAATAAATTATATTAATAATTACTATGTAATCCACAAATTCTACTTCTGCATATACACATCGACGAATTGAAAACAATGTCTGGGAAGTTGTTTATAACTGCATTATTGACAATAGACAAATGTGAAAGCTATCTCAGTGTATCAGTAGAAGAATAGATAAATCACACCTGGTACAAATAATGCATGCAATGGAATATTATTTGGCCTTAAAAAAGAAAATTCTAGCATATACCTCAGCACAGATAAATCTCAAGAACTCTGTGCTGAATGAAATAAGCCGGTCACAAAAAGACAAATAGCACTCACGTAATTCTACATTATGAGCTACCATAGGGTAGTCTTATTTATAGAGATAGGAACAAGAGTGGTTTCCAGGAAGACAGGAGGGGACATGGGAACATGTCTCTGGGTACAGCTTTTCAGTTTTCCAAGGCTTGAAGAGTGCCAGGGGCTGATTGCACAACTATCTGAAAGTGCTTAGCACTACTGAACTGTGCTCACAAAGGGTTGACATGGGGAATTTCATGATGTCTCTATTTCATGACAATTGTTATCAAGGGAATGGGTGGATGCATAAATGAGTAAATAGATTTTTTTAAGGTGATATGTCATACACAGTGACAATGATGATGCCTCATGGGTCAAGGGATGTGATGAACTCAAACCTTTCCATCGGAGATGCATGAGTTCCAAAATCATGGGGGCAATTTTGTGATCCGTGCATTCCTCGAAAGCTTTCAGCTGTGAGAGTAGAACCATAAGTGGCTTTCAGACCCTCTGCTGGGTCCTCTTGTGCTGTTGGCAACTCTGATTTCTATGAGATGAGCCTGGTAGATACTGCTAGATTTGCAAGTTTTGTGGTTCTACCCTTGTCTCTCATCCAGTATTTCTCAGCTTTGAATTGGCAGGATTTGTGACAAGTTCCTATCTGCCTTTTTTTTGCCCATTGTTCTTATGTGTTAACTTAAAAATAATTTCTTTTATTATCTTAAATACAAAGGGTTTCAATTCAACCTAAGAATTTATGAGTGAATGTATCTTGATGGATGACTTCCCTTTTTTGGTGTATATGTGCAATGGCAGTCTGTTGATTCAATCTAAGCTTAGCCCTCTCTTCCTCCAGGTTGTTTTGCATTCAGTCTTTTTGCTGGAGCACTGCTGATTGCTTCCTCTTGGCATGATTCATGAAGTTAAGCTTGGCTCCATTGCGGCCACTTTGTTTGGAAAGGTTTAGCATGGCACTGGCTACCAGTTGACCGCAGTGATGTCACCAGTGGCCTCTGTGTTTTAGTACAAGATGGATAGCACCATTCGGCATGGAGTCTGAAACGGCCACGCAAATCTGCCAGTGGCACTTGGGCACAAGCCTAGAGGTGACAGCAGTGGATATGGTTCCTGGCAAGGGGCAGCTGTTGTCTGAGATTGTTTATGATTCTGTCAGCTTAGATGATTTTCTTGTGATTTCACACTCAGAGTTCTAGTCTATATAGGGTTTTGGGTTTTCTCCCCGTGATTTTATACAGGGAGATAAATCCAAGCTTCCTTAAATCCTGAGCTGATTTGATGATCAGTATCACAGATAGAAATGCTAAGCAACCATGTGAGAATACAAAGCTTTGCTTCTTGGATTGTTCAGCTGAAATGTTTCAAGGCTTGCAAAAGAAGCATGCTCAGGTCACTTGTTCCTTTTCTATTGGTGTCTATTTAGAAGTTACTACTTGAATGGTCTGGTCTTATGGTCTTTGATAAAATTAGATCATTGCTTTGGTCTTGGCCAATACAACCTTGGTGAAAAATACTATCCCACTGCAAAAGTTCAAGAGTATTTAACAAATAAGTTGAAAATTCAATAACATGTTCATGCAAAGCAAGAGGACACAGGGACTAGTAGGGAGAGAGGGAAGAAAGTTGTCTGAGAATCATGTATGCATTGTCAAGGAAATGTCTAGTGGAGGGATGATGATTTGTGATATTCACACTCACAAACTTAGGACTTGGGTTCTTCTTTGGGCGGTATAACAAGGTATTATCTGAGAAGTGGAAGATAAACACTGTGTGTGTGTATGTGTGTGTGTGTGTGTGTGTGTGTGTGTGTGTGTGTGTGTGTGTTGGTACTAAGGCTTGAACTCTGGCTGTTAAACTTTTTATTTCAATCAATACTATTTCTATTCGGCCTGGTTGCTTGAGAAACTAAAGGTAAAAGTTATATATAATTTTCTTACATTATTTGTACTCTCATTAAACAAGAGTGGAGCTACTAAGGGGAAAGAGTTTCATTAGAAAAATGAAAGCAAGGCACTAGTGGCTCACATCTGTAATCCTAGCTACTCAGAAGGCTAAGATCTGAAGATCTCGGTTTGAAGCTAGCCTGAGCAACAAATTTTGTGAGACTCTTATCTCCAATTATTTATCAAAACAGTGGACAGTGGAGTTATGGATCAAGTGGTAGAGCCACTAGCCTTGAGCAGAGAAAGCTTAGGGACAGTGTCCAGTCCCTGACTTCAAGCCCTAGGACTTTCTCTCTCTCTCTCTCTCTCTCTCTTTCTCTCTCTCTCTCTCTCTCTCTCTCTCTCTCTCTCTCTCTCTCTCTCTCTCACACACACACACACACACACAAAATGAGACCAAGCAGTTGTGACTCACGTCTGTAATCCTAGGTACATGGAAGACAAAGATTGTAGAATTGTAGTTTAAAGCCAGCCCAAGCAGAAACATTCATGAGACCCTATCTCAAACAATAGCTGGATGTGGAATATGTGCCTGCCATTCTAGCTATGTGTGAGGCTGACATCAGAAGGATTGTAGTTCCAGGTCAACCCAGGTAACAAATAGTCATGAGATCCCCTTCTTAATAGAAAAAGGACACCCTGGAGGTATACAGCTGTCATCTCAGCTACAGTGGGAAGTATAAAATAGGAGTACTGTGGTCCACGCTGGCATTTAGCCAAAAGTGAGACCTTATTAAAAAACAACCACAGCAAAAATGGCTAGAGACTTGGCTCTGAGTGTTAAAGTACCTACCTAGTGAGTATGAAACTCTGAGTTCAAACTCCAGTTCCACAAACAAACCAACAAACTGAACAACAACAAAACATCCAGTCAACCAAATCTCAAAACACATTCTACCATATGGATGAACCTCACAGATATGCTAAGAGGAAGAAATCAGATGCAAAAGATCACTTACTATGGGGCTGGGAAGGTGGCTCAGTGGTAGAGCATTTGCCTTGCATGCATGAGGCCCTGGGTTCGATTCCTCAGCACCACATAAGCAAAAAGAAAAAAGCCGGAAGTGGCGCTGTGGCTCAAGTGGTAGAGTGCTAGCCTTGAGCTGAAGAGCTGAGGGACAGTGCCCAGGCCCAGAGTTCAGGCCCCACGACTGCACCCCCCCCCCAAAAAAAGATCATTTACTATAAGATCCTATTTATATAAAACAGCCCCCCCCAAAGGCAATTCATAGAGCAAGTACATTGGCGGCTGCATATAGCTGGGGAGAAAAACAGGAATGTATAGAAGAGATTTTTTAAGGGGTAACTGTAATGTTTGTACATCAGTTTGGGTGATAGCAAATGCACTAAAAACCATCAAGGTAAAAACCATCACTTAAAGCAGGTGAAATTTATAGTAACTAAAGTATACCTCACTTCCCTGGTCTATGTAGACGTTGCCTGAAGTGTTATTCAGTGACTGCTTTTGTTGAAGGATTGAGTCTTGGAGTCTTTATTAAAAAGCTAGCTACTGCATGGTGGACTCCTGTCTCAAAGACCAGCAGCCAGCAAATACACTTCACACTGTTAGGAAACTGAGCCCTGAAGGCCAGATAGGAAAGAGAACAAAAACAATACCAACAAACCAATTCAGCTCCAGTGGAGAGGTCAAGTGGAATGTCATAGTGACCAGAGAAGAGCCAGGAGATCAGAAACAGGACAGGAATATGGAGCATTGTGGCATGATATAATGGTGTCTGAGCTGGTCTGGACATAAATAGGGTCAGGTCAGGAGTCAGGGTCACAGGCACTGGACTGACAGGTTCAGTAACCTATCAGCCAAGTGCCTGCCCTTGCCTCCAGGGATTCAGGCACACCCATCACCTGGGAGGTGGGGACTTCACCTTCCACCATGAAGACAAGATGCCAGACCCTACCATCCACCATGTAGCCAAGATGGCACTGGCCAGACCTGATCTCTCTATTTCACTTTGGACCTGTGGGGAGGGGGCATTCAACTCTTGTTACTGCCCTGCTTGGTGATGCACCCACTCAGTGCTTGAAAACTTCCCAGGATGCATTATTTCCCTTATACTGGGCTCTCTGTCTTCTTGATGCATGGTCCAGCCAGGGAGAAGTCTTTATTGAGCAATGGGATCAACATTTTCCACCAGTGCATAGCCTTAACACTTTACCACACTGTGAACCACCCCAAATCCAAGCACTTCCAGCAGACAGATAATTGTGTCCATCTCTGTGCTCTCAAGACTTAATGGATGAGATACTCAACAGTCAGTTGAGATACTTAACTCAGTCTGAGATGACTTTGTTTGCGAAAGAGTTGCTTCTAATCTCATGGAAGAGGATGGGAAAGTTATTATCAGACTTGGTTGACTTTCATTACGCAGTTCAGGGGAGCACCATGACATAGGCAGACATATTCATTTTCTTGTTTTCTTGTTAATTGACTTAGAGTATTTGTATGTATTTCTCAGGTATAACATGTTAAATCCATACATGAATATAATATGTAATGATCATACAGAGTAACTAACATTTTTATCTCCTCAAACATTACTTCTATGTGTTAGGAGTGTTTTTGTTCCTCTAGTTACTTGAAATGTATCACAAATTATTATGAATTATAGAACTTTAGAGCTAATTTCAAATCTACCCAATTGTGCTTTGATGTTCATTACTTAACCTTTCTCTATCTCTAGCTCAATGTTCCTTGCTTCTAGTTCCCACTAGTCTTCTTTCTTCTATGAGATAAAAGTTTTTAGGCCTCACATACAGTTGAGGACATGTGGAATTTGCCTTTCTGTGTCTGACTTATTTCAAGGAACCCTCCAGCTCTACACAGGCTTCCTTTTTTTTTTTTTTTTGGTCCAGTCGTGGGGCCTGAACTCTGGGCCTGGGCGCTGTCCCTCAGCTCTTCAGCTCAAGGCTAGCGCTCTACCACTTGAGCCACAGCACCACTTCCGGCTTTTTTCTTTTTGCTTATGTGGTGCTGAGGAATCGAACCCAGGGCCTCAGGCATGCAAGGCAAGTGCTCTACCACTGAGCCACCTTCCCAGCCCCTACACAGGCTTCCTTAACTGATAGGATTCATTCCTTTTCTGACTGAATAACATTCCATTGTTTGTATGAGTGTACACACACATCCTACTTTCTTTATCCACTCATCTACTGATGGTCTCCTTGGTTGAACCCATATCTTGATTATTATGAATAGTCCTACGACAAACATTGGAGTACAGGAATTTCCTTGATATGCTGACTTCATTTTTTTTTTTTTACATATGTACCCAAGAGTGGAACTACTGAGACATATGGAAGTTCTATTTTTTTTGAGTAATCAAAAAAATCCATAATGGTTGTACTATTTAGGTGTTGACAAAGAGTATATAAGAACAAACTTAGCCCTTTGCTAGTGCCTCATGCCTGTAATCCTGTTTAGAAAGGGCTAAGATCTACCAGTCCAGGCAGAAAAGTTCATGAGACTCTTATCTCGAGTTAACCAGAAAAAGGTGGAAATGGAGGTGTGGCTCAAGTGGTAGAGCACCAGCCTTGAGTGAAAAAAGCCAAGTTAAGAGCTCCAGCCCCTGAGTTTTTGATTCAGTACATGAGAAAGTGCACATGCACGTGCATGTGCATGTGTGTACACACACACGTACACACACGTACACACACACACACACACACACACACACACACACACACACACACACACACACACAGAATCCCCCTTCCTTTACATCTCCTCACTAGCATTTTTCTTTTATCCTTTTTGTCTTTTATAAGAGTCAGTCTATTAGGTATGCGATGATATCTCACTGTGTTTTCAATTTGCATTTCTCTGATAATTAGGGATGTTGAGCAATGTGAATGTACTTGTTAGCCATTCATATGTCTTTTTTTGAAGAATTATCTATTCAAATCACTTTCCTATTTTAAAATCAAATTATTTTGCTGTTAAATCATCTCAGTCTTTTATATATTCAGGATGCCAATCCCTTGTTAGATGGAGAGTTTACATATGTATATGTAGATTTTCTTTTCTCTCTAGTGTTTCCTATGCTGGACAAAAGCGTCTTAGTTTGATATAGTCCTATTTTGTCTATTTTTGTACCTTTGAGGACTTAACAACAAAAACAAAATATTTGCTTATGTTTTGAATGCTTCTATGATTTTGTAATAGTTTCATAGGTCCAGTTCTTACATTTGGTCTTTGATCCATTCTGAGTTGATTTTTTTATATGGTGGGAAGCAGGGATCTAGTTACATTCTCAGTGTCCAGTTGTTTCTGGACATTTTATTGCAGAGACTGACTCTCCCCAGTTTATGCTCTTGGCATCTTTGCTGGAATTCTGTTGGCTATAGATGAGTGAGCTGTCTTCTAGGCACTCCATGTTGGCTCATTGGTTGATGTGCCTTAAAAAAATGCTAGTTACATAAATTGTTATACTTTCCAGGATGTTTTACAGTCAGATAGTATGATGCCTCCAAAATTGGAGGGGAGATTATTGTTTGTTTTGTATTTTTTGCATTATTGGGTTTGCTTTTTACATTGCTGACACCTAAATGCAAAACTCAGTAGGGGCATTTAATGATGCTAATTCTAATTTATAAACATGGGATGTCTTTTTTTTAGTGTGTTCTTATCAGTGTTTTCCACAAGTGTTTATAATTTTCATTGCAGAGATATTTGATTAAATCTGTTCCTGAGTATTATATGTTTCTATAGCTATTGAGAATAGGATTTATTTCTGTTTGTCTTTTCTTCAGCAAGTTCATTATTGGTCTACAAAAATGCTAATTTTGTATCCTGAAACCTTATTGAGTTTATTGAACTGTTCACAGTTCTTTAGTGGATTTTGAAAATGAAAATAATGTTCTCTGTGAACAAGTCATATTTTGACTTGTTCTTTTCAATTTCAATGCCTTTATCCCTTTCTGTTGCCTAATTGCTGTGGCTAAAAACTTTGAATAAGACTTTTCATATGGAGTAGTGAAGGAGAATATGCTTGTTACATTTTAGATCTTAAAGAAAACATATTTGGCTTCTCCTCATTTTGTTTGCAACAAATAACCTTGATTTTGTTGAGGTATACTTTTTCTACATCTACTGTTCGAGGTTTTGCTGTTTATTTTTTAAGAGAAAAAGGAGGTGCTGAATTTTCTCAAATGCTTTTGATACATCGATTAAGACAATCATTTGTTTTTGTTCTTCATTGTGTTGATGTGACATACCACATTTGTTCATGTGCATCCTTTAATCCCTGAATGAATCATAGAATAATCTTTTTTGGTGCACTGTTGGATTTAATTTGCTGGTTATTTTGTTGAAAATGTTTGCATCTGTGTTTATCATAGATAGTGATCTGTACTTTTTCAAATTTTTTGTTTGTTTTGTTTTGCTTTGCTTGTTTTGTGTTGGTACTGGGGCTTGAACTCAGTACCTGAATGCTGTCCCTTAGCTTTTTCCACTGAAGGCTGGCACTCTACCAATTGAGCCACAGCTCCACTTCTAGGTTTTGTTTGGAGTTTGATCCAGTTTTAATTGGAGATGAGAGATTCATAGACTTTCCTGCCCAGGTCTGTATCAAGCTGGAATTCTCCTGATTACAGGCATGAGCCACCAGAACCCAACTGTAGTTTTCTTTTTAATTGTGTTTTTGAGTTTGATATAATGATGAGTATAGAACAAATTTGGAAAAGCTTCTCTCTGTATTGTGGAATTGTGTGATAAATATTGTACTAAGTTCTTTAAGTGTCTTATAATGAATTCTATAATGAGATAAGCAAATCCTGAGCTCTTCTTTAATGGGAAATTTATAAGTATTGCTTAGTTTCATTCTTACTATTGGTTTGTATTGTTTTCTTCTTTACTTAATTTTGGTAGGTTATACATTCCAGGAATTACTCAGTATTTTTTAGGCTTTCCAACTTGTGAGCCTGCAATCATTCACAGTATTTCTATTGTAGTAGTAGTAGTAGTAGTAGTAGTAGTACAGTCTCCTTTTACATGTCTATTTTTATTTATTTTTATTTTTTATTTTTATCAGTCATGAGGCCTGAACTCTGGGCTTGGGCACTGTCGCTCAGCTCTTCAGCTCAAGGCTAGCACTTTACCTCTTGAGCCACAGCACCACTTCTGGCTTTTTCTGTTTATGTGGTACTGAGGAATCAAACCCAGGGCCTCATGCATGCAAGGCAAGCACTCTACCACTGAGCCATCTTCCCATCCCCTGCATGTCTATTTTTTATTTGAATTTTCTATTTAAATAAATCTGCCTAACTTTAACATACATTAGTTTTCTTTTACCTCAACAGTGTTACCTAAAGAGTTATCCCCCAAATCAATGGATGAAAGCTACAATCATATTCTTTTTTCTTTTCTTTCTTTCTTTTTTTTTTTTGTCAGTTGTGGGGCCTGAACTCTGGGCTTGGGTGCTGTCTCTCAGCTCTTCAGCTCAAGGCTAGCGCTCTACCTCTTGAGCCACAGCGCCACTTCTGGCTTTTTCTGCTTATGTGGTGCTGAGGAATCGAACCCAGGGCCTCATGCATGTGAGGCAAGCACTCTACCACTGAGCCACCTTCCCAGCCCTACAGCCATACTCTTACACATCTATGTATTGATTGAAGATTGCTTTATCCAGGCTTTACTTACTTACATGAACTTGGCTTGAAGCTATAGGTTGGGTCCCTCATTCTCTGTGTGTCTTTCTCCCTCTTCAGGTCACTGAGCTTTGGCACATATTCCTCCCTTGGTAACAGCTGGGGAGTAGAGCATACATGGAAATACGTGATGCTTCTTAAGATCCAGGCTCAGGACTAGGTCTCATCATTTCCTGGCTATAGTGAATCACACGGTTGATTCCATCATCAGTGCCTTCAGAAATGCACTCAACCTTTAATTGGAGACTCTGAAAAAAATCCAAGGTCAAAAGTATATGACAAGGAATTGGAAACGATAACGATGTAATATACATATTTGTGAATATTTTTCCAAGTAAATATAGGTTGAAATTATGGATCACAAAAAATTATGTGTGTGTGTGTGTGTGTGTGTGTGTGTGTGTGTGTGTAGGAAACACAAGAGTGAGGAGCAATTAATGCTCTTTCTGTCCCAGGGATTTCCTGCTGACTTGACTTCTACCTCCCAGTTATGAAAATATTTATGCCCTTTCATTTCATCTGAACCTCACTTGCTGATCCCTTTCATAAGAACACATAGTAAAGAATGACAGGTCAAGAAGCAGTTCTTCTAATGGGAGGTTATAGCAAAGCTTTCTATGAAAGCCTCAGAGGACAACACTTAGGTTATCATTTCAATTTCAGGAACTGTTGCTCTCGCCTGCTGAGGAAACTACACTCCAAAAGCGACACACTAGAAGGAAATGAAAATTGTCCCCAGTGCTTGTGAAGGCTGACAAGTTGCTCTCCTTGACAGAATAACAATGAAGTTTGGATAGGACTTTCATTTTCTAAGGAACAATCGTTTAAGTGAAATGTTTTAGCCAGCATGTTTGAAACCAGTACCCCTTTCTGTAGATTCCATTTCAGGTAGTAAAACAAGTCTTCAGGAATAGTTATACAGAAAATAATAATAACCACTCATTATCTTGCCCATGTAATTGTAACTCCTCTGTATGGTATTTACATAATAAAAATTTTTTAAAAGAAAATAATAATAACCAAAACAACAACAACAACAAATAAACAAAAACAAGCACCCAAAACTCTGAAGCCTCAAGACATATTATAAAATTTTACTGTATAATCAACTACAGCAAACATGTTACAAAGACCCCGTTGGAAGCAGAAGCTCTCAGTCCTGATCTCTTCCTTTTGTTCCTTTAGTATTGGAGAATAAGTATGATGTTTCTGCTCTACCACTTGAACTATTATTTGTTTATTTAGTTATTTAGTGCTGGTATTGGAGCTTGAATCAGGGACTGGGAGCTGTCCCTCAAGGCTGGCACTCTACCACTTGAGTCACAGCTTCACTGCTGGCTTTTTGTTAGTTAATTGGAGATAAGGGTCTCATAGACTTTCTTGCCTGGGCTGGCTTTAGATCTCAGTCTCCTAGGTAGGAGACTAGCTAGGATTATAGACATAAGTTACTGATGCCCAACCACATTTATTTTTGTTTGTCTCACCTCTGCTAAGTGCTTACTGGGTGATAGCAGCAGGCTGCATAGACTAGTGTGTGTCCAATTGTCTCATTCTGCCTAGGACTAAAGAGCATCCTAGGATATGGGTCCTTTCAGTTTGGAAGTGGCATAGTCCTGGACAAAGGAGATGAATTCTGAGTTATTATGGTGAACAGAACAAATATAGTCTGCATTATCATAAAATTAGCACTCTAGCCAGAAAGATCCTCCAATTATGCACACAAATAAAATAGTGTAGATGTGATGCCTACGTTTTTAAAGGAGGAAACAAGGGCAAAAATCAGATCGGAAAATAACCAACAGAAACTTACTTTGAATGTGCTGGTCAAGAAGAAGGAAGCTTGTAAGCTTAGGAAGAAAAGAGAACTGGAAACTATCTTGGATAGAAGAGAAGAGGACATGCCATGAGGGAACATAGGTAAAAAGAAATAAAGGACCTACAGTGATAAGTTTGGGTTGTCTGAGTTTTTGAGCAGGAAAGCTCAGGGAGAAAGGATGAGCAGTGAAGACAGAGGTTGGAAAGTAGGCAGAGTGGTTGAGGGTTATAGTTGCAAGTTTGGGATTTTTTTTCATTAAAATAATATTCTTATGCTGGTCACTGGTGGTTCATGCCTGTAATCCTAGTTACACAGGACTCTGAGATCTGAAGATTGTGGTTTGAAGCCAGCCCAGGCAGGAGTGTCCATTAAACTCATCTCCAATTAACCAATAAAAAGTTATCTTGGGGCTGGGAAGGTGGCTCAGTGGTAGAGTGCTTGCCTTGCATGCATGAGGCCCTGGGTTCAATTCTTCAGCAACACATAAGCAGAAAAAGCTGGAAGTGGTGCTGTGGCTCAAGTGGTAGAGGGCTAGCCTTGAGCTGAAAAGCTGAGGGACAGCACCCAGGCCCAGAGTTCAGGCCCCACTACCGACAAAAAAAAAAAAAGATATCTCCAATTAATCAATAAAATGTGGAGTTCTGGCTCAAGTTGTACAGTGCTAGTCTTGAGTGAAAAACTTAAAAGAGATTGCCTAGTCCTTGAGTTCAAGCCCCAGTACTGGCACAAGAACAAACAACAACAAAAATCTTTTAATACAACCAGAAATGTACCAAAGCCATAAATATTTCTTTTTTCCTTCCTTCCTTCCCTCCTCCCTTCCTTCCTTCCTTCCTTCCTTCCTGCCTTCCTTCCTTCCTTCCTTCCTTCCTTCCTTCCTTCCTTCCTTCCTTCCTTCCTTCCTTCCTTCCTTCCTTCTTTCCTTCCTTCCTTCTTCCTTTCTAATTTTTTTTTCAGTATTGTGGTTTGAAATTAGGGCCTTGGGAAGGGTACTCTTGTCATTTGAGCCACATCTCAACCCCTATCTTTTTTTTAAAGTTTACCTTATTTTTATTATAAAGGTGATATACAGAGGGCTTTACCATTAAATTGGTCAGTTAATGAGTACATTTCTTCCCTTCTCTCTTCTAGTCCCGAACACTTTCATCACAGTATCCAGTGAGCTCCACTGTTGTACTTTTCATGGTTTTTCCCTTGACTTTTGTGCTCTCTCTCCACCCTCCCAAAGATAGACACACAAATAAGCCAGACATAAAGAAAACAGAACTATCAACAAAATAAAAACAAATAAAAAGGGATTTGTTGTTTCCATATCTTGGAGTGCATATATAATTTTATATAAATGTAAAGAGGTACATAGGCATTACACCTTTGTATTTCACCTCTAATAGTATCCTCTTTTGGTTGCACTATGTGTGACTGTCTAGAATTCTGTAAAATTTATCATATCCCAGTGTATTTTAGATCTAATTTCTGCAAATAAGAGAGAGCACACAACATTTGTCTCTCTGAGCTTTGCTTTCCTGATGTAACATGATTTGTTTCAGGTCCTTCCATTTTCCTGCAAATGACATAATGCTATTTTTTATAATGGCCGTATAAAATTCCATTATGTATGGGATACCACATCTTTTGGATCCACTCATCTATTGTAGAAGGTCTTGACTGTTTCCATATCTTGGCGATTGTGAATAGTGCAGCAATGAACATGGGTGTGCAAGTGTCTTTATGCCAATTCCCATCTTGTAAAAAATTCCCCTATTCTCATCATACCTATATCACTATCATCATACCTGTATCTCTATCATCATACCTATATCCTATCACCCATATCCCTATCACTAAGCAGAAGATTGTTGGCAGATGCACCCTCTCAGAACCTCTAGTCACAATTGCCCCACTCTTTCTCAGGGTAATGACTAGCTTGACTTGACAGCTTTCATTAGTTTTGCCTGTTTTGGATTGTAACATAAACAAATCATGCAATAAGCACTTGTGTATAGTTGAAAGACAACAGTAGGTTAATATTTAATCATACATTTTTTAGTGTTTGAATGCTAAGTAGTTTTCCAACTAGTTAGTACTGACTTACACTCTTGCTAGCACTGTGTGTTCATTACTGCCCCATCCATCTAAACCATGGTACTATTCCACCTGCCTTTTAATTTCAGTCATCCTTAGGGATGCAATGGTGATACAGTGTAGCTTTAGCCAGGTTCTGAGGACTTATAGGGATCAGCCCCTTTTTGTGTGTATGTAGGCCATTTGGATATTCTCTTTTGGACAAGTATTTGGTTCATGTTTCTAATAAGTAGTCCCTATTTTCTTAGGATTTGTCTCAGTTCTTTTATATTCCCAATACAAGTTCTTTGCCAGTTATATGTTTTGCAAATACATTTTTTATTCTATTGATTGTGTTTTCATTTTTTTCTTTAGTAATTTTTATGGCTCTAGGTTTTATACTTACTAGACAGGCACCCTACCACTTCAGCTATGCCCTCAGTACTTCTTTGCTATAGTTTTTATAAGGTAAAGCCTCTGTTTTGCTTATGATGATCCTACCTAGGTCCTTCTTTGCACAGGTACATACCACCATGCCTGGCTTCGTTGGTTCAGAGGAAGGTCTCATAAACTTTTTGCCCAGGCTGGCCTCAAACTGCAAGACTCCCAATCTCTGCCTCTGAGTCTTTGATATTACAGGTATAAGTAGGGTCAAACCTCCTTCCTTCCTTCCTTCCTTCCTTCCTTCCTTCCTTCCTTCCTTCCTTCCTTCCTTCCTTCCTTCCTCCCTTCCTTCCTTCCTTCCTCCCTTCCTTCTCCTTCTCCTTCTTTTCCTTCTTTCCTCCTTCCTTTTTTCTCTCACTCTTTCTTCTCTCTCTCTGTTTTTCTCTGTTAATATTAGAGTTTGTTTGTTTTAGTGGTATTGGAGTTTGAACTCAGTGCCTTAGGCTTTCTAGGAAGGCATTCTACCACTTGAGCTATACTCCCAGTCCTAGTAGTAAGCCTTGTGCTTGCTCAGCTTGCAAACTAGCACTCCACCATTTGGCCATGCATCCAGTGTAGCTTGCTGCTAGTTATTTTGGAGATGGATTTTTATAGGCTTTTCTGTCTTGGCTGCCTTCAAACATCAACTCTAAATCTCAGCTTCCTGAATAGCTGGTATTACAGGAATGAACTACTGGTGCCCAGCTCTCACATCTTTGATGAGTAAAAATGATCAACTTCCAAATAGCCCAATTTATTTTTTTCTATCTAATTACTGCTTGCTCTGTCCTTGAAGATTCTAAGATGGATTTGGAATCTTATTTCATGGTTATTGAGAGGCCAGTGAGGGGTATGGCAGGAAAGTGACATCATCTATGTAAGATCCAAGTTTGATGCTATCTAGAAATTACAGTCAAGAGGAAAGCAGAAGATGAATGGAGTCCATATAAGGGTCTGGTGCATCATCAGCCCAGGTGAGAAATGGTGGTGGCTCAGGATTGGCAGAATTGATGTGAGGAAGGTGAGGAGAGTGGGGATGAGAACTGAATGATGGCAGTGCCATTAACTGGGATGTAGAAAGGAAGGCTTTTGGGGTTAATGGGGAAGAATGTGTTTTTTCCAGGAAAAAGTAAGACATATACATGCTACATTTGCAAGGTCTCTGAGGCACTAAATGGAATATCTAGAGGCACATAGGTTTGGAGGTCAGATGGAGAATTGTATTGTGGGGCCCTTAGAGACCTTCCTGACATCTGGCAAGTGAAAAATAATTCCTCTTTCCTTTATATGCCTTTATATTTGGTATAGATTTCTATTATAGTATCATTAAATGTGTGTGTGTGTGTGTGTGTGTGTGTGTGTGTGTGTGTGTGTGTGTGTGTGCATATGCCAGTACTAGGACTTGAACTCAGGGTCTGAACACTGTTCCTTAACTTTGTTTGCTCAAGACTAGCTAGCACTCTACAACTTGAGCTACAGCTCTACTTCTGGATTTCTGGTGGCTATAAAGAGACTCACACTTTCCTGTCCAGGCTAGCTTTGAACTGTGATCCTCAGATCTCAGCTTCCTGAGTAACTCAGATTAAAGGTGTGAGCCACAAATGCCTGGCTGTTAACTCTTTTATAGTTAACAAAAATCTGTCTAATTGTCTTTAAATCTGTCTAAACTCTGTTAGTCATTGAGGGCAAGGTATCTGATAGAGTGTCTGTATATTGCATGAGTCATTATTTTTGTCAACCAGATGAATAGATTTCCTTTAGAAAGAAAATACAAACCTAGAGGAGAAAAACAAGATTTTTGAACCAAAACTTGACCATTCACCTAGAATTCACAAAATGTTCTGTAAATTCCAGTAACAGGTCAATAGGATAAAGACAAGTTTTGATACTGAAGCAAATAGAGCCCCATTTGTTTCCAGGATATTAAAATTACCACCTGACAGTGACTAATGTGTGGTTCTGAGCTTGGTGTCTCAACACAAAAGAAGCACTGGACTGTCCCCAAAGGATCAACAGGAAGAAGCAGCAAATTTCCATTTAGAAAAGAGCTAAAACAATCAGAACAAAGGAAGGAACAGATACTTCCTGATTCCTGTGGCCCCCAGCATCCCTTCTGGAGTTGTTTCTGTTTTCAAGTCAACAGGGGGAGTTGAATGTAGTTAATGGAAGTTATGGCTGTTTTCTTGACTGTATCTCAATATCTGGGATTAGATTTTTCTATCTCATGTCTCTATTGAGGCTGATCCCAGGGCTTCCAAGGAATCAAGAAGCTCAGGGGTCACTGGAAGATGGCAAAATTTCAACATGGTGAACTTATCTACCATCTCCTTATGAGGCAGCCATACAGATCCAATGTGAGTCCCATTTTCAATTGATCAAAAGACTGAGATTCATTTTAGTAACATTTTATTTAAACAAGTATATTAAAACCATTAGTCTGACACACAACATAAAAAATAAGCAATACACAATATAAAAATGACTAATTCACACCTAGCATCCTTTTTCATTGCATGAAGACTTCAAAGTCTGGTACCTCGAATCCAGCTGGCAAGACTGCAAGTACTCAGTAGCCACATGTGGCACATGGGCTGCCCTTGCCTGGATTCAAACTCAATGTGGTTCCTGTTTACATGGTGTACTCCATAGTTCTAGCATTGGTGTGACTTTGATTGGCCTTTCTAGATACCAGAGATATCTTTTTATTTACCTTTACTTTCTACAAACACCCAAAGCCTCACTTGAACTTGTTCTCTCCTTATTACTGCAACCGTTCATTCTATTTGGTTTCTGTCCCCCCTAGAAACCAATTTTAGACATCATCTACTCTGTCTGTATTGTTGTTAGTGAAATGAGCTCCCTTCCCAGAGCTCAGTCCACAACTTCCCCTCTCCACAGCTTAGCATGCTCCCTTCCTAGGCAACATGAGGCCCACTTAGTAAAGGCAGTAAATAATCAGCCTCCACCCCCCTTTACCTTGGTATGGCACTCCTTTAGGGCAGCTACCACCATATAAGGCAACAAGAGCCCCTTAAAGCGACCTTCAGGTCTGGCAGCTGCAGGACCCCTTATCTACTGTTTGGACAGCAGCCATAAATCCTAGTCTGCCATGATGAAGCCCCTAGCCCACATGTCCACACCAGGGTCTCCTCATCCTAGCCCCTTCTAGCTCCTCCTAAGCCTCCTAGGTTATGTAAGACACATCAGACAATAGCCGGAGCTTCTTCTCACTTCTCCATTGTGAGAAGGGGTCTTGGCAGCCCCTTTCCCTGCAATAAACTTTTCTTTGTTCTCTGTACTTGGATGTCTGGCAAAGTCTAATTTAACCCTATTAGTTGTCTTCCTCCATTTCCTTAATTTGGAGCCACAGATGCTTTCTATACTGGATTTTCCTGTTAATATCACAAGAAATTTGGAGGTAAAGATAACACAGATAGAAGAAAATAGGACATTGGAGAAAGCTTCAAAATCTTACAACTCCTTCCCTCTGCTATACCTGGCTTTTGAGGAAGACAGAAAATTTGGTCATGTTTTCTCCTTTGCAGAGGGCTGTCAGCCTTCGTTATTAAGAATGGAGCTCACCAAAATTCCCCAGTTCTTCAGCTGGGGAAGATACTGGTGATACCCAAAAGGTGGCTCTCTTCTAATAGGCTGTCTTACTGCCTGTCAGACTGCTGAAGCAGAAAGGCTAAGATCTACAAGCAGACCCTCAACTAGCTGACACCCTCTCACTGAATCTCCCCAACCAGGAACAATCAGACACCTTTGTATTTTCTTCCAAGGGAACAAACTTAACATAAATGATTGCTTGGCTTGGAAAGAGGCACAGGATTATAATGGCATGTAGAATGGCTGTTAATGGATTTGGGTAGGGGTAGCAAAAGGAATTGCTTCTATTAGCTTGTCTGAATTTAAAGGACACTCAAAGAAGGAAATACAAAGGGAAACCAATTTATTCCCAAGCCAACAAAGATAAAAGTGGAGTGGCTAAGAGCAGACTCTCTCATGTTTTCCAGCCTCACTCACAAACCACTAGCAGCATTATCAGCCAGGCCCAGTTCATTCTGGCATGTTCCAAGGCCGTGAGGGATTGTTTCCCACTCATTCCCCTTCTCCCTTCACCCCATCTACTGTGAAATTTCTGACAAGCTTCCCTCTGGAGGGTTCTTTTGGTGACCTCTCTGGAGGAGGTCTCACTTCTGGGAGATAATCTCTGTGACCTATACAGTCTCCTGGTATTCATGAAAGGTTGAGTAAGCAACATGGTAGCTGCAGGCCCAGGCTGAGTCAAAGGCCAGCCTGCTGAAGCAGCTTCTGGCTGTCAAGAGAGGACTGACAAGTGAACTTTGTCTTTTCATCAGACATTCAAAAGAAACAAGAATGGAGCCTTCATTCTGTCTGTAAAATTCCTCTGTGGCCCAAATTATCAGTCATCTCCTCTCATGCCCATGCAGATGGTCTGGATATTAATAAATGACTTTTCTGCAGTCATCCTGTACCTATGTTAGGTGTCTTAGTATGGATATGCAAAGGATAGCCTGACAGTCCAGTCGTAGGGTGTTGGGTGGCAAATCTATCCCTAACTCTTCCTGATATGTGTCTGAGCACTCAGATAAATGAAGGGAAAGGGCAATGTGAATATCAATTCATTATGAAAAACGTTATCCCTATTGAGGGCAATTAAGATGTATTAAGCCCATTTCATGTAAGAAATATGCAGATCAGTTTCATGGTAGGTTAATCAGAGTTGAATGCTAAAATGTCTCATTTTTTTTGTTTGAAAGAATATGAAAGATTTAAATTTCAATGGATGATAAATATAGTTCTGGAACTAGATGAAGATTTTTTTTCCTGCCGTTACTACAGGAGATTTCTCATTGTCTTATATACAAATTATTAGTGAAGCTTTTTTCCCCCTATATAGAACAGCTGGATCCTTCCAACAGTATTGGTGTGCTGGTCTTCTGAACTCCTACTGGAATGACCCACTAAACTGTGCCTACTGAAACCTAGGACTTCCTTAGCTTGTATCTCCAAAGTTATTATTTATAATTCCTCTCACAAACCAATTCTAAAGACGTCTAAGCCCCACAGTCACAGTAAACTTTCTGCCTTTCTGAAGAGTCACAGCAAATGTGTCCATCTTTCTAAGTTAGTTAGCTTTATCTCACTGTGGCCAAAGTACCTGAGAGACTAACTTCAAGGCAAGAATTATTCATTTGGGATCATGGTTTCACAGGTTTCCCTTAAGATCAACTCCATTGTTTCTGGTCCTGTGGAAAAGTAGAGCATCTTGGTAGGGAAGGGTGGAAGAGCAAAACAAGTCATGGTCGCCAGAAAGCAGAGAGAGGGAGAGAGAGGGAAACAGGGAGACAGGGAGACAGGGAGACAGGAAGAGAGAGAGAGGGAGAGAGAGAGAGAGAGAGAGAGAGAGAGAGAGAGAGAGAGAGAGAGAGAGAGAATAGGAATGAAGTAGAGTTTCAAAGGTATGCCTCACCTACTTCTACTTAGGCCCCAACTTCCAAAGTATTTACCCTCTCTCAAAATAGATTCACCAGCTAGGGACTAGATGATCAGCACATGACTCTGTTTCAGTCACCTCATAGTCCAACCATATTTAACTCATTAAACCTGCTGTTAGTGTTTCCTCAGGATATAAGCCATGGCTAGTCAGAGTGTGCTGTATTACCCCAATTCTCTTTGCAATTAGTTAATGGTTTGGTGTATGGCATATGATTCTGTTATGACTAATCATATGAAAGGAGCATAGGTTATTGGCTTTGGAGAAATATTTATTTTTTTCTAATAAAATACTGTTTTGTGGGATAAACTCCAAGTTGTATGTCTCTATATATTTTGTCTTAGGTTGGCTTCTCCATGGTAGCACCTCTGAGTGTTTAAGTTGGAGTTTATTTGGGAAGTGATCTTGAGACAAAGCAGTAGGAAAGTGGAGAAGTGGTGGAAAGAAGTGAGCATACTGGAATATCTTTAATGTGCAAGTTCTTTCTATGAGCAACTGAACCTGAGTCCCATCCTAGGGGTAAGAAAGCCTGCATTTTTACCACCACCTCTCCTACCCCTTGAACATTGACCCTGCCTTATTTTCTTCTCGCTATTTCCAGCCTGCCTCATATGGAATGAGAACATACCTGTGGCTGTAGGGAGGCTGCAGGTGTGAGCTATTAGAGATCTTTGGATCCACGTGAATTGGAAAGGTAAGCTCTGAAAAACATGGGTGGGCCTTGGTAGTGCATACTAAGTTTGTGGTGCACTTAGGCAATTCTGACCATTTTTCTCCAGATTATTCCTTCCTTCCTCTTTTCTTGTTTAAGTTGCTTTAGTAAGGTTCTTGCTTCTTGTACATTTTAGAATAGCAGCATGGCCTTTTTTTTTTTTTTATAAAAATTTTATTTTATTTTATTTGAGAACATACTGTACAGAGGGGTTACAATTACATGGGCAGGATAATGCATACATTTCTTACCAAGCATTGCAGCCTCCTCCTTTGTTTACCCTTCACCTCCCTTCCCAGCTTCCCCTTCCCCCCCACCCAATCATACCCCCCTCCCCCCCCCCCACACCGACATTGTAAAGCTGGTTTTGACATGACATTTTGTACTTCTCATTGTTGCAACAGGTCCACCTGAATCCTTAAACGACTTGTTTGTCCCCATCTCCTCCACATGTTATACTGACATCAAATATAGTGAAAGCGGGGGTTACACTGTGGGGGAGGGACATACAAAGCAACAAAGAAATAATCTTATAAATGCGTTAGAAACACATGCATGAAAGAAAAAAAAACATTAAAATACATATTTGAGGGTTCGTTTTCCTAACATCACATTATCTGACTTTTTCCGCTTGACTCATACCTATACTAGATATTGCAAATAAGGGAAACCATGGGACCTATGTTTCTTTGGGCCTGGCTTGCTTCACTTAATATAATTTTTTCCAAGCCTTTCCATTTCCTAACAAATGGGGAAATGTCATTCTTTCTGATGGAGGCATAGAATTCCATTGTGTATATATACCACATTTTCTTGATCCATTCATCTACTGAGGGGCATCTGGGTTGGTTCCATATCTTAGCTATGGTAAATAAAGCAGCATGGCCTTTTATAGGCAATATTAGTTTTGATGACTTGCTCTTCTAGGGCTTTTTTGTTGTTGTTAGTCATGGTTTTAAAGAGAGGTTGCCGAATAAGAACCACGCCACACACGTGGTATTCAGGGAAGGGGTAGGTTTATTCATCGTTCTGGCTGGCACCAAGACATGTTGGCCCCTCCATGCAGCTGGGAAAGGCCTGGGAAAGACCTGGAAAAGAGGGTGTCTGGGCCTGGGCTAGGCCTTATCTAGGGTATGGGCGGAGAAAGGTGTGGCCACATCAAATTCAGATGTGACCTCAGCAGATGCAGATGTGACCTCTTCCAGGTGTGCCAGTTGCCTAGGTAACAGAGGTACTGGACAGAGATTTTGCTGCGAGGAGGGTGGAGTCTGCTGGCCATCCAGGAGCAGACCTTACAGCCAGCATTCTACTGCTTGAGCCACAGAGCCACTTCCGGTTTTCTAGCGGTTTATTGGAGATGAGAGTCTCACAGACTTTCTTGCCATGGCTGGCTTTGAATCCTGACCTTCAGATCTCAACCTCCTAAATAGCTAGGATTACAGGCGTGAGCCACTGGCGCCCTGCTGCTCTTATGTTTTAATTGATAAATGTTAATGCTGTGTCAACAAAATATATTTCAGATATACATGTTTATAGAAACATCTAACTAGTGAATATTTAGATGCTGGCCTCTCCATTTCCCAACTTATCTACTGGCAAATGACTGACCCAGAAAACTTTCTTTTTTAAAAAAAAATTTTTGAGCAGTTTATTCTCAAGTCATTACTGTGTTCAACCAACTATTTTTGACATGTTCAGATAACAGAGGTAACAGTGAATGATGGGAGGCACACATTTCCATTAAGCATGTACCACATATTTAAGGCACGTCAGATTTTATGACACTTCAGATGTGACATATTTACAGAAAAGTGTTGTTTTAAAATAATTAAATAAATGAATATAGATAAATATTATGAGACCCTGACAATTATATGGACATTTTTCCCATGCTATTAACTAAGGGTAATTCTATCTAAAAAGTTCCAAACTAGAACTAGTATTCTGTCACCATGAACTATAGCAAATTAGCAAACACTAAAATATGCTAGCCTGGGCAGGCACTGTGGAAGCTGTAACAAAGAAAACACCATGAGGCTCTTGGGTACTGCAAAGTTCAATACAAGATTTCTTAGATGGGTTTAAGAAAAAAAAGGAACTTTCAAAAAAGCCATTACAAAGCGAGTGTCAGCAGAAAATGTGGCAACTACCTAAACCTTTTCATTCTACCCTCTCAGATGTAGGTGCAAAAGAGAAAAATCTAAATATAGCTTTAAAAAACTTAGCTTATGAATAAAAAGTCAAATGGGCACTCTTTAGCATATGGACTTTTAAACTGATACTCTGTAATTCTGTTATAATATATCTTGTAACCTCAGGACCCTATCTAACATTGTAGTAGCAAATCTTTCTAGAACCTGATTTTCTTCATATAACTCTCTTTCCATTTAAAGATGACATTTCTGCACTTGACAAGCAAGGTCTTCCCCATTCTGGCCCCAATCTACCCATCTAATCTTGTTACCCACTGCTGTCATATATAAACCTTCAGAAGGTACAGTACCATCTACACATTTATTGAGAGCTTTCTCTGTGCCAGACATAGTGCTAAGGAGATTGCATGAATTATTTCACATAATTGACAAAACAATCTCAAAGGGTAGGTAGTAGACTGATCAAACCTATTTTATTTACATTTTTATGGTACTAGATTTGAACTCAGGGTCCCTGACTACCACGTGAGCCATTCTCACAATACTTTTTTCAGTTGGTTATTTTCAAGGTAGGGTCTTTTCTTAATGTTTGGCCAGACCTGGGCTATAATCTTCCTATTTGCATTTCTCCAAGTCACTGGGATAACAGACAGGTGTAGTGTGCCAGGCATTGGTTGAGATAGAGTCTTACAAACTTCTTTTCTGCCCAGGCTGCCTTGAATCATGATCCCCATCTCTATCTACTGAGTAGCTAGGATTACAGGTTTGAATCACTGTGCCTGGGCATCAAAACTCTTTCATTGATAATGGAGGCTTTGACACACAAATAGGCAATAGATCCCAGGCTTTACTAAATAGACAGCATATTGTATGTTACTTCTAGGTAGACCCTGGGCTTTTAAAAGGCATGTTTATGTGTTTGAAACTTTGACCATACCTTGTGTAGTGCTTGCATATACAGCAGATTTTTTTCTGTGTGTGTGCCGGTACTGGGGTGTGATCTCACAGCCTGGATATTGTCCCTTAGCTTTTTTCTATCAAGGCAGTGTTCTAGCACTTTAGCCACAGCTCTACCTCCAGCTATTTGCTGGATAATTGGAAATAAGTGTCTCATAGACTTTTCTGCCCAGATTGGCTTTGCATTACAATCTTCATATCTCAGCTGCCTGAGTAGCTAGGATTACAGGCGTGAACCCCCCCAGTACTCAGCTTATAATAGTATATTTTTGAAAAAGCATTTGCTAAATAAATGTTTCCCAAAATCCATGTGGGAGACCATCTAACATCACAAATTTTCCTTTGAGTTTCTGCCTACATACTTCATGACACCTCTTTATGAAAAAGAAGGAAATTATCACAAGATTGATAAGGACAATAAAATGAATCAGAGCTGATTTAAATATTTATTGAGGCCATGTGGAGAAAAAAAGGGTTTTCATAAAAATATGAGGATTTTCTGTCTTTTCAGAGAGCAATTTGGCAGATCCTATTAAGATGAATATATACATATATGTTTGTACATATATATTTATGAATGTATACATGCATATATATATACCTATATGTAACAGAACTAACAACTCTAAATTTCAGTTTCATTAAGATGAATATACATGTATAAATGTGTGTGTGTGTGTGTGTGTGTGTGTGTGTGTGAGTGAGTGAGTGTGTATACCTAAGAATTAGCTATTGGAGGAACTTACCCTAAAGGAAAACAAAAAGCAACAGGCAGAAAACATAGCTAAACATAGGTTAAATCAATCTAGAAAATATGCCCAAAGGAGTATATATATGACAGTAGTGGATAATAAAATTGGATGAGTAGATCGGGGCTGAATAGGGAAGAACTTGTTTGTGATGGCCAAATGATAGAAATTATGTGAATGCCCATCAAGAGTGGGCATGACTGAATAAATTATGGTAGACAAGACCCCATGAAACCTGGTGTAGATACTCATAAAGACAACTCAAGCAGTTCAAGGTGACTGTTCAAGGAATTAGTACAAAGTAATGTTGAATGATACAGTCTAGCTAAAGCAAAGAATATATAATCTTTTTATAAAGTAAACAATGACAAAAAGGGCTGTGCATCTCTCTGCATGTATGGATCATATGAATAAGGAAAAAATAAGAAAAAAAACGCGAGCATGGATGACCTAGGGAATGGGGCAAGGTTGGCATGAAACAGAAAAGGCCTGTTTCCTCCAATCCTGTTCTTCTGATCACATCCATTTCCTGTTTATCTTGGCAGAACACATATAGATGGGGACAGGGTTCTTATAGGCGAGACCACACCAAGTGCTGAGGTCTTTAGGTGTCATGAGGTCTTTGGTAACTGTCAATCTGAACACCTTCCTTCCCTTTGGTGCTCATGTCTCTGTCTTGGTCTCCCTATGGCACTTTTCCCATTTCTGAATTGTTGTTAGCCCTGTTGAGATTTCTGCTATGGACATGGGAAAGACAACATCTCTACTTCTCTTCCTAGAAACTCTCAAAAAAAAAAAAGGAGAGTGAAAAGTACAGACACAAATTCCATGTTCAGTCTAACTAAAAGACAGCAAAGATTGCCAAACTACAATGGGACTGAAGGGTGACCCAAAGCAGAGTCCAAGCCAAGATGTTCAAGGAGCAGAGAGAAACCACAACTACACTGAGCCCTTGAAATGAGCCAGTTGCAAGTGGTCTGGGAGGACTGAGAGTAGCTGGAACTCCCTAGCTGATTCCCCTTCATGCAATAAGGGAGATGGGGCTCAGGGGAGAGTTACAAAGGTGGGCTACCTTTGCAGAAGTGGGCTACCTTTGCAGGAGGCAGGCTGCTTTCCTGACAATTGAGGCAGAAAACATCTTCATGTTGTAACAGTTGTCTATCTCTCTTAGCTGAAGAGAAGGAAGGGATAAACAAACACATACTCCCAGAACCCAATAGCAATCAAGGGCACTTGGAACAGGAAATGTATACAAGGCAACTTCCTAAGTATAAGTGTTACAGAAAACACTCACTAGCTTCAATGATGAGTAGCAAAATATGATGAGTACAGGATCAGTTCAGGGAATAAACTTGAAAAAGGAATGGAAAATCACAGAAAACATCTAGCAGAGAAGTACACTCATTTAAGAAAATGATGCTATCAAAAAAAGTAAAAAATCATAATTTTCACCATAAGTAAACTGAATTATTCTATCACCTTTATGACCATAGAATATGAAAGTGGAAAAATAGAACAAGGGCTGAGGGAAAGAAAATGCTGTCTCTTACAGTTTGGCCTGCAATAATAGAATATTATACACTGAATTGGTAACCAAAGGAAATTTATTTCTTGCAGTTCTGGAGGTTGGGAATTCCAAGGTCAAGGAACCGGGTAAATCTGGTGTTGAGTGAGGATTTATTTCCTGGTTTGTAAATGGTTTCCTAATTGTATTCTTACATGGAGAAAGAGGGAGAGACATCTCTTTCCTGTCTCATCTTCTAAGGGTACTAATCAGATTCAAAAGAGTTTCCATCTAGATGATCTAATCACTTCCAAATGACTCCTACCTCCAAGCCAATCTCCAAGCTGGGGATTTAGGCTTCAACATATAAATCTTAGTAGGACACAATGTTCATTCTTTAGTAGATAGTAAAACTTAGGAAAAATGAAGCAGGAACCCAGCAAAATACATGAAAGAAGATAGCAATTATTAAACCACACCTTAATAAACACGATATAGACTTTTCTAATTTTTAATTTTTTTAGACAAAGTCTCTCTTTGTAGCCCAGGCTGGCCTCAAACTTGTGATCCTCCCTCTTCAAACTGCCAAGAGCTGAGATTATTGTGTACCACAATGGCTGGTTGTAGGGATCTATTAAAATAATTGACAAAAATTAAAAGGAAGGATAAAGAAGGAAGATTAAATATTGATTTACTGAAGATTAATAGTTTATAGTAAGGAACGTATAGATATCCAATATGTTCTAATCACCAAAATATATGTGCCACTAAAGATCAGAAGAAACACAAAAAGTAAAGAAAGAGAGTATATATTTGTTTTTGGTACGAAAACTTGGAGAAGCTTTATTGAGTAAGCAAGTAAGCAGACAAGCAAGCAAACAGACAAAAAGAAGGCAAACAGACAAACAGAAAGGACAGGGACACCATCTAACAAAGTGTAGGTGCTCTTAAGGTAGAGAAAGAGAGACAGACCAAGAGAGTACATATGGAAGAAAGACATAAAAGTAGAGAAAGAATGCATATTAGAGAAAGAAAACATATTATGAAGGCATATACTTGGTATATCCATACTTATAAATGAACTAAAATGTCCTGTGGACAGAAGAAGCCTTTCAAACAGGAATCACTGAGATATATGCAAATAAGTTTCTTGGACTTCAGAGATAAAGGAACTGAGAAGTCACTTACAATGGGAAACAAGGTCAATAGGCCTTAGATTTTTTCTCCCCAGCAATAGTCAAACTAAATGGCCATAGAGCTATAAAACCTTCTAAGAATCGAGATTCCAAGACCTGACACCCAGACAGAAGTGGTTCACAGATGAAAACAACAGATAGGACATGAACCACACATCAAGCATTTCTCTTGTAATTGTTTCTTTTTTTGTGTGGGGGGGGTCCGGTCATGGGGCCTGAACTCTGGGCCTGGGCGCTGTCCCTCAGCTCTTCAGCTCAAGGCTAGCGCTCTACCACTTGAGCCACAGTGCCACTTCCGGCTTTTTTCTTTTTTCTTATGTGGTGCTGGGAAATCGAACCCAGGGCCTCTGGCATGCAAGGCAAGCGCTCTACCACTGAGCCACCTTCCCAGCCCTCTTGTAATTGTTTCTTGAGGCATCGCCTAGATCAAGATTGCAAATGGTGGCTGTGGAGCCAAATCTAGCACACTGCCCAAGAATATTTTATTGGTACTTGATTGCTTCCATTCATCTTTTGTATTCTGATATTAGTATTGGCTGGATGGGGACCACAGACCTAATGACCACCAAGCCTAATATATTTATTCACTGGCCCTTCATGCAGAGACTTTGCTGATCCCTGCACTAGATTATAATTTTTTTTTGGTAAGTTATGGGGCCTGACCTGTGGGCCTGGACGCTGTCCCTCAGCTCTTCAGCTCAAGGTGAGCAGCCTACCACTTGAGCCATAGCACCACTTTCGATTTTTTTCTGCTTATGTGGTGCTGAGGAATCGAACCCAGGGCCTCATGCATGCAAGGCAAGCACTCTACCACTGAGCCACCTTCCCAACTGGACTATAAACTCTTTAAAGGTAGAAAGCATATTTAGTTCTTATTTCCTTAGTATTTGCTCATAGTTCGTAGAAGTGATCCATAAATATTTACTAAGTAAGTACTCAGTTTTCATCTTTAATACATGCATCTTGTCTCCCTCCAGAGTGATCATTCTGTTTTTCATTCTCCAAATAGATCCTTTGTTATAGCAGCTCAGGGAGATTCAATAACTTTCTTGTGAAATACTGCAAAAGGTTGCAAAGAGTTAATACACTAGCCAAACACCACAGAGTCACAGAAACTCCTTGCAGAATTGCATTCAGTCAATTTCTTACTGCTTCAGTACAGCTAAGAATACCTTACCTTTGTGCAACGATCTACAGATAACAATTTACTTGCTTTGTATCTCTTTTCTGCCTGACTCCCATGAAAATTTATTCTGTTCTGTTGTAAAAAAAAAAAATGTAAGGGAAAAGAGCTATTTTTAGCAAGGATATATATTAAAGAATTGCTTGTTAACTCAATTCTATTTCTCTCCCCTTGGAGCTTTTTGGTCTCTTTTCTTACTCTTCTTCTTTGACTCATACTAGGCTAACTTAGAAATCTAAAATGATTTGAGCTCTGGGGAAAATGGACTTGAATTAGGACACCTCAGTTTTCCAAGACATGATAAATGGATGGTTCAGAATGTGAACTCACTCAGCTTAGCTTTTTCACTCAAGGTAGTTGCTCCATCTTCCCAGCCACACCTCTACTTCCAGTGTTTTGCTGGTAAATTGGAGATAGTTTTATAAACTTTTCTGCCCAAACTGGTTTTGAACCATGATCTTCAGGTCTCAGCCTCCTGAGTAGCTAAGATTAGAGAAATAAGCTAGTGATGCCTGACTTGAAATCCTTGTTTTATTTTTCCTTCACTGTCTGGCTTGGGTGTTTGTTTGTTTGTTTTTTAACTTCTTTTATATCTGAGCTAGCACATATATGACGTGCATATAGTAATAATGCCCACTTCACAATATTATGGGGAAAATCAAGTGTTTCTTTTTAGAATAAAGTGATTGTAATGGTGCTTAACACATATTTGCACGTGTCAGCCTCCTTTTTGCTGCTCAGGGAACAATTAGCCAGGGATTGGCATCAGAGGCATGTCTTCAGCATCTGTTAGAAAAGTCTGCATGAGAGGATTCGGGGGCAGGGGTGGGCCCAGGAGTCTCTCAAGCTTCTGGACTGAAGTGTCTTCTTTCCCTTGATCTCTGCAGGGAGGAGACTGCCTGCTCTGTGGGCTACAATAGCTCCACATGGTGTTGATTTTGTATGGCTTGGCCAGAGCCAGCCTTTCCTCAGGAATTCCACTTCCAGTTGATTATTCAGTAAAGGAGATAAAGATGATTCCCTGCAGCTCCAGGAAGAAGTCATTTCTGACTTTGTTATTTTTGGAAAACTGTTTGGTAAGCCTCATTGCTGGTTAAACAGATAAGACCAGCTTGCAAGAGATTTCCGTGCATTTGGGGGCCTTCCAGGAAATGATACATAATGCTGCTTTAACTATTAAGTGTCTCAAAGAGTTGTTTTTGTGTGGCTGTCACCAATGGGAGTCATCTTATTTTAGAGCTGAGTCAGGCACTGGGAGCTCTAATACTGGTTTGTGTGAAAGTGTGAACAATAAGATTGCACCTGGATTCATCTGCTCTGAGGTGACTGAAGACCTCATTCATCAGAACCCACCTGTTGTCCATCTGCAAACATACTCAGGGAGATGGGTTTTTTCCCCCCATCTTGAAATATGCTTGTATTATTCCAAATGTTAGATTAATGAAAAGAGGAAGGGTGGGTGAATACACTCATAATATTCAATGCACATATGTGGAAATGGAACCAGGTCAATTAAAGGGGTAGGTGGAATTGAGGCGATGAGGGAGAATGAAGGGAGGGGTGATGTTGATCAAGATGCATTATACTCATAAACTGATACATTGCATCGAAACTCTGTTGTATAACTACTGAAAGATAATTTAAAAACACATTATAAAGTGCTGGGTGCTTGCCTAGCATTCCTAGGGCCCTAGGGTACATCCCTAGAACCCCTGCAAAAATTAGCTAAGAATGACCTAATGTACACCCTCAAATCACAAATATGTTACTGTGTATCAGCTTTTCACATTTTAACCAAATAGCACAAAGGTTCGATAGTAAATTCTTTTTATTTAAATTTGACAGATAGATTTTTTTAAATTAAAAATGATCTTTAGGTAGTTGTACGAAGGAGTTGCCATTTAACAAGCAGTTTAGGAGCATAGTGCATCTTGACCAATGTCAACTCTTTCAACATTCTCACGTATCTCTCCCCTACCTACTTCCCTCTCTCTTTGTAATTTTGTAGGATATACAGTGAGTTCTTGATCCCTATTCTCCTTTTCATTCATCTACCCCTTTGCCTGGACCCCATCCCACCCCTTTCAACTACCCACTTCTTGACATTTATTTTGTTGAACTTTGACTGCTTTTCTAAGGAATTACACTATTTGAGATCTCTTGAATATATCATATTTCAGTTGATACATTTGCTTACACTTGCAGACCACCCCACATATCTACTTATAAGTTTATAAGCAAAATCCAGCTTTCACATATAAGGGAAAACATGCATCCTTTGTCTCTCTGAGCCTCACTTCACCTAACGTAATTTTTCCAGTTCTTTCTATTCCTTTGCAAATGTTACAACATCATTCTTTCTGATAGAAACTGCATTTTGATACAAACTCGAAGTTGCATGAGGATATGAAGATTTTATTGACATTGAGTCCAAGCAAGTAGCCTTCACTGTGTTTTTGTCTCCTTTCCTGTCCTAAGCCTGCTCTTCCATCTGACTGCTTCCTATTCCTCTTGTCTAGGCCTCTTACTCTGTGTGTGTGTGTGTGTGTGAGAGAGAGAGAGAGAGAGAGAGACAGACAGACAGACAGACAGACAGACAGACAGACAGACAGAGACAGACAGAGAGACAGACAGAGAGAGACACAGAGCGAGAGTGAGAGTGAGAGCAAGAGAGAGTGAGCAAGCGAGCGAGCGAGCGAGAGAGAGAGAGCGAGCGAGAGAGAGCGAGCGAGCGAGCGAGAGAGAGAGAGAGAGAGAGAGAGAGAGAGAGAGAGAGAGAGAGAGAGAGAGAGAGAGACAGCGCTGGTACTGGGCTTTTATGTGGACCCTTGAGCTTTGGCTTTTTCACTCAAGGCTGGTACTTTACCACTTGAGCCACTTCTGGCTCTTTGCTGGTTAATTAGAGATCAGAGTCTCACAGACTTTTCTGCTTCAGCTGGCTTTGATTGTGATAATCATCTCCCGGCCTTCTGAGTAGTAGGTAGTAGTCCTCCAGTGCCCCACAGTCCTCTTTCTCCTGACACAAGTTCTTAGACATAGTGGTACACACACATGCTTTCCCTCAGCACATCATCTGTAACCTGTCAACAGAATTCCTGTCCTACAGGACACTGGCCTCTATTACTTACTAGTTATTTATATGAATAGTCTTGTTTGCTTTGTTGGGGTTAGAATAGTTTTCTTAGAAAATGAAGATATTCACTATTATTCTTTTCATAATACCTCAAGGTGGTAGTGACTATGATAACGGAGATAATGATGTTAATGGTACTTTTTCCAACCAGGCACTTCTCACAGCGACTCCCATAAGGAGGTTTTTATATTATTTAATGCACAATTATAATTTATTTATGCAAATAAATAATATATAGATATCATTTATTGGTAGTAATATTTAATATTTAATGTTACTGTATTTCTCTTACAGACAAGGCAATTGATGCTATGAGAATTTAAATAGCTTGTCCAAGCCCACACCACTAACACATTTTGGAGCTAGAAATGAAACCCAAATCTGTCTACAGAGCCTCACATTTTAACAATAAAAAAATAAATATTTACAAATACCCTTTTAAATTAGGAGAACAGATGTGCAAATCTAAAAGTGTGGCCCGTCTGCCTGATTAGGCAATTTGTAATTAGTTGGAAGTAGCTGTAGGCTGGAAAGTACTGTGAGATTCACTTTGCCTGTACCCCAAACACACAATTCCCCACAGGACTGGATCATAGATTGTTTTGAGTTCTTAAATAAGTGTCAGATTCATGGATTTCATAATTCTCTAATAATTTTTGTTTTCCATCCTGTTTTTTATAATGAAAATGAAAACCAAGGCCTTAAGTCCTCTTTTTTTCCCTTAGCATATATTAATTGTACAAAGGGGTTTCGTTGTGATATTTCTAGACATATGTATAATGTATGGTGGCCAAATTCACTCCCTTTATTAGTCTTTCTCATCTCTCCTACTTTTTGAGCAATTTTAAAATTTGATTTTCACAATTGCATCTGAAGGACTTCAGTGATATTGACCTCTCAAACAATTCCTCCCCATTTTACACCTATTTCTTTCTTTTAAGATTAGATTCCAGAACATAAGAAAGAATATGAGTGAGATTTTCTTCCTCAGTCTGACTTATTTCACTTAAAATGATGGACTTCCAGCGCTACCCATTTTCCTGCTGAATAAGACAACATTTTCTTTTTTTTCCCTTGTTTTTGTATTTTCCATCCCTTCCCATCCTCCCCCCGTCCCCCACCCAATCCTCCCCCCCCCCACCAAAGTTGTAAAGTTCGTTTTCTTTTTTTTTTCTTTTTTTATTGTGAAAAAATTGTACAGAGGGGTTACAATTACATAGGCAAGATAATGAGTACATTTCTTATCAAGCATTGTAGCCTCCTCCTTTGTTTCCCCTTCCCATCCCTTCCAAGCCTCCCCCCCCAATCCTCCCCCCACCCCCCCACCAAAGTTGTAAAGTTCATTTTCAACATGACAACTTGTACTTCTCATTGTTGCAAAGGGTCCACCTGTATCCTTATTTAAAAGACTTGTTTTTCCCCTTCCCCTCCACAAATTATACCAATATCAAATACAGTGAAAGCAGGGGTTATACTGTGGGGGAGGGACATACAAAGCAACAAAGAAATAATCATATAAATGCGTTAGAAACAAATGTGTGAAAGAAAAAAAACATTTAAATACATATCTTAGGGTTCATTTTCCTAACATCACCTTATCTGACCTTTTCTGCTTGACTCATACATATACTAACTATTGCAAATGAGGGAACCCATGGGACCTATGTTTCTTTGGGCTTGGCTTACTTCACTTAATATAATTTTTTCCAAGTCTTTCTATTTCCTAACAAATGGGGCAATGTCATGCTTTCTGATGGAGGCATAGAATTCCATTGTGTATATATACCACATTTTCTTGATCCATTCATCTACTAAGGGGCATCTGGGTTGGTTCCATATCTTAGCTATAGTAAATAATGCTGCAATAAACATAGTCGTGCTGGTAGCTTTAGTATGGTCTTGTTTGTGAACATTTGGGTAAATGCCCAAAAGTGGGATTGCTGGGTCATAGGGGAGCTCTATGTGGAGTCTTTTGAGGAACCTCCATACTGCTTTCCAAAGTGGTTGAACAAGTTTACACTCCCACCAACAATGCAGTAAGGTTCCCTTCTGTCCACATCCCATCCAGCATCTGTTGTTATTAGAGTTTTTGATTTTTGCCATTCTAACTGGAGTGAGGTGGTATCTCAATGTTGTTTTGATTTGCATTTCTTTTATGGCTAGGGAGGTTGAGCATTTCTTCATGTGTCTATTGGCCATCCTTCTTTCCTCTTCAGAGAAGTTTCTCTTTAAGTCTTTAGCCCACTTATTTATTGGGCAGTTGTTTCTTTTAAGATTAGTTGTAGGGGATTTAATTTTTTGAGTTCCAGGTATATTTTATTTTATTTATTTATTTATTTTTGGGTCCAGTCGTGGGGCCTGAACTCTTCAGCTCAAGGCTAGCGCTCTACCTCTTGAGCCACAGCGCCATTTCCGGCTTTATTCTTTTTGCTTATGTGGTGCTGAGGAATCAAACCCAGGACCTCATGCATGCAAGGCAAGCACTCTACCACTGAGCCACCTTCCCAGCCCATCCAGGTATATTTTAGATATGAGACCCTTGTCCATTGTATGGCTAGTGAAGATCTTCTCCTAATCCGTGGGCTTTCTATTTATCTTGCTAGCTATGTCCTTTGCCATGCAGAAGCTCTGCAATTTCATGCAATCCCATTTGTCCAACCTTTCTTTGATTTGTTGTGTTTCTGGGTCTCTATTAAGAAAATTTCGGGCCGGGCACTGGTGGCTCACGCCTGTAATCCTAGCAACTCAGGAGGCTGAGATCTGAGGATCGCAGTTCAAAGCCAACCTGGGCAGGAGAGACCGTGAGACTCCTATCTCCAATAAACCATCAGAAAACCGGAAGTGGCGCTGTAGCTCAAGTGGTAGAGCTCTCGCCTTGAGCTGAAGAGCTGAGGTACAGCGCCCAGGCCCAGAGTTCAAGCCTCACAACCAACAAAAAAAAAAAAAAAAAAAAAAAATTTCAGCCTGTGCCAACAAGACCTAGAGTTTCTCCTATTCCATCCTGTAATGTTTTCAGAGTGTCTGCTTTGACCCCGAGGTCTTTGATCCATTTGGAGTTGATTCTGGTGCAGGGTGATATATAAAGATCTAGCTTTAGTTTTCTACAAGACAACATTTTCTTTATCCATTCATTACCTATCAATTAATGGGCACCTAGGCTGATGCCATGGTTTCAATAGTGACACCAGTGCTGCTATAAACATAGATGCATGCTGGTATATGCTGGTTTACATTTCTTCAGATATAAGACTAGGAGGGCTAAACCTTACCTTTAACCTAACAAAATTAAAGAATTTTCTCAAACATCAGTAGCTAATAGACAGCAGCTAATAACTCCACTATTATAATGTCTCGGAATCTTACATTAGTACCAAAAGCACTTTTAATTTTTTGGTGGGTTTCTGGAATGGTAATCATCTATGTGGGACTTAATGCAGAAGCAGGAAAGTAAACACATTTAAAATGTATGTCTTCTAGCTCTTGTGTGAGCAGCCTTAGCAATAGTGCATTTTTTCCTAACAACCCAATTTTAATATATCTTGTATTCTGTGTATCTACAATATAGCATCTTGATTGACAGGGTAGACTTCACCTCTGCCACGTCTGAGTTGATGTGTAGAGAGGAATTATTTGCAACCTGTCTCTGATAAGATCATGATTCCTCTTTAAAATTTCTACCAGTCATCTCTATCCTGGAAGTGACTATGTTTTTTGTTTGTTTGTTTTTTGAGCACAGGCATCATTTCCCAAGTCTATAATCAGAAACAGAAGAATGTCTCTATTTTCAATCATTCATATAGAATAAAGATATCTTTAGAATCCCTGTACAATGGAGATTCACTGAGGAGGTAGTTATAGCAGGTGCTCCTCATTTTAATATTAACATTTTAAGAGCAGTGGGGAAAATACATACACCCTATTCCAACCAAAGCATTGCCTTCTCCCTTAGAATCGACTCATTATTCCTATTTTGATCTTTACATCATACCAATTTTCTCAAGTTTTTGTTTACCATTCTGTAACATATGTATTTTTCTAAGCTGGCTAGAATTTTGTTTTGTGTCTTGAAGCAGAATCTTGTTATATAGCCCAGGCTGGCTTCAAACTTGCTCTGTATGCTGCATTTTTTTTTTTTTTTTAGCTTTTGTGGGAAATGGCAGAGGCATGCCTGAGTAGGAGAGGCCCCAGGGCAAAACAGGAGGCCTGATAGAAATTCAGAAGTTGGTCTTGTTTACAAACTCACTCTTGCAAGAACCTAGCCGTGAATGCTCCCTTAATCTCTTCTCCTCAGATGACCTGAGGACCTTCTCGCAGACCCCTCCTCTTTTATTTTGAGATAGGTTCTTTTTATAAATGGTTTTAAAATTTTCAATTATCTTTGAGTATTTGTACAATGTAACATGTCAGTTTATGAGACTAATGCATCTTCAATGTCACCCCTTCTATCACTCTGCCTCGTCGCCCCCAATCCCCCCATCCCCTCAAGTTACCTGGCTTCATTTTTGCATATGTACATTGAATATTATGACTGCATTCACCGACCCTTCCTCTCCCATTTGTCTACCCTCCCCCCTTGACTTATACTCTGCTGACAAAACATGTGAGGCAAGATCCTACTGACCTTGAACTCTAAGTACTGCCTCAGCCATCTGAATGATGAAACTATAGATATATACCATCACATCCATCAAGGTTTTCTACCTTAAAAGTCCCACTGCCTCTCTGCACAGCCATACTGAGAGCAACCTTTAAACACACAAATTAACGGAGAAGTCACTCCAACTATATCTAAGCCAGAGCAATGTTTACTCTTCTATCCATCCTGCATTTCTGGTCCTTTGTAAAGGAGAAGCTATACTGACCAGACCTTAAAGTATCATCTAGGCAGCATCATTGTGTATTTCCTGGCTTCAGGTGGGAGAAAATGGAAGGCTTAGGTGAGGAGAAGAGAATGTAGCCAGATCTTAGATGCTGAGTATGTCAAGAAGAAGAAGTTAAGTCATAGGGCTTTGGCTGGAAAAACCAGAAAAGATAAAGAGAAATTAAAACTGGTAAGACTGTAATGTACAATTTGAGACAGATAGCAAATACAAATCTGCAGGGGTTTAAAATAGATAAATTTCTGGTGGTCCCAATGTGCAAAGAATTTTTTCAATAGTGTGGGGATTAACCAAGAAGGTAATTTTAATCTTATAAAGGCCATTTGGTGTTAGAAAATATGTCCTCCATTCTGAAAAAGCAAAATAATACATGTTCTATATCTAACAAATATGGATTCAGATTGATAGTGTTTAATTATTAGATAGAAAAATATTATTTTGAAAATATTGATTCCTGGGCTGGGAAGGTGGCTCAGTGGTAGAGTGCTTGCCTTGCATGCCTGAGGCCCTGGGTTCGATTCCTTAGCACCACATAAGCAAAAAGAAAAAAGCTGGAAGTGGCACTGTGGCTCAAGTGGTAGAGCGCTAGCCTTGAGCTGAAGAGCTGAGGGACAGCGCCCAGGCCCAGAGTTCAGGCCTCACGACCGGACCAAAAAAAAAAAAAAAAAAAGAAAATATTGATTCCTGAGTTTTCTAACTTCTAGACTTGTGCTCAATTCAAAGTTATAAATACCTCAAAAAAAGGGTATTTAGCCAGGCTTAGTGGTTCATGCTTGTAATATTGGCAACTGAGAAGGCTGAGACTGGGAAGATTGTCTTGAGGTCAGTGTGTGTGTGTGTGTGTGTGTGTGTGTGTGTGTGTGTGTGTTTGTACTTGACACGACATCATTATAAAAGCTGTACATGGTGGCACACACCTGTTACCCCAGCATCAACAAGAAGCAAAAATAGAATTGTGGTACAGGCTGGCCCTGGAAAAGCAAATAGGGCTGAAATGTGAAATGCAGGTGTGGTTCAAATAGTAAGAACAGGACCTTATGTTCACATCCCTAGTACAACAGAGTAAAAAGCATATCTCTAGTCTTTTATATTTATTTTAAACTTTGAGGAAATTTAAGGCTTCTCTCCCATCTAGTATCTCATCTCATTTTACGAAGAGAGGTTGGTACTTGTCAGGAATTGCATCTCTAGGATGTCCAGCACAGACGACTCATGCACTTGAATGCACCTGGGCATGATGGGAAGTGAGACCAGCTAAGATGGATGGATAAGAAGGTAGGCATATCTAAACACCAACATCTGGGTAAAACTGCACTGAGAACTTATGTTGCTATCATAATCCAAAATGGTTGGGCTAGAAGTCAGTCTAGATCAGAGGCAAGACAGATCTAGAGACACAAGGAAGGACCAGGAAATCTGAGAAAGAAGCTGAAGTCAGAGCCAAAGACAGTTATGGAGATATGGAACACTGAAACCAAAGTCTTGTATTAGTTATGGACAGGGTGAAGTCAAGTGTACTGTATTGTTTAGTTGTTCATCTTTGTGTGTATGTATTGTAAACCTTACTTGGTTGCCACAAAGAACATGGTTAAAGCTGAGTTCACTGTACTGAACTAAATGAAATCAGCTAATAACAATGTGTCACGGCTGTAGCCAAGTACTATAAGTATTCCCCACAGTAGACAGGTCATGTTGGAAGGAATAGAAAAATTTAATTTCAACTGACCCTTTTAACTGAAAAGATTCATTGCTTTTGTATTTGAGAATCTCAGAAGCCAGAGAAGCTCCATGATTGGTTGATCTAGCTTCTTCTTTTTTTTTTTTTTTGGGTCCTATCGTGGGGTCTGAACTCTGGGCCTGGGCGCTGTCCCTCAGCTCTTCAGCTCAAGGCTAGCGCTCTACCGCTTGAGCCACAGTGCCATTTCCGGCTTTTTTCTTTTTGCTTATGTGGTGCTGAGGAATCGAACTCAAGGCCTCATGCATGCAAGGCAAGCGCTCTACCACTGAGCCACCTTCCCAGCCCCATAATCTAGCTTCTTGTTAGTAGCACCAAAGACTCAGTTTCTTTCCATCTCCCCACCCCAACTTTGATAGTGTTATTTTTCCCCTAAATCTGGATTCTCTCATAGTTTTCAGATGCCTCTATAGCACTGGAGATCTGGATTCCTGTTTACTGCTGGGGAGAAAGAGAGGGCTATTAAGTCTTAGCAGGAGATGAGAGCAGCCCTGATTTAACTGTACAGCTCACATGCCCACCTTTCAAGGCATGCAGGATCAAAACAAGAGGCTACTATTATAATTAGGAAAGAAGCCAGGTACCAGTGCCTCACACCTGTAATCCTAGCTACTTAGGAGACTAAGATCTGAGGAGCTTGGTTCAAAGCTAGCCCAAGCAAGAAAGTTCATGGACCTCATGATATTCTTGTCTCCAATGAATCACCCCCCAAAAAAAGCTGGAAGTGAAGGTGTGGCTCAAGTGGTAGAGTGCTTGCCTTCAAAAAAAAAAGCTCAGGGACAGCACTTAGGCCATGAGTTCAAGCCCCAGGACCAGCACACACAAAAATAAATAACAGTTAGGGGAAGGTGAGATTATTCTGAAAAAAATATGGGATGTATGAAAATAATAGAGATGTATTGGATGGACAAACAATCCACTGTGTACATTTATAACAAGAGTTGTTGGCGTAAACTACTGAACTTTTAGATACTGGTAGACTAAACTATAAACCTCACCATTAGGGATATTGCTGTAGTAGGTCTCCATTTGAACCCAGATCCATCGTTGAGTCTGGTAATGAACCACTGCTGTGAACCAAAAAAGGACGTAACTTTACAAAATAGGTTGAGGGAGTGTATGACATCTTTTCCTTTATAACAGAATACATATTCATAGGCTAATATTTAGAAGAATACTCAAAAGATAAAACACTTTGAAACAGCTTTTTCTTTGCATGAGAAAAGCCTATGTTTCTTAAAAATTGGTAGAATAGTGTATGCCAAGTGGAAGTACTCAGTGTGAGCTTTGGAAACTCTATTGAATTGCTTTTTGATAAATGCTGTACATTTCATTAGAATTCCTCTACATCTTCACAGCAATTTTGGGACACATGCCAACAGTTAATGGCCCCGCTGTATTGTTAACACATGAGGACAGAGGAGCTTTGTCATGTCATCATCAAGACTGGCTTTATGGAGAAAGTCATTAATCAAAGTAAGCAGGGCATTTTGCAAATACCCAGCTGGAAGAAGACGACCATCTCAATCAAGGAAACCTGTCCCTGGAAAGGTCTACTGTGTTTCTGCTATTCTGGAAACGACTGGCTTCCTCCTGACTGGCTTTGTTACCTGAGGGAAATCTTAGGAAAAGCTCAATCGAAGACTCCTTGTAATTGCATGCTTCAAAGGCCATCTTGTTTTCTATACCTATGTGTCCCTCTGTACAGCTGGACCTCAGAGCTGGTGTTCCTGCTCCTTGTGCTCTCTGGACAGGGAGCACAGGAACTTGCTTTTCTAGGATCATGTCCAACTTCTTCTGTGGGAAGAAGTTGAATTCAAACAAGGAAGATGTTGTAGATGTGATGGATTTTGAGAAATTATGGTAACACAAAAACGATAATCTAGTTCTATAGCCTTCAAAGCTTTCTAAGGATTTCTGCAAGTCATTTTGCAGCACCTGAAAATGATAGTCAAAGTAGGCTGTTTTTCTCTTAATCCAATTTACTTGTGCCAGGGATTCTTTGAGAACATTAGGAAATCTATTATTTCTCTCTAGCAACGCATACATGTTTGTGTATGTATGTGTGTATATGTAATTATATATATCTGATCATTTTAATGTAAATTTTTTGTAGAAATGCAATTTGAATTCAGGGTTTTCTACTTGCTAGGCAAATACCCTATCACTTCCAATGTTATTTCTCACTTATCTCTAGACAAGATAATGGAACTCAGGTTGAGAAATGCAACTTCATGGATATATACTTAGTAAATTTGGTTTAGCTTTCCTGACTTAGGCTAGGGGTGTGGCTTAATGGTAGAGCACTTGCCTACCACTAAGGAGCTCTAGATTTTTTTTAATCTCTAGCACTAGAGAGTTGGGGGGGGGGACACGACTCTTGGGTTCAACTACCATTGCTTATTTTTTTCCTGCTTTACTATAGCATGATCATCCTAAGCTGATTAACTTTCCTGTCCTTCTGTTTCATTATCTCCACATTTAGTGAGGGTAATATGTTGACCAACTGTGAACAATAAATGAGATAATTTTCTAACCCGCCACAGAGTTAGTGTTGGTGATAGGTGTGAAGTTTACAGAGTTGCTAGATCTCAGCCAATCACACTGTAATTCTCTCTCCATTCTCTGATTCAGAAGATGTCAAGGATGCAGTTGTCTAACAACATTGTAGATGAACTCAATGTATCTGCTATGCAATGTGCAGTGGAGAATCATATGGTAGGGTTTTAAGAAGGGAAGTGATTAGATCAGATTTTTTGTATTTTCATTTTCTTTGCATCTAGCCCACAAAATGGAAGCATGGAGGTCATTCAGGGGAAGAGAACACTAGTTCAGAATGATGGGTAGGACACATGCTCTAATGTGATTAAGCATTCTAAAGAAAGAACTAGCTCATTCGTTGATGTGGGAGATGGAGGTGAATTTGAAAATAATCCCAAGGTTTCTGTTATGAATTGAGGGTATGGTGCCATTTGTCCAGGTAAGTAACAGGGCTTTGTTTTTATTCAGAGATAGATATAATAATTGTGGGAGTATTGTTCTGAATGCTTGAGTTTGTGGGGTCAGTGGACATTGACTTAGAGTTGCCTGGTAGGAACGTATATGGTTGACAAGGGTTGGAAGGTTCAGTAGGAGAGATGGATTTGAAGTACTCTAGAATCTGAAATAACAAGAGAAAAGAACAGGAGGAGAGGCTAGAAATATATTATTACATTCTGAGCAAGAGGGGGAAGTCAGTAAAGGAAACTGTAGCCCAAGGGGAAAAGGAAATTACTATTTAGGTCACCAATCTGAGAGGGGGGGAGGGAAAGAGAGAGAAACATTCAATAAAGTCTCATAATACCAAATGATCATTTGAGATTGAAACCGAAAATAAATGATGGTTGACAGAATAGGTGCACTAGAATTTGAGAATGAGCACTAGGATTTGAGAAACGGAAACCATGAGTGTACATAACTTTTTGATGTCTGATATCAGGTTTCTGCTGAAGACCTCATCCTGATTTGAAGATGGCTTGCTTTATCATTGTGATCTCACATAACCTTCTTATAGTGCTTGTGAAGAATCAGAGAAACACTCCAGCATCAACTCATATAGGGACACTAATCCTATTGGATCAGGGCCCCATCTTTATGGCTTTATTTAACCTTAGTTGCATCCTTCTAGACATTTTCTCCAAATATAATTACATTAGTTTAGGGCATCAACATATGAATTTTGGAAATAGATATTCAGGGAGAAGATCAATTATTGATATATGAATGCCAAGAGTATTTTCTGCTGGTTTGATCTTCAAGCTTGCTGCCTTAATCTCAGCTCCAGGGACTTCTTATTATAAACTTTAACTTTTCTCTCAATGGTTCACTGTGCATGATTGGTGCTGATTATCTCTTGAGCATCCATTTCTCAGAAATATGCAAGCACTGCCCTGTGCAATTGTTGGTGATAAGTAAGTTCAGGATCAGTGGATCCCATCAGGATCCTAGCCACAATGATGATTCACCCCTAAGTCAGGCTCATCAGAGACAAAGAGACTTTTCAGGGATTTTCTTTAAGCTCTCAGACTTGTAGACATCATTTCTTCCAGATTTGTACCATTGAAGTGCTGAAAGTCTAGCACCTCAACACACATGGGCCTGTGTGTGGGTACCTCATCTCTCTCCATGCCCTGACATGAAACACATAATTTCCCTTCATTGCTTGGGCCAGTTACAATTGGGTTGCTCTCCACCCATAACTAAAAGCATATTAGCAAATATTACCTTCCATTTCTTTAGCCCTAGATTTAAAATAAAAATCAAAATGTCCATTTATTTTTCTCTCTGTGGTTCATGAGGGTGTTCCACATCCATTTTCTCATTTGATCCTGGTCAACAGCACGTCATTTTATGGATGAAAGTCATTAGTGGGCAATTTGGAACTAGCCCTCACTTCTCTGATTCATATTCACTCTATAGCCATCAAGTACCTTTTAAATATAATCAGCTGAGTGCTGGGCTGGTGGTTTCATGTTCCACTGCTAGTTCTTTCTCCATGTTGTTTGTGTTTTTAAATCACTGAAGCCCTTAACAAAACCTAGAGCTATTCTGAATAATCAATGCCTCTGTGTCAAAACACAGCAAATATTAATGAACTCATAAGAATTCTCAAAGCTATTTAAAATGCTGTTATCCACCCCAAGCCCAGATGGATTATATCCTAAAGTTCTAAATGAGTTTGTGGGTTTTATGTTACATTGATTTTTTTATGACAATGGTGATGATGATGATGATGATGATGATGATGATGATGATGATGATAATGACTTCTACTTTTGAGCAATTTTGGAGAGTGGGAGAAGCATAAGAAGGGAAAATGTACTCTTATTGTTTGAAAGAGAGACAGTAGGAATTGCATGCATAAATCTTTATTAAAATAAATAATGATAAGACAATTCTGTAAGAAAACAAAGAAACATTCCATTTATGGGAACTTGAAGAAAAAGTTGACAATTGCCCACATAATTCCTTCCTATCAAGCTAACTTGATCACCAAAAACAATCACTAATAGCTAATCAGCCAGGACCTGGTGACATACAGCTATAATCCTAGCTACTCAGAAGGCTGATTTGAGGGTTAAAGTTCAAAGATAGCCCAGGAACACAAATCTAAGAGACTGTTTTCTCCAATTAATCAGCAAAATGCCAAAGTAGGGATGTGGCTCAAGTAATTAGAGCACCAACCTTGAGCAAAAAAACTAAGCAAAAACACAAAGCCCTGAGATCAAGCCTCCAGTAGCATATTATTATTATTATTATTATTGATCAACAAAAATAACTTTTTAAAAGCATAGTTACTATTTCTGTAGCTCAAAGGTATTGTATATCATTCTGTGGTTTCAACAACACATTTGGTAATGTCCACTAATTTTATAGTTAAGATGATAAAATGAAGGCTGCAAGATCAGAAGGTTCAACAGATTTGCAGATCTTATAAACCAACTTGAGAAATGATTATATGTCTGTCTGTCCATATGAATCTGCTAGCCAGAAGTTTGTTTAGACCTATGTGCAATTGGTGGTTTATAACCCACTTTATTTTGAGCATGCCTTTTTTTTTTCATTTGCTTTTTCCCCTTTCATTCTCATTACTATCATCATTTTACCTGTTAGACACTTGTTCTGGTATATTTAATAAATAAACTTCCTAGCTTTTTTGTGCACAAAGTTGTTGCTCTGCTTTACCATTTGAGCCATAGTTTCACTTCTGGCTTTTTGGTAGTTAATTGGAGAAAGGAGTCTCACCGATTTTACTGCCCAGGCTGACTTTGAACTGCAGTCCTCAGCTCTCAGCTTCCTAAGCAGGTAGGATTACAAGCATGAGCCATTGGTACCTTCTTAAATAAACATATTTTGACATTGCTGTATCTTTGAAAATGTCTAGTGTTATATTTATTTATTTAGTTTCAGTGTTCATCATGTAACTAAGATATAAATAAAAATTTCTTCTATTTCTCAGCCCATTTTTGAAGAACTATTTATGAGCTCTTGGTAACTGTGGTTTATTGTTCCTGACTGTTCCATGATTTTCATAGCATTTCATCACATGCACTTGTCACATTCACAAATCTATTCTTCTAGAGAAGAATGTTGTTTTCTTAAGTAATATTAGGATAAACTATCCGTGTACATATCCTTGAACACTTGGTCCTGCATGTGAGTTTCTTTGGGGTACCCATCCAAGGGTAAATAATTCCTCATGTTGTCTGAACTAGGGTGGACCTCTGTCAGTATCTATGAGACTCCCCCGCCCTTTTTTTTTTTGGTTAAGCATTTGATGCTATACAGCTTTCTATTGTTGTCTTATTTGTGTAAAGTTTGGGCATTTATCCAATTAATAGTGAAATCATCTCTCCCTATTTCTCTAAGACATATGGATTTCCCAGGTATTAAAGTTCCTAATCACATCCTTAGCCTATTTTTCTTTTGCCAGTTTGTAGAAATTCCTCACTAATTCTCTGAGTTTGGATGGCTCAAATATCTTGTCTCAGTTTATCACCTTTCTGACCATGATCTGTCTTTTGTTAAAGAGACTTCTTTGCTTTTGATGTCATAATTAATCTATGTCCACCTTTTTTTTTTTGGTCAGTCGTGAAGCTTGAAGTCTGGGCCTGGGCGCTGTCCCTGCACTCTTCAGCTCAAGGCAAGCGCTCTACCACTTGAGCCACAGCGCCACTTCCAGTTTTCCAGTGGTTTATTGGAGATAAAAGTCTCACGGACTTTCCTGCCCAGGCTGGCTTTGAACTGCGATCCTCAGATCTCAGCCTCTTAAGTAGCTAGATTACAGGCGTGAGCCACCAGCGCCCATCTTTGTAATTTGTACTTTTTGGATCTAGTGTAGGGTAGACGTGCAAGTGAGACCACTCAGTCCGCAGTGAAAATGTAAAAGGCTTTGTTGAGCGAAAAGTGCTGATGTGCCAGGACTGTGGGGGAATCCCAGGAAACAATCAGCTTTTTATGGAATTCTTTTTTTGTAAAAGATTAAAATTCAGATATCGTGCTTGAAAAAATGCTGTGTAAAAAATTAACTCAAAGTGGACTATAAGATTGAACTAAAGGGTGGACAAATGCAGTAATGATACTCATTGGACACTATGTTGAAAATGAACTATATAACTTGTGGGTGATGATGGGAGGAAAAAAGACTAGGAGAGAGAAAAAGGGAAGGGGTGATATTGTCCAAAAAGAAAAGTACTCTTTACCTGACTTATGTAACTGTAACCCCTCTGTATATCACCTTTATAATACCTATAAAAAAAAGAACTCAGTTTACAGGCTGGGAAGGTGGCTCAGTAGTAGCGTGATTGCCTTGCATGCATGAGGCCCTGGGTTCGATCCTCAGCACCACATAAGCAGAAAAAGCTGGAAGTGGTGCTGTGGCTTACGTGGTAGAACGCTAGCCTTGAGCTGAAGAGCTGAGGGACAGCACCCAGGCCCAGAGTTCAGGCCCCATGACCAACAAACAAAACAAAACAAAAAAACCCTCTCAATTTAAAGGCCAAAGTAAACATTTGAGAATTGATCATCAGTGATATCAATAAGAAGATTATTAAATGAGCCACAAACTAGAGGAGATACAAAACAAATAACTGTCAGAGGATTAGTTAGTAAATGAGATAAATAAAGATATATGTGAGATATTTAAAGATATATAAACTTAAAATTAAAGGTAAGTAGCCTGAGAAATGGGCAAAAATAAATGAAACCAGTGTTGAAATTAAGATACTAACTTAATAATAAGCAAATGGAAAAATTCTCAATGTAATTATACATCAGGAAAATGTAAAATGAAACTACAGCAATCAGAAATGGCTAAAATTGACATAACTGGACATAAAAAAATGTTAGTGAGAATATGGAGGAACCACGAATTTTTGTAGTGCAGTATAAAATAATTACAACCATTTTGGAAATGATCTGACAGGTTCTTATAAAATTGAGCCCTCAACTATACACTAATCTTACAACCAGCAGTTTTACTAGCCAGCATTTACCCAAAAGAAATTAAACACATCTTCATAGGATAATATATAAGTATGTTTAATTTTAATAATGAAAACTTCAGGTAGGTCCAGCTGGTCCTGAAGAGAGAAGGAATGAAAGGCTAAATATCCTTATACAGCAGAATATGACCCAACAATAAAAAAGAAATGAACTAAACATAGGCAGTAACATGAATAATTCTGGGAACATTACAATAAAGTATGTACTGCATATTTTTAATATATGTCTAGAATATACAATTTTGTGAGTGTATAATAAGTTGGCATTACAAATTAGAGAGGAGATAAGCAGATTATTCAGGAACATAATCAAGAAAATTAACTCACAATTGAAGAAAAATAAAGACAAAACCTGTAGGGTAACATGTACAGAACATCAGAACATCGAACAGCTGTGGTAGAAGGCAGAGATTGACTAATTTTGCTGATGTTATACATCTTGATGAAGGTTTGAGTTTCAAATGTGTCTGCATTAGTAAAACTTGGTTCATATTGATGTTAAGACGTGGGTATTTAATTGTATGCATAGACTATAGTCATGTGTATTTTAACCCATAAGGGGGAAAAGCCCAGCAAATCAATATTGAACTCTAGGTAATCATATGCATGCTAACATACTAGCAAAGAAATTCACTGATATTTGTAGTTCAATTTGAAATATACCCTCAAACTAAGATGAGTTGACAGATAAAGAAATACAGATAGATTATATGATAAAACAAGTCAAAATACCAGTGGTAAAAACTAGGTGGAAAGTATATGGGTATTGTCTGTAAAATCCTTCCAACTTGGTTGTTCTAGTAGTTTGTTCATTCTCTGGAGCTTTCTATGTAATTGATCATATAATTTCCACATAATGACTATTTTCTTCTGTTCCAGTCTTACAGCACCTGCAGTACGGTGCTCAACAATAATGATGATAGCAGGTGTGGTTGATGCTTTGAATTAGCTGTGAGGAATCTTTTTTTTAATCTAAATTTTATTGTAAAGGTAGTGTACAGAGGGATTACAATTACTTAGGTAATGATTACCTTTCTTTTCTTTTTTAAAATTTTATTTTGTTGTAAAGATGCTGTACAGAGGGGTTACAGTTACCTGAGTAAGGTAATGAGTACATTTCTTGTTGAGCATTCTTACCACCTCCTTTGTTGTTCTCCCACTATCCCTTCCCTCTCCCACTTCCCTCACCCCCCCTCCAAGTTGTAGAGTTCATTTCAAATGTAGGGTCTTATGGGAAACCAGCCTATGTTTCTTTGGGCTGGGCTTACTTCACTTAGTATGATTTTTTCCAAGTCTTTCCATTTCTTAACAAATGGGGGTGGTGTCATTCTTTCTGATGGAAGCATAGAATTCCATTGTATGTATGTATATATACATACATAACATAATACATTTACATAAATGTGATATATATATATATATATATATCACATTTTCTTGATCCATTTATCTACTGAAGGGCATCTAGGTTGGTTCCATATCTTAGCTATGGTGAAAAATGCTGCAATAAACATAGTTGTGCTGATAGTTTTAGTATGGAGTTTGTGATCATTGTGGTAAATGCCTAGAAGCAGGATTGCTGGGTCATATGTGTAGACTTTTGAGGAACCTCCATACTGCTTTCCAGAGTGGTTGAAAAAGTTTACACTCCCGCTAACAGTGTAGTAGCATTTCCTTTTGGCCACATCCCCTCCAGCATCTGTTGGTATTAGATTTCTTAATTATAGCCGTTCAAAATCCAACACTCTTTTGGGATGAAAGCTCTGGACAAACTAGGAATCCATGGAACATTCCTCAATATAATAAAGGCTGTGTATCAACAAATCAAAGAAAGGTTGGACAAATGGGATTGTATAAGGTTGCAGAGCTTCTGCAGGGCAAATGACATAGCTAGCAAGATCAATAGAAAGCCCACGGACTGGGAGAAGATCTTTACTAGCCATACAACGGACAAGGGTCTCATATCTAAAATATACTTGGAACTCAAAAAATTAAACCACCCAACAACAAATCCTCAAAGAAACAACTGCCCAATAAGTAAGTGGGCGAAAGACTTAAAGAGAAGCTTCTCTGAAGAAGAAAGAAGGATGGCCAATAGACACATGAAGAAATGTTCAACATCCCTAGCCATAAAAGAAATGCAAATCAAAACAACATTGAGATATCACCTCACTCCAGTTAGAACGGCAAAAATCAAGAACTCTAACAACAACAGATGCTGGAGGGGATGTGGACAGAAAGGAACCTTACTTCATTGTTGGTGGGAATGTAAACTTGTTCAACCACTTTGGAAAGCAGTATGGAGGTTCCTGAAAAGACTTCACATAGAGCTCCCCTATGACCCAGCAATCCCACTTTTGGGCATTTACCCTAATGTTTACAAACAAGACCACACTAAAGCTACCAGCACAACTATGTTTATTGCAGCATTATTTACCATAGCTAAGATATGGAACCAACCCAGATGCCCCTCAGTAGATGAATGGATCAAGAAAATGTGGTATATATACACAATGGAATTCTATGCCTCCGTCAGAAAGAATGACATTGCCCCATTTGTTAGGAAATGGAAAAACTTGGAAAAAATTATATTAAGTGAAGTAAGCCAGGCCCAAAGAAACATAGGTCCCATGGTTTCCCTTATTTGTAATATCTAGTATATGTATGAGTCAAGCGGAAAAGGTCAGATAATGTGATGTCAGGAAAATGAACCCTTAGATGTGTATTTTAGTGTTTTTTTTCTTTCATGCATGTGTTTCTAACACATTTATAAGATTATCTCTTTGTTGCTTTGTATGTCCCTCCTCCACAGTATAACCCCTGCTTTCACTATATTTGATGTCAGTATAACTTGTGGAGGAGATGGGGAAAAACCAGTTGTTTAAGGATACAGGTGGACCTGTTGCAACAATGAGAAGTACAAGTTGTCATGTCCAAAACGAGCTTTACAACGTTGGTGCGGGGGGAGGGGGGGGAGGGGGGGAGGAGAAGGATTGGTATTAGGGGGGGAGGGGGGAGGCTGGGAAGGGATGTGAAGGATAAACAAAGGAGGAGGCTGCAATGCTTGGTAAGAAATGTACGTATTATCCTGCCCATGTAACTGTAACTCCTCTGTACAGTATGTTCACAAATAAAATTAAATTAAATTAAAAAAAAAAAATAAAGGCTGTGTATGACAAACCTACAGCCAGCATTATGTGTAATGGCAAAAGCTAAAGCTCTTTCCTCTAAATTCAGGAATGAGACAAGGATGTCCACTCTCTCTACTCCTCTTCAATTTAGTATTAGAATGCCTAGCTAGAGCAATAAGACAAGATGCAAACATAAAGGGATCCAAATAGGGAAAGGTGAAGTAAAACTCTCCCTCTTTACAGATGACAACATTTTGTATTTAAAGAACCCCATGGACTCCATTCCCAAGTTACTTGAGCTGATTTGAAACTTTGACAAAGTAGCAGGGTATAAAATAAACCCTCAAAAATCAATGACTTTCCTGTATGTCAATAATGGGAACAGCACAGCTGAAATCAGGAAAGCAACTCCTTTTGTAATAGCTCCACAAAAAATAAAATAATTAGGAATTAACTAAAGAAGTGAAGGACCTCTATGATAAAAACTTTAAAAACCTGGAAAAGGAAATTAAAGCAGAGCTTAGGAGGTGGAAAACCTCCCATGCTCCTGAATTGGAAGGATTAACTTCATGAAAATAGCAATAGTGCCAAAGGGTATCTACAAATTCAATGCGATATCCATCAATATCCCATTTCTCCAATGAAATAGAAGAAACAATCCAAAAATTCATATGGAACAATAAAAGACCCTGAAAGGCAAAATCAATACTTAGCAGAAAGAACAGTGCTGGAGGAATATCAATGGCAAACTTTAAACGCTACTACAAGCCATAGTAATCTAAACAGCTTGATACTGGCCCAAGAACCAACCTGAGGACCTATGGAATAGAACTGAAGATCCAGAAATGAACCCACAGACCTATGGCCAACTAATCTTCGATAAGGAAGCTAAAAAAAAAAAGAATGGAAGAAAGGCTACCTCTTCATTAAATGGTGCTAGCAAAATTGGTTAAACACCTTTAGAAAACTAAAACTAGCTCCTTATATACCCTGCACCAGAATCAACTCCAAATATATCAAAGACCTCAAAGTAAAAGCAGACACCCGAATGGGAGAAAATCTAGGGCTTCTTGGCACAGGCTGAAAAATTTTAAAATAAAGACCCAGAAACACAACAAATCAAAGAAAGGTTGGATAAATGGGACTGCATGAAACTGCAGAGCTTCTGCATGGCAAAGGACATAGCTAGTAAGATCAAGAGAAAGCCCATGGACTGGGAGAAGATCTTCACTAGTTATACAACAGATAAGGGCCTCATATTTAAAATGTACTTAGAACTCAAAAAATTAAATCCTCCAAAAACAAATCCTCATGAAACAACTGCCCCATTAATAAGTGGGCTAAAGACTTAAAGAGAGGCTTCTCTGAAGAAGAAATAAGAATGGCTAATAGACACTTTTCTGGCCAGAAAGAAATGCAAATCACAACAACATTGAGATTCCACCTCACCCCAGTTAGAATGGCTATAATCAAGAAATCTTATACATTTCTTTTTGAACAGTGTTATCCCCTCCCTCATTTTCTGCCATTCCCCCAGACTCCATTCCCCCACAGTTGTAACGTTCATTTCCATCATAGTGTCTTTGAATTGGTTTACCCTTTGTCCCAATGTTTCTGTGATTCCCACTATATACAACCAAAGGGCACAGAAGTCAAAAACAATGACAACAGGGAATAAACCAAAGGGGAAAAAAGAAAGAAAAAAGCAATAACTGCAAACAGAGCAAAAACAAAACAAAACAAAAAACCTCGTTTCCATTTTTATGCTTCCATCAGAAAGAATGACTTTGCCCAATTTGTAAGGAGATGGAAAGACTTGGAAAAAAATTATATTAAGCAAAGTAAGCCAGAGCCAGAAAACAGGCTGCATGGTTTCCCTCATACAAGTTAATCCAGTGGATTAACTTCATGTTTAATTAATCATGCACATGTGCATGATTAATTAAACAGCACTCTAAGCACAGTGAGGACATAGGAAGATATTCTTAGGAAAGGATCACAATGGCTCAATATGTATGTGTATATGATCATAGAAAATGATGCTTATTGAAATGTGAGGCATCTTTTCCAAACTCTATCTGATTTGTTCAACTAGAGAGAGTAACTGGGACTAAGTCAGACCTTTTGCTTGTGGTCTATAGAAGAGCTTGATTATTGCACAGGTTTCCTGGTTCAACAGGTTATTACTAAGATAACCTCAAACAACAATTACTGCTCAGGTAAAAAAAGCTATCTAATATTTAGTAGACACAATTTATAAATCTATAATATGCCATGTAAATTAAAAGAAATTAAGTCCCTATGTTATACTCAAACCCAGTTTTAGAATTAATACTATTCATATTGTTGAGACTTCCTGTATGTCCTTCATATTCCCTCCTGGGCTGTGTCACTCACATTCGAGTGACTACTACATGAACTTTAAAAAATAATACCCTTTGCTTATTTTTATTACTATTAATACTTTTGCATTGGTGATGATCAAACCCAGGGCCTGCCACATGCTAAGCAAGCCTTTGATCACTGAAGTACATCACCACCCACACTTCTTTAGTTTTTAGATGGTGTTATTACATATGGAATTGAACTTCTTTCTTTGTGGGATTGATATGAATAAATAATTACTAGATGTGCTGATGCTTGCTTCCAAGTACACATAAAGGAATCATTTTATATTTAATCTTCTGGCTTTTCATTTGTTACTCATTGCTAGGCATCTAAGATTTTTTTCTGTATTTATATCTCCAGTTCATTTCATTTTTATTTTGAGACAGAGTCTCACTATGTAGCCCAGGCTCTTTTTATACTCACGATCCTCCTGTCTCAGCCTCCCAAGTGCAGGGATTATAGTGGTGTACCACCATGCCGCACTTAGTTTTTAATGCTATAAAATATTAACTGGAGTAAATATTCAATCAATTATCAATTTTCCTGTTTACATTTGTAGCTGTTCCTTTATTCATTACAATTCTGTTATAAAACGCAGCCATAACTATTCAGCTATGCATGTGCAAAGGGTTCCTCGGGGTATTCCCAAGCAAGAAATAGATATATCTTAGAATATGTGAATTCTCAGATTTGCAAGAGGGCCAAACTGCTCACTACATTCTCTCTAACAATTTGCCATCTGTTAGCAATGTGTAAATTTTCATTGAATCATATCTTTTGGGATACACTGGTATCAGATTTAATTTTTTTGCCAATCTAGATTATCTTAAATGATATCTTACGTGGGACACTTGTGCTTTTTGCCTTTAATCCTAACTACACAGGATACCAAAATCTAAAGTTCAAGGAAAGTCCATGAGAAAATTATCTCCAATTAAGTAGCAAAATGGAGAAATGAAAGTGTGGTCCAAGTGGTCGAGCACCATACTGGAGTGAAAAAGCTAAGGGATAGAATTCAGATTCTGAGTTCAAACCCCAGTACTGGTAGTAAACATATAAACATGCTATCTTATGATTTTATTTCATATTTCTTTTGCTGGTGATATGAACATCTTTTCTTGGATTTATTTGCTACTTGTATTTTTTTCTATGTGAAATATCACTTAATGAGTTTTATCCATTAAAATTTTTGATGGCTTTATTAGTTGATTTGACTAATTTTTTTCTATATTTAGCTCTTGCTCCTATGTGATTTGTCTGTTGAATTACCTCCTACTTTGTCTTAACTCTCTTTCTTTGAGCTCTTTTAGTGATTCATTTAAAAATTTTTTATCATTGGGTTAGAATGATAGTCTATGAGTAAAATGGGCTGATTACTTTTATATTTTTCTAGGTTTGCTGGTAAAATTATTTTCTCTTCTTACAGTAGCTGAAGATATTATTTAATCTTTTAGTCTCAGGGAGAGGTTGTATTCTAGAAGCATTTTTTTGAGCATTTGATAGACTCATTAAATGATAAAAGATATCTCCAAACCAGGGCACTGGTAGCTCACACCTGTAATCATCTCTACTCAAGAGTGTGATATCTGAGATTCTTGGTTCAAAGTATCTCAGACAGGAAAGTACCAAAAACACTGTATTTAGAGCAAATGGTAGAGCACTAGCCTTGATCAAACAAGCTCAGTGACAGTGCCCAGGCCCTGAGTTCAAGCCCCAGGACCAGCACATAAAATGTCTCTCCTATGGGAACTTTTAACTACTAGCTCTGTTTCCTTAAGGGTCTTGTAGGGTGTAGGTTCCATCCATGTCCTCTTCATTCAGTATTATTATGTTTTAGGAAATTGCTCGTTTTACCTGCTGTCAAACTCATCAACATAAAATTGTGCATAATGGTGCTTCATTTTTCATCTCTGTAGAATCTAACACTTATGTTTGCCTATTTCTTTTCCTACCTTTCTTAATACTACAAATCTTTTGTCTATTTTAGTCTTTTCAAAGAACCAACTTTTCAGTTATTTGGTCTACTTTTGTTTCCTCTTTTCTTTTCTTTTTTTTTTGCAGTCCTGTTTTTGTTTTTGTTTTTAACTCAGGACCAGCCTTATAAATGCTAGGTACATAGATACATATAAATACATATATGAATACATTCATTCTGCGTAGCTGGGACCACAGATTCAGTTTATTAGCCTAGATGGGGTCTCGCTCACTTTTTGCACTTGATGGCTTTAAACCACCGTCAAATGCAACTCTGCCTCTGCTGGTGTTACAGGCAAGAGCCTTTCGGCTCAGCCCTTCCGTTATGAATTTTAATCCTCTGTATTTTATCTTTAACTCTGTTTTATTTATTTACTTCTGTTTTTCTTTTAGTTCCCTCTTTACTTGGATTTATTCTAGGTTTTGTAAGTTCTTATACTGGTTGTTAGACCAATAAAATTGTCCATATTCCATTTATAAACATTCAAAGCTATAGTTCTCTAATCATTTTTCAGCTTCTTTCTTTTTTTCCTTTTTTTTTTAAAACAAATTTAGGCTAGTAGTTTCTGACATTGTAAATGTTCATTGAGTTCATGCTATGTAACTACAAAGAGCAAGTGCACTGCTAAATGACTTTCTGAGATGAGTCTGGAAATCCTGGGGAGAATGATGGGACATTCTGCTTGGCTGGCCTCTAGGTCCATAAGGCTTGGAGAAGGCAGTCCAAGTTGAAATAGTGCAGCCACAGCTTCTGTAGTGTCTGGCCCCTCTGTACTGATGTACTGAATGTGTCTGTAGTTCTCATGAATGAAAGGCTGCATTACTTGTAGCTGTAACTGAGTACTTCACTGTCTTTCTTGTATGAAAAAAATGGCTGTGTTCATCTTGTCAAGTGGAATAAGACGATTATGTGCACTGTTGTTTTATAATAGTCAGCCCATCAATAAAACATGATTTCACATCTTTCAAGGGGAACTAAAGTGCTAACATTTATTTCTAAATAAAAAGGAGGAATTTGTAAAGGCTTTTTATGTAAAATCCTCTAAGCCATTGAAAATATTAAGAGTAGCATTTCTAAATTTATCTGTTTCTAAGTTACAGCTAACATATGGCTGGGACAAATCTGTAATAGCTTAGTTAAAAAAAAAAAAAGGAGCAGAACACATATGGAATCAGAAGCTCCTCCCCACTTCCTGTTATACTGTGATAGATTAATGGCGAAAACTGGAAATCCTGCTGGCAGCCCAGGATCCATGCTGTAAATAAGGTGGCATTATCACCTGCCCCACCAAGATGAGGTCTAGAGATCACCAAGGGAAGTTGAGTCCCCAAATTCTTTCATACTTCTTCCGCTGAGATGGAAAGATGTACTTACTTTCCCCTTGAGTAGGTGCTCATTGTTTGGTGGACGGAACATGGTAGCTCATCCACACTTTCACTATAGGGGTTTTCATCACCAGGGTTAACCATGGGCCCAAAATAGTCATACTTGTCTTGAACCTTTTGTGAGAGAGAAATCACATTTGTGTGACATTTATTGTAGAATATTGTACTTATCCCATTTTATTATTAATTATTATCATTGATTTGTGATTATGCTTAATTTATAAATTATAGTTTATCATAGGTATATAGGTATAGGAACTAAATTATACTTTGCCATAGGCATATAGTTATAGGAAAAGAAAAACATAGGGTTTGGTACTGTCAGTGATTCCAGCCATCTGCTGGAGCGCTTGAAACACATCCTCATTGATAAGGTGGAAGAATATTATGTATGGTGGAAGTTGTGCTGTAGTATCTGGGGCAGGCCTCAGGAAACTAACAATTCAATGGCAAAGAAATATTTTCCTACTAGTTCTCGAAAGTTCTCACCATTTGGCCCTGCAATTAAATCAACAGACACTGATATTTGGATGGGTTACATGGAAAAGGTAGTGAACATAGCTTATTTGATAGTTAAATAACAATAACAAAAAACCCTGATTTTTATGAGGTATGAACGAGCTATCAAAAGACAAAATTACAATCAATATAAAGATTCCTTTATTTATTTATTTATTTTGGCAGTCCTAGAATTGGGCAAATCTGCATCTTTTGGAATGAATGTTTCAATGGGCATGTTTTGTAAGTTAGCAAAGAGAGAACAATAATAAGTTAGAAAGTGATCTGTTACCATCATGTTACTGTAGGCTACTTTATTTGTCAGGGTTAAAGAAGATGGAGAAGAGGCTTCCTGTTTATATCCACTCAGGCGCTTGGATCTCTGTGATTGGTTGTTGGGATTCTTGTTTTCAGAAGCAACTGTCCTGTTTGGCACCTTACCTACTGTCTGAAAGTTTACGTCTGATGATGTGAGGACTCCGTGCATGATTCCATGCTAGTTCGGTCTGATCTACTGGGGTCCGGTAGGTCAATGGTCTCTCTCTCCCCAAATTGTGTTTAACAAAATCTGATAAAAATATGTTTATGTAAAATAAATATTTAAGGCTAAAATATCATGTGTTACAATCAATGAGATATCAGTGTGCTAATAGACAAGTAATTCTTGACATCTGTGGATGTCAACATATATATACACATATGTATGTATACATATACATATATGTTTATATGTATGTATGCATAGTCCTGACCTGAGACTTCACCCTTGTCAGTTTTATGAAAGAGTAAAGGAAACCAAATATTGCTATCACATAATAGTAGGATTGTCTCAAATTTTACTTTATATTCAGAATATCCCTGTCCCCTAATGCCATGGGCTCAGGAGTCTTACATGACATTGTTTCCTTCTACTCAGTCAGTGCTGGTGGGAACTGGAGTACACAGGGCACGTGCCCAATTATTGTGACACATCCTGGGATCTGTGCTACAGAGGCTTCCTCAAAGCTGACAGCTTCATTCACACTGATTGCTGAATTGCTTCTGAGACTGTTCTTTCCTGTGCCAGATTGCTCTGCTGATCTTCAACATCTGCAATTACCTCAATTCAAGGTCTTTCACTTAACCTTACTCCTCTCATCTGCTCTGTGACTGAAGTTCAGCTCAGTAACTAGCTTTGGCCAATGGAGTGCTCTCAGTCAGGACTATACAAGCTGATATTGGCTCATGTAGTTGGGCTGATTCTCCTGCAGGAGCATGCCCTCATGAGAAGAATTTGTCCCAGCCCTCAGTCCAGAGGCTGAGCAGACCCAAACCCTACCCACATCCATACATGTGCTAACCTGTGAGTTGGAAGTGGAAGTGGAGATTGTTACACAGCAAAAACCAAGTGTAGAGTTGGAATATTCTCACTTTGTCATCACAGTCAAGTCTGTAATCTAAGGAAACTTGGTAGGGCTCGTCCACAAATAACTATGACATAGCTATTTTACACATATAACCATATCAAAAACACCAATTAAGTATCCTGTTGGCTCTGTTAATGGAACTTTCAATAAAATACAGACTTGGATTTCTTCTTAGATGTTTGTAAACTTACTATTTCTTTTCTGTGTCAATGTGTAATTTGCCAAAAGGCAAAAACACAGTTCTTATACAAATACAAACCGAACACATGACAACTCTTGGGCCAACTCATTTACATGAAAATAAAGTAGTAAAATTGGTTTCAGGAGCCTATAAGGAATGGTTATTTCTAGACATTAGCAAAAAGAATGTTAAAATAGAATTGTTAGGCTATATACAACTGGTTGATGTTTTACAAGACAATAAATGTGAACTTTGAGCTTCTCTTCTCTGTTAGATGTGGAAATAAATGGAAACCAATCAAACAAGAGGCAGCAAAGACTTGTTTAAGTTTGCTGTGGAATGCCACTGTTGCTTGCATTTTATAATAGGCTCAGAGGCAGGGAGTAGAGTGGGGAAAGAGAATTCTTTGGGTGCCCTCAGATTGGAGATTGTTAGCATAGAGAAATGGGTGTGATCAGTTATAGCAGCAGGGATCTTGCTTTTTCTGGTTGGCTGTAAATGAGAAGCAGAAACCCTCATTAGGAAAGCTGTCGGTTCTTGATTTAGTGCTAGTCCTTGGGGGTCTGTTGTCACCGGGGTGATGGCCAGTTGGACAGAGGGTGTCTTCCATGGCTGTGCACTATAATGAGTTGGACTTCTAGGCTGGTTCTTTAGATGGTAGTCCAGAATTCTATTTTGGCATGTGGCCTGACAAACATTCATTTGTGTAAGTCATTCTTTCACTAGACAACTCTGCGAGTTAACATCAAACTTCATAGTATTTGAGTTCCATTCAAATAACAAGTAGTTAAGTACAGAGTCATAGGAAATGGAACATGCATATGTAGGCATATTAAGCAAAATTCCATTTGGACATAGAAAAGAAATCCTACCTCCACTATACCAAGTAGTGGATAACTTTTAACTTTTAATTCTGTGCATTAGCAAAGGATTGACAACAGGACATTGTGAATGATCTGTACAATTCTGGGGGTAGGGGGAGCAGGAACTTCACAGCACAGGACTGAAGCTCCGTTACTACTTCAGCATAAATTTAAGCTGGGAGGAAAATGCAGAATTAGGAAGTTCCATGTTGGCCACAGGTTGAAGAGCATCTTCCATCTGCTTTACCAGGTGTAAAACTTACATTTTTAAATCTTTGTCTCATTTACTTCTTTAGTCTATTTCTCAACTAGTTCTGTCAACATGTCTGTCAAAGAGACAGACATTTATATCTTAACATTGATTACTTCATAAAAGATAACTTTCAATAAACCTCTGTTGACTTCAACACCTTTATTTCCCTAATCAAAGTAGCATCTGGGACCATTGTTTTTAGCTTTGGCTGCCTGCCTGGCTGCCTTTGCTTCCTTCCCTCCCTCCCTCCCTCCCTCCTTCCTTTCTTCCTTTCTTTCTTTCTTTCTTCCTTCCTTCCTTCCTTCCTTCCTTCCTTCCTTCCTTCCTTCCTTCCTTCCTTCCTTCCTTCCTTTCTTTCTTCCTCTCTTTCTTCCTCTCTTTCTTTCTCCTCTCTTCTTTCTCTCTTTCTTTCTTTCTTTCTTTTCTTTCTTTCTTTCTTTCTTTCTTTCTTTCTTTCTTTCTTTCTTTCTTTCTTTCTTTCTTTCTTTCTTTCTTTCTTTTTCTTTCTTTTCTTTCTTTCTTTCTTTCTTTCTTTCTTTCTTTCTTTCTTTCTTTCTTTCTTTCTTTCTTTCTCTCTCCTCTCCCTCCTTCCTTCCTTTCCTCCTTTCCTCCTTTCTTTCTTTTCTTTCTTTCTTTCTTTCTTTCTTTCTTTCTTTCTTTCTTTCTTTCTTTCTTTCTTTCTTTCTTTCTTTCTTTCTTTCTTTCTTTCTTTCTTTCTTTCTCTTTCCTCTCTACCAAATTTCTCATTATTCACCATGGTTTGTTGCCAGGTGACTATTATCTCCTAATTTATGTGCATTTGATAACTAGGTAAACTATCTCTTTTCAAAAACCATATATAGAGGAAAGCACCCAATGTTGATATTTGGATATCTCTAATATTATGTTACTTGTCTTCATTTGCATTTAGAGTTATTAATTTTGATAGACACTTAATTATAGGCAAATATTTTATAAGGCAGAGGGATGGTGTTGTTAATGAGAAAAGATTGCCAAAATGTAGAATTTATATTAAAAATTAAACTTAATTAATTGGTTTTGATCGTGAGAAAGAAAAAAATCTTTATATTTCAATATTTAAATTATTTATATTTCAACTTTTTAATGATGATGGTGCATGTGTGTGTGTGAGAGAGAGAGAAAAAGAGAGAGAGAGAGAGAGAGAGGAGATAAAGAATGAGAGAGTCCTGGGGCTTGAACTCCTGGCCTGGGTACTGTTCCTGAGCTTTTTCACTCAAGGTTAACACTCTGCCACTTGAAGCATACCTCCACTACTGGCTTTCTGGGTGGTTAATTGGACATAAGAGTCTCACAGAGGGCTGGGAAGATGGCTCAGTGGTAGAGCGCTTTCCTTGCATGCATGAGGCCCTGGGTTTGATTCCCCAGCACCATATAGGCAAAAAGAAAAAAAAGCGGGAAGTGGTGCTGTGGCTCAAGTGGTAGAGCACTAGCCTTGAGCTGAAGAGCTGAGGGATAACGCCCAGGCCCAGAGTTCAGGCCCCATGACCGGACCCCAAAAAACCAACAAGAGTCTCACAGACTGTCTTGCCTGGGGTAGCTTCAAACCATCATACTGAGATCACTGACTAGAGATTACAGGCATGTTCCCAGCTTCAATCTTTATTTTAACAGTTTTTTTCTAGTAAGAATTCCTAATGTATTTTGTGGCCTAGATCTTATACATTTTTGTGACCACTAGATGTCAGGTCATTCTTATACTAAGAGAACAGATAGAGCATCTATCTGGTGACAAAAAAGAAAAAAAAAACTCTGAGCTGTCAGATGACTTTTCTGCTTTCCTCATGGTTTCATGAGATACACCACAGTCAACCTAGCTTTTCAGGCAGAGTAGGCTCCTACTACTTTTGCCCTTGTCTGATTGACACCCTCAGCTCTGCTTTCAATAACCTCTTGCTCCCTCTCATTCCACATGACAGTCTTCTCTTCTCTTGAATTGGAAGAGGGTAAAAGGGTAATTGAGGCTGTTTACCATGTTTAATTAATGACAGAATGGAACTGAATGCCAAGGCCAGATGACACTCAATTAAGAATATCTTTCAATCATGTGGTTCATGTTTAATTATCATCAGAGTGAACTATTATACATACAAGGACTACAGCCATACATACAGCATTACAGTCATCCTGGCAAGCACTACTTTAGCTTAAGCCACTAAAGCTCATTGATGTCCTCCCAACAAAGATCTAGAAGGTATGAAATGCATTAAGTAACAGAATTATATGCTTTTGATTTCCTGTGAGAAAATATTTTGTATTTTATTTATTTACTGGTGCTGAGGATTGAACCTAGGACTTTATATATACTATGTAAGGGATTTGTCATTGTACTGCATCTCCAGCTTCTCAGAAGTAAGAATTCTATTATTTGATCTTGGCATACTCACAGAGGCATTCATGTAGAGGGTAACTATGTTTCATAGCAACTCATTGTATAGAATCAGTTTGTATTAGCAACCTCTGAATGACACCTGGTTGAGCTAAAGCTGCTTGTCAAAGAACTCTGAAGAATACTGGTTATGTCAGATATGAGCAGATGACACTAAAAGAATTCTACAGAATATTCTGCAAAACCAAAATCAAACATGTTTCCCTAATGCAAGTCTTTCCAGCACTCTTCATGTTCTCATGTCTAATTATCCCAAGAAGAAACTATGATAAACAGGCAGCCAAGTTACTATTCACACATGAAAGAGATTTTTGGTATTATATGTTGATACTTGGCTTCATATTCTTCTACTCTTCCTTTTTACTTTATATTTTCTACATGCTGAGAGTGTATTAGGTATAATATGGGAACATGTAATAATCTGAGTGCCATGCAAAAAAAACGAAGTGTACTGTGACTTAATTTTTATTTTTTCCCAGTAATGTGTAGTGATCATTGTATTCAATACATTTTACATTTAGAGTGTTTACAAGTCTGCAAATCTCTGGAAACAGGAACTCCAGGTGTGGCTATTTGGATCCATGTTGCATTGAAGAATGAACAATTTCTCTGTGTGGTCCGAAGAATCCTGATTGGGTTTGAAATCTTCCATTGTGAGACTGACAGTAATGAAGACATTTAGCCAACAAAAATTTAATGGGAAAATTTAGAGCTGTGGATAGGTCAGAAGCAAGTGATTGGGCTAGAATTAAATGGCCAAAGGGCCTTCCTGAAAAACTATAGAAAGAGAATCATTAAGAACAAGAATTTGGGTAAAGGTACACAGTAAGAGAAAAGTGAAAGGAAGCAATAGGAACATGCCATGTCTATTGGAAAACAAAGACATTGGCCTCTACCATGCACAAAGCTCCAGGTTTGATACTCAGCACCGAAAGAAAGCAAATATCAAAAAACCTCCATGTCTTGTCTAAGTATGGAAAGAATTCCTATTTGCTCATCTCTTGTCATGGATGTCTAGTGTTTTCTCATAAACCTGCAGAGAAGGCTAGGAAAGGGAGTGAGAAGAAGGAGCAAAGTCACAGTATTTCCCCATGAAAACATTTTGAAGATGGTGAGGCTATGAGAATGTGCTGCATCAAGTAGGAAATGGATGTGTCCTGAATCTTCAACCAGAGGTCATGGGTTACAACGGATGGGTTTAAAGCTCAATAATCATTCGTGTGCATATTTTATATCATCTGTTTGCCATAACAATATCAAATTTCTTTTAAAATTTTATTCTTGCAATATATGTATATATGTGTGTGCATGTGTGTGTGTATACACACATATATAGTACATATTCTAAGTGTAAACTTTGATGCATTTTTACAAACTTGAATGTACCATTTTAATGAGTTCCCCAGTGGGAACCAAACTATCATGAAGAACCCAGAAGTCACTTTCGGTCTTCATCTACTCTATATTCTATGCTAAGAATGACCATCCTCCAGCTTCAAACAATATGGCTTCATTTTGCTTATTTTTGTACATATAAATGGAATGGCATCTCTTTTGTGTGTGAGACTTGAACTCAAGGCCTGAGTGCTATCCCTTAGTTTTTTTCTTGCTGGTACTCCACTCCTTGAGCTACAGCTCTACTTCCAACTTTTTTTTTTTTTTTTTTTTGGTCATGGGGCTTGAACACTGAGCCTGGGGCGCAGTCTCTGAGCTCTTCAGCTCAAAGTGAGCACTCTACCACTTGAGCCACAATGCCATTTCTAGTTTTCTGGTAGTTAATTGGAGATCAGAGTCTCACGGACTTTCCTGCCTGGGGTGACTATTGAACCGTGATCCTCAGATCTCAGCCTCCTGATAGCTAGGATTACAGGCACGAACTGCCAGTATCTCTCTAACTTTCAACTTTTTGGTGGTTAGTTGGAGATAAGAGTCTCACTGGACTTTGTTGTTCAGGCTGGCTTTGGCCTATGATACTCAGATTTTAGCCTTCTGAATAGCTAGGATTATAGGGATATAATTACAGCCACCAGTGCCTGGCTCTTCAATGGAATCTTACACTACATGTTTCTTTTGATATGATTTCCTTCACTCAGCATTGTATTTGTGAGGTTCATTGCTAATTTTATGTGTAATAGTTGACTAGTCTTCCCATTGGAAAAGAGATTCTCACCAAGTGAATCTCCTTCATTGGTTTTTCTGCCATAATATGATCAGACATGAAAACCGTTAGTTGGTTATGACTGGTATGGTGATGCTATAAACATAGCTGCACTTGAATTTTGGAGACTGTATAAGTGAGTCAAATTCATTCAAATCTATTGTATAGAATTGTCAGATCTGCTTACAAAAGGTCCATCTTGCCAGGCACTGGGGGCTCACACCTGTAATCCTAGCTACTCAGGAGGCTGAGATCTGAGGATCACGGTTCAAAGCCAGCCCAGGCAGGAAAGGCTGTGAAACTCTTATCTCTAATAAATAAAAACCACCAGAAAACCAGAAGTGGTGCTGTGGCTCAAGTGGTAGAGCAGTAGCCTTGAGCTGAAGAGCTGAAGGACAGAGCTCAGGCCCAGAGTTCAAGCCCCATGACCGGAAAAAAAAATAAAGTCCATCTTTCATCTTCTTCAATCTAATCCCCAACTTCAAGGACTTAAAATACTCAGCTTATCACCTTTCAGAGGAAAATCAGAAAGTCTAGTGTATTTGCCTCTACCCCTGTCTTGGCCATTTTTTGAGATGCTGTCTGTGGCTGTATGTCACACATGTGTTTCTGACCATAGAAGACAAGATCACTATATAACACCACTGGGTGATCACTGTGACATATGCTCACTCACAAGACTCATTCATGCCACACATATTAGTGCACAGACCTTCTTCCCAAGGTTGTGCCATGAACCAGAATAGCTATCTTAGGTGATATTTGGGTTCTAGCTCCTCAGAGGCAGTGTCTACAGCCAGCTATCTCTTAGTCTTTACAAAACAAAGAAAGGAAGAAAGAAAATAAATACGCCAACAACAAACAGGCCTTGCTTTGAAGTCTGCCTCTTAGTTTAGATTTGCCCCTCTACCCACTCTAGTGGGGTCTCTTCAGTATTCTCTGTTGCTTTGCCCACCTATCTGGCATTGGCCAAGACCTTGACCATTGTGATCTATTAAATGTGTCTAATATTGAGACTCTGAATGTGGTATCCCAAAACATAAAGCCTTTCCTTTTCATACTAACTCCTCAAACTAAAAACATTTGAGAAGTTTGCACAGGCAGAACAATCACTCTATAGCCTTCTGGTATTTTTTTTTTCCTCCTAAAGAAAATGAAAGAACTCTGTCCTATCTTCCATGAACATAGATCCTACCCTCCCACCATTTCCAACAGTCCTGCCCTGTGCCAGCAGGCCAAGGAGAAGAATGAGCAATGGGACTTGCTGAGCTTCACCTAAGTTATGATATCAAATCATACATTTGTCTTTCAATCTCACTTTCAGTACAGCTGTACTGAAATTATTTAACAATAGCTTTCCTTCCCTTAGGTCTTCATTTCTGAAGGCTCTGGCATATCTGGTGTATCTCTTAAATAAATTTGTATTCTTCTTTACTTATTAGTCTGTTTTTGTTCTAAGGGTTGCAGCCATGAACTTTTAGAAAGATGAGAAGAATATTCTTTTATTTCCCTACATATAAAATGAGAAACTTGAATTTGCTTCCTTTTCTCTCCAAATGTTCAGGAATTCAAAGAAACACATGGCCAGGTTATACCACAAGATTCCATCTGCCATGGGCTCTAAACTCTGGGCCTTTGCAGTGCTAATGCATGTTCCAATAGAGCAAGGGTTCCTATTTTAACTTTATATAACTGAAAGGAAAAACGAGTATCTTCTCAACAGTGACTGAATATTGAATGATAGAAAAGACATTGCAAAATAATATTCACAGTAAGGCACCACTGATATGAAATTTAAACTTTAAATTTTGCCTTATTTAATTGACAAAAGTTAAAGATGATCCTAGGTAAGAATTCTGAGCAGGGTGGCTATAAAGAAGACTGGAGAAAAATAAAGGACTTGGGAGAGGCCTAATTGCATTTGACACCCTTTATTTCAGAATGGTTCAGAGCGAATACACCAAAATGTGAATGAATTTCCAATACTGGCAGTAGGTCCATGTGTGGTTGCTAAACTTCCCTTTATGTGTGAAAGATTCACAATTTCAAATTTAATTTCTAAAAAGGTTTCTTCATTTATAACTCCCCAGTGCAATTGAAATGTTGCATTGCAAAAACAATGACGCAAAATTGCCTGTGTAGCATGAGCTCAACTATACACAAAGAAGGAAGGAAGAAAGAGAGAAGAAAGGCGAGTGTGGATCAAATCATGCCAAAACCCATTACTGGTCATCTACAGTTGGCAGGGTAATGGGCGGTGGCGTGTGGGTTAGAGAGACAGTCAGCATGTTAGTTATTATATTTTTTCTGGGCATCCTCAGTTTTTGAAGAGATTCAGAATATGCTACTGATGCAAAATAATAATTTTAAGCTCAAACATTTGAGAAACAACAGATGGAGTATGAAGCTGTCGGCAGACACACCTATGTTGCTTGTTATCTCAAACATGGAGCCTTCCACGTTCGAACATTCCATTGCCCTCAAGGTTACTGTAAGGAAGATTATCTGAAAAATGCAGAGACAGAGTGGTCTTATGTGATCACTAGAGTTGGGACATAGACACTGGGAAGAGAACCTGCCTGAACAAGCATCCTTACATCTCACAACTTCCTGCTACCAATGCCCAATTTATCCTTCCCTAAAGTCATTTTGTTTCTCTATAAGTATCTTTTCTTTCTTTCTCCTTATTGTTAAAACAGTGTGGAAGCCCCAGATTCTGCCTCTTTGAGATAATTTTCTGTGTGTGTGTGAGCTTGATTCAACTTTGTCATTTTCCCCGCATTGGTCTCTTTGTCAGTTTCATTTGCAGGCCTCCAAATGCAGAACAAAAGGAGAACAGTTTTCCTTCACGTTATCTATGTAATTTTTATCACATTTTTCAATATGTAAATGAGGAGTGAGAGGAGGAGTGTATTATGATAGAAAGAGAGAAAACAAAAACAAAAATCCACCTACTTGGTTCAGAACTAAGGAGCACTTAGGACCAAATCTGCACTGATTCTCCAGAGGCCTTGTTCCCAGTGAAGATTTGTTTCTACTATGCTCACAGGGAGGGCACCTGCTTCTGCTTTCTCGGCTGTAAATTCTAACAATTAACTCTCATGAAAAAAAGGCTTTATCTCCAAGAGGCCCAAGCTTCTAGAATGTTGGGAAGAGTTTGAAAAGTCCTGCATGCATGGAGCAGTTCTTAGCTTTAGGCATGGCTGGCTACTTTGGTTAAAGATATCCAAGATTTCTTATTTGAGCTTCTGGTTATTTGCCTGAAGGCTGCATTTTTTGCATTTCAACAAGGCACCTGTATGAAGAAGAAGCCTGGGTAAAGAGCAGAATGGGGGAAAATGGGCTGCTTGTTGGGAAGAGACATTGCTGAGGCTAGAGAGTACTGACAAAGAGGCTTCAGAAAGCACCAGCCCTTAATCCCTGAGGCCGAATCACCTGCACTGCCATCTCATGTTCGAGGCCTTTGACAAATGCCTCTGCCTTCTTGAATCACCTTTCCATCTGTCAGTGAAATTACTCCCATCCTTATTCCCTGGCGGAGTTTCTCAAGCCTTAGTGTGCATACAGATCTGTAATCTAGGCAAACCACAAATCCTGAGCCAGTGTGTCTGCAGTAAGGCCTGAGCTACCCCAATTCCTACTCTTGTCCAGGCCTCTAGTCTATAGGCCACACCTGCCACATAGAGTGCCTGATTCATTGTTGTTAGTTTTCTGTTTTTATTTTATCTTGTTTTGCCAGAGAATGTGGCAAAAAGGCAGTCTAACTAGGTACCTATGAAATGTAAGCACTATGATCCTATTTATTCCTACATTAAATAAGTTCTTTCCTAGAAGGAAGAGACCGTATCTTGATTTGACCAACATCTTTGATTCTGAGTAGTATCTGACATTCATTTATAATGTGAGTATTGTAGAGGAAAAGAAAACTTTTTCTTCTGTTCACTTAGGTTCTGTGTCTGGGGCTGAAGATTAAACTGACAAACAAAAGATTAATAGGAGAAAAAGCAAATGAATTTTATTGACATGCATATGCATATGAGGGGTACAATAAAAGAAGTGAATGTTCAAAGAATTAGACTTAAATGCTGTTTTAATAAAGGGTAATAAATTGTGGATGGGTAGGCTGGGATTCCATACAAAGTAAGCTGTGAAGTCAATGGGAAATAAATGGAAGCAAGGGTTGTTTTAGTAAGATTTTTATGTGTAGACTTTCCTTGGTACTAAACTTTCACGGCCATAAAATTCCATTAGAAGGGTACTTACAGCAGCAATTTTCAATTGCCTTTAGTTTAGAACAATCCATATGCAAACATGTCATATTTTCTGTATTCAATAAATCTTTACTAGAGAAGCAAGAAAGAGGAAGTCCCTCAGCAATGGATCAGGGAATAGGTATCAACCCAGATTATACAGATAAGGAAGCTAGGGCTTCCAGAAGTTAACCTGCTAGAGATTACACAGTGAATTGAAGAGACAGCATTCCACTCAAGCACGTATTCCTGAGATCAGAATACTTTGAAACTGGGCTACTTCACTTATTAACAAAAAAGCAGCACACCCTCAGTTATGACAGGTGATTTTTAAAATGTTTGTTTAGTTTAGCTTGTTTTTTTTCCCCTGATATCTGCCTGTACTGGAAAAGTTCCAATACTCGTTAATCTTATTTTTATTTTTAGATATTAAGTTCCTTTGAGACTACCCACTCAATTTGCGCATTATAATATACTTTCAAAATTAGCCAGATGCTAATTGTATAGAGGGATTTTATTGCAATTTTCCATAATTGCATACAATGCACTGTAACAAAATTCAACCCATTTATGACTTTGTTATCATTCTTCCACTTTGAACAGTTTTAAAGGGCGTCATTCTATTTTCATGCATGCAAATGAAGTGCTTCAGTAATATTCACCCTCTTCACCTTCTCCTTTCACTCTCCACACTTGCACTGGTTCTCACTTACAAACAATCCCTTCCTATTTCATACTCCTCCCATTATTTGTTCCATACAGGTCTTTCATTTCATATGTGAGGGAGAACATGATACATTTATTTTTCAGTTTGCCTTATCTCACTTAACATGATTTCCATTCCCATCCATTTTCCTATTAACAATTTAATTTCATTTTTCCTTATGGCTACAGAACACACATGCACACACGCACACACACACACACACACACACACACACACACACACACACACACATTTCACATTTTCTTTATTCATATATCACTTGAAAGATCCTTGAGACTAATTATGAATAATGCTGCTAATCAATGTGGATATGAAGGTATCTCTATTGTAGGTAGAGTTCCATTCCTTTGGATATATACTGAGGAGTAGTACAGAAGGATCATGTATGTGGTAGTTCTTCTTTTAGTTGTTTGTGTTTTGCTTATTTTGTGGAACTTCTATAATGATTTCCATAGTGGCTATAATAATTTGCATTCCCATCCACAGAGGAGAAGAGTTTCTCCCCTGCTCCCCAATATTAACCAGGATTTGATGTTATTTTTCTGGATAATTGCCATTCTGATTCAGGTAAGATGGAACCTCAGTGTTGTTTTGATTTGTATTTCATTTATGGCTAAAGATGTTGCACATATCTTCATGTATTTACTGGCTATTTTTTACTTCTTTGGAGAACTGCCAACTCAATTCATTTTCTATTTATTAACTGAATTGTTTGTTCTTTTGTAGTTTGATATTTTGAGCTTCATATAAATAGAAAAAGAGATAGATAGATAGATATTAATCATTTATTCAGTGACCATCTAGTGAAGATTTTCTCTCACTCTTTGAGGTGTCTCTTGCTACTGGTAATTATTTCCCTTGTGCAGAAACTGATACAATCTTATTGGACAATCTTTTCCCTTATTTTCTAAACATTTGGACTTCTAGTCAGAATTTGTTATCTATGTTTTCCCATAGTAGTTTCAAAGTTTCAGATATTTTATTAAGTGTTATAACTCATTTAAATTTATTTTTCATATAGGATGAGAGATAGAGGACTAATTTCAGCCTTCTATATGTTGAAATCCAGTTTCCCCAAAAATGCTTTTTGAAAAAGCTATTTTTTTCTCCAATATATGTTTTTGGCACCTTTGTCAAATATCAGATGGTGCCAGAAGCTGGTAGCTCATACCTTTAATTATAGCTACCCAGGATTGTAGTTTGAAGCCAGCTCCAGCAGGAAAGTCTGTGAGACTCTTATCTCCAATAAACTACTCTGAAAATCTGGAAGTGGCATTGTGCTTCAAGTGGTAGAGAGCTAGGCTTGAACAAAAGAAGCTTGGAAACAATGCCTAGGCCCAGAGTTCAAGCCCCAGGACTGGCAAAAAAAATCAGATGAGTATAGCTATGGGGGCTTATTTTTTGGATCCTCTATTCCATTGGTATATGTGTCTCTTTCTGGGCCATTACCATATAGTTGTTTCACTAAGACTGTGCAGCATAAGCTAAAGTCAGATATGATACCTCCAGAATTGTTCTATTAGCTTAGGTTTTCTTTGGCTGTCCAAAATTTTAATGAAAACACTCATAGTTATAAATTTTGGTTTGAAACATTGATTTTGCTGTGCCCAGAAATTCTATTAAGTTGCATTTTTAGTTTTCATTTGATTCTTGAATTTTTTTGATTTTCCTATAATTCTTTGATGACATGCTGATGATTCAAGAGTGGATTTTTTCAGTCTCCATATGTTTGGATATTTTCTGTTCTTGTTGGTTTTTAGTTTTGTCCCATTGTGAGCTAATAAAAGATGGCAGCTCATTTCAATGACCACTTTCTGAAAACTTATATAATGTTATAAGATATGATCTATTTTGAAGAAAGGTCCAGGAGCTACTGAGAACAATTTGTATACTGTGGTTTGGGGGTGGAATTTTTGATTCATACTCTCATATATTTGTGAGGTTTCCTTGCTGAGTTTTTGTTGTTGTTGTTTGGATGGCCTATTTATTGTTGAGAGTAGGATAGTAAAGTCCTTACCAGAAACAACTGCCCAATAAATAAGTGGGCTAAAGACTTAAAGAGAAACTTCTCTGAAGAAGAAAGAAGGATGGCCAATAGACACATGAAGAAATACTCAACCTCTCTAGCCATAAAAGAAATGCAAATCAAAACAACATTGAGATATCACCTCACCCCAGTTAGAATGACTATAATCAAGAATTCTAATAACAACGGATGCTGGAGGGGATGTGGACAGAAGGGAACCTTACTGCATTGTTGGTAGGAGTATAAACTTGTTCAACCACTTTGGAAACCAGTATGGAGGTTCCTCAAAAGACTCCACATAGAGCTCCCCTATGACCCAGAAATCCCACTTTTGGGCATTTACCCAAATGATCACAAACAAGACCATACTAAAGCTGCCAGCACGACTATGTTTATTGCAGCATTATTTACTATAGCTAAGATATGGAACCAACCCAGATGCCCCTCAGTAGATGAATGGATCAAGAAAATGTGGTATATATACACAATGGAATTCTATGCCTCCATCAGAAAGCATGACATTGCCCCATTTATTAGGAAATGGAAAGACTTTGCAAAAAATTATATTAAGTGAAGTAAGCCAGGCCCAAAGAAACATAGGTCCCATGGTTTCCCTTATTTGCAATAACTAGTATATGTCTGAGACAAGCAGAAACGGTCAGATAAGTTGATGTTAGGCAAAATGAATCCCAAGATAAGGACTCAAATGTTTTTTTCTTTCTTGCTATTGTTTTTAATATATTTATAAGATATTTCTTTGTTGCTTTGTATGTCCCTCCCCCACAATATAACACCTGTTTTCACTGTATTTGATGTTGGTATAATTTGTGGAGGGGAAGGGAAAAAAACCAATTGTTTAAATAGGGATACAGGTAGACCCATTGCAACAATGAGATGTACAAGACATTATGTCAAAAAACAAACTTTACAATTTTGGTCGGGGTGGGGGAGAGGAGGGGAGAGATAGGAAGAGATGGTAAGGGAAAAAAAGAAGGAGGCAACAGTGCTTGATAAGAAATTTACTCATTACCTTGCTCATGTAATTGTAACCCCTCTGTACAGTATTTTCATAATAAAAAAAATCACTTACCATTACTGTGTTGGACACCATCTGTTTGTATATGTAGGAGTTTTACTTTGTGAAAGTTGATGTGTTGGTGTTAAGTGCATAAATTTATAACTGTTATATCATCCAGGAATAGCATTTTCTTTATCAAAATGAAATGACCTTTGTTGTATGTTCTTACTGGTTTGGTTGTGAAGTCTGCTTCTCTGATAGGAGTGTAGCTACTTCTGCTTGCTTTGGGACATCAACAGCTTCAATAATCTTTTTCTGTTCTTTCACTCTTATTCTGTTTGTCTTTGGCAAAAAAATGTATTTCATGGAGGCAGCCATTGGTCATATCTTGCTTTATAATCCAATTTGCCAGGATGTCCTTTGATTAGAGAATTGCTATCACTAATATTCAGGGTTATTATTGCCAGTTATGACAATTTATTGGTTTTTGTAGTATTTAAGTCTTTACTCTTCATGTGCCATCTACTTATCTAGTGAGATTTTTTTTTCTTCTGAACATCTTCACATTTTTGCTTATCTTCTTCTTCTATGTGAAGAATTCCTTTTAGTATCATTTGCAGCATTGATTTAGTGGTAATGAATTGCTTTAGTTTTTGTTTGTTGTTACAAGTTTTTATTTTCTCTTCCATTTTCAAGGACAACTTTGCTGGATACCATAATCTAAGTTTGCAGTTATTGTATTCTCAATGCTTGAAATATCATTTTTTGTACTACTTGCTTTTAAGTAAGTCTCTCTGGATATATTCTGATGGATTTACATTTATATTCAAGTTGATACTTCTCTCATGCTGCTTTCAGTATTATTTTGTTTTATACGCCTAATGCTTTTGTTGTTGTTGTTTGTTTGTTTGTTTGTTTTTTGGTTCGGTCGTGGGGCCTGAACTCTGGGCCTGGGAGCTGTCCCTCAGCTCTTCAGCTCAAGGCTAGCGCAGTACCACTTGAGCCACAGCGCCACTTCCGGCTTTTTTCTTTTTGCTTATGTGGTGCTGAGGAATCGAATCCAGGGCCTCATGCATGCAAGGCAAGCGCTCTACCACTGAGTCACCTTCCCAGCCCAAGCCTAATGTTTTAACTATACTATGATACAAAAGGTTCTTATTTCATCTTACCCATTTGGAATCCTAAAACCTCTTCTATCTTGGTAGCCATCTCTTTCTCAACATTTTGGAAATTTTCTATTATTTTCTTGCATGTTATTTGCCATTTGACTTGGACTTCTTTTCCTTCTTTCTATGCTCTTGGTTCATAATTTTGGTCTTTCCAGAGTGTTCTAAAGTTCTTGCCTGATCCCTCATACTTTAAATATATATTTTTTATCATTTCTGAATGTTCTAAGGCATTTACCTTGTCTTAAGCCATGATACTCTGCCTTCAGTTTAATCCAGTCTGCAGGAGAGGCTTTGGATTGAAGTTTGTCTTCTGAATTTTTTTTTTTGGGGGGGGGGGGTCTGGTCGTGGGGCTGAACTCTGGGCCTAGGCACTGTCCCTCAGCTCTTAAGCTCAAGGCTAGCGCTCTACCACTTGAGCCACAGTGCCACTTCTGGCTTTTCTCTTTTTGCTTATGTGGTGCTGAGGAATCAAACCCAGGGCCTCATGCATGCAAGGCAAGCGCTCTACCACTGAGCCACCTTCCCAGCCCAAAGACTTGCTGACTTCTTTCTTTTTGCTATGTGATGCTGAGGAATCAAACCCAGGGCCTCAGGCATGCAAGGCAAGTGCTCTACCACTGAGCCACCTTCCCAGCCCCCTTGAGCTTTTTTTAAAAAGAGAATTTTTTTTTAAATTGTCAAGGTGATGTACAGAGGGGTTAGTTACATACATATGGCACTGAGTACATTTCTTGTTGAACATCCCAGCCCCTTGAGCTTTTATTCTCTAGAATTTCAATTTGGTTGTTTGTTTTTTAAATATTTCACAATTTCTGTGTTTATTAAATTTTTGAGTTTTTCAATGTCTTCTTCATTGTACCAGCTCTTAATTTGTATTTTCTTAAAATAATTAAAAAATAATTTAGGAATTTATTCATATCCTCTTTAATTCAATTGTTCATTCCTACACTCAATCTTTTGAATTATCAGGGCTTGAAATATATCCTTGGGATTTTATTCACTACAGCATCATTAGTGTTTGTAACTGTGGAATTGTTTAGTTTTAGAGGAGTCATACTGGCTTGTTTTTGTTTGTTTTTTGGGGTTGTTTTTTGGTGTGTGTGTGTGTATGTGTCAGTCATGGTGCCTGAAGTCTAGTGGGCCTGGGAACTGTCCCTCAGCTCTCCAGGTCAAGGCTAGTGCTCTAACACTTGAGCCACAGTGCCATTTCTGGCTTTGTCTGCTTATGTGGTACTGAGGACTCAAATGAGGGCCTCATGCATGCAAGGCAAGCAGTCTACCATTAAGCCAACTTCCCAGCCCAATGTTGGCTTGTTTTCATCTATTTCTTGCTTATGGATTGGAATTTGTGCCCCTAAGGTCAAGTAATTAATTAGAAAATTTAATCACCTATAGTTTTTCAGTTGAAATACAATGTTCAGGAAGGGAAGTGTGGTAGCTGGTTTTATTTGTTTATTTATTTATTTTTAATTGTGAAAATACTGTACAGAGGGATTACAATTACATGGGCAAGATAATGAGTACATTTCTTATCAAGCAATGTAGCCTCCTCCTTTGTTTCCTCTTCCCATCCCATCCTCCCCCCACTCCCCCATCCAACCCTCCTCCTCCCTCCCTACCAAAGTTGTAAAGTTCATTTTCGACATAACGACTTATACGTCTCATTGTTGCAATGGGTCCACCTGTATCCCTATTTAAATGATTTGTTTTTGCCCTTCCCCTCCACAAATTATAACAACATCAAATACAGTGAAAGCAGGGGTTATATCGTGGGGGAGGGACATACAAAGCCAAAGAAATAATCTTATAAATATGTTAGAAACATTTGCATGAAAGAAAAAAACACATTTGAATACATATCTTAGGCTTCATTTCCCTAACATCAACTTAACTGACCTTTTCTGCGTGACTCAGACATATACTAGTTATTGCAAATAAGGGAAACCATGGGACCTATGTTTCTTTGGGCCTGGCTTACTTCACAATATAATTTTTTCCAAGTCTTTCCATTTCCTAACAAATGGGGCAATGTCATGCTTTCTGATGGAGGCATAGAATTCTATTGTGTATATATACCACATTTTCTTGATCCATTCATCTACTGAGGGGCATCTGGGTTGGTTCCATATCTTAGCTATGGTAAATAATGCTGCAATAAACATAGTCGTGCTGGTAGCTTTAGTGTGGTCTTGTTTGTGAACATTTGGGTAAATGCCCAAAAGTGGGATTGCTGGGTCATAGGGGAGCTCTATGTGGAGTCTTTTGAGGAACCTCCATACTACTTTCCAAAGTGGTTGAACAAGTTTACACTCCCAACAACAATGCAGTAAGGTTCCCTTCTGTCCACATCCCCTTCAGCATCTGTTGTTATTAGAGTTCTTGATTATAGCCATTCTAACTAGGGTGAGGTGGTATCTCAATGTTTTGATTTGCATTTCTTTTATGGCTAGAGAGGTTGAGCATTTCTTCATGTGTCTATTGGCCATCCTTCTTTCTTCTTCAGAGAAGTTTCTCTTTAAGTCTTTAGCCCACTTATTTATTGGGCAGTTGTTTCTTTGAAGATTTGTTGTAGGGGATTTAATTTTTTGAGTTCCAGGTATATTTTAGATATGAGACCCTTGTCTGTTGTATGGCTAATGAAGATCTTCTCCCAATCTGTGGGCTTTCTATTGATCTTGCTAACTATGTCCTTTGCCGTGCAGAAGCTCTGCAGCTTCATGCAATCCCATTTGTCCAACCTTTCTTTGGTAGCTGGTTTTAGATACTATTTCTCAACACTGGATTTGGGTAGATAGCCCGGTAATCAAGCATTCAGTGTTGTCTTTATGCCCAGCATTTCTCAGCCTAAAGAAAACTAGCTAAAGTCTTTTGTGGATGGATTAGTTGTCAGCTTCTTGATTATTGTCACTATAAAATTTTCCTTAGTTGGTATAGTGGACACTGATGCTGGTTGATGGGGGCTTTATAGCTTACAAGAAGGTACCTAACCGCTCCACAAACCTTGAAATTTGTGTCTTCAGGGATATAAGCAGGTAAGCCTGAGGTGACCCAGAATGTATCAAGATAAGGAAGGGTATAAGTGAAGTACTGAGTTAAACCTGGATGGGGTAGAATTGAGGGTCCTAAGCACTTAGCCATCTGGTATCCAGAGGCTCTGTAAATCTAATAGTTCAAAGCATTTGAATTGAGGCTCTCCCTTGTGGTAGCCAAGGCAGATAACAATGGAGTTGGGGGCATGGTTCTGTTGGTAGAATGCTGGCCAATGAGTGAAAGCATCAGGTACCAAGTTCAAGTCCTAGGCTTGGACCAGAAAAAAAAAAAGCATACAATCAGGAAGTAGGCTTTGGAGGCTGAATTCTAGCCATAAGTTTGGTGCTTTGTTTCTGCTATAACTCTCAAACAAGTAATGGTATTTACTCTTCATCTGAGGAGGCAGAGCATCAGGGAACCAACTGTTCCCTTGCTAGTTCTCCCTTGTTGAACATCTCCCTCTCCACAGAGTCAGGATTGTTCCTTATTTTCAAGATGCCTCACTAGCTCAGTCTCAAGAAACAGACTCTCAAACGATGGCATCTTGATATATCTCAGAGATGTAAGGGTAGACGTATCATTTTTCATGGAAGCTAATCTATTCTCGAGCCACTGTCTCACCAAATTGCCACACTGCATTTGTGAGAATGTGGTGTTACCTTGAAGTTACAATTGCCAGTCTATCACCAAGGACATTCTACTTACCTTGTAGTTTGCAGCTTTAGATTCCATTCCTCTTCGCAGGGAGTCAGGGACATTGGTTGATACTTTTTTTTACTGTTGCCACAGTTTCTCCATAATTTTCTGCTGTTCTGCCTTCCTTTTTGTGATTCCTGCTGCACTTCCTCTCTTTGTCTTTTCAAAATGTAACCTTTCCTATTACTTGACTCTTCTCATTCACAGATTCACAGACCTCTAAAAATTGTACACAGTACAAATTATGTCTTAATAGAATTGGAGCAAGGCAAAGTTAGGAAGCTACTCTTCCTTTTTTCTCTTTTCAGAATGTACTCTATCCTGTGAATCCTCAGTCTTTTAATCCACAGAGCTAAACCTTCTATTTTTAAGTAATGTACTTAAAAGTAATTGTTCTTAGTACAAAGAATGTCCCAACACAATTAAACAAAGGCAAATTTTGAAAGCAAGAGAGTGTATCCTCTGGTTCTTCTATGATATTTCTTTCCCATCTTCTGTATAATACCAATGGTTGTTGCCTATTTCCTTACTGTTTACCTCTTTCAATAGGCTAAGCAAGGAATGAACACTCATGCTTCGAGTAGGCTGAGTATTAAAGATAAGATGACAAAAGATTTGTATCACAGTAGAACTTCATACTTGCCAGGAATATTGCCCTTTAAAATACAACTCAAGTAAAATGACTGGACAACATAGAATCCAATTGGACATATTGTAGCAGATAGCTTCACTAGTTTCAATAATTGTACTCAGGTTTTTTCTTACTTCCCTGAAATGTCCAGCACCTTCAAAAGTTACCATTAGAATACTAAGGGAAATTTAAAATGGACTAGATATTAGATGAGATCAAGGAATTATTGTTCATTTTGTTAAATATTATATTGTAAGTGGGATTATGTAGCAGTATCTATTAGAACTATGTGGAAATAGTAGTAGTAAAATGGATTGATATCTGGGATTTTTCCTTAAAGTAGATAACAAAATAAAGAATGGGCAAATGTACAACAAAATATTGCTAATTTTTAAATCCAGCAAATGGGTGACTGAGTATTCATTAAGTTATTTTCTGTATGTTTATAAATGGTCATGGTAACAAGTCAAAAAACCAATTGCCCAATTCTTGTGAGCAAGCTACATCAAAAATATACTTGTACATATTTTACAGTGTCATAATATACATTACATAATATACAGTGTCAGAATTTATCAAATAACAATAAATTCACAATCAACATCAATTTTGTTGGCATTTACTTGCAAAGTATTACTGATTTTGCTTGATAACCATGAGCCAAATGGTAGTTTCTTACTCCAGTCTTAGTTACTAATGATAACTCTCAGATCATACATTACACTTCACAGTAATACATAAATTGCATAATAGCCAAGGAGGTTTGAAGCTGCCGTAAGGTTCAAAGAGGCTTGCTGAAGCAGAGCTAACACAAAAGCAAAGAAAAATGGTTAGATTAAGATATTAACATAACAAACTTAGTCCTAGAGTGTGATGCACACTGCAGTCAGAATTCAGAACAACATCAATATGCAATGGTGGTGCTTTCACCCAGTCCAGGTGAGGGTTTGTGTAGTTTCCTTCTAGAATTAGGAACTTTCACTTACAGTCCTTGACTTTGATCACAGAGTAAGAATTTCTGGACAAATCACAGTGGTAAGAAAACTGCAGAGGTTTATTGAATAAGCAAACAGAAAGGCAAGCAGAAAGGCAGAGGCACAAAGTATAGGTGCTCTCAAAGGGAGCGGCCCAGAGCTCTTTGACATCAGATATATTTGTATGATAATGGCGGGGTCTCATTTAAAGTTATACAAAGATAAGTGTTTATTTTTGCTCTTAATCATTCTTGATGATACACTTTATCACTTGGGCTCTGGTCTCTAAGAATGACCCATTCTTTATACTTTTGATCTTTATGTTTGGGGATCCCTTTCAGGAAAGACTGCATCCCTCCCCCTCCCTCCCCCCCAAAAAAAAAATCCTATGCATATCCTAGAGATAAGGAATGTATCTGTTGTTTATCTTTCATCAATGGTATATTTAGAAGCAAAGAAGGTAGTGCTTCTATATTTCTAAATATTTTGTTTATTTCTGAGTTCCTCACTGTTGTTTTCTATGCCTCATTTCCCCAAATCTATCTTGCCTTATTTTCCCTGAAAACCACTCTGTCCCTTAATCTTGGAAGTTGATGGGTGAAGGTTAGTTTTCAGTATTTGCTTTAAGTTGAGTTTTTAAATTCCTGTCTGCTGTTTACCAGGTCTCCTCTCCCTAATCTATCCTGCCTCCACTCATGATGTAGAACTGCTTCCATGCTTAGTTGATCTAGATGGTATGGCATTAGAGTGGGTGATTCCAGTGGGTCACATGGAGCAGGCAGATCGCACTGACTCTAGCACTGGGGACAAAGTCCCTGGCCTGTGGATCCTGGATGAATACATCAGAATGTGTAATAAAGGCACTTAAAATGCTTTTGTTGAAAAGCACTGGCTTCTTACTTGGACCCAGAAATTAACTAAAAGCAGGAGAAAAGCTTGGCATCTCTTCTACTTTTTATCTATGTTTTATCTATGTTCTTTGCTCTTAGCTATTCTTTCTGCAGTCACTTTGTAGCCACTTTTTAATCCAGGAAGGGAAGGACAGGAATGATAACATTTTATAAGGAGAGATGGAGAAAAGTGCCTCCAAGGAAAAGAAGATCAATAAGACAGACCATCTGCCAGTTAACAATGACTAGCTTATGCAGACAGCACAACAATTTCTCAGGAACCCCTCTCCAACAAGGGCAGAAATAATGATCAACAGTGACCAAGACTGTTTAAATATGCATACCTTCCACCCTCTGCCTCCCTGCCCAAATTCTTTGTTATTTAATCCAAGAGCTCATCAAGTTGGTCCATCAAGGTGGGCTAAAGTGCTTTTCTTTCTATGGTGTGCCTGTGCCACAAGATAAACATTCCTCTGACCTCTCCTGTTATCATCTCTTTGCTTATTATATGGGGGTAAATGATTGGAGCTGACACATGGAACCTTTGGAATGTGGGCCTGGGGTCTAAAATTCTAATATTGTAAGGATGTGTGGATGTGTGTTATCATACTCCAATGTGAAATGCCCCTCTTTTCACATGATCCTGTTGAGGGAGTTGCAACAATCGTTGGCCTAGTGTGTTTGGTGGCTTCATGAACCCATTTTTTTTTCTGATATGTTCTTGATATGCCCACACGTCCATGTATTCTTGATTTGGTTTTGTTAGATTAGATTTTGCTTAGGTGGTCTCAGAGGTGAAAAGTTTTGGTGTCTCTTAAAAATAATTGTATGAAGACACACACAGAAAAGCCAAGTGGTAAAGCAAAGGGCTTGAGAGGAAAGAAACAGAGAGAGTGAGAGAGAAAAACAGAGAAACAGAGAGAGAGAGAGAGAGAGAGAGAGAGAGAGAGAGAGAGAGAGAGAGAGAGAGAGAGAGAATATACTGGAAACCCAAGCTAAGTGGCTCAAGAAAACACATGTTAAAATTTTTCATTTTTCTAGGATTCAAGGCATATGGGAAGAGTTCATAGTAGTGATATTGGGATATTCTTAGGGAAATGAGGGCAGATTTTTGGTACGGACCTGAACATGTAGAAATGTGCCATCCCATAGATCTAAGTTTATGTATGAGAGTCAATCCATATGCATGAAGTCTTAAGTAGGAGTTTGTTAAATAAAGGTCAGGCTAAGGACACATATGCTTCTACGGCACAGGTGTCTTAAATAGGTTAAAACTGGTCCACAGGATTTTTTTATCCAGAGGGAGAAGTCCTAACAGATTACTCTCAAGTAGGAATGGCTATGAGAATAGGGAGGAGATAGGACTCATGGGTATCTCTTAGGACAGAGGAGAGGGGGCTAGGAGAGGGGGCTGGTTTCAGCATTGTTTCCCTATAGCCAATCTGCTTCACTTTAACAAGTTCATAGGTGCTCATCTTTTATTAGCATAAGAAAGTTGTTAGTTTGTCCTTTGGTTTGTGCTAGACAGATGGTGGTTGTTTACTTGTACAAGATATAGAATCATTCTTCCTCAGCATTTGCACTCAAAGTGGAAAACTACCATTTTATAAAATGGAGTCACTGAGGACAAAGCACATCCTGAAAGCTATTGTTCCATACAATATGGAGTAACTTTGGGCCAGAACACAGCTTGATCACACCAATCCTAACAATCAAACTCTTAAGCATAAACCCCAGAGAACTTCTTATTTAGAGAAGGTAGATGGCTGTTCAGGTGGAGCTGGACACTACTTACTCGTCTATCCTTAGGGAAATAGATAAGTAAAAGACATTGGAAGTACAGTGTTGGATCTACCAAGCAGCAGTTAGAAGTGAGGAAATTCTGTGGCATGCCCTTATGAGCAATCTGGCCAGAGCTTTAAAATAATAAGAGTGCTGAGAACAGAAAATAAGAAACAGAAAAACTTTATTACAATTTAGTTAGCATATGGTCTAACATATATTAACTATAAGTTAAAACTTTATTTAAGATGAAGTAAGTAGGCTGAGTCTAAGTAATTTCTTTTTTTAATTTTTTTTTTTATTGTGAGACTACCGTACAGAGGAGTTACAATTACATGGGCAAAATAACGAATACATTTCTTAGCAAGCATTGCTGCCTCCTCCATCCTGGTGCCTCTTGCTGAGTGGAGGGAGTTCTCCACCCAGTGCTAATAAAGCCTAGAGGTGAGAGAGGCCATTCATTGAATACAGATGCCTAGCTCAAGGTGAGCTAGGAGGGCTCTGCTTCTGAGAAATGCACATCATAGCCCTGGGAAAGCTCTGCCTAGAGAATGCTCTGATTCTGCCTTGATTACTTCCCTAAATGGCTTGAATCACCAGCCTCTGAGTAGCCTCTAAGTATACCCCTATATGGAAGGTTGAGGTCTATTTTCCCTAGATGGAAAAGTTCTGCTCCTAGCTGAGCTTGTACCTGAGTATGTCCTACAAGCTCTACTTTTGTCAAAGCTTGGTCTCCAACCCAAGCATGTGGTTGTTTTCTTTAAAAGCTTGGTGCAAGCTCTGTTTGGGGCTGCTGGTCTTTGAGACATGACTGCACCATGCAGTTGCTGGCCTTTTAATAAAGACTCCTGATGCAATCTTTTAAAATGTGGCTTCTCTGTTATACAACAAAAATATATAATTTATAGGTGAACTCACAAAAAGTCACAGCAAATAGTTTCCAGAGATAATGCAAAATTTGCATCCAGAACATTGAAGTGGTTGTCTATGGTTGGAAAGGAAAATAATTTCAATAAAAGAGAATGAAAGAATGAAAGGGAACCACTGGATAAAGTAAGAAAGTGGTTTGATGGTACTGAAAATGTCACTGTGCCAAATTTAGGAGTATGATTATCTCACTCACAAATGAAGTCCAAAAAACACAGAAACGTCCCCCCCCCCCCTCCTGCTCCCCCGGGGATGTTCTGAATTGAAATAGGCACTAGGAGAGATGTAAATCTCAAGGGCTTCTCAAAAACCAAAACATTGATATGTCTTAGAACCACTTGGTTTCTAGGTCAGCAGATGAGGCCATGAACAGCCTAACAGTAGAGGGAAAGCCTGCAAAATTCTCTCCAGTGTCTAAGTTTTGTTTGTGCTTAAATGTGTTAGTTAAGATGGTATTACCTCTGAGAATGAGGAGCTATATAAATGCTAATTACTCCTGGGCAAACTTAATCTCCTATTTACCACTTAGGGAATTTTCTTTTCAATCCATCTGTAAAGGATGAGAAGAATCTATTGTTATTCTCACCAATGTTAATTATAATGAGTTAGGCATAACATAATAAATGAAAGAAGGAAAGACAATATCCAATGTTAATGAGAGGTGGAGAACAGGCAGCCCCTGGCTTTGATGGCAGGAATGTTAACTGGCACTGTGAACTCCAAATCCCTGAAATAGTCTGCCAGGAACATGAACACTAATGGCCAGCATAGATTGTCACTGAGAAAAGAAAGGAAGCAACCCAAATCCTTCAGTATAGAAATAACTGAACATATTATGGTATACCCAGAACTGCTCAAAAGAGTGAGACTATACAGACTAATGTAGAAACAGCTTTCCAAAATGAAGTGCTTTCAAGAAATATTGCTAAGAGGGAAAAAAAACATATGGGAGAAAAGTACATATGATATGGCACCAATTTTGCTTTTTTAGAGGAGAAAATGAAAATAAAATATGTTAGCATGTGTGGAAAAAAAAAACCATACAGTTGGATATATATGCTCTATGATTATCTCCAGAGGATGAGATTAGAGAAATGTCCTATTTATCTCTTTTGTATATATTGAATAGTTGTGCATCAATGAACTCTGTATTATAACTGGAAAGAAAACAATAAATAAGCACTGATTTCTTAGCATATTATGGAGCTATAGGTCTAAAAAGATTTCTCCAACACTATGTACGATAGGACTCATGGCGATATGCTGTTAAGAATGTCTCAATCATTAGACATTTTGTGGTTGAGGAAGTAACAGGCTTACTATAGGAATGATTATGTTCTCTACATAATCAAGCAAAAACTATATAGTCAAGAAGTTTAAACCAGACCAAGAACTTTTTTTATACTTAGTAGGACCTCAAAGCCCATGGTTTTTATAATAAGATCTATAATCTTTTCAACTGATTATTTGCTTTTCTATATTCTCCTATAAAGCACGGGACAGGGTTTTCTAGAATGAAATATGAAATGGATCTTAATGCATTGTCTGCATCCTTGCCCCAAGCAGAGAGTAGATCAATGAGTCAGGGAGGAAGAGGATGTCTGATTTCAGTGATGCGGATGGAATGGTGAGGAATACTTCAACAGAAGTTTCCTGAGGACATGTTAGCAACATAATCCTGTTCATGCTTGCTTAGAGGCCCTGGTACTTCCTGCTGACTGCACTCAGGCCAGGAGATACAGCTCAAAGATTTGCATTCTTTAAGTTTTCAGGAAATCAATACCCCATGGCAGACACAGCAGCATTAATGAAGAGAGCCCCAGACTTAGAGTCTGAAGATGTGTGAGACTGAGATGTCTCGGATTCATCACCAAATAGTTTGGTGATTCCTAGAGAGTCTTATATCCTTATTTGAAAACTAGACAAGTAATAGAAAAAGTCCAATTCAATTACTCATCAAGTCTAATTCAATCACTTACTAAATAAGGTACCCCTTGCATTTGATATATAGTGATATATTGATTATCACTGTCAATGAAAGAAGGCATAGTCTGAGTCCAATAATCTTTCAGATGATATATCCCTTACTATATAAAAATTACAAGCTCGTGCCAGTGGCACACATTTGTAATCCTTGCTATTCAGAAGGATGAAACCTGGAAGACTGTGGTTCATGGCCAGCTTGGGAAGAAAAGGCTGCAAGACTCCTTTTAACTAAACAGCAAAATATTGGACTAGAAGCATGGCTCAAGTGGTAGAGGGCCATCTATGAGCAAAAAATGCCTTCTGATAACACAAGGCTTTAAGTTCAAGCTTCAACACCAGCTCCCAGAAAAAAATATAGTGAATACTTCCAATTTCAAATAATTTATATTGAGGCAGAAAGCTTAGGATCTCTCATTGCCACATAATGACACCAGGGTTGCTGGCCAGCCCACAAATTCGCCTCTAATATCTGCCTCCCATGAGATACGCCCTAACACCCCAAGATAATCTTCCCTAGAGTGTCATAAAAGTGTTCATGAAGATTCTGATAGTTCCTTCAGCCAAACCAGCTGGCTCCAGGTCCTGATAATCAGGAGGTTCATCCAGCAGTTAGAGCCCCTTCCATGGGAACTGCACATGTGCAGAAAGTAAGAATGATGACTACAATGACGTTTTTGGACCCATGATGCCCAAGGATCACAATTGGAGATTATTCAGTCTATATGAATATGATGCACACAGTGTTCCAACAAATCTAGGCATGTATCAATGACATTTGTTACATAAGCTACACCTATTCATCAGGGTAGATCAACTTGTTCGCCAGAGTTCCTGGTAAATGAGGATCATCCCACACCTCTCCCCAATCCTTAAATCCCTAACAAAGAGTTTGATGCTTGGGAGTCTTTCTTGAGCTCAGTGCTCTCTTGTGTTTTGTCACACATTCTCTTTACTTTTTTATAATTTTTTTTTTACCATGTCTCATATCCTGCTTGAATTCATTTCTGGCAAGGCAAAACAAATCTAGGTTAAGTTGCATAAGGTTTTCATAACATATTATGAGATTTGTTGGTAACTCTATGTGCTTTCTGGTAGCACTGTGGGTCAGGAACTTGAGTGTTATCTTGATAGTCTTCTTCAGAGTTTCTCATGGGATGTTACAATGATGTCCACTGTGACTGAGGTCTTTTGAAAACTTAACTAAGGCTAGCAGAGCCTCTTTTAAGATGGCTTACTCATGGCTCATTAGTTAGGACTGTAATTGGAAATAGACCTTTTTATTTATTTATTTCATATAAGGACCACTTCCCAAGGTTGTCTAAGGACCATGTCATGAGTGAATTTAAAGGCCAGGATATGAGTAAGGGCAAGGCAGAAGCATTAGCTTCTTCCATGACTTATCCTAGGAAGCCCCAGGTCTTAGCCCATTCTTCTTTTGCTAATAATATAGTGTCACATATTCATTTAATTATAAAGAAAAGAGATTTGTTTATGCTGATAATTCTGGTCCAAGGAAGAAGCAATGCATTTGTTGATGGCTTTCTTACTAGATGAGTCTCAAGGCAATGTAGGGTATCACAGTAGCATGTAGAAACAGAGTAGAGAGGAGACCCAGCCAAAAAGGCTTTTATAACAGATCCACAAAGTAACCAGTTAATCCCTTAATTCAATAATGAGGTTAAATGGATTCCCAGTCACCTCCTGATGGTGCCTATAGACCAACATTAAGTCACAATGAGGATTACATTTCATAGATGACAAATCATATGCAGATCATAATATCTTAAGTATCACATTCACAACACTGTCATAGGAGAGCCCTACCTGGTGTGGAATGGGTGGGGGACACAGGGAAATGAATATCAGAAGGAAGATTCATAAGAATCATCCTGAAGTCTGGCTCCCACAGAATTTAAATCTTCCTCGGACTTTCTTATGAAATTATAATTCTCAGTCATCCAGCATCTCATTTAGGACTGTCATGAACCACTTTCAATATAAGGAGATAAGTTCTAGGTAGAACAAAAGAAAGGCAAATATATTGTAACACCTTTTCTCAAGATATTTATGTGAGTGCAACAAACCAAGACAGAGAAAAAAACTTGGAAAATCAATGTTTTATTTCTTAAGCAGCAAATAGTAAGACTCATAGTAAAAATATTAACCAACATGCATTGGCTATGTGGTAGGTGATGTACTTCTAACATCTGGTAGTGACTTCCTTAACCCATACAATAATGGCAAAGTGGTACCACTGCTATCCCATCTTCCAGGTCAGACACACAGAACACAGAGAAATTAAGTAGCTGTCCAAAGATTGCACCAAGAGTAAAATCAGAGATTAGGCTTCTATTTGAATAGGCTGGCCTGAGTTCCTATTAATTGTTCCATAAATCTGTCAGGGTCTGTTTAGGTTCAATCTAGAAAGCCAAAAAGCATCACTATTATGGAATAAGGAATTTATTGAAAGAATTAGAGTGGGAGGAACCAGAGAAATAAAGGTCCACAAATAAAAGTTGCAGTACCAAAGAACTGTCACTGAGTAGTCTGCTAGGGCAGCCAGGATAAAGTAGCACATACTTGCAGGTTCAAACAACACCTATTTATCCTCTCACAATTCTAATGGCTAGAAGTCCAAATTTAACCTACCATCAGGGCTGGTTTCTTTTCAGCACTCTCCACTTGGCTTGTAGATTGTTTTCCTCCAGCATTTCAAATAGGTTTGCCTGTGTGGATATTTCTGTTCTAAACTCTTCTTATAAAGACATATGCCATAGGTTCTTATAGTGGGTCATAGGGCCCTTATAATCTTTTCTTACCCCAATCAGGTTTTAACATCACTGTCTCCAACTACCATTCGTTCTTAAGTACTGGGGTTAGGACTTCAACACATGATGGTTGAAGAGGCACTCTACAGCCCTGAGAGAGGAGGAGTGGGAAAAGGAATTGAGTTTTCAGGGAAAGCAGGAAACTAGACACATCCAGCTGCTTGAGGGGAAGGAGGTAGAGGTCCATAGGCTGTCTATGTCCACACTTCATTGTCAGTTCTCACTGGAACAGTATAGAACAGGAAAGGACACACTGAAGCCCACCAGAACTTTAGTAATCATCTCTCAATGCCTCCTACCAATATTGACTATTAAACTTCAGGTCAAAGTGGCTGTTGCTTTACTTCTGTGTGTCCTAAATCTTATAAAGCTTTGTTTTTGGCAACTCTATTCTAGACCATAAAAACAAAAGAAATTCTAGGAAACATAGAACCATCATAGAAAGAAGATTACAGAGTACTATGTAATGCCACATCTCCGAATGGGAAGTTGCTTATGGAAATAAGACTGTTTCTGTTTTGAGACACTCTGTATTTAGGTTTCTATAGGTTAGCATCTTTAAAAAAAACCCAATTCTTTAAATTCAGAAACAAGCCCTTTGCAACTAGAACAAAATTAATGATCAATTCATGGTTGCCTACAGAAAGGGGAAATAACTCCTATAAAATGTTTATTGTATGTCAGGCATGATGCTAGTGTCTTTTTATGTGTTGTGCTTTTAAATCTAATAGCTATCCTAAACAGTATTATTGACACACCTGATTTGAAAATGAGAGAACATAGGCCCAGAGGGATAAAGCATTTTTCTCATAATCATATAGTTAGTAATAATAAAAGGAATGTCTTTTACTGAATGCTTGGTAAGTGCCTGACACTGATTTAAAAGCATACTATCAATTCTTATTACCATATACTTGAGTCAGAGGCTATTATTATTCTTGCTTTAGCATGGAGGAAATTGAAGCACAGAACATTTCAATATTTTATTCAAGGTCATATAGCAATTCACAGGTAAAGCCAAAGTGTGGCAGAGACAACGGTGCTTATTGCCCATTCCCACTGGTCTCTGTCTTCCAGAATCCCCTGGCCATGTGACTGCCCTACAGACAATACCTAAGCAGAGGAATCCTGTGACCCTACTGGGCTGAAGTGTGGAGACTGGAGGTGACTTTCACATTCCCTCTTCTCTTACTGAGGTTCTGTGTGGTGAGGCCTCCATCACCACCAGAATAGCCTAGTCTGGTAACAGGTTGAATGTATAGCACAAGAAAGAAGGAATCTGGTTTGGTTGGAACAAGGGAGGTTAACTTGTTACTGTAGCCTAGCTTTTTAGTCTCTAAGATCCCATGATCCTCCCCCTTTACTCCTATGATGTTTCTGCTATTCAGAGCCCACCAGCCCTTTTAGTTTAGAGAACACCGGGGCTGAAACTCCTAACAGGCAACACCTGCTTTGTGTTGAAGTTCAGTGGCAGGCAATATCTGCTACTGTTGTAGCTCCACAGCCGGTGCTACTGTTAGCTTCCTTGTGTTCTTGTCTCAATAATTCAATGAAGTCCAGGACATCTTGCTCCTAGGTGGCTGCTGCCACCATCCATGCTGCTCTGTCTGTCCATCTTGTCCATCCATCTCTCCTTCAGCTGTCTGTCCTCTCTTCTCCAGGTGGCTGTCTCTGTGTGTCCTGGTTGTTCTGAGGCTAGGAATTCTTGTTTCTTTTCTTTTTTTTTCTGTGCCAGTCCTGGGGCTGGAATTCTGAGCCTGGGTGTGGTCCCAAGTTTCTTTTGCTCAAGGCTAGCTCTCTACCATTTGACCCACTGTACCACTTTTGCCTTTTTCTCAGTAGCTCTTACCCAGGGGTGGGAAGAACCAGAGAAATAAAGGTCCACAAATAAAACCTGAGGCACCAGAGAACTGTCACTAATTACTAGGGTAGCCAGGATAATGCAGCATTTTCTTATCCCCTTAGTGAGCCCTAATGTCTTATGTTCCTCAGATCTCAGCCTCCTGAGTAGCTAGGATTACAGGCATGAGCCATTAGTGGCCAGCTAAGTCTAGGGATTCTTATACCTGGGCTGTGCCTTAATCAAATGCTTCAATTATAATTAGGTGTTTTGTAAGGTGATGCTTTATGGGTTAGGTTTTACAACATTCTGATTGGCTGCTAATTCCTAATCAGAGCCCTTCTGTAAACCCTCTCCCCAGGGTCACAGGAAGTTTATAAAAACTAGAAGGGACTGGGGAGTGACAGAGGCATGATATTTTGAAACAATGCCTCTTTTGCATCTGGGGAAAGTCTCCTAGATCAAGATGCCATTCAGAAACTCTGGGTCCTAACTAAATTACTTTTTCAGTAACCTAACCTTCTCCTCCTCTACCCCTCCACAGTTCATTCTCCCAGGAGACTGCTAGAGAGAGATAGGATTGTGAAAGGAATTAGAATCAGACGTTAATTGGGGTAATGAATTAGACTCCAGAATCTCATAATCTTTTTCAATCACTAAGCCATGCTATCTTCCCCATCTGATTCCTCAGAATGACAACTTATGTGTTAAGTAATGCATGTGATTGAATTTTTAAAAATCAGAAAGTATAACATAGATTTAAGATAGCAACATGTTCTGAAAGTCCTTTCTGTCCACAAGTACTGGACTTCCTGAGGCTAGTCATAGTTCTATCAAGCACTTGAAAGTGGCAACTTAAAAGATGCTTTTTGGCATCCTGAGAATTAACTATCAGTCCCCCAACTTTATGTCTGTGCTCTTTCACCTGAACTATTCTCTGCTGTAGTCTTTTTGCAATCACCTGTTTTCAGGGGAAAAAAAAGAGAAGATTCAATGATAACCACCTTGTATGGAAAGCAATCTGCCCCTTGAACAAGCAATATCTTCTTATTATCTTAAAGAAAACAGCCAAAACTGTAGGAGACCACCATGCCTGTTCTAGTAATAAAGTAATTACAACTTCTCTGGAACTCCTCCAGAGATAAAAGACTGAGTTAATGGTCAAGTGGGCCATCCCATGTCTTGGCACTGTTTTATTATGCATACCTTTCTTGCCCCTCTCCTTCCTTCAATTTTTCCTATTTAATCTGAAATCAGTGTCTACACTTCTGAAGATAGCTGAAGATGTACTGAAGTGCTACTGTCCCATTGCTGTCATGTAAAAAATTTCTTCCTTCACTATGTCTTTTCATTTGGCACATGAAGGACAGTGGCCAGACCTATCTGGGGACTCCTGGACTATTGGCCTGGGGTCTAAAAACCCATTTTTAAAGATTAGCCCCTTGGGAGAAATTTGAAAAAATAGTGGTAAAAATTTGCCTCCTGGGGGGCTGTAATGACCTGTGAGTGAGAAAATCCACAGAGGTAATAAAGGAGTTTTATTAGTTGGTCTGCAACCCTGTCCTGGGTTACCTCAGAACTAGGAGCAGCTGCAACCTCCAAGGGGGCAAGTTATTTTTTCTTTTTCCTCATTCCCACACACCTCTCCGTGCTCTGCAGGCTTCTCTACTCTTCAGAGGCCTCTCTGCAGGCCTCTCCACTCTCCCCGGACCTCTCCTGCTTTCTCTTTAGGCCTCTCTCACCTCTCTGAAGGCCTCTCTCCTCTCCAGAGGTCTCTGGGCTCTCCATGGGACTCTGTGCAGGCCTCTCGGTTCTCTGCAGACCTCTCTGCTCTCCACAGGCCTCTCTACTCTCCCCGGGCCTCTCACACCTCTCTGTGAGCCTCTCTCCTCTCCACAGTCCTCTCCACTCTTCACAGGCCTCCATGCTCTTCACAGGCCTCTGAGCAGGCTTCTCAGACTTTCCATAGGCCTCTCTGATCAGGTATCTGGGCTCACTGCAGGCCTCTCAGCCTCTCGGCACTCTTCAGACCTCACCACTGGCCCGGGTCTCCTTGAGTCTCTCTGCTGTCCCAGGCTCTCCTGAAGCCACTCAGGGAAGCACATCTCTGCTGCCTCTTGCAGTGTGTTTCCCCCTCTATCTACCTCCTCCCTGTAACTCCCTGCCTTCGTATATCCTGTGACTCACACCCCCAAGCTGCCCTTTGATGCCTGCCCCTCAGCAGCCTGGTGTGGGTGGTGGAGATGTCAATGTGGGGTGGGACTTCTTGCCGCTCAGGTTCTCACATTCCCCACTGGTTTTTTATGTCCAATCAAATCATTGATTCTTAGATCCTTATTTTGGGCCAAATCCTAAACTTCTCCCAGGGGAGGAGGCAGGTCCAACCCAGGCCATCCTTGAACTTTTTCCAAATGGAATCTCCACATTGGAAGAGATGGGCTGGATCTGGGCTGTGTGTCTCCCAGCAGCTTCGATGGATAGTCACACCTCCTGCTGCATTTCCTGCAAATTTCTACATAGTCTGGCTAAGGAAACATTACATAGGCTTGGCAGGCTGAGGCTCCACTTGTTTTCAAGACAGTTTTAGACAGGGGCCTGGGGCAATTTACCAGGGTGACACATAACCAGACATAAACAGACACAGAAGGCTTGAGTCTGTAACCATTTTTCACAAGTGTAGTCTCCACACCTGCGTACTTGTTACCACCACTGTTTCCATGCCTTTTTCTTTAATCTTATCCTACCTCATTTTTCAAAAAATGATTTTGGTTAAAGGGCCTGATGGGTGAAGATCATCCATATTCTGTAACTTCTTCAAGCTGACTCAGGGACACTGACCCTAATCAGCCAGGAACCAGTAACCCTAGCCTATTTTACCAAACTGGAAGTTATATACAACATTTAACTTCCAAGAACTGTACAGAAATTTTGAATACATTCAGTTGGAGGTAGGCTGGGGCGGAGAGTCACCTGAACCTAAACTGGTCTGACTTTTTTATCCAATTTTAGACAAGAGCACTTACCAACTTTTTACACTGCCAGGACCAGCCAAATGTCCAAACCAGGCCCACAACTGTCTCTTTAGCCAGACTTCTAGAGGACCAAACCAGGCCTACAACTGCCTGTGCTCTGCCTCTTGACTGCCACTACGCAGGGAGGGAGATATAGCAGGCCTGTGATTGGGTCCAGCCAGAGGTTGGAAATTTTATTTCCCCAGAGATGTCCAAATGAGAAACCAAAACACACATCCACAGTTAAAACTGGTAGCAATTCCAAAAACAAGACAAGACAGAAACCAAAGGCTGAGTTGAGGCCTAGTAGGCCTCCAGGTCATCCCTACTAGGACTCTGAGTCTGCTGAGCAGGCCTGCCATTCCCACTCAGCAAACCAAACTCCCTACTGTACGAGTAGTACAAGAGCATTATCAGAAACCAGACGAGCTGTCCAGAGATCCCCCAACCATGGACAGACCAGATGCCAGGTAGAATCTAATCAAAGCCAGACTAAATGCCATGGTGAGTGCTTTCCCTCAACCATGACCCTACAGAATAAAACCTCATGATGCCACTGCATCCTTGGAGTAGTAGATGGGTTACTGAGTGCATCCACTCCCCTTTATCTCCACTGTTCTAGACAGACTGATTCCAAAAATACAGAAAACATGCAGACAGAAGACAAGACACTTACTTCTGAGTAACTGAGAGACTTATTTCTGAGTGACTCTAAAAAGAATTTTAATGGCATGTCCGATGTCCATAAGCTGGCTGTTAGAGTGGCAGAAAGGCCATGGGGCCCTGAAATGTATCAGGGGGCACCTTCTCTGTGGGGATTTACATCCCCTGGTAGCCAACCTTCCAAGACCATCCACCCGTGGCTCCAAGAAACCCAACTGTCAGCACCAAAAGACAGATAAGACAGACAAGTGTCCACAGACAGTCCATATGTCCCACATGACCCAGATGACTTTTTGAGGAAGCTCCAGATGGCTTCTCAAGGGTGCTCCAGATGACTTGGAAGTAAGTAGTCCCAGATGATTTCTAGAGGAGGTCCCAGAAGTCTACTCAAGTAGGTCCCAGATGACTTCTCAAAGTCCCAGATGGCTTCTCAAGGAAGCCCAAGGAGGCATGGGTGATATCTCATCCTGGCCTTAGACTCTGGAAGTAATACTATGGCCAGCCTTCAACTGAGTCCCCCAGAAGCCGGCCTGCCCAGCCCAGATGGCTTCTCAAGGAAGCCTGAGATGACTTCTCAAAGAAGTCCCAGATGACTTCTTGAAGAGGTCACAGATGACTTCCTGAGGAAGTCCCAGATGGCTTCTTAAGGAAGCCCCAGGAAGAGTAGGCAACGTCTTCTCCTGGCCTCAGACTGGGGAAGTAGGATTGTGTCCAACCTTCCACTGAGTCTCCCCAGATGCAGGCCTACCCAGACTTACCCCTTGAGGGTTTCTAAATAACTCACATCCACATTGGTGTTTGGGAAACAGATGCTCGAGAGAGGCTCTCTCCACTGAGGGCTGAGATACTCACCTACAAGAGGGGTTCCTGAGGATCAAGGCCCAATGGTGTCCAGATGGATTATCTAGCTGGGGCTTCCAAATGTAATGACCTGGGAGTGAGAAAATCCAGGGAGGCGTAGTTAAAGGTAACAAACGGGTTTTATTAGTTGGTCTGCAACCCTGTCCTGGGTTACCTCAGAACTAGGAACAGCTGCAACCTTCAAGGTGGCAATTTTTTTTCTTCCGTTTTCCACCTTCCCACAGGCTTCTCCACTCTCTGCTCTTCACAAGCCTCTCTGCCCTCTGTAGGCTTTTCTGCTCACCACAGGCCTCTCTGCTCTCCCTGGACCTCTCATGCCTCTCCACGGGCCACTCTCCTCTCCAGAGGCCTTTATACTCTCCCTGGGCCTCTGTGCACACCTCTTGACTCTCTGCACTTCACAGGCCTTTCTACTCCCTTCAGGCCCTCTCCACTCTCCCCGGGCTCTTCTACTAGTCCGCGGGCCTCTCTTCTCTCCACAGGCCTCTTTGCTCTCCACAGGTATCTCTGCTCTCCACAGGCCTCTACGCTCACTGCAGGCCTCTCTGGTCTCTGCAGGCCTCTGCACAGTCCTCTCCACAGGCCTCTGTGTGTACCACAGACCTCTTAGCCTCTCCACACTCAGCCAACATCTCTGCTCTGTGCATGCCTCTCTGCCCTCCTAGGTCTCTTCGGGCTTCTCTGCTGGCCCAGGCTCCCCTCAGGCCTGAGGAAAGGCTGGGCTGCTCTGCTGTGGGAGGCGTATCTCTTGCCACCTCTTGCAGCATGACTCCCCCTCTATTTCCCTCCTCCCCAGAACTCCCTGCCTCCCCATATCTAGTGTCTTGCCCTCGAAGCTGCCCTTTGATGCCCTGCCCCACCCAGCAGCCTGGTGTGCTGGTTGGTGATGTCCGCCTGGGGTGGGACTTCCGGGACCTCCCTCCCTTCCCGCCCCCAGATTCTCACAGGGCAGGGTTTCCTGGAAGTGGCAAGAGCAAAGGCAAGCAAATAAACATCTAGAGATGGAAACGGCAAACGATGGACTGCCATCTGTTTTTGTAAACAACGTTTTACTGGAACACAGCCAGACTCTCTCATTTGCTCACCCAATTATGTTTGGTTTGTGGCTAATTTTGAACTATAACAGCAGAACTGCATATCTGTGAATGAGATTGTATGACCTAGAGGCCTAAAATATCTCCTGTCTGGTCCTATTCATAAAATATTTGCTAATCTTCAGCCTAGAGCTGCTGAAATAGGATTCGGACTTGTGGTAGTATTCTTTAGGGACAACTCAGAAAGAGTTTCCAGATCTTCCTGATAGGCCTGCTGGCATGTCCTGACAGTCCTTTCTTAATCGCACTTTTAGCTTAAATTAAGACCTTAAAGAAGGGCCCATAAAAACACAATTGGATTATCTATTAGCTCATTACCCCAATTAACACTTAATAGGAATTCCTCTCTCAGTCCTGTCTATCTCTATCAGTTTTCTGGGAGAGTTTCAAACGTGGAGAGGGTAGAGAAGGGGAAGAGAAAGGGACAGGTGAGGAGGGAGAGTGGAAAGTTTTTATTAAAGCATTGCTCAGAGATGGGCGCTGATAGATCATGCCTATAACCCTGGCTACTCAGGAGGCTGAGATCTGAGGATCGTGCTTCAAAGCCAGCTCAGGCAGGAAAGTCCATGAGACTCTTATCTCCAATTAACCACCAGTAGTGGTTACCACAAGTGGTAGAGCACTTGGCTTGAGCTAAAATGCTGAGGGACAGCGCCAGGCCCAGAGTTCAAGCCCCATGACTTACAGGAAAAACAAAAAGCATTGCTCAACAAGGCAAATAGAGAATTGCTAACATTTATTCCAGTCTGTACTCTTTTTAGCTACTTAGGAGAATTTAAGATCACTCTCCATAGGTGAGACAACAAAATTGTTATTTTGGGTTTTTTTTAGATTTTAGGGTGAAGCAAGGAGGCTTAACTCTGATTTCAAGAAACAAAAAGGGACAAAATGTCATAAAATGTTTCCAATTAGCTCTTGTAAAATTCCTCTTCCTTGAATTCTCCATTCTGCTTTCTGCTTGGCTAAACTTTATGCACATGATCATATGATGGGCTTGGCTATCATAGCACTTGGCTTATGATGTTGCTTTGACTCTGATGCCACTTGACTGAATGAATTAGAGATAGGTATTCTTATTATACTTAGGTATTATACTTAGGTATACAAGGTGCCTTGTTATTTGCTGCATTGTAGTGCATCAATGAAAAGGGGCTGAGCTGAGTGCTTTATGACTCATGCCTGTAATCCTAGCTTCTAAGAAGGTTGAGATCTGAGGATCATGGTTTGAAACTAGCTTGGGAAAGAAAGTCCATGAGACTCTTATCTCCAACAACCTACTCAGAAAAAGGCAGAAATTGCATTGTGGCACAAGTGGTAGAATGCTAGCTTTATATACAAAGAGGCTCAAGGACAGCACCTAGGCCCTGAGTTCAAGCCCCAGGACTGGCAAAAAAAAAAAAAGTCTCAATACATTATCCATGGACTCCCACTTGGAGAAGTGGTTTTTGCAAAGGCTGAGAATTCACCTGGACCCTCTCTCTTTCTGGGTACCAGCTGCAGAATTCTGTTGCCTGGAGACTGCTTTCAGCACAAGGAACTCTTTCTTCCCAGTGCACTTCACTTCCTAAGGAGTGGGCATCTCTTAAAAGCTGCTGAAGTGAATGACCTTGCAAAGCTGTAATGAAGCCATGGTAGCACAACAGTCTTGAATAGAGAATACCATGAACCAGAGAAAGGGAGGTAAGGGAGAGTGGGCTATGAACCTGCATGGAGGCTTGCTGGCCTCCCACCTACTAGAGCAGAGTTTGTGACTTGATTATTTCAAGCTCTGGCAATACAGTTCTCACTGACACCATTTATGTTGATTTATTGAACACCTATTACTATTTAAGAATATTTTGAATCATCTGAAATTAAACATGGTGGGAATATCTATATCAGAAAAATCAGCAAACACCTTGACTCAGGGCTTCCACTGATAACAGGTGTTTAGACTCAGGCCCAGATTCCAGAAGTCTCATATTATGCCTGGCCACTCATTCCCATATGCCAAATAAAAACACATGATGAAGGGCAGAGAAAGTTTAATTACATGGAAGTCAAGAAAGATAACACTTCAGAGCAACTATCTTTAGGGGTACAGACATTGGCTTCAGGTTAAATAGGGAGCATTGGGGGTAGGGGATGAACAAGGTATGGATAGTTGAAACAGCTTGATTGACCATTAGCTTGGAATGTTTGACTCCAGACCTGGCTGATAGTCTGTGGTTTGGGCTGTTCTCTTCAAGATAATAAGAGAGCATTGCCCATCTGTGAGAGAGTTTCCCTTGAACCGCAAGATGCTTATTCTGTTCTTCCTGGAGCCTAAGGTGATTGTCAAGTCGTGGCAGGAAGTAAGACTCAAGAGCAAACAGTTCAGATGCAAGGTGAAGGAGGACCGAGTATTGGAGTTTAGTTGATTCACAGGCCTGGCAAAACCATCTTTTAAATGTCTCTGGCACACTTTCTCCCCAACCTAGCTGAGTCATCAACAGGTATCGCTTAATCTGGTCCAGCCTAAATCCATCAGAAGCAAGAGGAGACCATTTCTTTTCCTCAAATCATTGTTTTTAGAAACACAAAAGTATATATTTTCTGCCACAAATTCTTTCTTTCTTTCTTTTGGTGCTAGTTCTAGGGCTTGAACTCTGGGTTTAGGCCCTGTCCCTGAGTCTCTTTGTACTCAAGGCTAGCAGCACTCTGCCACTTGATTCAGAGCACCACTTCTGACCTTTTCTGAGTAGTTTATTGGAGATAAGAGTCTCACAGACTTTGTGCCCTGGCTGGCTTTGAACTGCAATCCTCAGATCTGAGCCTCCTGAATAGCTAGGATTAGTTGAGCCACCAACACCTGGCTAGAACAAAGTCAAAAGAACAGAATGTAGGAAATAAAAGAACATCTTCCCATCCAACATGTCCTCTCTCCTACAGAAGATTGGAGTATAGCCTTCTAGAATTTTTTTCGACAGCAAACAAACACATAAAACAAGTATGTATTTTTTAGATAAGTAGAATGAAGTGATATATCTTTTTGTATCCTATCTTTTTATCTGAGTCACAGCTACATCATTCATCTTGATAATTTTAGAGTATTGTGTAGTATTGTCTTCTTAATGGGCATGTAGGTCATTTCCATTTTTTTGTTTCTACAAATTAGATGATAACAAACATCTTGTGTATATGTATGTGTGCATATATGTGTATGAATTTCTGTGTGCATATAACTTTTTAGAATGCATATTTAGGATTGAAATTGCTGAGTCCTTAAAATACCATTTTGGTGAATAGGACCATATTATCCTGCTCAAAATTGTATGAAAGTCCCCCACTTTCTGCAAGCAGCAAGAATGCTCATCCCCTCCAAATTCTAACCAATGATAAATGTTGCCAGTAACTATAAGTTTTGAAAATTCATTAGAAGTCATATTTTATTGTTGATTTGTTTTGCATTTTCTTATCCCTTAGTGAGCCCTAATGTCTTTTGTTCCACTTGTATTTCTTCTTTCATGAATTACTAATTTATCTTTGCTTATTTTTCTATTGAGTTATTCACTCCAGAAATCAACTTATAGGAGCTATTTAAATGAAATGCATTTTGGCCCTCTGTCTGTAGCATGCATTACAAACATCAGCTTCAAGTCCATTTGTTTATCTGTATAGAAGTTCTGTAAGATTAACCTAGTCAGGGAGTGGTATTGTGTTATGCTATCCATACTCTAAAATGTAAAAGCATCATCTTGCATTTTTAATGCTTTCTATTTTTAGTTTACATTTAGGGTTATTTATTTTACCAATCTAGAAGGGCCTGAGATAAAGATGGAATATGTGGAAGTAGGCCACTGCTTCTTTTTCTTATTGTGGTTTACAGAGAGGTTACAATCACATAAGTAAGGTAATAAGTGCATTTCTTGTCAAACTTGTTACCCCTTCCCTTATTTCTCTCCTACTTTCCCTCCCCCCACCTCCGAAGTTGTACAGATCATTTCCAACATATTGTCTTGTGTATATCGCTGTTGCATTGGTTCCCCCTTGTCTTCTGTTGTTCCTCTTCCTTTTCTAATTCAAATAAACATATATACAATATACAATACCAGGGTACCAGAATCAAATACAGTGACAACAGGGGATATGCCATAGGGGGAAAGAATATACAAAGGAAATTAAAAAGTCACATAGTACGTTAAAAACAACAACAAAGAAAAACCTCTTGTGTCCATGTCTTGGAGTTCATTTCACTTAGCGTCATCTTATATACTCATATGTACATAGCTGTTGAGCTATTCTGCTCATCTGCTAAGATTGTCCTAGACGTCTACTAATTGTTGCAATATGTTTCTTTGGGTCTGGCTTACTTAATATGATTTTTTTTACAAGTCTGATGGCAGTAAAGTTGAACCTTGTTATCTATACGGTGGGAGGGGGGAGAGGAGCTGATTAACATATATAATGGTAAATCTTTACCACAGCCCTTATCCATCTCACAAAAGTCAGAGTTGGGTCTGTGCCTATTGACGTGGAGAGCTAACTGTCTCTGTGAAATGGATGTGGTGTGCGCTGCCCAGATGCTGGTCAAGGCCGTGCGGGTTGTGTGGACTGTAGGGTGAGTGGCATCCCTGGGGCTGTGTCATGCTGCAGGGCTGTCCCTGTTCTACCCTCTGCACTGACAGAGGCGATACACACTTTGCTGATTTGCTGTGAGTCCCTCTTGATCTCTTCATTTGGAATACTCCTGGCGTTACTTTTTCTTGATAGGCTTGCCTTTTTTCTTGATTTGGGGGTTTTTGAGAACATTCCAGGATAGGTCTGTGCTAGGGTATCTAGATGGACCATGGGAATCATGCCTGCCTTGCCCTGCTCTCCAGCAGTGTAGATACTCTCACCACACATAGTCCGTGTTCTCACTTTGCCAGTTTCCTGACTGCTCCTGACAGAATCAGTCATGATTCGGTTTGCTTTTCTCTTCCCCAAACCATACAGACCACTTATTGGGTTGTCTAAGAAAATGCTTGTGCATATTATGGAAGTTATTGTAGATGAGCTTATAAGTTTCTACTGCTTAGCAGCTATTCTTCTGGAAACGTCAATATAGTAGGGAATAACTAGGGAGGGGTTGCTGGAGAGAAAGGAAGAAAGATTGTTTATTGTAGAGAAAATTAAATTACAGATTCACCCTGAAGTAGGAGTATAGAACAAGTGTCTATCACCACCTTTGATGCGGTCTTGTGATGAACATGGTGCAGTTCTTTGCTCTTTGCTTTCAGCCTTATCTATACAAGTTGTTTTGGACAACAGGACATCAGTGAACATAACTTAGGTAGCAATATTCCAGTGTGATTGGGCTTCTTTTGTTGACCTTCTGCACCACTGGGGAAAGACTTGGGGAAAGAGTGAATTGCAGCCATAACTTGCAGTTAAGCTTTGTTGAGATCATCCTGAAGCTGTAAACCACATTTGATCCAAGACATAGAAATTAGAAAAAATAAGTATGTGGTGATTGGGTTCAGGGGTGGTTTACTATATAACATTGTAGTAGAAATAACTGATTAATTCTTTATCTATAAAAGCAAAAACAAAGCCCAACTTTACTGAAGCAACAATGAACAATTAGGACACCTTTATACTCAAACTTCCTGAAAATTTGTTGAAAAGGACTGCCTCAGCCTGTCCTCTCTCTCTCTCTCTCTCTCTCTCTCTCACACACACACACACACACACACACACACATCACTCTTCCTTCCTTTTTCTTCCTATTTCCAGTCTCTGAAGGGTGAAAATCAGACCATCATTTCTGACTATCCATGGATCATGAGGTACCTCTGAGATGGGAGGCAAAGTTTAGGGCAGTGCATGAGAAAGAGAAGAGTACTGATCCCTGGTGACTGTGGAACCATAGTGCCATCTTGGATTGCCTACATCAAGCCTTTTCTTTGTGAAGAGAAAAGGAATCTTGTTCAAGTTACCCCTAAACCTAAATGACAGCATAGGATAACATTACATGGGAGTGAAGGATATAACTGTCTCTATTCTTTCTGGAAAGATATTTAAATAGAATATAAGAACAAGAACTACAAGTTACTAGAGCCAGAGGCTAACAAGGATTTGTGATGTGAAGGGAAGGTGTTGGTTGAGTGCTGAGTGTCTAGTCAGTATGGAGGAAGAGGCATTTTGCCAGGAGGAAGCCAGAAAAGTAGCTCTGACTTCCAGATCTGGCTCTAAGTACATGGTGACAGGATCATCTTGGGCACTTTGTCTCAGTTTATCCATCTGTGGAATAGAAACACCAAGTGCAGCCCCACTGAGAGCTAACCGTCCTCAGTGTGATAGCTACAGACAGAGTGAGCATGATATCTCTTGTCTTTACAGAGTTAACAGAAATGCTGCTGGTACTTGTCTTTTACAACTGAGGTATGAGACTGGTGTCCTTCACCCAGTGATGGGTTTAAGTTTGGTGCATATTTCATTTATAGTAATCTGCCTGGTTCCTACACCTCTAAGAAACAAACCTTTCTTTTGTTTTCCATCTCTGGAGGAATAAGTAAAAATGTCTGTATTCATTAACTTGGTGATCACACAATCTCAAGTTTTGTGTAATTACCTGTTTTTTTTTTTTTTTTGTCAGTCATAGGGCTTGAACTCTGGGCCAGAGCGCTGTCTCTGAGCTCTTCAGCTCAAGACAAGTGCTCTACCACTTGAGCCAGAGCACCACTTCTGGTTTTCTGGTGGTTAATTGGAGTTAAGAGTCTCATGTCTTCCTGGGCTGGCTTTGAACCATGATCCTCAGATCTCAGTCTTCTGTGTAATTAGGATTACAAGTGTGAGCCCAGAGTAATTACCTGTTTTTAGTTTCATTTATCCCAGATTACAGGGCTTTGCTGTAAAAATACCTACATAGGACTTTCCCCCAGGGTTGTCACAAAAACCACATAGCATCCATAATAGGACAATGTGTTGAATGGTAAAAGCCTTTGGGAACACTAGGAGTTTTCACTGGAAAGAGGAAAACTATGACTGACAGTCCATTGGGATAACAATAATCACTCTTGACCACAAATTCAGCAGCAAAGAGAATATGGATGCACATGCAAACAAGAAGGAAATTATATCTCCTCTCTAGATCTCCTCTCCTGAATGTGGTCTTTGAAAAAAATGTGATAATGACAATCTTTAGATAACTGCGAATAAAGATCCAGAAATAAAAGCAACCAACAAGCGCATGTACATTATCACCCAAGTTGAACCCCTTTGCCTGCTAAATGCATTGCAGTCTGATTGTTATTGTCACTAACTCCAATATGTTATTAAGTGCAAAGAATTACTTGATGATTGTGACTGTTGCAATTATGTAGCAAATTGACTCTTTTCAAGCACTCCAAAAACATTAAATAATTCTCAGGTAGGCACAGTTCCCAGGGAGGGAGAGCAGCACCTGACTGCAGTGCATGCATGTGAAACCTACCTCAAGAATGCACCTCACTTGCCTAGATTGCTGCCTGGATCAAGCCTGTACTATCTCGATTCACATTTAATATTTCATTCACTCACATTCATTCATTTACTTATGCAAACTATTATGGCTTGAATATATCATATAACATTCAAACCTGCAGGCGCCTGGGCTGAACACTTGGTCCTCAGCAGGTGGCGCTATTTTTGAGAGGATTGGGGAACTTTTAGGAGATGGGATCTTAGTAGAGGATGTAGGTTACTAAGATGTGTGCCTAGGACTACATCTTGCCCAGGTCCTTTCTGTATCCCTTCTCACTTTGCTTCCTGTCCACCAAGAGGTAAGTTGTTTTGCAACACCATACCTTCCCCACCTCCATGATGACTCTGAGCCCAAATAATAACTCTTTCCTCCCTTTGCGTTGTTTCTGTCAGGTCAAGCACATACATTTATTGAGGTACTTACTAAATTCAGCAGTGAACAAGCTATGGAAAATGCTATTAGCCTTCTGCCTGCATTTCCTGTCACGTTTGCCTGCTCCTGAGCTCTCCAACTGCCAGCGACTGCACCCTATTGCCCTCAGGGACTCTCCAAGGCAGCTGGAGATCACTTACAAACGCAGCAAGCAGCCCTTACATAGGGGCTGGTGGGAGTTAGTGTAGAAACATCTCACTCCCTCAGTCCTCAGGTGGTGTAGCTTGGAGGCATATCTTCGGGCAAGTTCCCTCTTCAGATTGAAATTTAGTTACCCACAGTAACTGTGTTGGCTAAGCCACCTCTATTTATTATCCAACTTGACATCTTATATCTATTTATTTTTTTTTCTTCCAGAGTCTGCTTCTGGGATGAGTCTTGAAGGAATAAACCCTGCTACTCAGTTCTTATGGATAAAGAGTTTCAGAGAGGGTCCAGATGGATGTGGTAAATGAGAGAAGGAAATCTATATTCCTCCTGTTATCTCTACCCACTAGCAATAAATACACTTAGTATTCAGGGAGTTTTGCCTAAAGGATTTAGCTTATTACCTATTATTTCCTAGAAAGGAATGTTTGCTACCCCAGGGGCCTGAGCAGGAATGATGGACTGAATGAATGGCAGGAAACTTCATTACCCACCCACTCATTGTCCAGCACACTCCAACCTATCCATCAACCGGCTCACCCTCTCCAAACATTAAAAAGCCTTCACCCTGAATATAGGTCATATAATCAAAACAGGGAAAGCAAAGATTCTAAAAATGTCAATAGGCAGACCTCAAAACACCTTATTCTAGCTACTTCCTTTCCAATGAATCCTTGGATCTATTAGAAATGTTTTTGAACACCTGAGGGTTTTCTCATATCAAGAGTCATTTGCTTCTAGTATTTCATCTTTATAGGTCTCCCTCCTTCTTATTTATTATTATTATTTATTTTTATTTTTTGACAGTACTAGTGTTGAACTCTGGGACTCAGGTACTCTTAACACTTGAGCCGAGCTCCTACCCCTTTATTGCTTTAGATGTTCTTCAGCCTCATTTTTGACCAGGGCCAGCCTCAGATCACAATCCCTCCTATTTACTCTTCCCACAGAATTGGGTTTATAAATATGAACCTTCATGATCTTCATAACTTTTTGCTCAGGTTGGTCTTAAACCATGATTCTTCTCATTTCCAGAGTAGCTGGTATTACAGGTATGAGCCACTATATCTGGCCCTAAATAACTTTTATTTATCCTTCTTGTTAAAAACTACAGTTAGCAACTATAGTGGATGCTGTGCTTTGCCACAGAGAGCCTGATTCAGGCTGTGGCACTCACCCATCACCACACTGGGAGTGTTGGTGTTGATGCCCGTAGTACCCTCTTCTCAGGAGTCTGACTGGCTGATACGAATCAATGAAGTTCCTACTTTATTTTTGTCACAATTTAGAAGCTCTCCTAAAGCCAGTTTCTGTCCTGTAACTTCTACAGGGTTGGCTGAAGTCCAAGTTGCAGCAACCCTCATCCAGTTCTGTGGTCCTCACCACACCAATCTCTTTTACCTAGCACACCAATTTCTTACACTAAGATCACAGAGTCCCCAAGTGTGTTTCTAAGGTAAGCTAGCCTAAGACAATGTCTGGCTACAGTCTTCTCCATTTCTTCCTTTCTCTGACCCAACAAGGCAGAATAGAAGAAAGTCTTGAACATTTTATTGCTTTCTCCTCTATGCCCCTAAGGCGTTTAGTTCATTTGGAGTAAACACAGATTAGGAGGTTGGAACCATCAGTAATACCATGAATATGAAGTCTAATGTAGGACCTTTTAAATTTTATGAAAATTGGAAGTGTTGGGCAAGTGTTAGGGAATCTGAGCTTCTGAAAAAAAATTGTCACACACATATTATTTGCAAGAAGTAAAGGCATGGGTGGACAGGGGAGTCTATAGGAAAAAGTAATGCTGTGTATGGCTGTCTGCTGATGTGAAACTCAGGGTTTTGCATTTATTAGTTTGGTGTTCTATAGTATGGACCACTACTCTAACAGAATCCTCACTTTGGCTGGCATTGGTGAACTAAAGGCCACTGTTAGTCAATAGGGCTGGCAGTCAGGAGATAATTTGGGTTTAGAATGAAAGGAGTAGGAGGGTATGCTAGGGCTCCTCTGGGCATACCTCCTTCTATTTATCTTCATTATAAGTCATTACAATGTTCTAAAGTAATGCAACAAGTTCCTATCTTCCTCAGCTCTACCCCAGAGCCATAGTAGAAGGGGGCTCTAAAAAATAGTTTACAGCCGTGGATAGGAAGGATGGAGCCGAGTTCTCAACATGGAATGCAAGCCCTTTTAACATATTTGACATATTGCTTTGGTATTAGACTTTTTTTCTGTTGGGAAATTTCTTCTAGATTATTAGACCAATGGGAGCCTGTAGACCAAATCCTGTTTTTGTAAATAAAGTTTTATTGGTTAAACAGCCACACCCATTCATTTATGCAATGTCCATGCTGCTTTCTCCCTGAGGGGGTAGTGTTCAATAGCCAGGACAGAGACAGTATGGCCACCAAGCCTAAACTATATACTGGAGAAATTTGTGGGACACTTGCCTGTGGGACCTGTGAGGACAAGGACTGTCTTATTTATGTATGTGTCCCTGGTGTCAGATGCCTCACATACTGTTTAGACAAGTCTAGTAAATTTCTATGAAATGATTGCATGAATTTGGGAGAGGAGACAAAATGTGAATATTAACACACAAATCAAGTATATTCGGGAATAAATACCATCACGCTTGGCTCGATAGTTTTTTTAGTCAAGTTGTTTAGAACATGGCTCTAGAGCTCTCGTTGCCCCCAGCTCTGGATGAGCATAAGAACACTGGCTTGGCAAAACTCAGAAGTTTGTTTTGTTTTTAAACAATCTGTAGGCCAAAATGCCATGAAATGCTGTGAGGCTGAAAGTACTAGTGCCTAAACTCGGTTGCCTGCTGCTTTCTTGCTTATGGCTGGTGCTCTACCACTCGAACCATGCCTTTACCCTGGAGTTTTGCTGGTTAATTGGAAATGGAGCCTTTTGGACATCTATGCTCAGCTGGTTTTGAACCACAGTCCTCAAAATCTCAGCCTCCTGAGTAGCTAGGTTTATAGATGTGAACCTAGTGTAGCCTGGTACTTTTCTAGGAGTCTTAACCCTTAGTTGAATCAGCCAGGAACTATGATCATGCCTCTTGTGTGAGTAGCAATGTCTCAGTTGTGAGAATACTCACTGAGTTTGGGTGGAAAATGAGCCTTTCTTTCTAAAAATTGTCTAAGTCTCACATTTCATCCTGGCAATAAGATTCAGCTTTTAAAGAACAGCATCTGATTTGTCAACAACCTTTAGGTTGCTTATTGACTTAACTTTTTTTTAGAGATGTTAAGAAATATGTGGTCTTCTGATTGTAATAGGGAGCTGTGTCTTAAAAGAAGCATCTGATGGCTTTGCTCCCCACTGTCCTGGCTTAGAGGCCTTTGCAATCACTTCTTCAGAAAATTGTTTTAAATAGAGTTTATGCTCCACTTTGTGCATCCTGTGTTTGCTTCTGTATTTCCTAACAATCAATGGAGATTGCAGTTACTTTGCATGAGACACCATGGCTGGATAGAGTCATCTCATGGTGAAATCTGCTTTGGTAGACTGATGAAGTTCACTGTATAAAAGAAAAAAATCAGGCTTCAGAAATGATTTTCAAATCCAGAAGTGGATTGTATTTATTGTTCAGAGCACTGAGACAAAATAGAATCCATGGAGCTGGCCAATGAACCAGCTTACGAGGCAAGTCAGGGCTTTCAGGAAAAGAAAAGAAAGAGCTTGGGGAGTAAGAGGACTCTCTAACACTTTTGTTCCATCTCCTTCATAGCCCCCAACTTTCATAGGAAACTAAACTGTGCAGGCTGTGTTTTATCTGTGGACAGGCTCCCATACCTGAATACTCAGTAAGAGCTTGAAGATTTTCTTTTATCTTTCAAAATTTTTCTTTGAGTTTCCATTTAACTTGTCTTCATTGCGCTTGCTTCCTCGTTCTGGAACCTCTTGAGAGCAAGGGTGAAAGGCAGGCTTGCTGCCAGCTATATGCTTCTGAAAATCTTCTAAACTGCATGGGGGGAGGACAAAGGAGTTCACTGCTTTTAGTCTTGTGTTGTTCCAACTAGTTATGTCAGGTCAGGAATTAGGACAGGGTGACCATTTGTCCCAACTAGTCCAAGATTCCCAGATTTTAACAGGGAATGTTCAGCTTCTTTACGAGTGCTTTAAGCCCCAGGTAGACACAGATGTTTCCCTAAACCTTATGCCAGCCTCCAAACAAAGCCTTAGAGTCCAACATCCTTTTTCTTTTCAAAATAACATAAAATATTATATTTTCCTTATACTTAATTTACCTGAATGTTAATAATTCAAAATAAAAATAGCAACCGTGCTATTAACTTTAACTTAACTTTTAACAGAGAACTTTGTACTGGGGATTATGAGGGATGCCTCAACTATTAATTGATTGCTATATCGGTTGATTGATTGATTGATTGATTGACTGCACTGGGGTTTGAACTCAAGATCTTGCACTTGGTAGCATAATAGTCACACACAAAAAAATGTCCATTTCAGTACAGTCCTCTAAACAAGCAAACTCTAACTGGACCATATTCTAGTAGACGTGGTCATTTAGGCTGGACTGAAAGTCAGAAGCTCTGAGGTTGGGGTCAAGTCTTCTAGGTGCTTAAACCACTGCTCAAACTTTCAGGTTGTTTTTGCTGACAATGAGTTTGTTAAGAGAAAATGGCATTGTCTGAGGCTACCATAAGGTCACTCCCTCTTTTCCTCCAGATTTATACAGTAGGGTGAAGAGAGTGTGTTGCAGAATGGAAGTCACCACTAATAACAGAAGTCACCAACTAATAGGTTGGAGAACCTATTAGTTGAAGTCTTGTTCACATTCAGTTTGGTGAGATGTTTATTGTGATCCAGAAGTGATTTCTTTCTTTGCACTGGCAAAAAAAAAAAAAAAAAATTGGAGAAAAGCCTTGCCTGTGGTCTACAAACTTCTGATTAGGTACTACTTGCATTGCACCTTCCCTTTCTTGTTTGTACCTTGGGTACAAGGTCTCCTCAAATAGATGGCAAGGACCTGGCAGACAGAAGCTAATGCTTAGCAAAATCTTGCTGCTTTGCACACAGAAAGTATTTTCATTGCTGGGCGCTGGTGGCTCATGCCTGTAATCCTAGCTACTCAGGCGGCTGAGATCTGAGGATCACAGTTCAAAGCCAGTCCAGGAAGGAAAGTCCATGAGACTCTAATCTCCAATAAAACACTAGAAAACTGGAAGTGGCGCTGTGGCTCAAGTGGTAGAGAGCTCGCCTTGAGCTGAAGAGCACAGAGACAGGTCCCAAGCCCAGAGTTCAAGCCTCATAACTGACCAAAAAAAACTCCAAAAGACAAAAAGTATTTTTATTTCCTTAGCCAAAGTTTGTGGCAGAGACCAGAAAGGCATCTCTCAATTCTGCTAAGGATAACGTTGTACACAAGAACTGTCACTTCAGATGCAGATGCCTTTTATTAGGTGGCCCTGAGGTGACTTTCAGTCCTTACTCCTTCATTTTAAGACAGTTGTACTAGGGGGTCCAGTTTCCTTATGATTCTATGGGTTCTGCTTCTTTGAGAAGAGGTCTACATGATTTGTCCCTAGCATCCAACACAGAGCACTGTGCCTCGTTACTCAGGTAAAAGGAGAATCTCGGTTCTAGGGTGGCTGGGAAGCCGCAATACTTGATGGACAACATTTGATCTTGATAATTGGTTTTTATTTGTTATTTGGTTGGTGTGATACAAATGGACTCTGCCTTCACCTTACCCTGGTGACTGAGTTTGATTCACTGTACCACTTGCCCTGGCTTTCATATCCAGGAAATTGAGGCACAAGAAGGTTAAAGAATGTATCAAATGACTCCTAAAATTGGCCAGTTAGTCAATCCATTCTTTGTTCTGTCACTATATATAACATTATAAATGTTATCTGTGTATTATGATGTATGTATGTGTGTGTTTTCATGCTGCAAATAATGGAATTGATACTTCTGCAAGTAATTTTTATTAATTTTCTCCATCATGTTGGAGAGCTCAGAATTGGAAATAAACAAATGTTAATTTGTGAATTAATATTTCAAGCTAAAGTCCTTGCTATTTCTAAAGGGAGGGGAATTGCTCTTTCCTTTCTTCTGGTTTCCTTACTTTTTCTCTCTGTTTTGATGAACAGGCTTCCATACTAGCGAGGAGAATTTCTGAAGCCTCAAAAATATCTGTCCTAGCTTTATTCCAGCTCTTGTAAATGCAGAATATACTGAGAATGTTACCTTTTGTGTTCCTCCCTCTTGACTCCATGGTGGGTCAGAGAATGGATGAAAACCTGTCTCCCTTTCCCTTCCTATCTCTTCCCACAGACATGGTAGCTAGACAGGGCTGAGAAGAGGGAAAAGGTAGTTGGCTGTCTCTAGGCAGGTGGTTTTAGTCCTCATTTTCTGCCACATTCACTCTTCACAGAGGTTTCTACATTAACAGTAAGCCTTTGGAACTTCTTGGGAAATGGTGATGAGAGAATTTTTATTTAGAACAGACAGCAATGACCTTGGCCTCCTATGTTCCTTCAGGATTGGCCCGTGAGGCACTCAGCTCAGTGGAGGTATTCATTGCCGATGCGGGTGCCACATTGTCCGAATGCCCTACATTCTAGGATTCCTTGAACACATCTGAGAACCTCTATTGGGAGACAGGAGGTATGGTGAAAAAGTTGCTCATGGCTCTCTCCAGCAATCTGTATGCTGGAGCAGCTCCCTGCTCAACCCATGAGCCCTTTCATGACCTTGCCCATGAAGCCTTTGCTGATCTTCTCTCTTACAGTACCTCCCTCTCACTCCATTCCTCTTCATGATCCAACTACATGGAAGCTGATTACCATTTTCTAAATATCCCAACCTGCTTGGTACCTACAGGCCTTTGTACACCTGCTCTGTGGATCAGTTCACCTGGAGTAACAGCTGCTCAATTCTGAAAGCTCAGCTCAAGCATTACTTCTTATAACAAGCCCAAGAGAAAATCCAACGGAGCTTCGTCTCTCCTACCACTTTCCACCCCCTAGGCAGAACTAACTGCTGTTTCTATAACTTCTGTTTATAGCTACACTGTGGTGTTTATTCTACCATTTTGTAGTTGCTGTTTTAGAAATAGTGGGATAGTCCTAGGATCCTCAGGAGGCTGATATCTGAGGATTTGGGTGCAAAGCCAGCCGGGCAGGTAAGTCCAAGAACTCTTTTTTTTTTTTTTTTTAATTTAATTTAATTTTATTTGTGAACATACTGTACAGAGGAGTTACAGTTACATGGGCAGGATAATGCGTACATTTCTTACCAAGCATTGCAGTCTCCTCCTTTGTTTATCCTTCACATCCCTTCCCAGCCTCCCCCCTCCCCCCCTAATCCCAATCCTTCTCCTCCCCCCCCCCCCCCCCCCCCCCGCACCAACGTTGTAAAGCTCGTTTTGGACATGACAACTTGTACTTCTCATTGTTGCAACAGGTCAACCTGTATCCTTAAACAACTGGTTTTTCCCCATCTCCTCCACAAGTTATACTGACATCAAATATAGTGAAAGCAGGGGTTATACTGTGGAGGAGGGACATCAAAGCAACAAAGAGATAATCTGATAAATGTGTTAGAAACACATGCATGAAAGAAGAAAACATTAAAATACACATCTAAGGGTTCATTTTCCTGACATCACATTATCTGACCTTTTCCGCTTGACTCATACATATACTATATATTACAAATAAGGGAAACCATGGGACCTACGTTTCTTTGGGCCTGGCTTACTTCACTTAATATAATTTTTTCCAAGTTTTTCCATTTCCTAACAAATGGGGCAATGTCATTCTTTCTGATGGAGGCATAGAATTCCATTGTGTATATATACCACATTTTCTTGATCCATTCATCTACTGAGGGGCATCTGGGTTGGTTCCATATCTTAGCTATGGTAAATAATGCTGCAATAAACATAGTTGTGCTGGTAGCTTTAGTGTGGTCTTGTTTGTAAACATTAGGGTAAATGCCCAAAAGTGGGATTGCTGGGTCATAGGGGAGCTCTATGTGAAGTCTTTTGAGGAACCTCCATACTGCTTTCCAAAGTGGTTGAACAAGTTTACATTCCCACCAACAATGAAGTAAGGTTCCTTTCTGTCCACATCCCCTCCAGCATCTGTTGTTGTTAGAGTTCTTGATTTTTGCCATTCTAACTGGAGTGAGGTGATATCTCAATGTTGTTTTGATTTGCATTTCTTTTATGGCTAGGGATGTTGAACATTTCTTCATGTGTCTATTGGCCATCCTTCTTTCTTCTTCAGAGAAGCTTCTCTTTAAGTCTTTCGCCCACTTACTTATTGGGCAGTTGTTTCTTTGAGGATTTGTTGTTGGGTGGTTTAATTTTTTGAGTTCCAAGTATATTTTAGATATGAGACCCTTGTCCATTGTATGGCTAGTGAAGATCTTCTCCCAGTCCGTGGGCTTTCTATTGATCTTGCTAGCTATGTCATTTGCCCTGCAGAAGCTCTGCAACCTTATACAATCCCATTTGTCCAACCTTTCTTTGATTTGTTGTGTTTCCGGGTCTCTATTCAGAAAATTTCGGCCTGAGCCAAGGAGACCCAGGGTTTCTCCTATTCCATCCTGTAATGTTTTCAGAGTGTCTGCTTTGAGTTCAAGGTCTTTGATCCATTTGGAGTTGATTCTGGTGCAGGGTGATATATAAGGATCTAGGTTTAGTTTTCTACATGTAGTTAACCAGTTTTGCCAGCACCATTTACTGAAGAGGCTGTCTGTCTTCCATTCTATTGTTTTAGCTCCCTTATCGAAGATTAGATGGCTATAGGTCTGTAGGTTCATTTCTGGGTTTTCAATTCTATTCCATTGGTCCTGAGGTCTGTTCTTATGCCAATACCAAGCTGTTTTGATTAGTATGGCTTTATAGTAGAGTTTGAAATTTGGTATTGATATTCCTCCAGCAGTGTTCTTTCCGTTGAGGAGCGTTTTTGCTATTCGGGGTCTTTTATTGTTCCATATGAATTTTTGGATTGCCTCTTCTATTTCCTTGAAGAATGAGGGTGGAATTTTGATAGGTATTGCGTTGAATTTGTAGATAGCCTTGGGAAGTATTGCCATTTTCACGATGTTAATCTTTCCAATCCAAGTCCAAGAACTCTTATCTCTAACTAACCAGCAAAAAGTGGAAGTGGAGGTGTGGCTCAAGGGGTAGAGTGTCAACCTTTAGCAAACAAGCCACATCAGAGCAAGAGGCCCTGAGTTCAAACTCCAGTACCAGCATACACCAAAAAAAAAAAATTCCTATTCAAATTCAGAAACCTATCTAATGTATGAACTGTACTTTTCACTTCCCAAATAAAAAAGATGGCTTTCAGTCCATACGCCTTCATTTTAAGACAGTTTTAGCACAAATAAAAACACCAAGTGTTCACATAGTAACAAAACGCAAGTGACTCAAGTTCTGTTTTTTTGCACTGTTGTGCTGTTAGTGTTCATTTAGAATCCACTGTTCAAATGCAGGAATGTAGTGCCCCAGGGACTGTAGATATGAGAACTCCATCTCAGGCAAGCTGGAACAATTCTATACTACAGTACTTCATACTCAGAGGAACTCACAACCGAGTCTGGTGCACTGGGAGCTAGCTGTGTAACTGAGACATTTCGGAATGAACATCTGTATTACTCAGCCTGGTCACAATCACAAAATAAGTGATGCCAGCCACTTATCTAGAAAAGGAAGATTTGTTTTGGCTCCTGATTCTGGAGTTCCAAATCCAAGACTGAGTAGCCTCATAGATTTGAGTCTCTGGTGAGGAAGACACATCAGGATGAGAATGGACATCAAGAGCAAGTGTTCACATGGGAGAGAGAAAGAGAGAGAGAGAGAGAGAGAGAGAGAGAGAGAGAGAGAGAGAGAGAGAGAGAGAGGGAGGGAGGGAGATTAAGAGCAGTGTCCCATAAGTTCCTCTAGAATTGTGTTTCCAATAACCTAATCTGTCATGTATAATACAAGTATTTGTTAAAAGCTAAGAAGTTCTGGGCACTGAGGGCTCATACCTGTCTGTAATCTTAGCTACTCAGGCGATCTGAGGATCATAGTTCCAAGCCATCCTGGACAGAAAAGTCTGTGAGGCTTATCTCCAATTAACCAGCAAAAATCTGGACATGGAGGTATGGCTCAAATGGTAGAGTATCAGCCTTGAGCAGAAAAAACAAGCAAGAGTGAAATGCCCTGAGGTCAAGCCCCAAATACTGGCCCCCCCCCCAAAAAAAAAGCTAAGCAGTGACAATGTCCTAAATTGAAGCTTACATATGTATGATTAAAACTCAACAGTAAGCACAGCATTTGTTAATCCATTAGATTTGTGGTAGAGAGATGACGTAGTTTAAATTGCTTTGCAATTTAAATAAAAGGCAAATATTGGTCTCTGTTTGGTCCACTGTTGTTTGTAATTTCTCTATAGACTCTGTGCTTAGAATAATAGCTGGCATGTAAGGCACACTCTTCCCACTGCCCTCTCTTGGTATACCCTTGAGTGCCAGGATAAAGAGATCAAGAGCCAAGAGTAAGAAACAGTGAGCTTTGGTCCCAGGAAAGTGATGCTGTTGGAAAACACATTCAAGAATGCAAACGAAGCTAGGGTAAGAATAACAAAGGAGATTTGACCTCACCACAAAGAGAAGGAAGCTCTGGAACACAAACCATAATCCTTGTATCTAAAAGTTTTGCAGATGAACTGAGGAAGGTGGCGACAGCTGAGACTCGAACACGAAGAACAAGAACAAAAAATATTTCAGAACTTGCAAAAAACTACAGAGAGAAGAGATCAGGGAGAAAAGACTTGTGTAAATTGATAGACAGTTCTATGACAGTCAACTTAAAAGATGCTTTTGCTGGGCCCCATGCATTAACAAAAAGTCCCCCAGCTTGGGATATATGCCCTTTAATCCGAGTTATTCTCTGCTGCAGTCAACTTTACAATGTTCAGGGGCTTCAGGAAAGAGAAGATTAAGCATCTTGTGACATAGCCAAACTGCCTCTCAAACAAGCAATGCTCCCATCATCTTAAAGGAAATAGCCACAAATGCAGATCACATGCCAGGAAACTGGTCTCAGTGGTAAAGTGATAACTTCTCCACAACTCCTCCAAGGACAAAGACTGAGCTAATGGTCAAGCAGGCCATCCCTGTGACTTTGAACTGTACATATCCTTCTCATTCCCGCTTCTGAATTCTCACTACTTAACTTAAAGCCAATGTCTGTACCTCAGAAGGTGGCTGAAGATGTACTGAAGTGCTGCCTTCCCATGGTACCATGTAATAAATCTTTCTCTGCCTGTCACCATGTCTCCTTGTCATTTGGGGATGAATGTCCAGACCTAACTTGGGGCTCATGGACTATGAGCCTGCGGTCTGAAAACCTGGTTTCAGTTCCAGAAGCAAAGATCAGATGGAGGAGAGTTTATTTACAAACAAATAATAATGAAAATGTTATCTGAGATGATGAAAGAATCAAAGCTAAAGAAAATCTTCAGTCTGTAGACTTCTGAGAAATGATCTACAGAAGAGCAAAGCCGTATAATCTTATGACTCCATCCAGGGAAAATTGATTCCAATGGCAAACAAAATCCTACCACCTTCAAGATAGGGAGCAAAATTATTATGTAGAAGAAAATGAATTAGATTGTCATTTGAACTTTATTTTGGCAACACTACAAACTAGAAGATAGTATAGTAAAGTCTCTTTAAACCTCCAACATGAGAAATTTGTCCTTGGAGAATCTTGTATGTGGCAAAGATATTATTTTCCTGCCAGAGTGAAAAGATGCAGTTTATGGATCTCAAATAAGTCAGAACAAAGTATGTGGCTGACTCACCATGTACAATGTAGGTCAAACAAACTGAGAAAGTGTTCTAAATGAACAAATGCCCATGGTAAGAATAGGTACATGTGAGAACACGTAGCATGTGAGCATTGGGGAGATTCTGAAGTGGGAGCTGTACTGGGTAATACTCTAGAACCAAAATACTCCACTGGCCTCTTAACCCTGGCTAGAGGGAAAGCTCAAATATCTAAACAGCTTCATCCTCTGGGGTACAAAGAGAAAAAGGGATGGGAAACAGCTGGCTAGCCTATGACTTGTGACTGGTCTCATGCTCAGAAAGATGTGTGCTTGTTTTTATGGCTCCAACGTTGTTCTAAATACTTTTGGGCTATTGGTCTTGCACTATTATTTTGTAATGGGGTCTTAAAATCACCTAAGTGGAGCTGGGTGCTAGTGCTCAAGCCTGTAATCCTAGCTACTCAGGAGGCTGAGATCTGAGGATTGCGGTTCAAAGCCAGCCTGGGCAGGAGAGTGCATGAGACTCTTATCTCCAATTAACCACCAGAAAACTGGAAGTGGCACTGTGGTTCAAGTGATAGAGCCCTAGCCTTGAGCTGAAGCGCTCAGGGACAGCGCCAAGGCCCAGAGTTCAAGACCCATGACAGATTAAAAAAAATAAACAAAATGAACAAAAAACCAAATCAATTTCAAAAGAATAGACTAGAGAGCTCCAAGGTGAAATATCTATTCTAAATTGACCTCATTTGTATCCAGATGGCTCTAGGTTGGAAAGAGTAGGAATTTTCTCCTGGTTAGAAATGGAAGCTTGAGAAACTGGTTGCATTAAACAAAGTGAGCAAAGAAAAGCTGTTTGAGCACTAGTGCATAGAGATATATACTAGTGAGACACCAGCTATTTGGCAGTGTAGACTCCTTTCTTACAGAGGTGGAGGGTGGGCACAATGGAAGCCTCGCCTTCCAGAAAAAGGATGATTCTTAAGGAATGGCAGCCTTCTTAGGCGAAAGAAAGCTTTCTGTGCATGAATAGTCAGCAGCCTTTGATACTTTTATTTCAATGGAAATACTCAAAAACTGCTAGCCATGGTGCTACACATTGCCAGGAGATACAAGAGAAGTCAACCATGGCTACTATTCACAATTTACTCAGAGCCAGTCACCTCTCTTACAGTCTCTTTTCTCATCCTTTGAGCCCAATTTCTTTCTTGTCTTTCCTCTCAGTTTTGTCTAGTTCTACATATTTTTTCTAATTTAAAGCATCTCCTTTACTTCATTACACCTTCTAAGGTGGGTGTTAGTCCCTGTTCTGGTACAGAACTGATCTAATTCTGGAAATCCTCCCTGCCCAAATCCCTAGCCCTGGGGGTGGTGCCATAGTTGTGTGAATCAACTCCTGAGTTCCTGCACCTGCCTCAGGCCTCAGGTACATTGTGGGAGAAGAGGTCATATGCTCTGAGGAGCTGGGATGTCTTCCAGAGCAAGAGAGGCAAGAGCAGAAATGGGATTCTGTAACACAGAGCTAGATGTGTGGTCACCCTAGTTTAGAGAAACAACCCGCCTTACCAGTCTGAGCAGAATGAGCATCTAGGAGTTAGGGAAAAAGCTCTCTCCTCAGGGATGCCTAGGAGAAATGAGCTGCCCTAGGGCTGGTGTTGGGTGAAGGTGGCAGGCTGAGAGGAAGTGTTTTCTATTCTCCTGCACAACTTGAACCTTGCCAGGCTTCCTTGTGGGATTGTCCCGTTACTTCAGTATCAGCCTTCTGCTTTCTAAACCTTCTACTCTCTCTAATTTAGGAGTTCTACACCACTATATTGGTATGGCACATGGGCACATGTATGTGTGTGCATGTGTGTATATGTGACTGCATGCGTGTGTATAAATAGATGCCAAGAGAGAGTCAGGATTTCAAATGAAAACTTTAAATGTATAAAATTACATATATATGATTATAAAGCATATTTATACAATACATATATTATATATGCTTACAAAGTATATATATACATATATACAATACATATATTAAACCAACAATAAAATACAGTCAATTGAGACAGACTCTCTCTTCCCAAAATATACATTATTATTATAACATTATATTCATGATTATGCATGTGTTTCTATAATACTTAATACACAAGTAGCAATGGTAGATTCTGGATTAGCTATCATTTCAAAGCAGCAATGGGTAATATTTTGGTACACCTGCAACTCTGATGGGACATGAAATTGTCCCTTTTATGTAGCACAATACATAGACTACTATAGGAATCTATGGTATAAGTAAATTCTTACCTTCAAAATGGAAAAAAATGTCATATTCCAGTTGTAAATAAAGCTGTTAAGTTTTGGTCACCTAAAGGCAGACCCAGGGTTGAGAGCCCCTACCTTAATCCACCCTAGCTACCATGCAGATGTCCCCTAAATTATATTTTCATTGTATTGCTTCTTTTCTGTACCTACTCTGGCTTTGTACTAAGTCAAATCCTTGGCTGGGCCTTCAATAACTGTCATGATAGTGACTACCTGGTCCTCCCAATTTGTAGGTCAATTACCATTCACCTTGGAGTCTGCTCTCAAACTAGGCTCAGGTCTTTGTGTCTGGAGAACACACCAGTGTCTATCTACCTGCTTTATTTCGAGTACTACATTTGCTAGTGAATAAAATACAATTTGCCTAACCAAAGAGGGATTCAAACATGAACAGATCCAGGTGCACAAATAATGCTTCTTGGTATTCTACTAAATCTCTCAGTTGTTTTGTTCTGCATAAGCTTTACTGCCAGGGAGTGTCTCCCTTTTCCTAGTAGGGTAGTACCAGAATGCCAGGTATTTAAATTCAAGGTACCAAGCCCAAGAGAAAGAGAACTTCATTTTTCTGTCTACTCACATACCTCTACAGGTATACTTTCTCTAAGGAACAACTCCCCATCTGACTTTCAATCTTATTTCTCTAGGTCATTCATCCCCCAGGCTTACCTTCCTTCCTTGGTGGCTCCTTAACTCTTAGGATGCACCTTTTCCTCTTTCCTCTGTTCCTCTGATTTTTACCAGCCTTAGATCTTTGGATCTAAGACAATCATATTTTCCTCCCCTCTCTAAAAAAAAACTCCAGCTCTTGCAAAATAAAAGGGGTAGCTTTCACTGCTACTGTCTTTGAATGTGCTGCAGGAACCTATTTTCGATGTCAAAAGATGAATACATCTATGATTATTCTTCTTTAATCACATTTGAATTATTCTGCTATACATGAAAGCTGGGATTATACATTTTAAGCCTGGCACACAGGTGTATAGCACCTGTTCTGCAGTATACGCTAAGTTCTATCATCATGCTCTGCTCTGGTCTTCAGTTTCTTGATCTTGAAGCAGCAGACCTTAGTGTCCATAGCTGGTGAGCAGTGGTCAAATAACCTGCTCCAGTCTCTTGTTGCTGCCATAACAAATTGCTAAAAACCATAATGGCTCGAGAATCACAAATTTATTGATTTGCAGTTTTCTGAAATTAAATCTAAAACAGCGTTCATTAGACTAAAATCAAAGCACAGCAAAGTTGTATGCTTACTAAAGGCCCTGGAGGAGTTCCTTTCTCTATCTTTGTTATTTTCTAGAAGCTGTGTCCTTGCGGCTTTCCTTGTTTCTTCCTTTCCTTTCCTTTCCTTTCCTTTCCTTTCCTTTCCTTTCCTTTCCTTTCCTTTCCTTTTCCTTTCTTTTCTTGTGTGTGTGTGTGTGTGTGTGTGTGTGTGTGTGTGTGTGTGTGTGTGTGTGTGTGTGCACCAGTACTGGGGTTTGAACTTAGGTCTGGGTCACTAGCCCTTAGCTTTTTTGCTCAAGGTGGCTCTCTTCTGCTTGATTGCTTGATTCACGCATCCACTTCCAGCTTATTGCTGGCAAATTGGAGATAAGAGTCTCATAAACTTCCCGGCCTGGGCTGGCTTTCACCTGCCATCCTCAGTGCTCAGCCACCTGAGTATTTAGGATTATAGGTGTGAGCCACTGCTATGTAGCCTATCCAACCTCTGTTTCTGCCCCCACTTATTCTTTGATTCTGACTCTTCTGATTTCTTATAAGCACATCTGTGAGTAAATTGGGCTGGATTGGCCTCTTTCTGTGAACGTTTCCTTATTTCCCAGGCCACTCTGGAACAGAATAGGGGCATCTGTGGTAGTTTCACAAAAAAATAAGAAAGAAAGAAAGAAGAAAGAAAGAAAGAAAGAAAGAAAGAAAGAAAGAAAGAAAGAAAGAAAGAAAGAAAGAAAGGAGGAAGGAAGGAAGGAAGGAAGGAAATGGAAGAAAGCAAGCAAGCAGGCAAGAAAAGGAAAGAAAAGAAAGAAAGGCAAGAAAAGAAAAAGAAAGAGATAGAAAAAGAGAAAGAAAAGTATTGCTTACTATGAGGCTTTTGTAATTGACACAAAGGCAACTGAAAAGCTAGAAATGACTTTGGCACTTAAGAATGGCTACTCACAAGCACAGTTACTGGGCTTGATGAGGCCTCCAACACCATGAAGTCCCATTCGTAGACATGCTAATATTCCTTCCACCTCCTAGCCACTGTCTTGAGCACATTTCCAGGAGGAATGAGAGGTAGCTTTAGAGCATCCTTAACCAACTCTCTTATGATCCTGGGCTGTCTTTCTTCTGTTGTTCCATTTCTCAGTCATCAGAACTTTCTCTCCACTGTTGGCTCTCACAGAAATGTCTACCAGGATTTATATTTAAATCTACATTTAGAAATATATAAACATATAGATAAATATTTTGAACCTTGTGATCTCTAGACTTCTGGGTGTATCCTAATTTCCTGGCGATTCTGAGCTTCCACTCTGTTTTTAAAACATTCACTTAATCTCCTGAATGGGAACATTTAGGCATGGGCATATTTTTGAGTGTATCATTTAAAACAGTATGTTCTTCATACACTGCATTGTTAAACAGCAAAAAATTATTTTTATCATCTTTAGTTGTGCAAATGAATTGCTATTTAAGAAAGCAGTGTATGAATACAGTGCATTTTGATCACTGTCATCCCTTTCAACATTCTCGACCACTCCTCCCTTACTACTTCCCCTACTCTTCCTAATTTTTTAGCATATACATTGAATTCCTGTCTGTGTTCTCCCCCTTTTCTGCCCTTCATCTGTCTCTTCCTCTTGACAAGGAATTCCCCGTGCTTGAGAACGAGTACCGTGGCACAGTTTCTTTTTCCTGCTTCATCTTTGCATCCCATGTCCATTTTCATGTGAAAAAAGGATTTCAGGCATCAGCAAATGAAGGAAGCTGGACATGATGAGGAATGGGTAAGATGAAAAGAAATGCAAAGACTCTTCTCCCTTGCTGGTGCCCACTCGAGCGGTATTTAGTGTGTGGGAGGGCAGATTTATATACAGATTAAAACAATTTATTGTAAAGGTGATGTACAGAAGTGTTACAGTGACATAAATCAGATAATGAGTACATTTCTTTTTTAACAGTGTCACCCTCTTCCTCATTTTCTCTCATTTCCCCCCTCCATCTCCTAACTCTCACCCCAAGTTGTATAGTTTATTTTCAATATAACATCTAGTGAATATCACTGTTGAATTGGTCCACCCTCTGTCTCACTGTTTCTGCTTCCCCTTTCCCTCCCTAAGTGATTTATATACAAGAAGAAGGGTACAGAAATAAAAAACAGTGACAAAAGGGAGTACACCAAAGGAAAAAGAGAAAAAAAAAAAGAGTCGCAAGCAGTATAATAAAAAAAAAACCCTTGTTTCCATTTCTTGGAGTTCAGCTAGATAAACGAAATTTTATATGATCATGTACACATAGCTATTGAGCCCTTTGTGATCCTCATCTAAGAATATTCTCCTTTAGTCTCACTGTGAGAATGTTTCAACTGCTGTGTAATGTAATTATTTGTCTTTTACTATCCATTGGATTTACTTGTAGATGAATAGGTACATTTGAGTTATTATAAATGGAGGAAACCATGCAATCTATGTTTTCTTGGGTCTGTCTGTCTTCACTTGGTATAATTTTTTCCCCAAGTCCATTTCTTACAAATAGGTCAATATCGTTCTTTCTGATGGAAGTACAGAATTCTATTGTTTAAATATAATACATTTTCTTGATCTATATGTCTCCTGACAGGCATTTGGGTTGATTCCATATCTTGGCTATGGTAAACAATGCTACAATGAACATAGTTGTTTTAGTGGGGCCTGGTTTGTGGTCATTTGGGTAAACACCCAGGAGTGGGATTGCTGGGTCATAGGGAAGCTCTATGTTTAGTCTTTTGAGGAACCTTCATACTGCTTTCCAGAGTGGTTGGACAAGTTTACATTCTTACCAACAGAATAGTAGCATTCCCGTTTGGGCACAACCCTGCCAGCATCTGTTATTTCTTGATTATAGCCATTCTTACTGGGGTGAGGTGGAATCTTAATGTTCTTTTGATTTGCATTTCTTTTATGGCCAGATATATTAAACATCTCTTCATGTGTCTATTAATCATCTTTATTTCTTCTTCAGAGAAGTTTGTCTTTAGCTCACCTATTAATGGGACAGTTGTTTCTTTGAGGATTTGTTTTTTGGGGCGTTAATTTTTTTGAGCATTAAGTATATTTTAGATACAAAGGCCCTTGTCTGTTGTATAGCTAGAGAAGATCTTCTAATCTGTGGGCTTTCTATTTATCTTGCTTTGTCCTTTGCCATGCAGAAACTTCAGTTCGATGCAATCCCATTTATCTAGTCTTTCTTTGATTTGTTGTGATTCTGGATCTTAGGACGTTTCTACCTGTGTTAAGAAGCCCTAGTGTTTCCCCTATCCCTTCCTGTAATATTTTCAGGTCTTTGATCCATTTGGAGTTGATTCTGGTTCAGTTTGATATTTAAGGATCCAACTTCAGTTTTCTGCATGTATATAGCCAATTCTGGTACCACCATTTGCTGAAGAGGCTGTCTTTCTTCTATCCTGTGTTTTTGGCTCCTTATCAAATATTAGGTGGCTATAGGTCTCTGGATTCATATTTGAGTCTTCTGTTCTATTACATTGGTCCTCAGGCCTATTCTTGTGCCAGTAGCAAGCTTATACACAGATTTTCATATAACCTGTTCTAAGGACCTATAGGAATTGCAAATACTATTGTCCCTATTTTACAGATGGAAAAAATGGAGCTCAAAGAGGTTACATGACTTGGCTGAAACAGAACAGCTAGGATATGACAAGGCAGTTTTCAAATCTGGGCTCTTCATTTGTTCAAGCCTGTGTTACTCTAGTTTTGAGATTACTGTGGGCAGTGGAAGTATTAGAGATGAGCTCTAGCTGCATGCCTTTGGTTCCTAAATTATATTCCTTGGGTCAGTATTTAGCAAATATAAGGAAATGTTCCCTTCTTTTGTCTGTGAAATGCCACTTCTAGTAGTCTGGTCTTGAAGAGCTAGCTAGCATGCATCAACATACTGAAGACAAAGAACACACCACTAGGAGGTAGTTCACTTGGGTTAAGCCTGTTTTACCCCCACATCATGATGTTCCTGTTTTTAAGACACTTTGCTCCAACTTCTGGTTGAAAATGTGGATTGTGGAGAACTTCAGCTTGGCATGTAGGCTGTCCCCTGTTTTGAAGGCATGGAAGAAAAATAGAAGGCAATAAAGCCACAGGGAAGAAGCATTTGCTGCTTTCTCCTTGGAAAACAGGAAAATAACACCCTGGCTTCTAAACAGACAAACTTTCCCCTATCTCCTATGCAATCTTAGTGACGGAACATGTGGGCTGCCCACTGTGTACAGAACCCTTATTACAACTGGAAGCCACTAAGGAACTACTTCTCATCCATTAGCTAATGTGGCTTAGAATGCATGATGGTAATATCTCTATCCTGATTTTCTGAGCTGAGGAGAACCACGTGGCAGGATGGAGCTCTCCTCAGATTTCTTGAGTTTTTTGTTTGCCTGATGCTGAGCCTTCAGCAAATATACCCCAAGATACAATTTTAAATTACAAAACAAAAAATGTATTGTGTTAATTCATCATGACTGCCTTTCTACCCGGAGCAAAACAGACTTTCCAAGCTGCCCAAACAAACTTGCAGGAGATGTGGCATAAAACATGGACTGGATTTCTCTAATGCTGCAGCATACATCCTAATACCAGCAAGAGGGACTTTGGGGACTGAGAAGGGAAGAGAGACACCCACTTGTCCACCTACCTACCTGTCCCCCTGTATCAAAGATAAGGATGTCAAGCAGGGCACCGGTGGCTTATGCCTATAATCCTAGCTACTCAGAAGGCTGAGATCTGAGGATCGAGGTTCAAAGCCAGCCTGGGCAGTAAAGTCTGTGAAACACTTTTTTTTTTTTTTCATTGTGCAAGCTTTTAAGTCTGTGAAACTCTTATCTCCAGTAAACCACCAGAAAACCAGAAGTGGCACTGTAGCTCAAGTGGTAGAGCGCTCGCCTTGAGGTGAAGAGCTGAGGGACAATGCCCAGGACAAGAGTTCAAGTCCCAAGACCAACAAAAAAGAAAAAAAAGATAAGGATGCCATCCTGTTCTTTCTCATTGGCTCTTTTATCTGCAGATTTCACTGTGTATTGCTGAAAGATGTGGAATTGGAAATGCTCTGTGATTAATTACATAGCTAATAAACTCTGGAAGCATGCTTTCAGGTTTGATCATCTTGGCAATCAGAGGAAAAAATGCCAAACAATATTCTTTGCCCTTTCAGAACAAGTTAAAAGAGATCAAGGCAGAGTTTTGAAAGGCAACCCAATCATCAGAACAATTTAAAAGAGATCAAGTCAGAGTTTTGAAAGGCAACCTAATCATAAGAACACATAGAGTTTGTTCCTGCTCTTGGACTTCCTTGTGTTCCTTGTATTGTGTTCTAAAGATGCCCACGGGCATCAAAAGCAACCATGATAACAGTAATAGTAACTCATCTAAGAGGCGTAGGTGAGAACTGTGTGCTTCCAAGATGTTAGAACATTTTTTTTTGGGGGGGGGGGCGGAAATCAGGCATCTTTCTTCCCTGGCTTTCCTCTGAATTCTTAGACTACTATGGAGCAAGAAATAGCAAGGCTTATCTTGACTGTGATTTTGTCTAGGGAGGCATTCAGGCCAGATCCCATCGTTTGAGCTTCTTTGCTGAAAAGTAATTTTCCTCTTTTCAAATTCATATTGACTCCCTACTTGGGAGAGTGGTCCAGCTGATTTAGCCTTCCCGTCTCCATGAATAATAGCACATTTTACAAGGGCTCAATCCATATGTCACGGGGAACATCCACAGCAACAGGGAAGGCAACAAAATGCTGATATGAGACAAATACTTGTGATCCGAGGAATGATGACCAGACATAGAGGCAGCATTTATTTTTTTCACTTTCTTGAAAGATGTCTTTATTATTTTTAATACATGTTCTTCTTTAAAATTTAATTTTATTGTCAAGGTGATGTACATAGGAGGTTAGTGAGTATATTTCTTGTTACTCCTCCTTCATTTTTTTCCTACTTTCCTTCTCCCCAATCCCCCCAATTGTACAGTTTATTTCCAACATATTGTCTTGTGAGCATTGCTGTTGCATTGGTTCATCCTTTGTCTCATTATTTTGTTGTTCTTCTTCCCTTCCCTAATTCAGATAAATGCATGTACAAGACACAGGGTACCAAAATCAAATACAGTGACAACAGGGGATAAACCATAGGGAAAAAACACAAAAGAAAAAGAAATCATGTTGCACATTAAAAACAACAACAACAAAGAAAAACCTCTTGTGTCCATATCTTGCAGTTCATTTTATTTAGCATTATTATATATATATATATGTATGTATCTGTGTATATATATATATATATATATACATATATATATATATATATATGTATATGTAGCTAGATTTTGAGCTAGTCTGCTCATCTGCTAGGACTATGCTAGACATATACTAATTATTACAAATGAGGGAAATCATGGGATCTCTGTTTCTTTGGGTCTGGCTTACTTCACTTAATATGATTTTTTTTCCAATCTTTCCATTTCCTTATGAATAGGGTGATGCTATTCTTTCTGGTGGAAGTATAGAATTCCATTGTGTATATTATCACATTTTTTGATCTCTTTGTCACCTGAGGGGCATCTGAATTGGTTCCATATCTTAGCTATGGTAAATAATACAGCAATAAACATGTTTGTGCTGGTAGCTTCAATATGGTCTTGTTTGTGGTCATTTGGGTAAAATGCCCAGAAGTGGGGCATCTAGGGGAGCTCCAGCATTTGTTTTTAAAAGACAACTTCTGTAATAATAATATAATTAAGTTTAGATTGCTGTGACTTGATATTATTTTTTTCAGTTATTACTGATCTCCAACCACATACATCTGTTCCATGAATACATCTATTCCAATTTAAAAATGAGTAAACAATCCAGAGATGCACCTTGTCTAGACTGAAGTTTAGGTATTATCAGTCAATGTAGTCAGGATTTCAACTCAGGTTCATCTGACTTCAAAGTGTGTGCTTTTCACACACTTTGGTGGCTACTCTATCCTAGGTATAGGCATCTAGTATTTTCTGAACATGTGTCTTAAACATGGGTGGCCCCAGTGAAGACTATATGACTGAACTTTGTGAGACTTGTGGTCTCATCTGTATAGAGAGGAATGAAAAGCACAGACACAAAAATCATAGCTAAAAAATAAAGCCATATGTACCAATTGCCCAGACAGTCCCAAATTTTGCTGATCTATATAAATAATATTACATAATAATGATTATAATTCTAATAATTATAATTCTATAAATAATTATAATTCTATAATTAACTAAAATTAGAATTCTAATAACAACTAAAATTATAATTACTGACACTAGAGTTTGAACTTAGGGGCCTCACTTTCTGATGGTTTGCTTGCTCAACTGGCACTCTACCACTTGAACCATGTCCTTTTGTTGGCTATTTTGGAGATGAAGTCTCTTGGACTTTTCTGTCTGGGCTGGCTTTGAAGAGTGATCCTCCAGATTGCAGCTTCAGGAATATGTAGGATTCCAAGCATGATCCACCATGGCCAAGCCTGAGAATAATTATTGATAGAACTCCTTCTTCTCTGTCCAGCGTGTCCTGGTTTGGATTCTAAATGAGTGTCAGTAGTAACAGATACAGTTCAGGCCCCATTCATAAGCTCTCATGTCTCCCATATAAGGAAATCCATCTGCTTGCCAACTTTTGGAAGCAAGGTTTATCTCATCTAGGGTATTTTCTTGCTGTAGGAACTGCTTAGAACTGTGTTGTTAGTATACCAGAAGTGCCTGAGAGCTAGTGCAACCTGGGCACAGCCCTTGAACAATGACTGACCATGGTTGTGGCCTGGGCTTCACACCTGCCTCCCTGCTGGGTGGGATAGTGAGGTATGTTCCTGTGCTGGCCCTTCAGTCCCCATAGAATGAATTCTTAATTGTGCCTAATGGTCACTGGCTTCATAGCATACCTGCCTTATCTCCCTGTCCCTCCTTTCTCCTCTATCTGATTTACCTGTAAGGTCTGAGTAACATCTAACATTCATTCATTCTTGTCTGAGCCTTTCAATTTGTCAGTGATTTAAACTAAAACAGCTCTGGCCTATAGAAAAGACTTGTGGACTGGGTAGTTTGGTTTAAAGTACTATCTTTAAGGGCATAGTAAGGCTTGAGCAAGACCTTGCCTGTTGGATGTGATTTTGGTCACCAAATGGTGGCAACAAGGACAAAAATGGGGAGGGCAGCGTGACCAGGCATGCAGGGGGAAGGTAATGGGAATGGGATAGTGGCAAGGATACAGGTTCTGTGAGATGAAGACAACTCAGAAGCAGGAAGTGGAGGGAGCTTTGGCCAAGGAGGAAGGGGAGATATTCCAGGTATCTGAATGGGGGAGTGGACTGCTGGGTACGTGGTTTAAGACAGCCATGTCTGGCAGTGGACAGGCAGATGGGAGGAGGGAAGAGAAGGGGGAAAGAGACAGAGTGTGAGAAAGAGACAGGGAGAGACAGAGACAGAGAGAGAGACATAGTGTATGTGTGAGAGAGAGCTGAATCAGAGAAGCCAGTGGGTAAAATGTTGATAGGATCTTTATAGAAAGAGAAGAAGGCTGAGTCCCAAGTAGAGGAAGAGATATAGTGAGGAAGGGTGGTGTGGACTTACTCAAAGAAGAGGAATCCCTTGCATTTAGGATAGAGGGACAGGGATGGATCACTAGTCAACCCACATGCCACCCTCCATTCAAACAGGGACCACCAGCACAGAGGACAGGCCAATGTGTGTCTGAGGGAAACCAATTCTCTTATGTGGGAAAGTGCATCCTGCATCTTTCTCTCTCAATTTTTCCTCCCAGAGGCCACTCTGAGCTGCTAAAAGGAGGCTTCTGTGTAGAATGTACCTTCCCTTAGCCACATGAAGCCATGGTTAAGAATGTAGGCACAGACCATACTGAGCAAGGTTCGAATCTTAGTGCGGTGAACTTCTTATGTGGCCTTTAGCAAACGAAATCATATCCTGGGTGTCCGTTTCCTAATCTTTAATGCAAATATATTTCATTGTTTTTTTTTTTTCCTTTAAGGATTATGTGAGATGATATATGTGATATCTCTACAATATGTGAAATAAGTGCTTAGGAAATGATACTAAAATTGTAATTAGCATCATGGAGTGAACTATCTTACCAGGTCTCACAGTGGCTGCAAGAAAAGAGGACTCTTAGATGGCGCTGGTGACTCATACCTGTAATCCTACATACTCAGGAGGCTGAGATCTAAGGAACAACATTTGAAACCAACCCTAGCAGAAAAACAGAGAGACACATCACTAATTAACCAGAAAAAACTGGGAGTGGAGGTGTGGCTCATGTGGTAGCATACCAGTCTTGAGTAGAAAAAACCAAGCGAGAGTGTAAGGCCTTTACTTCAAGTCCTAGTACCAGCACCAACCTCCCTCCCCCCGCCCCCATACCCAAACCAACCAACCAACCAAATAAAAAGAAAAGAGGACCCATTGCAACAATGAGATATACAAAACACTATGTTGAAAAATGAACTTTACAATTTAGGCGGGGGTGGGGGTGGGGTGGAGGAGGGAGAGAGGGGTATAGCTGAGGAAGTGGGAGGGAAGGGATGGTAGGGGAAAAACAAAGGAGACAGCAATGCTGGATAAGAAATGTACTCATTACCTTGCTCATGTAACTGTAACCCCTTTGTACAGCACTTTCACAATAAAAAAACTTAATTAGAAAAACGGGGAAAGAAAGGAGAACTGTTAAAATGAAAAGAAAATTTATCCATATCTGTCCATAGATACAGCTCCACATCTTCCCCACCCCCACCTCCCATCCCTGTAACTGAGGCGCAGAAACAGTACTGTTCTGGATTCTGCAGGAAGCTCAGCACCAGGCCTGTGGATGAGGAAATAGCCACCTCCCATCCAATTTCTCTTTTATCTTTATATAGCTACCCAATTGGGGAGTTTCTTATTTTATTCTTTGTACTAGAGCTCATATCCCATTTCACGGAAGGCTTTAGGTCAGTAAATAGGTCTATTTTTGCTCTTCAAAGGGCTCCCAAATACAAAGCATTTCAAATTTCAAATATAAGCCACCACCTGCCACCAACCCCCTTTTCATGCTCCTTCCCATTGAGATGGTCCTGCAAGCACAGAACTCTGGCCCAGCTCGCAGCTCCATGGGGGAGGATGCTGGGGCCAATCCCACAGACCTGAGCACCATGGGCACCTGTCTGGTCTGGGAGTAATGACAAAGGGGCTCTCTGATCCCTGCCCCTCTCTTTCTCTTGTGGGATTAGGCCTGGTTTTGAGTTTGCAAATGGCTGTTTCACATTGCAGGGTTCAGGAAGGAATGGCTGGGTTGTTTGAGGTGGCATGCTAGTGACTTTCCTGGGCTGGAGCCACCATCCTTGGGGGGTGGGAGTGGGGGAGTCCTCCCAGCCAGCCTACACTCTGCTGGGATCCATGTAACTTTCTGCATCCCCCAACCCAAACTTACACTTTCTGATACTGGAAAAAAAACTGCCCTTGGAAGTGAGAACAGAATTATAAACATATATGTAATTACATACAGGGTCATATGCAGTTATACACAACTAAATTGACTAAAGTATAGTATACTCAGGGGATGAATCCAATGGTGTGAATCGCTAACTTATAGGTTAGCAAAATGAATACCAAGAAGCTGGAATGTGAGTTGAGGAGGAAGATCAAGGGGAGAGGAGGCAGACGAATGAAGAAAAGAAGAGTGAGCCTAGCCGGGCTCACGCCTGTAATCCTAGCTACTCAGGAGGCTGAGATCTGAGGATCGTGGTTCAAAGCCAGCCCAGGCAGAAATATCAGTGAGACTCTTATCTCCAATAAATCACTATAAAACCGGAAGTAGCGCTGTAGCTCAAGTGGTAGAGCACTAGCCTTAAGGTGAAGAGCACAGGGACAGCGCCCAGGCCCAGAGTTCAAGCCCCACAACTGACCAAAAAAACAAACAAACAAGAGTGGGCCAATTTAGTCATAATATTCAATGTAATATGTAAAAAATGGAACCAAGACAATTTGAGGAGATGGGGGTGAATGAAAGAAGGGGTGATGTTGATCCAGATTCATTGCACTTATAGACTGAGATGTTGAATTGAAGATGAATAAATAATAATAATAATAATAGAAACTTGCCACTGCCTCAACTTCCTTGTCTAGTCTCCTCTGGCCTAGCCCTGAAGGTCTTGCTCAGGGCTCAGACCCCACCCCTGGTTTCCTAGAGCAGGTCTTGTGTACTGAAGAAACTCAAAGAGCATGTGGCGGCCTGAGTGCAGCCAGGGGGAAGGTGAAGAGTATGTAAAGTGAGACACATACCTTTTCATAAGGCCAAAATGCATACTTGTAGAAAAGAGTCATTCTGCTTCTCTTAGATGCCAGCACTGGGGAATTACAGTCTGGGATGATATGAGGATTTGTTTTCTTCTTTAGGAAATTATTAGAAAACGATTGAACAGGAGGTACCCTGGTGGAGCATTCACTCCTGCTGCTGGCTGGCTTCACCTGGCTGATTGTTGGTTGGTTGGTAACAGCCACCCATTCTCGGGAAAAGCTTTCTCCTTGTTGATCTTATTGTGCCTAGAGTGTGGGTGGCTGACTTACCAACCAACCCCAACTCTACGAGGCAGCCTGTACCCTCCACTGGCTTACTGGATATCAAAGTCTAGCAGCCTTATTCTGAATAATATTGTGGCATCAGATAAAACTGAACCTCACCCCAAACCTGCCTTTCCCAGTGTTTTCATTGTCTGACCTGGGCCCTCTCACTGGTCTTACCTTTCATCTGAGGTCTCCCATTAATCCACAGGCCCCCAGATCCTTGCCTGGGCTCTGTTTGTACACAGCCTGACATGACACTGGCTTCATCATTGCCTTGCTCTAGAGTAAATTCAGGCTCCTATACAACATGAGTTGCATGATTGCCAGAGCATAATCATCTTAAGCTAAAAAAAAAACAATAGAAAAAAAGAAAACAAGTAACTGCCTGTTCTCTTGATTTCTATAAGATTTTTCATAAAAAATGCTCACTGTGGCCTGGGATTCTTAGAAGTTTTCTACTAATTAGAAAGTGACTCTGCTCCCTCCCAACACCCTTATATAATTATCTGACTACTCTAGAAAATTGCAATTTTGATTTTCATACCATGTGTTTCAATTCTTTTTGCCAAAAAAATCATGACTTTGAAATGCTTGAGTTTCCTCTTAGAGCTAATTAGCTGTAAGTATATTAAAATACCCCTTTCTTTCCAAGAAAAAAAAATCTATCCATATAAACATTCCAAAGTGAAAAAAAAGTTATTTAATTTTTTAGGGCTTTCGTTCTAAGGGATGTTAGTGAGAGGGAGCTCTTAAGCATGAGAATGGTGGGGGTGTCCAGCTAGTGTGCACTTTGCCCTCTGTTTTATTCAGTCTCTTGGTGAGAAAGGACAGTCACTTGTGCGGCTGGTTGAAGCACATCCAGCCATGAGAAGGCACGTGCAAGATTTGTTAATTTGTTAATTTGTGGGAGAAACTGGGGAGGGAGTGGCTAGGAAGGCAGGGAGGAGTAAGAAGTGGAAGGAGACAGTTGCTACCAAGATCCTTCCCAAGAGGGAAGAGTCTGGGAGAAAGGAGAGTGGGGGTATAATAACACCGTGGTCTCATTTCCCTTGGAGTGCCGATACTCAGCTTCTGCTCTCCTCGTTTTCTAGTCCTTGGTCAGAAGCCTCACAGAAGGGTCTGAAGGACTCGTATGTCTACTCTTTTTCTGCTGGCAACCCAGCTTCTGAGGCCCAAGAGCAGTTGTCCATAGCCAGTCCATTCAAAGTCAAATCAAACAGAAGCAGAGAGAGAAAAGGGGACACCCAGGAACAGGGAAAGGGACCCAAAGACAGTGAAAACTCTGACCAAGCTCAGTGAAGCTGATGGGAGAGCATGTGTGGAGTGCAGAGAACTTGATCCAAGCCCATCTGAATCTGAAGCCTTCAGAGGGAAGAATGAAGGCCGAGTAGACTACAGCCTTCTCTGGGCTGAAGCCAATTCACACTGGACACTATGGTGTCTCTCAGACTTGTCGGTTAGAGTTGAATGAATTCAATTTATTGGAGAAATGAAGGCTGATCATTATAGATATGAATTGTGAGATGCGGAAGTTTCCTGAGGCTGTGGAAAAAGGCAGATTAGCCTCTCTTGGATATGCTAGCAGACAGAGCACAGAATATGGTGGGCTGGTACCCTCCCCTGATCTCATAGTAAAGAGAATCTCTTGGCTATGCCAGGCAGGTAAGCACAGATAAAGGAGTATAAGTGGGCCAGGTTGGTGATTTATACCTGCAATCTCAGCCCTTGGTATTAACCTTCCAAGGAAGATGATCATGAGTTCAAGGACAGCCTAGGCTGGATAGGAAGAGCTTGTCTCAAAACAAAACAAGATAAAACAAGACAAATCGATGTCCTAAATACTGCATGGGGAATGCTTATACTGAAAAAAAAAAATCATTAAGAATGTCTTATGTACTATTTAGGACATACTTATGCTAAGAATAATTTGCTATTCATCAGGAATTTCGATTTCTTAAAGAGTTGTGTATTTTAACCAACAACACCATGTTCAGCTCTTCTGAACCAGGGCTAATTAAAATGTGACAGCTGTATTTCTGCTCTTGTAGGTAAGAAACCCCACCCCACTGTCCCTCCTGTCTCCACAGTGAGAAGATTGGGTAGAACATGCTTGTTGTCTTGTAGATAGATTTCTGTCCATGCAGAGGAGTAGTTCTTATCTAAAGCAAGAAAAATGTAGTCTTGTAGAGTTCTTGTTAGACAACCCCCCAACCCTCACCCCAAGCCTAAATATTTGCTCAGCAAGAAGAGATTTTTATTCTCAAGGTAGATCTCTTAGAGAGAATGACCTGGCTGATTGACCCCTGGGCCTATCAAAGAGGGAACAAGAGAGTGAATATGGAACTTGGGGATAAGGTGGCTGAATGCAGTGTTCCCATTTAGTTTGAAAAAGATAAGCCTACAATCAAGAGGTCTGTGCAAGGAGTCAGGGATCATGCTGGAGTTTGTTTCTCTACGCCCCTTAGAGGATACCATGTTGGTGAAGGTGAAGATACCCTGGCACAGCAGAAGCCAGTGTGCTGGGAAGGAGTGGACTTGGAGCTGGATCTCTGGTTTTGGGAGCTCATTTATATGTTGTAAGCACTTAGAAGAGGAGACGGAGGAGGCTGACCCTACTTCTTGAGGTCTTAAGGCCCAGAAGTGAAAGCCAGAGAAGCAGCCACAGTAGTAAGGAAGAACTGGTCTTGCTTAGTGGCCAGGGTAATGGTACCTCTCCTTCCATTTCTCAACCCAGGAACCTAAGCAGAAGTGGTGGGAGGGTGGGGTGTGGGAGATGTGTAAATTAGCCACCCTCCCTACTGTTCAATGGGTGAAGGACCTAGAGGATTCTGAAGTGGACCCAAGATTGGACATTTAAATGTGATCTAGGCTGATTTTCATAAGGAAAATTAAGGAAATCATTTGGAACTCCCCCAAGATACCATGAAGAGACAGAAAATGAGCATTTGATAAAATAGGGAGAAAAGCCGAGATGGGAAAAAATAGAACTCCTTTATATCTATCCTCCAATGAGAAAAAGTGCTCAATAAACCAATTCTATCCAGCAAATGGCATCTGAGCAGGGTAGAATTCCCCTGGTGATATGCCAAGTGGAGCTGTCAGACTGGCTGCCCAAGGAGAAGACTGGCCATCCCTGTCTGCCAACACAGCTGGGGGGGGCATCTCTGCCTTGCTGGAAGTGCCCCAAGAGGGCATCTTCCTGCAGATGCACAGCAGAAGATTTGGCCCAAACAGGGCAGAGAGGAGCCTGAGGGAGCTGGGTTCCAAGAGCATGAGTTTGCAAGGATGGGAATGACTACTACAAAAAATGGGTGATTTTTTTTTAATAAATGAGAATGCATTTTCTAGCCAACGAAAGTTTAAGAAGGTGAGCTGTACCTGTTATTTCTTGAATCCTTTCTCCCACTCTCTTTCTCTTTCTCTTTATTTTTTCTTTAACTCAAGGCCTCATAGCATAAGCTACACCTTTACTTCTGTCTTTTTGCTCATTAATTGGAGATAAGAGTAGCTTGGATTTGTCTGCCCAGGATGACTTTGAACCTCAATCCTTAGATCTCAGCCTACTGAATAACTAGGATAATTGGTGTGAGCCACCAGTGCAGGGCTATGTGAATAATACTTTTTGTTCATGTGCCAGTCCTGGGGTTTGAACTCAGGGCCTGGGCACTGTCCCTGAAGTTTTGTGCTCATGGCTAGCACTTTACCAGTTGAGACAGAGATCCCATTCTGGCTTTTTTTGGGGGGGGGGAGTATTATTTGGTGATAAGAGTCTCAAAGACTTTCATGCCTGGGCTGGCTTCCAACCCTAATCCTCAGATCTCAGCCTCCTGAGTAGCTAGGATTACAGGCATGAGCCATCCTACCCAGCATATGTAGGTAACTTTTAAATGAAGTCCATATGACATGTTCTAGCCAACAAAAGTTTAAAATGGTGAACTGTACCTGTTATCTCTTAAATCATCTCTTTTGTGTGTATGTCAGAACTTGGCTTTTTCATTCCTCTGGACCTCTACCATTTGAGCCAGTCCTCCACTTCCAGCTTTTTGCTGGCTAATTGGAATCTCTTTGAGTTGTATGCCCGGGCTTGTTTCAAACTTATTCTCAAATCTCATCCTCCTGAGTAGCTAGGATTGTATGCATAAGCCACTAGCACCCAGCTAAATCATCTCTATTTTGATACTGAAATAATTTCTGCTTCCATTTAACCTCAATATGAGTCTACCTATATACAAATACGTTCAGGTAAAACTGCTGTTAGCAAGAAATGAATTTCAGATTCTCTTCCATTTGATGGCATTATTTTGAATAAATGTTCCTCAGTGGAAACTCAGCTGACAGTTGTGCTGATGATATATGAGGTGGGATTGGAGCTGCTTCACGTTTCCACTCTCACATTAACCCTGCAGGGCTTAGGAAGGAAGAACTTGCATATGTCAGTGAAATGTGAAGCCCTGACACAGGTTGCCGCTTGGAACCGGATCTGATAAAGGAACTAGGCTCCATTTTTTTCCCCATGGTCGATTCCAGCTGACAATTCTTCCTCTAAGCCCTACTTTATACACCCCCTCTGCCTTGTCAGACACAACACTCTGCTTCTCTTGCTGAAGATACTGTCAGAAGTATTTTTCTATTAGCCAATGCAAGATTTTCTGAAATGATGGGCAACAATATTCACATTGATCTTGCAAATCAGAGTTTGCAACAACCAGCTTTTTCCTAGATCTCCTATATCTCCTGCAGTTAAGATAGATCTGGCATGGCAAGTTTGCCAAGTATGAAGACAAAGGTGGTGTTTTCAAATCATAATTACATGAAGAAGGATGAAATATTGAGGTTCAAAGTAAAGTTAACAGAATTCTTTTCTCCTTGCCTGCCATTGTTAGGTAGGATGTTTGTGGAAGAGAATTATTGTTAAATAATCACTATCTTCTGTAGCTTTGAGGTCTTGAAAGAATAACCTTGTGGCACTTTATTTGTATAATATTTAACAAAGATGATAATAATGTCTACCTCTTTTTATGTATGTACATTTTAGGTACAGGTGTAGGACCAGTTAAAGATACTTATACAGATATGGTCCTGACATTAATTCTTAATAGTTATTATCATTACAATTACCACTAGTATTAACAGTTTTTAAGACAGAATGAAGGAGTATAAAATAGTAGGAGGGCTTAGATAAAGTGAATTCTCACATCATGAATTTGCTACTTCCTGGGTGAGCCACGGCTGGATAAATGACTTCTCTGAGCTTCAGTTACCAGATGGCCAATGGTGCTAATTCTGGTACAGAATACTCCATAGGAAAGTGACAGAATAAGACAATGTGGCTAGTATCTGCCAATTAGCTTCTTCCTCTGTTTTCAAGGTCTAATAAATGATACTGAGTTTTACATCTTGTCTATTTCCTTTATCCTGAAAAATCCTCTTCTTTGTCCTATCTTGTTTTGAGGAGGAAAAAGATATTGTTCCCAATGTATTTATTATGTACCACGTTATTTTTTGTTTCTTTGTATGTTCCTCCCCCACAGTATAACCTCTGTTTTTACTATATTTGATGTCAGTGCCCTGCATCTTATATGTACACTTCTCTAGCTTTGGGAGGGGAAGGAAAAAAACAAAATGCTTAAATAGGGATACAGGTTGACCCATTGTAATAATGAGATGTACAAGACACTATGCTGAAAAAGGAACTTTACAATTTAGTTGGGGAGGGGGAGGGAGTATAGCTGTGAGGTGGGAGGGAAGGGATGGTAGGGGAAAAACAAAGGAGGAGGTAACAATGCTTGATAGGAAATGTACTCATTACCTTGCTCATGTAACTGTAACCCTTCCTCTGTACAGTATTTTTACAATAAAAAATGTATTACAAAAAAATAAAACAAGACTTGAAGTCCCTGGACCTCACCCCACCCAATAGAGATGGAGATATCACAAGCATCAAGAGATAGTGTGGATGAGGTGGGGGCAATGGTGGCTCTTGGCTATAATCCTAGTTACTCAGGAGGCTGAGATTTAAGGATCCTGGTTCAAAGCCAGCCTGGGCAGGAAAGTCAGTGAGACTCTTATCTCTAAAAACTACCTAAAAGCCTAACGTGGAGCTGTGGCTCCAGTGGTAGAGTGCTAGCCTTGGGCAAAAAGAAGCTCAGGGCTATCACCCAGGCCTTGAGTTCAAGCCCAGGGTGGGCACAAAAAAGAAAACAAAAGAGAAAAAAGAAGTAAGTATGGATGTGAGTCCTCTTGGTTTTTCAGGACCAGCTGAGTCTAGCTAGTTGTTCAGTGAAGACTGTGGGCTCAGGTGCACCTGTGAAGCTAGATTTGGCTCCACTTAGAAAACCTCCTCCTGGAATTGATTAGTTGAGACCACAGCCTCAGTTCTTTCATGGATTGACCCTAGGGACCTTCTTAACCTCCAGAGGCACTAGGGGTCTCTACATACTTCCTGTCTGTGTTGAAGGAGACCAGAGAGGACAATGAGGAGTCATAGCCCCCATTCTATAGGTTTTGTAAAAACCCCAGGCACAGGCTGTTCTGTAAGACTACAGAATTAAACCTCAGCAAACATTTTTACTCTGCAGGCTAAGTTGAGAATTATCATCTTAGGCAACTCTATCTAGATCTTCACTCAGGAAAATGCCCTTGTAAATCAGTGCCCTCTAACAGAATTTCATAATTGTGTCTATTTAACATGAGATAACTGTGCTGCATTCGTGAACTGTCAACCTATTTTTAGAATTCTCATACAGTTTATTGAAGTTTTAATTTACACAGAATAAAGTGCACCTATTTTAAGTACATAGTTCAAAGAATTTTGATGAATATGCAGACTTACAAAAGCACCAGTATAACCAAGGTATAGGATATTGCCATCAAACAAGAACTTTCCCTGTGGTCTTTTGCGTTCTATGGCTACCAGTATCTGTACAGTCATCTTTTGGTGGACATTTGCCAATCTAATCCCAGAACTTTTTTTTTTTTTTTTTTTTGCAGGGATGAATTTGGGTAGCTTTCCAGAGGCTTGAACTTAGGGCCTGGGTACAGTCCTTGAGCTTTTGTGCTAAAGGCTAGCCTTCTACCATTTCATCAACAGCTCCACATCTGGCTTTTCTGTGGTTAATTGGAGTGTCATGGAGTTTCTTGCTGTGGCTGGCTTTGAAACACAATCCTCAAAATCTCAGCCTCCTGAGTAACTAAGATTACAGGCATGAGCCACTAGCACCAGGCTAGAATCACTTTACTAATTATTGATGATGATGATGATGATGATGATGATGTAGTTAAATAGAGGGGTTACAATTTCATAAGCCAGATTATGAGTAAAATGTTTTTTGGTCAATGTCACTCCTTTCTTAGTTCTCTTTCATTCCCCCTCTCATTCCTAGCCTCAAGTTTGTGGCTCAGTTGTTACATGTACATTTAATATAATGATTATATTTCTCATCCTTCTCCCCTCCATTCCTGAGTTCTCTTTTGCTGTCTCCCAAAAACACATTTCCACTTCCTGGTTCCTTTTGATAAATAGTACATTGGTTGTTCAGAGGAATTATACTTTTGGATTTTCCCCCCAAGTGTACCAGCCTTTAGTCAGTTTGTGTGTAAATGCATTGAGCCCTGTATATGTTATCATGAGTATTTGTATTTTAGATCTAGCTTCCACATATGAGAGAAAACATGCCATTTTTTTTCTCTCTGAGCCAGGCTTCACTTAACATGTTTTTTTTTTTTCTTGGTCCATCCATTTCCATGAAAATGTCATAATATTATTTTTTTCTAATGGATGAGTAAAATTCCATTGCACATGTACCATTTTCTACTCTTCCCTTGTAGGGAATGTGGGATGTTTTCATAAGTTGACTATTGTGAATACTGTAATAATGAACATGGATATGCAAGTGTACTTACCTTATCCTGACTTGTAATGCTCTGGGTAGATACTCAAGAGTGCTATGGCTGGATCATAAAGAATATGTTTAGATTTTGAGCAATCCCCAAACTCTCTTCCAGAGTGCTAGTTCATATTCCCACCAACAGTATGATAGGGTTTCTTTTCCTCTGGATTTCGGCCAGCCCGTTTTATTGTTTGAATTATCAAAGCTGGCCAATCTTCCTGGGGCAAGATGGAATCTCAATGTTGCTTGGATGTGCATTTTCTTTATGAGCAGGGATGTTGAGCATTTCCTCTAGTGTATTGACCATTGTTGTTTCATCTGAGAAGTCTCTGTTTAGGTATTTTTGCCCATTTATTGATTGGGTTATTAATTTTTGGAAGAGGTTAGTTTCTTGAGCTCCTTTATATATTCTGGGTCAGAATCCCTTTTTAATTATAGTAATCTCCCTACTTTAAAAAAAAGCTATTTCATAGTGAAAATAAGAAAAGTAATGTTTCATCAAAGCCACATTTATCTACGAACTGTGTGCTGGGCTCAAGCAAATTGAGTGTTAAATGTGCAAACAATCTAATTGCTTCCCTGAGGTAGCTTGGAACTGCCCATCCTTACCATCCATCTCCCCGGCTTCAATACCATTGGCTTCCACAAAGCATGCTCTCCTGGCCTCTAGCCATCTTGTTGATGCTGAGCTACTATTTTTCTATTATATTCAAGCTCTACAGTCACCAAAAGCTAAAGTGACTTTTTAATCATCTCTCTTTGTTTTCTTGCATTTAAATGTGTATTTAATGAGAACTGGAGGTGTGGCTCAAGTGGTAGATATGCCTAGCAAAGGGAAGGCCCTCAGTTTAAACCCCAGTACTAAGCAAAAAATTAAAAATTGAAAAAGAGTTCAGCTTTGTAGCCGATCCATAAAGCCCTTTAAACATCATCAAGGAGCCTCTTATTCTCTTTGTTTTCATAAAGTGAATACACACAATAGATTATAAATGTAAATATGGAAAATAACTCTGGAAAATCTGGAAATATAGAACATATACATATTTGTGAACATGTATATATGTAATGAGATTACAGTGGGTTCTCCCTATCCATGGGTACTACCTCTGTAGATTCAACTAATCTGAGATTCTAAAAATTCAGAAAAATTACATCTGCTCTGAATGTGCATATTGTTTCCTTACTATTGTTTAATTCCTTATTACTCTTTAGCAATCTAGGATAATATGGGTTTCATCATTCCTTTTTCATAATTGCAAATAATCTATTTTGACCATATTCAACTTTCTTCATCCTCTTGAGGTCAACAGCTTTCACTGAAGTTCTTTATGCTGCTTTCATGTATATTTGCAATGTGTAACTCAATTATTCAGCCTCTATCTTTCTTTTCTTTTTCTTTTACTCCTTTTTTGTCAGTTTTGAGGCTTGAACTCATGAACTGACCTGGAATGGTCCCTGAGAATTTTTTTTTTCTCAAGGCTAGTACTCTACTACTTGAGCCACAGCTCCACATCTGGTTTGCTGGTGGTTAATTGGAAATAAGAGTTTCATGGACTTTTCTGCCCATGCTAGCTTCCAACCCTGATTTTCCTGAGTAGCTAGGATTACAGGTGTGAGCCACCAGAGCCTCTATCTTTCATTTTCCCTTCCCTCTTTTTGACCTTGGCTTATCTCAGTCAATATGAAGTCCTCCAATCACATTAATTTTCCTGAAAAAATTATTTTTCTTTACTCCACAGTATTTATAAACTTTATTCATTTATCTGCCAGGCCCCTAGGCTGATTTCTTCATTTGGCTATTGTGAGTAGTGCTACAATAGATACAATATTGTAGGTGTATTTTTGGCATACTGATTTATTCTCTTTCAGAAATATGTCTAATAGTGATATGAAGGAAAATACAAATTCTCAACCTATAGGTTGATACCTTATACAGAATTAACCCAGAATGGATTAAAGCCCTAAGTATAAATGTAAAACTGTAATTTAAGAAAAAAATTTGTGATTTTGGTTAGGCTAATTAATCTCAGATATAACACAATAACACAAGGCACAATGCATAAGTTAAAAATAGAAAAGTAAATTGGACTTCATGAAAATTGAAACCTGTCACTCTATTAAAAATGCTTTTAAGAAAATGAAAACCTTCAGTCTGACAGTATTTGAAAGTTATGTATCTAATAAAGAAGTTGTATTAAAACCACACAAAGAGTTCTCAAAACTCAACAATAAGGAAAGAAATCTCAGCTTTAAAATGAACATGCAGTTATGACTTTCACTAAATATATACATGGATCATAACAAAAATTTTAATATCACTAGTCATTAAAGAAATGAAAATTAAAACAGCAATGAACTATCACTATACACATCAGAATTTCTTTAAAAAAGAAAGTACAGTTGATATGAATTGTTGAAAGTATTTGAACAATCTGAATTCTTTCACATTTATTGTGAAAATGAGAAATGGTATAATCATGGAAGAAAGCTGTTTGTCAGTTTCTTATAGCTAAACATATTTGTCATATAAGTTTTTGTAAGTTTTTAAATTACCTGTAAGTAGTTGTACAGAAGACTTTCCAACTCATGTCAGTTTATGAGGACAATGCATCCTGATTGTGTCAACCCTTTCATCATTCTCTACCCAAATTATCTTACCCTTACTTATTCTCTCAAGTTACATGGCTCCATTTTCATATATGTACACTGAAACCACATGACTTAGATATCTCACAAAATCCATTTATGAATGATCACAGCAGATTTATCCATACTGTGTGATTATCATATAATAAAGTGCCACTTTGTGATAAAAAGAACAAACTATTGACAGAAGCAATGATGTGACTGAGCCTTATATGTGTTATGCTAAATTTAAAGGAGCCTGGCATAGAAGCCAACATACAACCCCATTGCTACAACACTCTCGTATAGAAAAAGCTACAGGATCAAAGAACAAATTAGTAGTTGCCAGAATTTAAGAGCAGGAATCTGCCTTAAGAATAAAAGAGAAGCAGAGGGGAATTTCCTGAGCTGATGAAGCTCCTCTTTATGCTTATTGTGGTGGTAGTTGTACAACTCCATGTATTTGTCAAAATTCATGTATTAAAAAGAGTGGATTTTACAAGCTAAGCACTATGTGGAAACTAGATCTAAAATATAACTGAACATTAAAGCCAAACACTTGGTGGCTCATGTCGGTAATTCAAGCTACTGAGGAGGCTAAGATCTGAGCATCTCAGTTTGAAGTCAGTCCAGGCAGAAAAATCTGAGAGATTCATATCTTTAAGTTACCCACAAAACCAAAAAAAACCAGAAAAAAAAAAAAACTGTAAGTGGAAGGACAAAGGGTGAACAAATGTAGCAGCAATACTCACTAGGCATTGTGTTGTAAATGAACTATATAACTTGTGGGTGGGGACAAGAGGGAAGAACAGAGAGAGTGAGGGAAGGGACAACACTTAAAAAAGAAGTATACTCCTTACCTGACTTATGTAATTGCAACCCTCTGTATGTCACATTTATAAAAACAAAATATATACACATACATGTATATATACATATACATATATAAAATGATGGAAGTGGGAAAACGACTTATGTAGTAGAGCATCAGCCTTGAGTGGAAAAGCTACACAACCTAATTAGATGTGTAACCCTCAGTCATTCCCTTCTTCTTGTTTTTCCTCTTTCACTATCCTAGTATCAGCCTGGGACAGGGTAGAGGGAAGAGAACTGAAGACCTGTGTCACTACCTAGTAGGCTGAGAGTGGAGAGCCTCACTCTCCTGGAGGGTGATCTGTCAGAGCGCTGTTTACTGGGGATGCTTGTCTGTAGCATATTAGCTGACTCTGCTCTTCTGTGTCAGAGAGGCAGCTCTAGAAAACCTTGCACTCCCAAACTAGGAAAGAAAGGAGGGGTGAATTTTCCAGAATTGATTAAATTGTTTTCCTGCTACCAGTTTAATAGAAATGGATGCAGGCAAGAAGACCATAGATAGTAGCAAGTAGGGAAATGGCACTACAAGAGGGACTCTGAACAAGGAGAAGTAAAATAATGATTCAACTGTTTGTGGCTTCTACAACTGGCAATGCACTGCTGGACTTGCAAACAGCAATGGATCAATCACAATGTGAGTCACAGCTAAGAAAAGTCAACGGAGTTGTGGGCTACCTGTTTTAGTTCCTGTAAAACATCCAAATGGGTGCTCTGCTGACAATTAAAGCCCAGCTTTTGGTATTTAAGGAGAAATATTGAGCAAGAGAGGAGATTTAGGATGGCTTTGTTTCCAACACCTTGCCATTTTAACAAGCTTTGGGAAGAAATGGCTCTTTCTTGTCTCAGCCACACTGATTTAACCTTTTCTCATTTCTTTCCTCCTCTATCGTGGTCCCATTTCTGCCCATATAAAACAACCCAAAGTAAAGCAAAACCAATACCTAAAATGCTGGGAAGGGGCTAGGGATCCAAGATAGTTCTGTGGCAATATCCCTTCCCCCAACATTTCTATCTCTTCTGACTTCTTGCTTATTTTTTTCTTGCTAAATGGAATATGATTGAAAGTGTAAAGCAGACTGGACTTTTTAAATTGCCAAATAATTGAAAAGTATAGAATCTCTCCAAGTGAAGCAACAGGAGGGATATTCAACAAAGCTAGGTCAAAGAGAATGACTGGAATGAGATCAAATCTTTTTCACACTGTCTAGCCAGATTCAAAGGACTGTTCCACAGAGCTGCCTTGAGCAGGTGGTTTTATGTTAACTAAGTTTAGCATGTGCTTTTTACTGCCAATGGAAAGCAATTCTTCTCTCAACTGCTCTCAAGTTAGGAAAACCCGTATTCCAGGCCTCAGGGCCTGATGGAGGGTGTATTTTTTTTTAGAGCAAGGGATGCATTCTCTCTTAGAAACATTTTGGAGGTGTCTAAACCAGGCTTACCTTTGACTTTTGAAGACCAACGCATATATTGAAGATGAGAGCAGAAAAAAGAGCTTTGCAGGGAAATAAAGCAAAGGGAGAGGCTCCCTAGTGGTTCCGTATCCCTCATCATGGCCTCCAACAGTCCTGTGTACAAGCCATTGGACATCACATTACGTGTCCTTGAGCAATTGTGCATGCAGGCCTCTGAGCACCAGACATGGCCCATTGCCCCTGGAAGACTTCAACATGAACTAAAAGACAGATGGGACCCCAGAGGTATGGGCCAGAATGGATATCCATTTAGTCAGAAAGGCTCAAAAATTCATAGGAAGCTTATGCAGGTTCTGATTGGATGTTTGGGCTAATATGGCTCACTGGCTGTCTGATGATCTTGAGAGTCACATAGCACTCTCTCTCTCTCTCTCTCTCTCTCTCTCTCTCTCTCTCTCTCTCTCTCTCTCTCTCCTAGAAACATATAATTAAGTCATGTACAATGCATCCTAGGTGATGCCCTCTCTTTTATCCCCTCCTCTCTAGAAGGAGCACTGCTTATCTTTTACTTCAACAAAGATTTGTCATTTTTGCCTCTCCCTCTGTGTCCACGGACTCATTCTTCCAGGCTATAGAGACAAAGGACCTGACTTAGGTGTGACAGTTTCTCAGTTTTAGTCTTACTGTGCCCAACAAATCCACTTTGAAGATAAGAAATGAAAGGAAATGATGGATCATTCTGTGCCAGGACTGCTAGCTCTCAGTGTCCTCTGGATTGTGGGGTACAACCATAGAAAACAAGGATTATAGGAAGGCAAAAACTTAAAGTAAAAGGGAAAAGTAGCCATCCAATGTTATAGAGCTAGTGATATTAGTTCTGAGATTCTGTTTTACTTTCAAAACTATGCCTATTGAGGGTATACTTAGAGGAGAGGCCCAAAGGTATAATTCCTCAGAATAACTAATGAATGGCTTATCAAAACGAACACTAGGAAGTGGAACTATGTTTAAGGGAGAGTGTAAAGGGGAAGTTCATGTGAACGGAGGGAGGACCAGTGAGGAAATGCAGGCATTATAATCAATGTACATTATATAAAAATTGAACTATGTAAATTGAAGGTAGGGATGTTAAGGGCAAAATGGAGGAGAACGATGGGAGGGGCAACATTGAGCCAGAAGTATCGTACTCAAACCTGACTTACAGAATAGTAAGTACAGCTAGTAAAATTACGGAGTAGCATATAACCTTTTGTTTTCTCCTCTTCTTCCCCCTCCTCATCTCCTCCTATCATACCACCCTCCCACTCTCTCTCCTTCCTTCCTCATCCATTTGCTTCTTTGTCTCTTCTTCTCCCTTTCTCCTCCTCCTCTTTTTTGTTCTTCTCTTTAATTTTCCTTCCTCCTCCTCTTTGTACTTCTTTTTCTCCTTATCTGCATTCTCTGCTTCACATCCTCTTCTTCTTGGTGGTTCTCCTCTCTTTCTTCTTCCTTCCTCTTTTTCCACCTTCTCTTTGTCTTCCTCTTCCCCGATCTTCCTCCACTTCCTTATTATTTTGTGGAGCTGGGGCTAAAACCCAGAGTCTTGTGAATGTTAGGCAAGTACTATATTGTTGAGCTAGCTTCTCATAGTCAACACATTTCCTTTCATCTATGACCAGTTCTGATGCATTCTCTTCTACTTTTTTTTTTTTAAATCAAATTCAATGGCATAGGTTTAATTAGGATGAGAGGCACAAAGTCAAGAGGTTTCCCCTTTGAAGTTGTTAGTATCTTTTTAAAGACTGAGGGGTAGAAAGTTTCAGCAAATTCTAAGGGCTGGGACTGTGCTGTTTGCTTTGCTGAGCGGCACATTCAGCAGCCATTGTACCTGTTTAGAAATTCACAGCTTAGCCATGAGAACAACACTCTCATGTGCCGTGATGGTGGTGTGCAAGCCACAAAGGAAAAACACTGAAATAGATGATTGGCTTCTCCCATCGCTCACCAGCCTTGGCACAGCTCCTGTCTATGTATTGGCTGCCTGGATCCCTTTGGGACTCACAATTCCGATGCATAAGAGTCACTATTCTAGACACCTGTGACTTGCAGCTTGGGAATTGATGGCCAGAGCAAAGTAAGCCTTGCAACTGCAAGTACCAAGGAGTTTGAGCCCTAAGGAGCAGCCATCTATCAGTAATGGATACTTGCCAGAAGATAAATACTTTAACTCCCTTAGCCCTTGGAGGGATACTCCAAGATATTTTGTTTTCCACACATCTCTGAGATTGCTGGAGTGGGCACAAATCAATCCATTGGTTCATAGAAGTATCTGGTTCCTGGATGCATTCTGTGTTTATTTTCTTTCCTTTGCTGTTTCTGTATTAGTATTCTTTTCTTTCCACCATCCTATCAATGCTCTGGAATCATTTCCAGAATATACTACATACATCCAATTCTTGTCTCAGAGACTGCCCATTTCAGGAACCCACCCTTCTAAATCACATTCATTTGAAAAAATTGTGGAACTTCCCACATCATGAAAATCATTGTCTATTATACACACACTCTTGAAATCTGTAATCATATATATATTAATATGCATGTAATGGGTTTCCATCATCCAGTTGCAAGTTAGGTTTTCCATCTGAATAGGTCATACCTGTCTCTTTCTAGAGCATTAACAAAGGCACCTATTTCTCTCTTTGCATACAGCATACTTCCATTTTTGCTTTGGTTCTTTAGTGTCTCTTGTGCCAGTAATCTTTTTTGGCCCACTTCATCCCGGGAGCAATTTCTAAAAGTGAGAGCAGTTTCTCTTTGCTCTCCTCAGGCCAGAGCAAAATGGATATAACAGAGACACCAACTGGGCTGACTGAATCTGATCATCAATAATGGAAGCCATTATGGGGTGCTGGTGGCTCATGTCTATAATCTTAGCTACTCAGGAGACTGAGGTCTGAGGATTACAGTTCAAAGCCAGCCCAGGCAGGAAAGTCCCTGAGACTCTGATCTCCACTAAACCACCAGAAAACCAGAAGTGGTGCTGTGGCTCAAGTGGTAGAGTGCTAGCCTTGAGCTGAAGAGCTCAGGGACAGCACCCAGGCACAGAGTTTAAGCCTCACAAACAAACAAAAAGAATGGCAGTCACTGGGGCAGTTGTGGAAAGAGACGTGCTCTGACACCTCTCCAAAGACAAAGAAATGATGTGAGCTGGCTATGTTCTCCTTTTAGATGGGGTTTGTAAGACCTGTTTCCTTCTTGACTATGCTGAACGTAAAGGAGGCAGATCACCTCCTCAGAGGCACTGCGGTGCCTGATGGGCTGGTACTTAAGGCTGGGAGCAGGAAGAGTGCTGAAGAGTGGTTTCATTGCTCAAGATTTCCTGGGAGGTGAGTCTATGAAAACCAAATAATTCTTCCTACTCTCTCCCCACAAGATCTCCACATCCTAATCCCTAGAATTTGGGAACATTGCTTCATGACAAAAGTTTCTACAAATAGGCAACAGATTTGAGGATGGGTAATTATTCTGGATTGCTCACTGTAATAAAAAGTATTCTTTTTTATTGTGAAAATACTGTACAGAGAGGTTACAATTACATGGGCAAGATAATGAGTACATTTCTTATCAAGCATTGTAGCCTCCTCCTTTGTTTCCCCTTCCCATCCCTTCCCAGCCTCCCCCCCTCCCCCTCCCTGCGCCCCCCACTCAGTCCTCCCCGTCCCCTCCCCCGCTCCCCTCCCCCCTCGCCCCCGTACCAAAGTTATAAAGTTTGTTTTCGACATAACGACTTGTACATCTCATTGTTGCAATGGGTCCACCTGTATCCCTATTTAAACGATTTGTTTTTCCCCTTCCCCTCCACAAATTATACTGACATCAAATACAGTGAAAGCAGGGATTATACTGTGGGAGAGGGACTTACAAAGCAACAAAGAAATAATCTTATAAATGTGTTAGAAACAATTGAATGAAAGAAAAAAAAACATTTGAATACATATCTTAGGGTTCATTTCCCTAACATCACCTTATCTGACCTTTTCTGCTTGACTCAGACATATACTAGATATTGTAAATAAGGGAAATCATGGGACCTATGTTTCTTTGGGCCTGGCTTACTTCACTTAATATAATTTTTTTCCAAGCCTTTCCATTTCCTAACAAATGGGGCAATGCCATTCTTTCTGATGGAGGCATAGAATTCCATTGTGTATATATACCACATTTTCTTGATCTATTCATCTACTGAGGGGCATCTGGGTTGGTTCCATATCTTAGCTATAGTAAATAATGCTTCAATAAACATGGTCATGCTGGTAGCTTTAGTGTGGTCTTATTTGTAAAATTTGGGTAAATGCCCAAAAGTTGGATTGCTGGGTCATAGGGGAGCTCTATGTGGAGTCTTTTGAGGAACGTCCATACTACTTTCCAAAGTGGTTGAACAAGTTTACACTCCCACCAACAATGCAGTAATATTCCCTTCTGTCCACATCCCCGCCAGCATCTGTTGTTATTAGAGATCTTGATTTTAGCCATTCTAACTGGAGTGAGGTGGTATCTCAATGTTGTTTTGATTTCCATTTCTTTTATGGCTAGGGAGGTTGAGCATTTCTTCATGTGTCTATTGGCCATCCTTCTTTCTTCTTCAGAGAATTTTCTCTTTAAGTCTTTAGCCCACTTATTTGTTGGGCAGTTGTTTCTTTGAGGATTTGTTATTGGGGGATTTAATTTTTTGAGTTGCAGGTATATTTTAGATATGAGACCTTTGTCTGTTGTATGGCTAGTAAAGATCTTCTCCCAATTCATGGGCTTTCTATTGATCTTGCTAGCTATGTCCTTTGCTATGCAGAAGCTCTGCAACTTCATGCAACCCCATTTGTCCAACCTTTCTTTGATTTGTTATGTTTCTGGGTCTCTATTAAGAAAATTTCGGCCTGAGCCAAGGAGACCTAGGGTTTCTCCTATTCCATCCTGTAATGTTTTCAGAGTGTCTGCTTTGACTCCGAGGTCTTTGATCCATTTGGAGTTGATTCTGGTGCAGGGTGATATATAAGGATCTAGCTTTAGTTTTCTACAAGTAGTCAACCAATTTTGCCAGCACCATTTACTGAAGAGGCTGTCTTTCTTCCATTCTATTTTTTTAGCTTCCTTATCGAAGATTAGATGGCTATATAAAAAGTATTCTTGTAAGAGGGAGGCTGAGTGATTTTTTTTTACCACAGATAAAACCAATGTGATAATAAAAAGCAGAGATTGGAGTGACGGAACCACAAACCAAGGAATGGTAGCAGCCAGAAGCTGGCAGAAGCAAGAAATAGAATTTCCTCCAGAACCTCCAGAAGGATCCTATTCTGTTGTTCACTTTTATTTAGCCTTGTAAAGTTCATGTGGTACTTCCTACTCAATAATTGTGAGAAAATAAATTTGTGTTGTTTTAAGCTACTGTGTTTGTGGAATCTCACCAGAGGTTTTGATCAACTTGAAGACCCACCCAACAGTCATCCTTGTGGAAATTACTGAAATGGTATTTGTGAGTGAAGAACGAGGTCCATTTGAGTTCTATATGAAAACCAGATTGCATTAGATGGGTATGGAGAGTAGGAGGGCAATTAGAATTACTACTGTTTTTTTTTTTCTTGGTGCCAGTCCTGGGGCATGAACTTAGGGCCTAGAAACTATTCCTGAGCTTTTTCTCTCCTTCTTTTGTACTTCTACAGGCTAGCAGTTTATCACCTGAGCCACAACTCCACCTCCGGCTTTTTTATGCTTTGAGATGAGTCTTACAGACATTCCTATTAGAGCTTACTTCAAACTGCAATCCTCAGATTTCAACCTCCTAAGTAGCTAGGATTACAAGTGTAAACCACTAGCTCATGGCAACTCCTGCTCCTTTTGGACTCTCATAACTCTCCTTCTTGGCACAATGATAGCCACTGTGTATGCTGCTGAATTTCCTCTGTGCTAGGAACAATACATGGCATTTGTATTAATATAACAAACCAACAAGAGGAGTATCATCGAGTGTGGTGTACAGATGGCACTGGAACAGGTTAATCACAAGGTCTGGGTTTTATGGGTAGGATGTAGTAGATGTTGGGGTTCAAACCTGGGTTTATGAAACGTAGAAATCTGATCCTACATGATGTGCTATGCTTCCTTTCCTTATTCTGGTGACCTGAAATGACTGAGGACATTTCCTCCTTCACCTTTGTTTTCCCCAGTGGCACTCTTTTGCTAGCAGCACAGAACACCTAAGGTGGAAAAGACTGGAGGATGCAAGTTGATGCCCATTAAAAACATGTCATGTGCTATGAAAGAGACCTATGCAAATAGGACAAGGAAATGGTTTGTTTGAATTTGTCCTCAATCACAGCTGTGAGTCATAATACCACTAAAACCACCACCAATGATGTGCATGTCACATACAGTTTACACTTTTGTGAAATCCATTTTTACATTTCCCTTTAAATTTTTTTCACAGAAATAATACAGCAAACAAAACTCATCATTTGGAGCTCTAAATGGTCCAATAGGAAACAGTTCACTTTATTTCATCCCCAGTTCTACTTTCTAGTTCATCACTAAGAATTTGTTCATGCTGTGCAAGACATCTGGGCATCTTTCAAGTCTGGGCAAACACTCTCTGGGTAGACTTTGATGGTCTGAAGTGTATTTTATGCACCATAAGTTGGCCACTTTCAGCAACAGAGAGACACTTTTATGTAGTAACCTTTATGAAGCCACGGTCACCTGTGCCTTCAGAGGAAATCAAAAGTCCTTTCAAAATTCTTCTTCCTTCTTCAATTTGAAGGACACCCTGGCCTTTTGGCTGGTATTACTTCCCTTGTTTGCAGTGAGCTGCAGCAGATACCATTTTCTTATTTTGTCCATTCATCCAATAGCTATCCTCTATCCCTCTCCTGGTGCTCCCAACCTCTGGATGCTACCGGGAGTTGGGACAATCACCTGGCTCTGGAGCAGCAACTTAGCATTTACAGAAGTAAAATGCAATGACGTTTGGATAGGATTAGATGCGTCTCTCATTGACCCAACATCCAACAAGTACAGCTGGATACACAGCTGAGAATACCATCCTCCACACAGTCTCCACCCCAAAAGGACCAGAAGACATGTGGGAAGCGGATGTTTATTGTCATGGAGATTTTGTGATTGTTAGCCCAGTGATAGTTGAACAACACAACATCTTTGACAGTTCCAAAAGAATTATCCAGAAAAAGAAATACCCTGACTTAACTCTGTTCTCCCCTTTTAATCTTTGGAGCTCAGGACAAAGGAAGCATTAGTATACTCCCTGTAGATCAGACATCTGACATCTGAGGCAGAGAATGGGAAGGGAGGGACAGAGTGGATATGGAAGGGAAATGAAGACTATGGCACTCAGAGATGTAAAGGATATTTTTAATATGTATTTTTATTGTAAAGATACTGTATGGAGGGGTTACAGTTACATTGTCACTCAAAAATCTAAAGGATATTTTTAATATGTATTTTTTATTGTAAAGATACTGTATGGAGGGGTTACAGTTACATGAGCAAGGTCATGAGTCCATTTCCTATCAAGCATTGTTATACCTTCCTTTATGTTTCCCCTACCACCCCTTTCCTCCTCACCTCCCCAACTTCTCCCTTCCCTTCCTCCCCCCAACAAAGTTGTAAAGTTCGTTTTCAACATACTGCCTTGTTCATCTCATTGTTAACAATGGGTCATCCTGTATCCTTATTTCAGCATTTTGTTAATTCCCTTCCCCTCCCCAAATTAGAAAAATGTATATACAAGATTCAAGGCAGCAGAATCAAATACAGTGATAATAGGGTTGTACCATGGGGGAAGAACACACAAAAGAACAAAAAAAAATCACATAGTGCATTATAAGTACATCAAGAACAGCAAGAAAGATAAAACCTCTTCTGTCCATATCTTGGGGTTCATCTTGCTTAGCATTGGTTATATGGTTATATGTACATAGTTTTGACCTATGTCCTAGACATATACTAGTTATTGCAGATAAGGGAAACCATGGGAATTATGTTTCTTTGAGTCTGACTTACTTCACTTAATGTAATTTTTCCAGGTCTTTCCATTTCCTAACAAATGGGGCAATGTCATTCTTTCTGATGGAGGCATAGAATTCCATTGCATATATATGCCACATTTTTGTGATCCATTCATCTACTGAGGGGCATCTGGGATGGTTCCGTATCTTAGCTATGGTGAATAATGCTGTAATAAATATAGTTGTGCTGGTAGTTTTAGTATGGCCTTGTTTGTGATTGTTTGAGTAAATGCCCAAAAGTGGGATTGCTGGGTCATAGGGGAGCTCTATGTGGAGTCTTTGGAGGAACCTCCATACTGCTTTCCAAAGTGGTTGAACAAGTTTACACTCCCACCAACAATGCAGTAGAGTTTCCTTCTGTCCACATCCCCTCCAGCATCTGTTGTTATTAGAGTTCTTGATTATAGCCATTCTAACTGGGGTGAGGTGGTATCTCAATGTTGTTTTGATTTGCATTTCTTTTATGGCTAGAGAAGTTGAGCATTTCTTCATGTGTCTATTGGCCATTCTTATTTCCTCTTCAGAGAATTCTCTCTTTAAATCTTTAGCACACTTATTAATCGAATGGTTGCTTCTTTGAGGATCTGTTGTTAGGGTAATCAAAGACCTTCAAGTCAAAGCAGACACCCTGAAAACATTACAGGAAGAAATAGGAGAAACTCTAGGGCTCCTTGGCACAGGCTGAAATTTTCTTTTTTTTAAATTTTACATATTTTTATGGTAAAAATAATGTACAGAGGGGTTACAGTTACATGAATAAGGTAATGAGTACATTTCCTATTGAGCATTATTACCTCCTCCTTTGTTTTTCCCTTACCATCCCTTCCCTCTAAAGCTACCAGCACAACTATGTTTGTTGCAGCATTATTTACCATAGATAAGATATAGAACCAACCCAGATGGCTCTCGTATATGAATGGATCAAGAAAATGTGATATATATATATATATATATATATATATATATATAATGGAATTCTATGCCTTCATCAGAAAGAATGACATCGTTCCATTTGTTAGGAAATGTAAAGACTTGGAAAAAATTATATTAAGTGAAGTAAGCCAGGCCCAAAGAAACATAGGTCCCATAGTTTCCCTTTTTTTTGCAATAACTAGTATAAGTTTAGGACAAGTAAAATTTTCTTAATAAAGACCCACAAACACAACAAATCAAAGAAAGGTTGGACAAATAGGATTGCATGAAACTGCAGAGCTTCTGCATGGCAAAGGACATCGCTAACAAATTCAATAGAAAGCCCATGGCTTGGGAGAAGATCTTCACTAGCCATACAATAGACAAGGGTCTCATATCTAAAATACTTAGAACTCAGAAAATTAAATCCCCCAATAACAAATCTCTTCTAAAGGATAGTTAGGAGTTAACTAGCAAAGGGGCAAGGTCTAGGCCAGTGACCTAATGTGCTAATACCTTGGCAATGGGACTGGGGTTGTGCTTCCTTAAACACTAAGTATCATCTTTCCTTTAGAACCAAAAAAGATTTTCATCTAAGAAAGCAAGCAAATTCTTATTTGCTGACATCTTTGGTTGTTGGCTCAATTATAGACGGGAGGTGAAGGACAAAGGATGCTAGTTAGAAAGATATACCTCTCCCTACGTCTGTAAATGTTGTTGCTCTGCAGAGCAAAAGATGTACCAGGAGCATCTCAGATGGAGGAGTAGCTAGCAAAAGTCAGGGCAGAAATAGCAAGAATTGTATCAGAGGGCAGGAAAGAAGCTGGCTTCCATAGCCTGATCTAGGGAAACTGAGTTTTCCAGCTGCAGTGACAGTGGCAGCCGAGTTTCTGGAGCGTCACCAAATGATTAAGGAGGAAGGCCATGCTTCAGAAGCATGTACCTGTCCACAGGGACTGGAAATGATGAGGTGGGCCCTTCGAACACCTGCCATGTGGCTGCTTGCTTCCTGTGCTTGTTTGAAGGATGCTTCTCATTTGCTCTTTTCTATTTGGCTTTCCAGGAACAAGCAGAGCACAGGGAAGTTTCCAGGACCTCCAGTTAGCAAATTCAAGACACACTCTTCATCTTAGCTCCCCTCCGTGGCTGCTGCGGTGACTGCTGTCACTGCTGTTCCCTCACTGCTCCTCTGTATAAGGAAATCGTGGATGTGGGAGAGATCCACAGTCCCTTGGGACCCCCCCTCCCCACCCCCAGCACTGTCTGCTTAGCCATCACTCCTGTGCCTTGTGGTAATTATCTGCCAATGGGAAGGAGGGCAGCTGGGCAGAAAGTGGAAAAGCTGTGTGAGCTACAGCTCTCTGATTCCCCACTTCCCTCTCCTACCTCTTTCTGCATTTAGCTCTCTCCGCCTTCCCCCAGCCCCTGCTCTATCTGTCTCCAAAGTAATAACCCATTTCCCTGCAATTTCCTCAATCTGATGATCATTTCTGTTGGGCCCAAGAGACAATCAAGTTAATGAAATTTCTGTCAATAAAAAGAGGACATTTATTAACTGGAAAATATGGTCAAAGATGACAGAGAACATCACTCAAGGCCAAAGGTTAGAGATTATTTGGGAGAATATTTTGTTGGGAGGATCTGTATTGGATGTCAATATGTACAGGATGTAGTGATTCTCCTTTGTGGAGCAGATGGGGGTGGTATTGAATTTCTAGGTCAAATGACTCAGAATTTTGAATCAAATGAAAGTTACCCATACTGTAGGCTAATTGAGTGTCTATAGAAAGGTGATTTAACTTCTCTGCCTCCATTTCCTCATCCACAAAATGAGAATACAGATACAATCATAAAATGGGAGCAATATATAATCCTACTTCACTGGGACTCATATTTGTAATTACACAAGAGGTGGAGTTTTTGAGGATCTTGGATGAGGCTGGGGTAAAAGTTCACAAGATTTTATTTCAATGAACAATCTGGGTGTGGTGGCACACGTTTACAATCCCAGCTACATGGAAGGCATAGGTAAGAAGCTATTGCTCCTAGGTCAGTCCCAGGAAGGAAAAAGCAAGAGCTTATCTGAAAAATAACCTAAATAACTCAAAGTAAAAAAAGGCTGGACATGTGGCCAGGTGGTAGAGCACCTACTTAGCAAGTGCAAGGCTCTGAGTTCAAACTGAGTGAGTTGATGTCATATACTAAATTAGATAATGGCCTGCACAGAGCAAGCATATTATTAATATTTGCTGTTATGATTAGCCTGAAATGAGGTTACTACAAGAATAATTAATCTCATTTTACACATGATAACATTAATGAGTTTCCTTTCAGAAAGAAAAAAGACAGGGAATTCAGTTGATATATTTTAAATTATACATTTTAAAAATGAGAGGAAAAACAGAAGCCATAAGTTAGAATATAGATAGCATAATTATTACAATATTTCTGATGGACCACAGTTAGTTATTTAACTGGAAGTTTCTACAACTCTATTTCCTCATCCATAAGGGTTTGAGAGAGTTGAATCAAATAAATCTCTGGCTGTCTTCCATGTTATGAGCCAAGTAAATCGCTGGGTCTGACGCTGACTTCTATCACTTGAGATACCTCCATGTCTCTCCATCTTAGTCTTACACTGTGTTTAGATTTTAAGGCAAGGGCAGATGTTCACTGTAAGGGTATGATGTCTAAATTAGATACCCAAGTAACATTCTCTTACTAAAAAGATGCTACAATTTTGGTTAGCACAACTTGCCTTATTTGTGGTTGAATTTCTTCAAGTTCATTCTGCTGCAGTCAGAAGTGTGTAAATATGTGATCTCTATTCAGCTCTTTTGGAATAAATTAAGGGTGCAAAGCAAGGAGATCAAGTGTGGCTCAAGTGGTAGAGTGCTAGCCTTGAGCAAAACAAACTCAGGGACATTGCCCAGGCCCTGAGTTCAAGACCCAGGTAACAACAAAAAAAATTTTAAAAATTAAAATGAAATGAAATTGAAAGTTTTTTGAGAGCAAGGAATGCATAGATAGCCCTGCTAAGAATTAGGGATCAAGAACTGTAGCATCCATGACTACCTAATTAACTCCTGCCCTGAAACTCTACTTCACAAATAAAATATACAATATTATTTGTGCATTGGAGAATGAGCAGAATTGTTTCTAAATGTCCCTAGAGAATTATCTGGACAATGAGTCACCTGGGATCATGGCTATCTTTCTCTCAGTGGAAGGCGCTCCACTTAAGATCATCTTATGTAGAACTAAGGCTTTTCAGCATTTCAATAACCATGTTCTCCCAATCAAAACAGTTGGCCTTCTTAAACATTTCTAATCAATAGCTGTGTTATGCTTTAAATCTAAAAATATTCCGCAAAGGCTCAAGTTGTTAAGGGCTGAGTTATCAGCTATTGAACTCTTGAGAGGTGATTACACAGGAGGGCTCTAAATTACCAACAGCTTAATCCATTCATGAATTTATAACTGAATGGATGGCGAGAAAATGAAGTCTGGTTGGAAGAAGTAGGCTACTGGAGCATGCCTTTGATGGGCACATATTATACTCAGACTTCTGCTCTTGCTCTCTCTATTTCCTGCTGTCATGAGGTAAACATCCGTGCTCCTCCATACATTTTTTTCCATGATGCTATGTCTCACCACAGGCCATGGATATTAGATCATGGACTGAAACTATGAGCCCAAATAAATCCTTCCTCTTTTCAACTGTTTTTCTCAGGTATTTTGTCATAGCAATGGAAAGGATGATTAACCCAAGCTGGCATCCCATCCAGACTGCTTTGCAATAAACATTCTTCTCCTTCACTGTCACTGAAAAATGCTGTATAAAAAGGGAAAGGAAGCCAGGCACTGGTGGCTCATGCCTGTAATCCTAGCTACTCAGGAGGCTGAGATCTGAGGATCACAGTTCAAAGCCAGACTGGGCAAGAAACTCCATGAGACTATCTCCAATAAAAAAACCAATAGAAAACCAGAAGTGGCACTGTGGCTTAAGTGGTAGAGTGCTTGCCTTGAGCTGAAGAGTGCAGGGAAAGCACCCAGGCCCAGAGTTCAAACCTCACAACTGACAAAAAAAAAGGGGGAGGGGAAGAACTACTTCGGGAGCAAAACCCAGGTTTTCCAGAAAGCAAGGCCCACCTACAAGTGCAAGTTGTAACATTATTGGGAATAATGTCTATGAAAGATAAGGGGAGAGAAGCCTGAGGAAGTAGGGGAAGAGTTCAGACTACATGGTGGATCTCATACCTGCTAGGTCAAAAGAGGCAGAAGCAAGGCCGATTTGGAAGGAAGAATCTTAGACTCGGGTGTGGTTCCGAGATAGTTTTAGTCAGTCCAAGGTAAACCAAAAGAATGCTGCTAGATGAATTCTATGTTGATCAAACATGGCCAAGAACTTGTAGTCACTTGTACTCATGATGTTCAGTGACTGACCAGAGCTACTTGATGGCCTCATAGGGGTGGATCTGTGAGGCCCTAGAATGGATACTGCCAGCTTTCTGGCCGTACCCTCTGTGGCAGGTTCCCTGAAGCAGACGGTGAGGCTGCTTTATTCATCCTGCATTTATTTTTTTTTTTTTTGTGGGTCTGTGCACTGTCCCTGAGTTTTTTTGCTCAAGGCTAGGGCTCTACCATTTGAGACACAGCTCCACTTCTGGCTTTCTTTTAGGTGGTTAATTGGAGGTCAGAGTCTCAAGTATTTTCCTGCCTGTGTTGGCCTTGAACAGTGATCTTTAAATCTCAGCCTCCTGAGTAGCTAGGAGCCATGGGTGCTGGCCTTACCTGAATGCTTTTTAAGGGCACATTGGAAGACTAAAGTAAGAGGTAGATTTCCATATTGTTAATCCTTCCTTTTAAATTCCTCTTTTCCTTTGTAAAAATCTGTTCCTAAGCCTTATTGTATGACCTTGTAGAATTTATTTTGAAATCTGGCATGGAAAGAGGATAGAAGATGGTGAGTGTGTTGGGGGGTGGGGGTGGGACCTACCTACTTATAATGAAGTAGTTAACCCAAGCAGGAAAACTACTCTTCCCGTTTCCCTTCTATGGCCCAGGGGAAGTTTCTGGGCATAGCTGTGTCTCCAACCACAGTGGTCAATTAGTACCCTTGGCCTTTCAATTATTCTACAGCTCAGAGAAGTTGCTCTTCAACGCATGTAGATTGAATAGAAGAATTCACTTGTGATTTTTAGCAGCCACAAAAGATGATCAGCTTTAGTGAAATGGCATCTATTTAAGGACATTTGTACAGAACCTATAAAAGCAGTAGAGTGGGTGGGTTCGTTGCCATTATGTTCAGAAAGGCACAGTTGTTCGTTTTCTCCAAGAATGGAGTAGAAAAGACTTGTCAGTGTCATGAGGTTTGTTATTATAAAACAGTCCTATGAAAGCAATTTCAGAAATGTGTGAGAAGTGTGCTAGGGATCCCACTCTGTAAGTTGTGAGCAGGCCAAGTACATTAAGGATAGTTTTGTGTGTGTGTGTGTGTGTGTGTGTGTGTGTATGAAAGAAAGAGAGAGAGAGAGAGAGAGAAGAGAGAGAGGGAGAGAAGGAGAGAGAGTGTGTATGTGTACTGGGGCTTGAACTCATGACCTCAATGCTGTCCCTTAAGTCCCTTAGCTTTTTGGCTGAAGGATAGCCTTCTACCACTTGAGCCACCACTCTACTTATGGCTTTGGCTGGTTAACTGGAAATAATACTCTCATGGATTTTCCTAGGGTGGCTTCAAACCACAATCCTTAGATCTTAGTTTCCTCAGTAGCTAGGGTTACAAGCGTGAACTCCCAGGTAGGTATCCTGCACTAGATATTGTTCAACAACCGATATGCCTTGACCTGTTCTTCCAGCTTTCTTTCATCCTCTAGAAGCTAGATGTCTGTGAACTGTAATTCTATGTCTCTTGTTCTCAGCAGTGTGGACAGGGATTCCTTGACTTATGAGAATGTATTGGCAAAGTGAAATTTAGTGTCTGCTCCCTGACTTTAACTTCTCCATCCCTTTCAAAAGTTTTGTGATTCCCAAGTCATATGTATTAATTTTCTTTTCCATACATGGTTTTAGTCTGTTTTCTATTTCTCTCATAGAACACCTGAGGCCGAGTCATTTAAAATAAGAAGTTTATTTGGGGTCATGGTTCTGGGGAAAGGGAAATCTAGTACTTGGTAGTGATTGGGGCCTTGTGCTATCTTTGTGTTTTTTGGGGAAAAAAATAGAAGGGAAAGCAAGGACATGTGGAAGGTTAAGTATGAGGATCAGCCTCACTTCTTAACAATTTACTCTCATAGTAACAAGTTCAGTTCTGGGAGAGTAAGACTTGCTCCTGGGAGGAAGTCATGGATCCCTTTTAAAGATTTGATCTCGTCCTAAAGGTCACACCTCTCCAAACTACCACATGACAATCACATTCCAGTATGGATTTTGGCAAACCACATCCAAACTATCTCTGGCTTCATGGGCTATAGTCTTCTCAAATGTTAGAAAATGATACGTGATATCTTCTCCTCCCTTATGTTAGACCATCTCCAGACATGTCACGGATCACTAAATCATAGGTATCCACTGGGAATAGCTGTGGCTCTTGGGGAATTTCTTCCTGCTTCAGGCTCAGTATGGCTTTTTGTAGAGCCTCTTTATGCAGTCTTATCCATTGTGACCACTCAGAATCAAAGTGATGCTTCTTTGCTGTGATCATTACTGAGTTATTTACAGTGCTTTTTTCCCTCTGCCTTTGTCTTCTAACCACTTGTCCATTTTCTCTTCTTTGGGTGAAATGAATTTCATTTCCCACTGAGTTCCTCAGTAAAAGCAGCCTCGGAGAATGAGCTATCCAGTCACTCATCCAACTCTGAATTTTTGACTAAAAGATTCCCTTAATATATTAGCCAGTGCTTGCTGCTTCAGGGTAGAAATTAAGTCAAGAACAAAATGGGCCACAAAGAAATTCAATTAAAAACTTATGTCTGAGAAAAAAATAACTGTAAGGAAGATAGCAGTCAGGCATAAAATATATGTATATATATATATAGATATAACATAAAAAGAGCTCTTACAACTTGACAACAAGGAAAAATTAGACTGAAATCCTCAATATAAATAATCAACAAAAGATATAACACAAATGGTGGATGAATATAAAACAATACATTCAAATTCAAATAGTAGTCAGGGAAATAAAAATGGAAATAATACAGATTTTTTTAGACCCACTACACTGAGGAAATTCTAAGACAGTGATAATAACAATTTATAGTGAGAATAAAGGTAAAATTCTCTCCATGCTTTTATGTTGCAAATATGGAGTAGCACATTCTCTGAACATACAGTACAGCAATCCCTACTTACATAAACTTACATCTTCCTGTGACCTAAAGTTTCCTTCTCAGCAAATCTTACCCCAACCAATCCAACAGCAATATATTAAAATACATTTTAAGAACATATACTATGATGTTCTTGAGAAAAAAAAACTAAAACACAAAATGAATGACCAAATATGAGAAAATTGTTGAATAACTTGTAGTGATCCATACAAGTGGATATTACATCATTGTTTTTTTTTAAAAAGGTTCAAGTTGGACTAAAGCTCTGTGAGAGATGTATCTGAAATTGTTGAATGAGATAAACAAGTTCCCAGAAAGGTATATCTAGTAGAATTTCATTTTCATAAATTGATAATGATTTAAAGAGTTCTGAATAAGTGCATATATGTCTTTGTATACAATGACAGATAAACAAAATCAAACAATGACAAATACCTTGAGAGATATATTTATAGACATATGTATCAATATGGGAGTCTTTGAGTAGAGAGGAATAGAAAAATATACCCTAGATGATTGACATGTTCTGAAAGGAGGTGGACAGAGTAGAAGGGAGAAGAAGAAACAAAAAGAAATATTTATTGTAAAATAAGGAGTTTTGATAAGGCATGTACTGCCTAAAGAAATGTTTTAAACTAGCCAAATAAATGGAGAGCTATTTCCTGTATATGACAAGGAAGACTCAGTATTGTTAACATGTTAGAAATTTTTTTTTCCAATATTATCTATTGACTTGATGTAATTCCCATAAAAATTCTAACAACTTGCTTGGTGCTAGTAGTTTGCTCCCGCAATCCTAACTACTCAGGAAGTTGAGGTCTTGAGTTTGAAGCCAGGTAGGCAGAAAAGTTTAACAAGTCTCCATCTTTAAAATAACTAGCCAAAAAGCCAGGTTGAAGGAGTAGGTCAAGTGGCAGAGTGCCAGCTGAGTAAGAAAGGTAAGCAAATTCTGAGACCCTAAGTTCCAACCCAAGTACCAGAAAACAAATCCAGCAATTATGATTTTCTTTTTTTAAAATTTAATTTAATTTTTTTTGTGAACATACTGTACAGAGGGGTTACAATTACATGGGCAGGATAATGCGTACATTTCTTATCAAGCATTGATGATTTTCATAAAGATCAATTATAAAGTTCCTGGATAACCAACACGATATGACTAAGAAGAATAAAGTTGAAAGACTGTTCCTGCCTGGGTTGTCTTGAGGACTTACTATAAATCTACAATGACCAGTTGGTGAAGTAATAAAACCAGCATATCAATGGAACAGAATAAGAAAGCCAGAAATAGACTGGGACAAATTGAGACAACTGAAGTTTGACAAATAAGCAAAAGTAGTCCAATGGAGAAAGAAGAGGTTTTCAAACCAAAGATGCTGAAGATACAGATTTACTGCATGTAAAAAGTGAATGTAGGGGCTGGGAAGGTGGTTCAGTGGTAGAGTGCTTGCCTTGTATGCATAAAGCCCTGGGTTCAATTCCTCAACACCACATAAGCAGAAAAACCCAGAAGTGACGCTGTGGCTCAAGTGGTAGAATGCTAGCCTTGAGCTGAAGAGCTGAGGAACAGTGCCCAGGCCCAGAGTTCAGGCCTCATGACCAACCAAAAAAAAAAAAAAAAAAAAGTGAATTTAGCCAGGCACCAGTGTAGTGGCTCACACCTATAATCCTAACAAGTCAAGAGGCAGAGATGGGAAGATCACAGCTTGAAACCAGCCAAAGCAGAAAGTTTGTGCGACTTTTTTCTCCAATTAACTACTAAAAATGCCAGAAATGAAGGTGTAGTACAAGTGGTACAACACCTGGATTGAGCAAAAATGACAAGAAAACACACAAGGACCTGATTTCAAGCCCCAGGACTTAGCACACAAACAAAAGTAAACATGTTCTAGATACAGAGCTGATACAAAAGCTAAATCCAAAGTGTATGATTAAATATAAAAAATTTAAACTACATCACTTTTAAAGGATTATGGAGTAGCAAAATCTAAGTGACTTGGATTGGTGACAAAGTTTTTTATCACACCACCAAAATTATTAAGGAAATTATACTGTATTGAAAGGCAAAATTTCTGCTCTCTGAAAGGCATTGCCAATGGGTTGACAAAGTGAGCGACAGACTTGGAGAAAATATTTACAGATATAGGACTTTCATCCCAATATATACCTAATAAAATAAGGGATCATTGCAAGTTAATGACAAGTAAACAACTACCTGTTATGATTTGAATGTGGCCCCCAAAGTTTATGTGTTAGAAATTTAGTTGCCTCTGCAGAGATGTTAGGAAATAGAATCTCTTTGAGGATATTAGGTCACAAAGGCTCTGCCTTCATGAAGAGATCCATGCTGTTATCACAGGAGTGGGTTCATTAGTATGAGTGGATTTCTTATGAAAGGGTGAGTTCAGCACTTTCTTGCCCATGTGTTGTGAAGGTTGTAAGTTCCTCCAAAGCCCTCATGCTAAAGGCTTGGTTCCAGAGCAACATTATTTGGAAGTGATTGAATCTTTAGGGGATGAAGCCTAGTGAAATGTCTTTAGGTCATAAAAGGTGGAACCCAGTGGAAAATCTTTTGATTATGAGAAGTGGATCCTACTGGGAAGTCGTTTAGATCTTTGGGGGCTATATCCTCAAAGAGGATTATGAGATTCCTGGCTCTTCTTCCTCTTCTTTGTTTCCTGCCATGAATTGAGCAGCTTATTCCTCTATGTACTCTCTGCTGCAGCCATGAAACAACCCCCAAATAGGCCTAAAAGCAATCAATCTGCCCAGTCATGAACTGGAACCTCTAAAACCATGAGCCAAAGTACATCTTTCCTTTTTATAAGTTCATTATTTCAAGTGTTTTACTATAGTGATAGAAAGCTAATATGAAAGCCATCCACCATGAGATGACCAGCAAGTCGGCCCCTACCAGATGTCAAACCTTGATTTCAGACTTCCTAGTATTCATAACTGTAAGCCAGTAAAATCTGTTCATTATAAACTATATAGTCCATGGCTTCTGTCATAATAGCACAAAACAGATTGTCCATTTTAAAAAAAACAGGTGGAAAGAACAAAACACTGTGGTTCATACCTATAATCTCAGCTGTTTGGGAGGTAGAGATTGGTTCAAACTCTGCCCAGGTAAAGAGTTAGAAAGGCTCTTTCCAGGCATAGTGTCTCAACACAATCATTCTAGCTATTATGAGGGAGAGATTGGGAGGGATTATGGCTTGAGGCTACTGCAGGCAAAAAGTTTGCTTCCATCTCAACCAAACAATAAATATCAATCAATCAATAAACAAATAAAGCTGAGTCTAGTGAAGCATGCGGGTAATTCCAGCTATGCAGGAAATGCAAATAGAAGGATTGCTTTCTAAGTGGCCCCAACATAAATGCAAGACCCTGTTTGAAAGCTAGCTAAAACAAAATAGCTGTAAGGGAGCAGCTTAGGTGGTAGAGCACCTGTCTGGAGAGCATAAGCCTCTGAGTTTAAACCAGAGTACCACCAAACCCTCGAAACTGACATGCAAACAAACAAAACAGGCACAAAGATTTGACCAAATTCCTAACAAATACTACATTCATCTAAAAAAGAAGTATCAATAAATATGTTCAATATAATGCCGTCAGGGAATTGCAATTCCAAATAATAGAGATAACCATTAGATGGCAAAAATCCTAAATCACTGACCACTTCAAATGCAGGTAAGAGTGTGGAACAACAGGAACTCCCATTCATTCTTGGTGGAAATGCAAAATTGTTCAGTCACTGTGGAGGATAGGATGGTAGCTTCCTACCAGGCAAAGTACTGAATTACCATGTGATTCAGCAGTCACAGTTGGTAGTCACCCAAATGAACTTAAAAGTTAGGTTCACACAAAAGTCTGTACATAAATGTTTATAGCAACCTGATGAATAATTGCCTCAAACTAGAAGGAAGATGCCCCTGGCCAAACTAATGTATAAACTGACTATAGTGTATCAATAATGTGAAATATTACATGATAAAAAGAACTAAATTGTCAAGCTACAGAAAGTTATTGAGGAATTTAAAGACACACAGCTGAGTTAAAGTACCTAGTCCTTTTTCTAAAAAAGTATTTTTTATCTTCAAGTAATTGTACAAAGGAATAACCATTCAATGAATTATTATATGCATATAACACTTCTTGATCAATGTCACCCCTTATACATAATCTATAAAATTAGGAAAATTGAGGGAACAGCAGGGTTGGGAAGGATGAGGGAGAAGGATGAAAGCAGCCGGCCTTAAAGGTCTAAATACTGAATGATTACACCTATGTGAAATTCCAGTAAAAGCAGCACTATAGAAACAGAAAAAATTAAGATTTCTCGGGAAAAATAGGTGACTGAAGCTCAGAGAATATAGGGAATAAGAACACCCTGGTGTGTCAGATGTGGCCTTTGACATAAACTACAGATGTCAGTTAAAAATAATGTTTGATATTACAGCATGAAGTTTAACAAGTGTATCACAGTCATGCACAATGTCATTAACAACAGAAACTGTGTTAACAAAGAAGAGGAGGTTAATGGGACTTAGCTACTCCATTTTTCTTTATTCTTAGTTTTTAAATTAGAAAAAGGCTTATAGTGATTGCATTCATTTTCCATATATAATTTTGTATGCATATGGTTATTTGCCATTTAGTTTAGTATGGCATTTAATTAACCAATGAATAAGGGAAAACACAAATAAATCAGCCACACAGTACTTTGTTTTAAATTTTTCTTTGTTGTTATTGTAAAGGTGATATACAGAGGGGTTGCAGCTATATGTCAGGGAAAGAGTACATTTTTTTTTGAATAATGTCACCGCTTTCCCCACACACTCTCTGTTTTTCCCTCCCATCTCCAGCCAACTTGTATCATTCATTTTCAACAGTGTCTAGTGAGTGCCACTGCTGCATTTGTTCACCCTTTGTCCCTGAATTTCTGTGCCACTCTTATACTTCTGAAGACAGATAAACAAACAAATATGACAAAAGGAAAAGAAAACAAAAACACAGACAAAGGGAAAAAAAGCCCTCCTGTTTTCATTTGTTGGAGTTGATTTCGAAAAATAATATTCTATTTGATCAGATGTACATAGTCATTGTGGCTGTGTGATCCTCTCCTAAGAATATCCTTTGGTCTCACTCTGTGAATGCCTAGAGACCTGTATAAGTTATCATGTCCCAGTGTATTTTTTTTCTCTTTTACCATCCAGTGTGCTTACTTATAGATTTAGTTAACACTAATGAGTGAAACTATGTGACTCATGTTTCTTTGGCTCTGACTTACTTTATTTAATACAATTCTTTCCAGTTTTTTTCCATTTCTTTATGGATGGTACAGTATCATTCTTTCTGATGTCTGAGTAGAATTCCATTGCTTATATACACCACATTTTCTTTTTTTTTAATTTTTTATTGTGAAAATACTGTACAGAGGGGTTACAATTACATGGGCAAGATAGTGAGTACATTTCCTATCAAGCATTGTAGCCTCCTCCTTTGTTTACCCTTTCCATCCCTTCCAAGCCTCCCCCCACCCCCCCACCAGAGTTGTAAAGTTCGTTTTCGACATGACAACTTGTACTTCTCATTGTTGCAATGGGTCCTCCTGTATCCTTATTTAAACGACTTGTTTTTCCCCTTCCCCTCCATAAATTATACCGACATCAAATACAGTGAAAGCAGGTGTTATACTGTGGGGGAGGGACATACAAAGCAACAAAGAAATAATCTTATAAATGCGTTAGAAACAAATGCATGAAAGAAAAAAAATTTAAATACATATCTTAGGGTTCATTTTCCTAACATCACCTTATCTGACCTTTTCTGCTTAACTCAGACATATACTAGATATTGCAAATAAGGGAAACCATGGGACCTATGTTTCTTTGGGCTTGGCTTACTTCACTTAATATAATTTTTTCCAAGTCTTTCCATTTCCTAACAAATGGGGCAATGTCATGCTTTCTGATGGAGGCATAGAATTCCATTGTGTATACATACCACATTTTCTTGATCCATTCATCTACTGAGGGGCATCTGGGTTGGTTCCATATCTTAGCTATGGTAAATAATGCTGCAATAAACATAGTTGTGCTGGTAGCTTTAGTGTGGTCTTGTTTGTAAACATTTGGGTAAATGCCCAAAAGTGGGATTGCTGGGTCATAGAAAACTAAAGCTAGATCCTTATATATCACCCTGCACCAGAATCAACTCCAAATGGATCAAAGACCTCGGAGTCAAAGCAGATACTCTGAAAACATTACAGGATGGAATAGGAGAAACCCTAGGTCTCCTTGGCGCAGGCCGAAATTTTCTTAATAGAGACCCGGAAACACAACAAATCAAAGAAAGGTTGGACAAATGGGATTGCATGAAGTTGCAGAGCTTCTGCATGGCAAAGGACATAGCTAGCAAGATCAATAGAAAGCCTACGGATTGGGAGAAGATCTTCACTAGCCATACAATGGACAAGGGTCTCATATCTAAAATATACTTGGAACTCAAAAAATTAAATCCCCCAACAACAAATCTTCAAAGAAAAAAGAAACAACTGCCCGATAAATAAATGGGCTAAAGACTTAAAGAGAAACTTCTCTGAAGAAGAAAGAAGGATGGCAAATAGACACATGAAGAAATGCTCAACCTCCCTAGCCATAAAAGAAATGCAAATCAAAACAACATTGAGATACCACCTCACCCCAGTTAGAATGGCAAAAATCAAGAACTCTAATAACAACAGATGTTGGAAGGGATGTGGACAGAAGAGAACCTTACTTCATTGTTGGTGAGAGTGTAAACTTGTTCAACCACTTTGGAAAGCAGTATGGAGGTTTCTCAAAAGAGTCCACACCACATTTTCTTGATCCATTTGTCCACTAAGGGGCATGTGGGTTGATGTAGTAGTACTGTTGATATTAATCTCTGGATGGTGAACGGGGATATCTCCCAAGTGGTGTATGAGGACCAGGCCTATCCCAATCTGAATGTGATGTTTGCCTCTTACTGATGCTGTGGAAGTTATGATGCCTTATTTCTGTGTTAAAATTCTAGACATACCAAAAAATACTCAAAGACTTCTGCCTTTGTTTAGCCTTTGATGTTTTAAGAAGCTGGTCATCTATTGAATGGGCTGGTGATGATGACCTTTGATGTCTTGTTATCTACTTTGGAAGGTAAATATATAGCAGTTGAAGAGACTGAACCCTAGAAAGCTTTTTGAAAATTCCTCACCAGTGAGCTGCAGAATATGGACTACAACTTACGAGTATGTTTTCACAGGTGCCATGATTCTGCCTCACACTGAGACTTCTACCTTTCCAACAGCCTGCAGTAGAGACACTTGCCCTTCCTTAGACCTTTATCAGTCAGTGGGTTTGTGGTATGTCTAGAAATCGGATATTTTGGCAAATACCAAGGTGATGCAGATTTATGAGTTCAGGAACGTTTGAAAAACTCTGAACCTCCATAAAAGGTAAAGGCACATGAAAAAAAGATAAAGAAAACTGTGGATATATGATTAGCTCCAGAAACACTAATGCCAGAGAACAGAAGTTGGGTTTATGGAAGCAGTGGAACTTGGCACTTTTTTCTAGGCGGTATGTCCTGCTATGACTGAATGAACAGTTCCATAAGGGAGAAGTACTAAGGCAAAGACACATGGATTTATGGCTGAGACACCTCCTTCTTGCCAACTGCAGGAGATCTGGAGGAAGGGGACCAGCACAGCTCCACCATCAGGAGGCTTTTCCTACTGTGATGATAGGGCAAGTAGCCTGACAGACAGCACATAGAGCAATGTGCAGGAATCCACAGCTCAACCAGGGCTCTCTGCTGACTGCCTCCAACATGCACACATAGCAACAACCATGTGTTTTCTGACAAACCCTTCGACTTCAGTGTAAAGGGGTCTCAGTCTTATGGCCAGATGTTAACGAGCAGAGGGATAGATATGTGAGGAGTTGCTTTAGAAAGAAGCTCAAGGCGTTGAGCAAACAGCCAGCAGGACCCTGGCATGTAGGGTCTCAAAGATGCCCTCTGAGGGAAAGAACAAGATAGTTGAGCAAACAAGGGGCAGTATCACAGGGCAGTGTCCTGGGAGCTCATCTGACTTCATCTGTTATGCTCTGCATAACCACCACTGGTTTGTTAGAATTCTTAACCTCTCCATAGACCTTGGGCCTTTTTAAAAAATATCAAGAGCAGGGATCTTGTAACAATCCAGGTGCCCAGGCTTCAGCCCACAACAACCAAGCCAGAAACGCCTGGGATCAGTTCATCAGTCTACTCCAGAGCTGTTCAGGTGATCCTGATGAGGGTTAAAATCTGAGAAACTGTCAGGTGTACTTCATGCTTGCTGAAGATAGTTCTGGCTGTTACTTTTAAACCTATGAGAAAAGGAGGAGAACTAAATCAGAGTGCATCGTATGCATGAATAAAATATCATGAAGAAACTCAATTCTTTTTTTTTTTATCTTTTCTTTCTTTTTTTTTAAAATTTTATTTTATTTTATTTGAGAGCATACTGTACAGAGGGGTTACAATTACATGGGCAGGATAATGCATACATTTCTTACCAAGCATTGCAGCCTCCTCCTTTGTTTACCCTTCACCTCCCTTCCCAGCCTCCCCCCCCCCCCCCACCCAATCCTTCCCCCCCCCACACACCGACATTGTAAAGCTCGAGAAACTCAATTCTTAAAATGTATGAAAGCAAAAAAAGAAGTGGGTAAGGAGGGAGGATTAAAAAGCGGTAATACAGAGGGTGAATATGATCAAAGCATATTATTTACATATTCACAATAATCCTACACATTGCACAATGAATATGTACTAATAAATCTGGATATCCTATTAGGAAACTATTATAGAAGGTTTTACATAAGACAAAATACTGGAATTTAAAGTCATATATTTCCTAAGAGCCTTATTTAAATAATAGGTTACAATCTTGGCTGCTTATTAGAGTAATCCTAGAAAATGAAGGAGGAGGAGGAAGAGAAGAGGATGGGGAGGAAGATGAGGAAGGGGAAGAAGAGAAAAAGAAAAGGAGGAGGAAAGGGTCAAGGATAGGGACAGAAAGGGTGGGAAAGGAAGAGGGAGGGGAAGAAGAAAAAGGAGTGAAAAAATTGCTAATGGTTCATGCCTGTAATCCTAACAAATCTGGAGGTTGTGGTCTGAGAACTGCAGCTTGAAGCCAGCCTGAGTCTGTGGGACTCTTCATTACACCACTAAAAATCCAGGAGTGGAACTGTGGCTCAAGTGGTAGAGCACTAGCCTTCAGGAGCAAAAGAAGCTCAGAGACAGCATCCATGCCCTGAGTTCAAGCCTTAGGACTAGAACAAAAGAATCGAAAGAAAGAAAATCATGACACCAATCAGAACACCGAACATATTCTCAGGGTATGGGGCTGCTGAATTGATGTGAATAGATACCCAAGCCCTAAGGCACAATGTGTAGATCCAGGATGCTCCTCTCAGGAGTTCTACTGTGCTGAGTAATGTGAAGGGAGTTGAATGGTCATTTTGTCCAGGGAACCTCTTTGTGGGCTTTGCTTACACAAAACAAATGCTTATTTTCTTATTTAGGATTTTTAGACCCTTGAAATTGAATATATAATACATGCGCCACCCCCTGTGGGCTAAAGATAAAGTCTGGGAGCACCACAGCATTATAAAAGCCATTCTGAATTGTTACCAGAGTAATGGGGTTGTTGCCTGACCATGGGGATTCGTATGCCTTTGGAACACATTTGCAGGAGAAATGTGCAAATAGAAAAATCTATGAGGTTTTAAACAGCATAATGGAGCAGAACCGGTGGGAGAAGACAAGTCCAAATGATGATAGGAAAGTTAATAGTAAAGAGTGTTCCTCGGGCTGGGAAGGGGGCTTAGTGGTAAAGCGCTTTCCTTGCATGCATGAGGCCCTAGGTTCGATTCCACAGCACCACATAAGCAGAAAAAAAAAAGCTGGACGTGGCGCTGTGGCTCAAGTGGTAGAGCACTAGCCTTGAGCTCAAGAGCTGAGGGACAGCGCCCAGGCCCAGAGTTCAGGCCCACGATTGGACCCCCCACTTCCCCCAAAAAAGAGTATTCTGAGATTTAAAATGGGCACAAGGACTTTCAAGAATTAGACTGCAGGTTATGCATGTTTTGTCCTTGTCCTGACATTTTGCAGGAGCCTAGCCTTATTTTTCAAATTCTTTCTGAGGCAGGATCTTGCTATGTAGTCTAGACTGGGCTCAAACTTAAGATCTTCCTGTCTCAGACTCCCAAGGGCTGGAATTATAGGCATCTATAATTCTGCCTAGCTCAGAAAGCTAATCATTTTTTTGTGTGTTTTATTTTTTTTATTGTGAAAATACTGTACAAAGGGGTTACAATCACATGGGCAAGATAATGAGTACATTTCTTATCAAGCATTGTTGCTTCCTCCTTTGTTTCCCCTTCCCATCCCTTCCCATACCCCACCAAAGTTGGAAAGTTCATTTTTCGACGTAATCTTAAAAGTGATAGACTAGGGCTGAGAAAGTAGCTCAGTGATAGAGTGCTTGTCTTGCATGTATGAGGCCCTGGGTTCGATTCCTCAGCACCACATAAGTAGAAAAAGCCACAAGTGATACTGTGGCTCAAGTGGTAGAGCACTAGTCTTGTGCTGAAGAGATGAGGGACAGTGCCAAAGCCCAGAGTTCAGGCCCCACAACCAAACAAAAAGTGATAGACTAATTTATTTGGTGGAAGAAATTTCAAAACAGTCCAACACTGAGGCTTTGTGGTGTTTATTGATGGCAGTTTGAGAATTAGGAGGAAAAGATTTGAAAAAGGATCTTGACAAGAAAAAGTTAAGGTTGCAGCCAGAGAGGATGCAGTTGTTAGAGAGATTAGTTTGACACAGCTAAGTAGAAATTAGATACTTCCCACTGGGGTTAGAGGGAAGCTTTCTCAGGTAGTAGCAAGAACTCAGCCACTGCAGCCTACAAGGGGTTAAAAGTGTAAACAATTGAAAGCCTTTCTCTTCAGAAGAGAGTGTTGCCAGCACACCCTCTCTTCAAAACCTCCTGTGTTCCTTCCTAATTTCGATGTGCAGTGATTAGACATGTATCTATGCATATACTTCTTGAGCTGGTCACAGGCCTGGGTGTAATCCTTGGGGAGCTAGTTTTGCAGCCAAGCAGAATGCAAGAGTTGTGGTATCATGGAGGCTTCCATTCAGATTTCAAGTGAAGGTCTGAGAGGCCAGACAATATGTAGCAGGGGCATGCATGATATGTGAGACTGTGAATTGTGCAGGATGTTGGAATCTCCAAGAATGTGGAAAGTCACAGTCAAGCAATGGAACTCAAGACCGATGGTATTAGGTAACAACCATCTAGGACACAGTGGAGGGATTCCCAGGATACTTTGGATACTGCACATGGACCTATAGGATTTGGCATTTTTCTGTTTGGGGTTTCAGTCTTGCTTTGGTCCCATCTCTCCTTTCTATGGCCCTGTTTCTCCCTTTTAGAATAGCAATGTGTACTTTATGCCATTGTATTTTAGGCATACATAACTTGTTTTGATACTAAAAATTTGAATTTGTTTTGAGCCCCAGAATTGCTTTTAACTTGGATGTTTGTGTGTGTATGTGTGCATGTGAGTATGGGTACTGGTACTTAGGCTAGAGCTCAGAGCCTGGACACTGTCCCCAGGGTTTTCTACTCAAGGCTGACACTATCACTAGAGCCACAGCTCCACTTCTTGCTTTTTTTTTTTTTTTTGCTGGTTAACTGGAAATGAGATTTTTATGGACTTTCTTGCTTTGAATCATGCTTTAGATCTCAGCCTTCTGAGTAGTTAGAAGTACAGGTATGAGCTATGGGCGCCTGGCTTGAACTTGAACTTTTTTTTCCAGTCTTGGGACTTGAACTCAAGGTCTAGACACTGTCCCTGAGCTTCTTTTGCTCAAGGCTAGCACTCTAACTTGAGCCACAGCACCACTTCTGGCTTTTTCTGTTTATGTGGTACTGAGCAATCGAACCCAGGACTTCATTCATGCTAGGCAAGCACTCTACCACTAAGCCACATTCCCAGCCCCTGAACTTGAACTTTAGAACAATGGCAAAACTGTTAAGATTTTCAGTACACTTAGTGAAGGACTGAGTGCATTTTGTATTATGACATGGATATTCGAATTTTAGAGGCTGAGATAGAATGTATAATTTCAGGAGACTTGTTTTGGTATCAAGTTGCCAAGGAGTACACTTGTGATGGTTAATCTTGATTGGGAGGTGTCTAAGAAGTTAGTACACTTGTGGGTCTTTCTAGAGAGTGTTTCTAGAGAGGATTAACTAAGGATAAGGGCATGCTATCATTCAGGGTGCTATCATCTAATAGCTGGGGCAGGGGAAGAGGGGTAACTGGAATAAAAGAAAAAAAAAAGAAGAGAAGGAAAAAAAAAGAAGAGAGGCCACAAGTGCTGGCATATTCTTTCTTTCTTTCTTTCTTTCTTTCTTTCTTTCTTTCTTTCTTTCTTTCTTTCTTTCTTTCTTTCTTTCTTTCTGTCTGTCTTTCCTTCCTTCTTTCTTTCTTTCTTTCTTTCTTTCTTTCTTTCTTTCTTTCTTTCTTTCTTTCTTTCTTTCTTTCTTTCTGTCTGTCTGTCTTTCCTTCCTTCTTTCTTTCTTTCTTTCTGTCTGTCTTTCCTTCCTTCCTTCTTTCTTTCTTTCTTTCTTACTTTCTTTCTTTCTTTCTTTCTTTCTTTCTTTCTTTCTTTCTTTCTTTCTTTCTTTCTTTCTTTCTTTCTTTCTTTCTTTCTTCCTTCCTTCCTTCCTTCCTTCCTTCCTTCCTTCCTTCCTTCCTTCCTTCCTTCCTTCCTTCCTTCCTTCCTTCCTTCCTTCCTTCCTTCCTTCCTTCCTTCCTTCCTTCTTTCTTCTTTCTTTCTTTCTTTCTTTCTTTCTTTCTTTCTTTCTTTCTTTCTTTCTTTCTTTCTTTCTTTCTTTCTTTCTTTTTCTTTCTTTCTTGTTAGGCATTCCATCACAATGATAAGACAGCTAGCACAGGAACCAAAAATATTCTAAGTATTGAAGTGTTGGTGGGGTTCCCCAGGCACCAACAGCTTACTCCATTGTAGGAGCTGCTGGCCGGTGGCCCTGTTCATCAAGGAGCTGTGGGAAGCTATTTAAGGAGTACATGCTGGCCCAAGTCTCCCTGAGAACAGAGGCTCCCTTCAGGAAGGAATCCCACCCCCACCCCCCGAGTGTTTTATCCCATCTTTTCTGAGGCCAAACTTTCGCAAACACAGAAAGCTGAGTAGGAAGACTAGAATATGACTGTCATTTTATAGAATGTATTTTCCTTTAGACATTTTCTCTCTTCCAAACCTCCCTGTGTACCTCTCTATTTTGAGGGTTTTTTGTCATCAGAAATGCATTTCTTAATTTACTAATGAATGCTTTGAGGTCCTGCTCTAATACCGTGCTGTAATATGGATGGTAGCCACCTTGCTTAAGTTCCTGCTGTCATGGAGCATTCATTCTAGGGGACAAATGAACAATACTCCAATAACTATAGAAAGAACAAGATAAATGTCTATGGTGGTAAATGCATTGAGAAATTGAAATAAAGTAACTAGGAGTGAGGGGTATTAATTCATATTAGAAATTAGCACAGTATTTATGAGGAGACAAATCTTAAACTGAAGAAACCATCCATAAGCCAGGGACCAGTGGCTCATATCTGTAAGCCCAGCTACAGAATTGGGGCATGAAGTCAACCTGAAATGAAGTATCTGAGACACTCCATCTCAAGTTAACTAGCAAAGTACTGGACTAGAAGTATGATTGAAAAAGAAGAACCTAACCATGTGTGGAACTGAGGGGAGTGTACAATACCAGCCAAGTGCAAAGGCAGGAAAGAAATTGACATGTTTAAGGAACAGAGATAGATTGTTTGGAGCATGGTGAGCAACAAGGAGGGTAGAGATGGAATAGGAGAGGTTACCCAGTCACCTTAATTCTTGTATGCCATGACATCATACATATTATTTTAGGAAGCCACATTAGGATTTCATTTTAGGGTAGGCTGAAGAAGTTAGTATCAATATGTAATTTATATTTTAGAAAGGTCGCCCTGGCAGGGTATAGAGAGTATTTTCATGGAAAGGTACTGGACTAGAACAATTACTTAGGCCACTGCAGTATGATAGTTAAACGGCCATGTAGTTGGGAGCAGCTACATGAAACGCTGATGAATTTGAGAAGTAGTTTGAAGGTAAAATTCATGTTTTTCAGGATTGGAGGTGTGAGGATAAGGAAAGAAAATTATCAAAGAAGATTTATTTATTTTAGAACTAGCTGTTCAGTGAGATGGAGGAACTTGGGGTGTAGTGTGATTTTCATGTGCTATGTGTGCACACACACACCTATGTGTGTGTATGTGTATGTGTGTGTTTATGTTAGTGAGAGACAGAAAGAGAGATGGAGACAAAAAGAGGAATAGAGACACAAACACAGAGGGCCAGATACACAGATTTAAAGAAAGATAACGAAAGACAGAGAGATAGAAACAGAAACAGAGATGGGGAAAGGGGTAGACGATGAGTTGAATTCTATTAGATTGCATTGAATTTCCACTGCCTTTAATCACCTAAGATCTGTCTCTATGAGTTTGGCATGCAGACGAGTGGTTGTTGTGAACATATCAATCATCAGCATGGTTATCTGTTTTGGGGAGAACATAGAGAGTTTAAAAGAAAACTGCTCATGTTCTGGAGCTGATCTCAGGGTACAGTCCAGCAGTCAGAAGTCCAGCAAAGAAGAAGAGTCAGCCAGGAAGACCAATGAGGGGTCAGTGTGGTCAGAGGGCAGCCAGAAAAGTACAATGTCATCACAGAAATCTAAGAGGAGGGAATTGTCCAAGAAGGAGGTGCTGTTCAATGAGGCTGAGTGAAAAGAATAAGAACAGAAGAGTGACTGCTGCCCTCAACAATGGGGAGCTCACTAGTAGACCCGAAAGGAGTGTTATCCTAAAATTAGAGTAGTTTGAGAAAAAAAAAGAAATAGGACATGGATATTGGAAAAAATAAAGGCAGGCACTAGAACTGACTCTTTGAAGGTGTTAAGAAGGGAACAGAGGGGCCATTGGCTGGAGGAGGAAAGGGGATGAAAAGCATTTCTCTTCAGGATGGGAGATACTGGAGCATGTTGTGTGCTGATGGAAAAAGTCCACTAGAGGAGAAACATGACGATGCTCAGACAAGACAAATGACGAGGGGGAAGAAAAGGCAGTGCATCCTTGAATCCCAAGCAAAGGCAGTCTGTGTGACAGGTGGTAAAACATGAATAAGTTTCTGTTTCAATTTTTCTATTTCTCTAGTGATCTATTAGAAAAAAACATAACCTGAGAGGTGTGAATGCAGGTTGATGACTTTTCATTGGTTCAATCGGTACAGAAAGTGTACATCAGGATACAGGCATTTTGCTTTATCTTGAGAATTGACACAAGTGGTTTTTTTTCTTGTTTTTAATCAGGTGGGGTGAGGATAATTTGAGGGGGGAGCATAAGGCCCTCAGGCCGGAGAGCAACCCACCTGACTGCTGCTTTGTGAAGCACTGGCACTGAAGATCTTAGCTTAACTATCAACCTGGGTTGATAGCCTGCTCTGTCATGTTCTGCAGGAGGATATTTAAGGATCATTGTAACCTCCAAGCAAAACAGGGGAAAGTTGACCTTGACGGGGACTTGACAATGTTGATAGCTACATCTCTAGTTCAAGCAAGGGTCTGAATGCCCGGAGGATGGTCAGAAATGTTAGCCTAGAGAGGTGAGAGGAACTGGCTTGGATTCCAAAGATAGATGTGGTTCTAATAAGATATAGACTAATGGATTTGGGAGAGAGGAGTGAAGAATAGGGAGAATTCTCTGGGTGAGTAGAACAAATGGAAGGAGACTTCTTCACTTGATAATTTTTTGAGGCAATGTCTTCCTGTGTAGCCCGGGTTGACCTCTAATTTGTGATCTTCCTGCCTCAACCTCCTGAGTGCTGGGGTTACAATGCTCAACTGAAAGGGTGATTTATTTTAAAGGATGTTTAGCAAAGTCATAAGATAAAGAAAGAAGAATTTCGAGGATGCTAAATTGTTTCAGATAGAAAAGAGGCAGGACTTCTGTTTTAGGATGAGTTGGGGAAGTAGGAGAGCAAGTTTAGAGAGCAGGAGTCAGAATGAAGTCAGAGAATGAGCTCAGTTAGAAGAATCTAGCTAGGAGATAGAGAAGAGTTCCTGGATTGTCTCCTAGGGTCTGAGAGGATGCTGACCATACTTGCCATGGAAAAGGCTTACAGGCTTATGAGCTCATTAGGCTGGGCCCGTTAGCCTGTGATCGAAAGGCATGGTTAGCTATTCAGTACCATCTGAACTTGAAATCTAAGTTTGTGAAGAATCAGCCAAATTCAAAAAGATGTCTCAGGATGGCCATAAATCTTACAGCTGGGATATACCCAGCAGCCCCATGGTGACACTAAAGCTAAATTGTACATCAAGTCTTTAGCCTGAAAGACTATGATTTTTCCATCTCAGACAGGTTTCATTAAAGGTCACTTGGCAACTCTGGACTATGATTTTCATACCCCCATAGCCAGCAGCTCCTGCTCATTTCCATCTCTCATTGCTCTCCATTTTGGCTTTAGGCTGAAAGTTAGGAAGATGGGAAAAATGACTGTTCCTGTGGCACTTGGTTGCTTGGTGGTTTTTTTATAAAGTTTTTTTTATTATAAAAGTGATAGATGGTTATTAGAAAAGTGAAGAAAGTATTAAAAAATGGAAGGTAAAAGTGTTCCCTACTCAATCCTCCTACCAAACTCAGCTATTGTTAAAGTTTCAGTATTTTCCTTCTAGTATACAATAGTATAGTTTTCTACTGGGAGAGAAGAGCTTACGAGATACATGGTTAATGTTGCCTGGATTTTTCGTTTAAACATTATGTTATAAATACTTTCCAAATGAGCATCTTATTTTAAATTTATAGTCTCAAAAATATTGAAAACAAATTGTAATGATATAAAAATTCAGCAATTGTTATTTTACCATTTACCTTTATGTTTTAATATTATGTTTTAAATCATTTGAAGTCAAAATAAAGGTTTTATGATTCTTATTCTTGACTATGTTGGCACATATCTCCCAGGAGCAAAGATATATTTTTTGTTATTTCTATTTTTTGTGTGTGTTTTCCTGGTCCCAGGGCTTGAAGTCAGAACCTGGGCATTGTCCTTGAGTGTTTTTGCTCAAGGCTAACATTCTACCACTTGACTCAGCTTCCCTTCCGGCTTTTTGGTAGTTAATTGGATATGAGTCTCACAAACTTTAAGGAAGGTTCTTTATTCAAATTTTTCTTGTTGTTTCAAACAATGTCTTTTATAAACATACATTTCTAAGCCAGATTCTATTAGGGATGGGTGCTGAATTTAGTTGACATGTCTCATTGGTCATGTGTAGACTGGAAGGATTCTTTACTTGCCTTGACTTGCATGAATTAATACTTTTTCTGAGTAGAGGCTGTCATCTGGTACTTGTCTAATTATTTCTTCATGAAAGTATTAATTTATGTGTATATTACAATTACTGGATGTATACAGAAGAGTTTACAGCTAATCATCCTGGCCACTTCCAATTATTTTTAGATTGTAAATAATATTGTGACACATTTTTAATTTTTGAGAATTTAGGGAATGTTTCTTTAAATGAAGGTCTCAATGTAAAAAATCATAGGATCAACATATATGGGCATTTGCCTTTGATAACTTGTTAAATTTCTTTTTTGAAGAATCATGCGGGCCTACAAACATGCTGGGAAATGCCTGATTGAGAGTCTTGTTTGAAATAAGCTATGAACTTCGCATTGTTTAAAATTCTTTTTCTTTTTGGTATTCTGCTGACTTTTATTTTCTAGACATGAAACTTATAGCCTTCTTCCTTGATCTCAGTACTGTTGGCTATTCTTTCCCTTGAATTCTAAATATTCAAATTGCTGTTGAACTCACAAAATGTGATTGTATTACAGAGTTTGGAAGAAACTAGAGTGTAATCTGTCTGTTCAACCTTCCTAGAGAAATAAATGTTCTTCTTAGGGCCAGATGAGCTCTGTTAAAAAAGATTTGGATCTGGTTTTCTTGAAACCCTCTATAACACAGAGATTTGGTTCTATACTACTGTCTATCTACCCTTTTTTTCCCCCAGTCCCATTGTAGGCAGTGTGGGTTAAAGGGCTAATTCTAACCAATGAACCCTGAGGTTGTAAGGTACTCTGAGGTACTGCCTCTGTGAAAGAGTCTTTAAGAGACAGTATGCAATTCTCTTCTCCATGTCTCCAGTTGTGTTCTCCTGTGTCTCACACTGGATGTAGAGAAGATGTAGTATGTTCTTTACTGAGTTTCTATTTGGAAGATGCTGCCTGGAAATTGGCAGACAATTATTGAGGATTTAGAGATTAGCCACTAGCTGGTTATAAACACAAGGAGAAAATGAGGGGAGATATCTTCTTTCTCTGATTTCAAGGTCTGCTCTAAAGAATAGGTGTAAAGGAAGTAGAATGTGGAGGTGTGGCTCCTGGTAGAACACCAGTCTTGAGCAAAAATGTCAAGGAAAAAAATGAGAGGCCTTGAGTTTAAGACCCAGGATCAACATACCAAAAGAGAAAAAAAGCAGCAGGTATGAAGAAGAGAATGAAATTCATAACTCAAGCATGTGCTATTACCTATTGTGGAAGTTACAAAATAACATCTTGAGTTGAAATAGGTACTGTTAGGTTCACTTAGCCATGGTGCCTCCATCTTGAGTGCCCTTCCCTGCCCCCAGTATTTTGCGTACCTTTAGCTATAATAATCAAAACACTCTATTGCACTTTTTGGCTGTGGCCCATTAAGCACCATAGCTGGTCCAACCACATGCAACATCCTTGTCCCAAATGCAATCTACATCCTTAGTTACCCTATAGACACCCTGCAGGCTACATTCCAACCTATTTCCTTATACCCACTGATCCACAGCCCTTCCCCCATGCCTTTCCAGTGACCCACTTGCCCCTTCTCTTTAAAACCTTGCCGTGGACTTAACTTTTGGCTGGTTTTGCTCCCAGATAAACCTGTGCTGTCATTGAGTTGTCTCTTTGCATTCCCTATACCCATTTGCATCCAAACTTGGGACAGGGTGTAGGTTCAATTTTTGTTTGTCTCTCTCTGAGAGAGCAGCCCAGGCTTGAGCAGGATGTGAGTCATCTTGTCCTCTGTTCATCTTTCCCTCTCCTTCTTTCCCTTTAGCTAGTCTCATTTCCGCCAAATTCAGTCTCCCATTATGTCTGTCTCTCTTGCGTTCATTGTCTTCCCCTGCCTTCACAACTCAGTCAGGGACCACACTCCATTTTGGGACCCACCATTTAATATAGGCCTTCATTTCTAATGAGTCTTCTTTTTGTTCTCTTTTTGAGTTTCTCTTTTTGCTTTCCTCTAAGTAGGAAGGGTCTAGGATTCTAAAACCAGCCCTGTTGTCATGTAAGAGGGACCCTGAGGACTTCCACCCCTGGGGTGAGGGGTGGTCAGAGGTGACCTGCTTCCTCGCAGAGCTACCTGGAAGTGCAGGCCCACAGCTACGTTGAACTGATGGACAGTTGGGATGCTCCAGCTGCTCTGAACAGTGTGTCCATCCAGAAGCACTGCTTAGACAGGTCTTCTGCCTCATGGCATGCTGTCTCTGACTCAGAGGTGGGGAAGTAAAGTTACCAACCTCCGAAAAGGACCTTATATGCTCACGGAGGGACACTCTGATAGGAAATGTCATAAAAACGAGCAAAAACTCTTTGATAATAGAAAGTCTACATGACTCATCTTTACTGCAACATCATCTGGCAGCAATGCAAATTGGACAATGACTCAATATCGATTAAACAGGACATTTTTGATTTCCAAATTCAATACGATCTTGAAAACTTTCTCTAACACAATGGGAAAAGGTTGCAATTCCATATCTTCAAGCCTATGTCTATCTCTACTCTAGGCCATCTTCTGTTAATCTTGTCTTCTGTCAATAAATCCTTCTGCTTAATGGGAAAAAAAGGGCTCCACCTATCACACCTCCCTAAAAATCTTTCTTGGACTTTGATCTTGCTCAGGCTCACTTGATTTTCTCTTATAGGATTCCTGAGCACCAACTCCTCTTCTTCTTCAACACAAATTCCTGTCTATAGCCTCACACACACTTACCATCTTCCTCAACCTCTGCCTTGGCTCCCATTTTCCCTCTTTGAGAAGCTGGTAGTCAGCTGAGGGTCTCAGTTAGCTGAGTTGATGTCTCTTTTTCTTCGGACAATTTGCCTTATTTGTTTCCCCCACTTCAGTTTTCCCAGATGACCAAGTCCTTGGCATTCCTGCAATGCCCCCTCTCTCATTCTCAATACCACAATCCAATCGAGCAACATATATTCTACCCATGTTAGCTGCAGTTGTGGGTTATGGGCGCGGGGTGGGGGGGGTGCGGCACAGATATAGTGAGCAACGTCACCCCAGAAATAAACTATCGTACTTTCTCGACGGTTATAGAACTTTCTCAACTGTGTTTCAAGCATTGAGTGTTCACCTCAATAACTGGTATCCAGAGACGGATATACTCCCTTGCAGCTGTAGTGCTTCAAAACCACAGAGGGTTGAGCAAACAGCAGAGCAGGGTGGAATATATGTACTGTTCTTACAAGAAGAATGTTGATGCTATGTAAATAAGGCTTGCATAGTTCCAGAGGCAAACAGTTAACTCCTGGGGCTGATGATCTTCCTTCTCTAGTTGGCTCCCTTGGTTGGTACCAATCTAGGGGCCTACTCTTACTCTCCCTAATATAGATGTTTGGCTTATGCATTACTAATCTTGTTACATTTTCTTCCTCTGATGCTTTGATTCTTTTTTAAAAAAATGACTCAAAAATATGCAGATGACGTTCATCTCTTCACGTGATCACTACCAGCTGATACTCTAGCTACTGGAAATGAATGTAACTGACCATATCTCCTGCTTTTAACCCTACTACCCCACCTTAGGTCACGCCTCTCCTCCATAGGAAGAATCCAGAAGAGCCCTTGCACCCCTGCATCTACCCCTCCCCATTTCTTTTAACAATAAGAACAAAAAGCAGAAACGTCAGATTTGCTTGACCATGATGCTCCCATCATGAGGCCTTTGGCAGTACTTTCTTTGTTATTAGCTATGACCCAGTTAGATCACATCTGGTCCCACCACAAGTGATGCCTATGTCACTCCCATGAAAATCTTGTTTTAGGCCAGACCCCAACTCCCTTCCCTTCACCCACTGATCCACAGCTTCCCCTCCCCTATGTCTTTCAAATGACCCACTTGTCTTCTGAAACTCTGCCATCTGTTAGTGTGTTAGTGACTGTAATCTCTAGCTTTTGGATGATCCTCCCCTGCCTCGTGTTCCCCTCCCCCTCCCCCCCTCCACCCCTCCTCCCCCCGCATAAACTTGTGCTGGCAATGAGCCATCTCTTTGCCTATCTGATGAATCTTTTAAGTTTTACAATCATTGTCTCATTTTTACAGAAAAGGAAACTGAGGCTAAAGACTTATCCAGAGACCTGAATATTCTCTTCCCTAGTAGAAAAATTTTAAGGGCAGAATACCATCTGTGATAGAAATAGGTAAATAAGTAGAGACATTCTACTTCATTCTAAGAAAATCCCTGGGCAAGGCCTGCCATTACCTTTATTTATTTGTTATTTTAATTTTTGAAGGAAGAAAGTTCATGAAAAGATGACAGCACTATTAAACCACAAGAATCATGCTTCTTATTTACTTCAAAGGGTCCACCTTCTATTCTCAGGTGCTGCCTGGCGGGGGGGGGGGGGGGGGGGTGGGGGGTGGGAGGCAGGGAAATGAAGCCTGGCCTTTCACATCTTGTAGCAAATTGAAAAATTTACCAGTTTTATTTCTGACGATGTATTTTCTAACCCTAGGCAATTCATATATCCATGCTTCACAAAAATTATCACCTGTTTTTCTTCTCTCAAAAAAAAAAAGACCAGGATCTTTCTCTGCCTTTGTAAGCATTTTAAAATAGTGTTCTTCATTTATTATGAGGAATATACAATGAAGAGCATCATCCTTTTTCCTCCTTTTTTTTGCTCAGTCTCTAAGGTAAAAGGTAAGAAATTTCCCTCCTTCCTTTTATAGTGCAATGCTGCAAAAGTTCTTTCTAAAGTGCTGAGCTTGCGCTGAGCTGACCATTTAATATCACAAGTCTCTCAGATGCACTGCACCTGCAGCCAGTGTCTCAGGAGCACACCCAGCAGGAGATGCTCACAGAACGTTTGTCACCATCTTCTCTTCCCTGTTCGTTAATGGAATGCCTCTTCTCGCCTATTTCTAACATAACTGAGGAAAATACTGGCAGCACACTCCAAAGGAGTATGCTAAAAACAGCATAAACTGATTATCTTCTAATTCTTTAGATCAAAAGATTGAAATGGGCAGGTGCCAGTGGTTCATACCTGTAATCCTAGATATTCAAGAGGCTTAGATTGAGCTTCAAATCTAGCAGGAGCAGAAAAGTCTATGATATTTTATCTCCATTCAACCACCAAAAGACCAGAAGTAGAGCTATGGCTTAAGTGGCATAGCACCAGCCTTGAGCAAAAAGGTGAAAATAGCCACAGACTCAGTTCAGACTCCAATATTGAGGGAAAAAGGAAATGAGACTCACTGAGCTAAAAATCAAAATATTGTCAGGGCCACAATGTCTTCTGGTAGATAGAGTGTGGCAGGGAAAGTTACCTGTATTTCTTGGCTTATGTGATGCTCCATATTCAAATCCAGCACACATCAGTCAAGTTTTTCTCCTGATGGTTCACTCTGTAACTCTTTCTTCATTTTGAAGGGCCATTGTAAATACTTTTGAGCTGCCTGGCTATTCTGTGAGAAGCTTTGCTTAAGTCCATTTTATTAATAATCTTAATTTCTTAATTCCCTTTTTCCATGTTGCTTAACATACATACATATATATACACATACATATATACATATGTGTATATACATATGTATGTATATATATATATATATATATATATATATATATTCACTGGTTCCAAGGATTAGGATGTAAATCTCAACATGAAGCTATTGTTTCATATTCTCTTACTTCATTGAGATCACACACACACACGTGTGTGTGTGTGTGTGTGTGTGTGTGTGTGTGTGTGTGTGTGTGTGTGTGTGTGTTAGTTCTGGAGCTTGAACTCAGTCCCTGAGCTTTTCTCTCAAGTCTAGCACTCTACTTACCACTTAAGACATAGTTTCAATTCTGGCTATTTTGGTTGTTAATTGGAGATGAGTCTCAGGGACTTTCCTGCCCTGGCTGGCTTTGAACCATAATCCTCAGGTCTGAGCTTCCTAAGTAGCTAGGATTACAATCATGCGCTATAGATGCTTGGGTTACTTAATAGAGTTTTATAGTGGTTAAGTAAATTAATATTCATGAATGATTTGGCACTAATAAACATTATATATTGGCTATCTAGTTGTGTCTTTGCAATGAAGTCAAGACTATCAGTGTTACTGTAGGGCTACGTTTGACAGTGAGAGATCCTGATAAAGGGCCAAATGCCTTTCTATACTTGGTCCTCTGGATTGGAGTTCTATATTTGACAGGCAGATCTCTAGGCATCTTCAGGCCTTTCTTTTCAGGCATGGGTTTTCCCTACAGTGCTTACTACATGGGGAAAAAAGACACACAAGGAGGCAAGTCCATTTCCTGAAGTGGAAGGGATTTACTGATGCTGATAATACTTGGGAACCTGAAGAACATTTAGATTGTCCAGAAGTAATTGAAGCATTTCTCAATTCTCAAAAAGCTGGTAAAAAAAAAAGTATGGTACAAAAAGAAAATCTTTATCGGACAGTGAATCTGATGATAGCAAATCAAAGAAGAAAAGAGATACTGCCAACAAGCCAAGGGGCTTTGCCAGGGGTCTAGATCCTGAACGAATAGTTGGTGCCACAGACAGCACTGGAGAATTAATGTTTCTCATGAAATGGAAAAATTCAGATGAAGCTAACTTGGTGTTCACAAAAGAGGTGAATATGAAATGTCCTCAGATTGTAATTGCTTTATATAAAGAGAGAGTAACTTGGCATTCTTGTCCAGAAGATGAAGCTCAATAATTGTTTGCATTGTTTTTTATATATATATATATATATATATACACATTTATACATATATATATATAATCTGAATCTTATACACATATATAAAATCTGAATCTTGGTTTCTGAATTAATGCTGTGAAATAATAACGACATTCTAAAGAAAATAAAATTTGATAATGGTTTTGAAGGTAGTATTGGAGGAGTTGTTGAGTTTTTTGGTTTGTTTCCTCAATAGCACTGGTTACTTTGAACAAATATAATAAAGGCTTTCTGAAGTTGTTTCCTTTATCAGAAAAGAATATTTAATTCCATAGTGTATTTCCTCTGCATTCAGGAACAGGTTATGTTTTTTTAATATTAGGCAATATTTTTTGGTCATTAATCAAAACAGCTTGTCTTTAACTGCTATGTTAAAGGACCATTCTGAATTTTTTTTGTTTGTGTGTAAACAAAATACATAGGTAGTTTTTTGTTTTGGAAGTTTTGCTTGTTTAGAGGTGTTGGGCATCAGACCTAGAGCCTTGCATAAATAGGCAAATTATGTTGTATCACTGAGTTACATCCCAGGCCCTTGTTTTAGTTTTTTTTTTGAGATAGGGTCACTAGGCAGCTCAGACTGGCCTTGAACTTACTAGGTAACCAGGCTAGTTTCAAACTTTAGGTTCTCCTGCCTCTGCCATAGATATACAAATGCAATATGTTTGCAAAACTTATTGAAAGGAAAAAAATTATCACTACCAACAACTTCCCTCATCCAGATGAGAAAATTAGACAAATTTTGATTTCCTTTCATTAAATGTTACTGTAGTGAGCATTCCTTAACAAAATATTGGAATCTGTATACTAAAAGTTCATGGGTCATGATCTAAGACTCAGCTCATGGAAATGTAAACTCAACTGATTAGAGATTTTGACTATTTAGGACCTGCTGGCCTATATGATCAAAATTTTATAATTATTGACCTGCATGCTTTTCTTTACCACAACTCATTCCTTACATGTAAGCTCAGTTTTTTTCAGTATTGGATTACTGGTTCCACAAAAGCCAGAGAAACAACTTTGTAGTAATCAGAATGTGACCCAACTGTTTATTGTTTACTTTATTGCAAATAATGGTGAAGAGTGGTCAATAAATAGTTTTATATTCCTTTAACAAAAAGATTGCTTGGAGGTGGGGGGGTGTAGTTGAGGATGTGGGAGGGAAGGGAAGGAAGGGAAAACAAAGGAGGAGGCAACAATGCTGGATAAGAAATGTACTCATTACCTTGCTCATGTAACTGTAACTCCTCTGTACAAGTATTTTCACAATAAAAAACTTAATTAAAAAAAACTGCTTGGAGAACTATGCTATCTTCTTTCAGATCATAAGGAATCCATAAGGATTCTTGAACCAGATTTTTTTTTTTTAAATATGGAGAACTGTTTGGAAAGCAGAGCATAGACCCCATTTCTGAGTCCTCTTCACCTGTGTCTCTGGCAGGTGAGAAGTTCTTTAGAAACCTCAGACCATCTTGCAGATTCGAGAGCTGAAAGGATTTGTACTTCATGTCTAGAAACCTGATGAGCCTTGTTTGAGGATGATTAGGAGGCTGGCCTAACTCAGGAGGGGCCTTGGCTTGGGACTAAGAGTTTAGTGGTTCTTCATAGTGGATCTCTGATCAGGTAAACATTTAAGGCCTCTTGTGCCATCACCCAGCCTTCCTATCTGGCCACATGTCCCATCACATGCCCTACTTACTCCTAATAAGTTACTGATGCTCTCCACCAGCTGAACCATTACTGTGATCTTGCATTTTCAGTCCCTTCTGCCTGCTTTCCTTATTCCTTATCTCGTTAAAATATCGATTCTTCCTTTGAGGTCTACTTGATTTATGGTCTCCTCTGTGAAGAGCTTCCTATTCATCAGTGCCATTAATCATTTTTCCTCTGTGTTCCCCATGTACCTAGCACCGACCTCTATTCAACGAAATTCAACAGGTAGATATTGAGTACTTACTATGTTCCAGACACGCTGCTCACCACAAAGAGTGGACAAAGCAGACAGGGCTCAATCTCAAGGCCCTTCATTGTAGTTATTACGAGCCAATCACTGGGGCTGGGAAGGTGGCTCAGTGGTAGAGCATTTGCGTTGCATGCATGAAGCCCTGAGTTTGACTTCTTAACACCACAGAAGCAGAAAAAGCTGGAAGTGGTGCTGTGACTCAAGTGGTAGAGTGCTAGCCTTGAGGTGAAAACCTGAGGGACAATGCCCAGGCCCAGAGTTCATGCCCCACGACCAACCAAAAATAAATAAATAAAAGAGCCAATCGCTACTAAACTTACTGAGTTGTGTAGTGAGAACAACCACCTTATCTCTCACATCTTCTGAGGATTGCAAATTTATAGACTCTAGGTAGTTCCTCATTGGTTGCAGTTAATTGATGGTTGTGGCTGGAAGAGTGGGAAGGAAAAAGGTAACGTCTGTTAGCTAGCTGAGCATCTCACACTTTTCATGATATCTCAGAGACTGCAGATGTAGCCTGTCTACATGGACCTGTTTGTGCTTCTGCACAGCTTGCCACCCTTGGGGCTGTCAGACTGCTGGATGCTGGCTGAAGGCTTCATGAGTAAATATCCTGGAAGGCAGAGCCAATGCCATTTGCCTCTGAGGACTTAGCCTTGGAAGTCAATGTCACCTTTTTTTGCATCCTCTTAACTAAAAGTGGGTCACCCACTCTGCCCAGGGAGCTACATTCCAGTGTATTATGTAGAAATTCATTGAAAGGTTCAAGAAGAGTATGTGGAATATGAGAAGGTATAATAGCCTACAATAGAAGATACAACTTTCCAGCATGTCCATGTTGTTATAGAAATCATATAGACCATAAGCTTGCTGAGGATATGAATTAGATTGTATTCTTTAAAAAAAATGTTGTGCCAGTACTATGGCTAGAATTCAAGGACTGGGTGCTGTGTTTAGCTTTTCTGCTCAAGTCTGGCACTCTATCACTTGAGTCTCAGCTGTACTTTGAGCAATTTGGTAGTGAATTGAAAAGTCTGCTTGAACTACTGGCTTCCAGTAGTGATACTCAGATCTCAGACTCCTGAGTAGCTGGGATTACAGGTGCAAGTCACCAGTGCCTGGCTTAGATATTATTCTTGTATTTGGCACAGTATCTAGAAAAAAAGGCACTCAACATGTATACAAAATTCCTATGAAATAAATAAAACAAATGATCAATTTTCTTCTATGCCAAAAGAACTCTTCTATAGGTAAAAATGATGCCTATTATTTAATTAGATAATGAATACTTGCATAAGATTTAGCCCTTCAAATTAGCACATTTTCTACTTCTTAGTAGGATTTTTTTCTTTCTTTCTTATCTTTCCATTGTTAGTCAAAGTTCCCCCCAAAAATAGAGCTGGTATGTGTCTGTGTTATGTGCTTATGTGTGGAAAGATTCCTTATGGGAATTGGCTCACATGATTATAGAGATTCATAAGTCTCACTTTCTGCCATTTGCAAGCGAGAGTCTCGGGATAGATGGTGGTGTGATTATGTCCTCATCCACAGGCCTGGGAACCAGAAGGATTCCAGGATCCAATGGCTTGAGATCCAGGGGTTGCTGTTCAAGGGGGGAAATGGAGATTCCTGATCAAGAGTGAATGTGCTGTTGGGGGGTGGGAATTTTTGTCCTGTTCATTCCCTCAGTGGATATCTGTAGAGTTGGTCTTCTCCAGTCACTATACAGTCAAGGGATAATCTTTTTTGGAAACCTCCTCATAGTACAACAGACTATTTTGCTAGCTGTCTGGCAAAGCTAACCATCACAAGATAAGCCTTTTAAAAATTTGTCCCAGAAACTTGAGAGGGGCACAAAATTTATTTATTTTTCACATAGACCTTCTCTTATCCTTCATGATGTTCTATCTTAATTTTGTCCAATGAAAACTGTCAGGGACCTTGGTGGATCTAGTGTTTCATTAACTGTGGTGTTTTCCCAGAACAAGGCTGCTAATTTGGAACTCCAGAATTACTTCCAGGACCACATAGCTAATTTGCTGTGCAAAGCCACACCAGGAAACCTTGTGTTTTAATCTCTGAGTGGTACCCTAGTAACTCTCATGAGCTGGGAATTTTCTGATGCTCTTTCATTAAGTACAAATCCAAGATTTCCCTAAACACAGTTGTACCATCACAGACAGACTGTAGGGCGTTTGCTGGTGCTGTGTGGTTCATTACATTTTAGTCAGCTCCTTCAAGCATGAAGAATGGCACTTGGTGAAGCTCTTTATTTATGCAAAATTTCAGGCAGGATGAATCAATACCAATACTGGACATGTGTGATGGTGTCTTAAGTAGCCTGTACTTGCAAAGTTGACTTAGCTAGCCTTTGTTTCCTTACTCTGTCCATGTCTTATTTACATGCATAGCATTGTTATTGTTGTCATATATTGTTATATACACATTGCTGATAGCTTTCACTATGGAGGTCTTATCCCTTAGCACTCTTATTTCCCATCTCAGCTGTTGATCAAAACCATCCTCTGATCCTAATGTATTTTTCACTATTTCGGAGGTTGAGAGAGATTCAAATTTACCCAATATTAACAAGCCACAAAGCTGGGCTCAACGCTCACATATGTGAAGTGTTGAAGGCCCAGTCTTTCTCTGAACTCTTGAAGGTACTGCAAATACCTGGAGGAGGTCTTTGATCACTGTACATGTAGCCTCTGTCCACACAAGACCTTCTCGGGCTCTTAGCTTCCACTAGTTTCTTATTACATGAGAGAAAGGAGGCTGAGCATGACTGCTGAGGCTATTTATAACCAAGGGTGGCAGAGCTGGGTTTGGTGACTAGTGGACTGTGGTCTTCTGGTAGCTATTTCAGAAACAGCAAGGGGTAGAATTCAGTGCCATTTGGTGTGAAGAGACGAGGGCATGGAGAGAGAAAATCATGGTTAGAGTCTGTTCATGTGTTAGTTGTTCTGTCCTAAGCAACCTACTTAGCTCTCTGAGCCTCAGAATTCTCATTTGTAGCAGAGACTCGCCTTTCTCTCTGGGTTATTATGACAATCAAATGACTTAACCTTGAGGAAAATTGTTTTGTGAATTGTAAAGTTTTCCATAATGTTGGTTATTTTTATCAGGCATAATCAGCAGGAAAGTTCGCCTTGAGGACACTGCTGCTATGGGCAAAGGAGGTATCACAAGGTGCCACAGGAGGAGACAAGTCCCTCACTGCAGCTGGGGAAAGGCATTTTGAAATGTGAAATTTCTTTGTGCTTGGGCAGGGGTGGAGGAGAAAGGGACAAAAGATAGAAGGGGTGAAGGGTGAGGGAGGTGGTGAAGCTGAAGTGTTAGGAAGTGGAATCTTCCCAGTTATTTACTAGAATGTACTTAAAAAGGGAAACTGTCAATGCGTGAGAAGAAACTGAAGCACACGTAGTAATCCATCTATTCTCCCAGCAAAATGTTTTTAGATGTCTATCTTCTGCGATAGTGCATAGGCTATTGGGAGAAGATAAACACTCGTCTAACTAAACTATTTTGACAAGTGAAATATTTAGATGAACGCTTAGAAAATGAGGATAAACACATGATTTTGTGTGCACACCTCCCATATTCCCTCTACATTCATTTATGACATCTATCCATTGTCTGAAAGAGAGTCCAGAGAGTGGAAGTGAAACACAGGAGGTAGACATTTTTCTGCTGGTGCTGGTGCTGGTAGTGAGACCACTCCCTAGCTGTGTGTGTGTGTGTGTGTGTGTGTGTGTGTGTGTAGTGTGTAATCTCTTTCTGTATATGTGTGTGTGTGTAGTGTGTAATCTCTTTCTGTATATGTGTGTGTGTGTAGTGTGTAATCTCTCTCTCTGTGTATATGTAATCTCTCTCTCTCTCTGTATATGTGTGTGTGTGTTTGTGTGTGTGTGTGTGTGTGTGTGTGTGTGTGTGTGTGTGTGTGTGTGTGTATGCAGGTACTGGGGCTTGAACTCCACTGTCACTGAGCTTTTTCACTAAAGGCTAGTGGTCTACTATGTTGAGTCACAGCTTCACTATTGGCTTTTTGCTAGTTAATTTGAGCTAATAGTTTCACGAACTTTGCTGCCTGGCTTAGCTTCCTACTATAATCCTCAGATCTCAACCTCGTGAGTAGCTAGAATTATAGTCATGAACCACCACTGCCAGGCTGCTTCATACCTTTCAGCCTTGTACAACGTACTCTTCCATCCCAAGCCTCAGTTTCCCATTTGAGTGTTGGCAGCTCTCAGGGCCATCAGGAAAGCAATGTTACATTTGGCAACTGACATGCAGCCTGCACCTGCTCATATCCTCTGGTGTGAGGATGTCAACAGATAATGCATGATATTGACTTCTAACCATGGCTGGGCCCATTTGTCTCGTCCATTCTTGAAGCTCCTGAAACTCAGCTCATCACTATCTTCACTGGGCCTGTGATCACAAAGCTAGCTCCTCTTTTGAGCAGAAACATAGATGGGAATATGTCCTTTCTCTGAGCTTAGAATTCAGGTACAAATTCAGAGCTGAATTCAGCCACTGTGGTGTGTCAGCCTGCAATCCTGGATGGGTCTATGGCCCCTGGGATCCAATGTACCTGGAAAGAACTAACAGAGTATGTTATCTTTAGCAGGAGAAAGCTATATGGCTTTCTGTGTCTCTGACATTTCTGATCTGGGACTTAGCCTTTCTCGTGTCTTTTCCAGTTACTCTCTTGCAGCCTTGGGTTTTCACCAAGACTTTCACTGATATTCATGAACAAAGTAAGGATCCAATGATATCATTGTCCACTGATCTGAGAATTTAGACCATGTTTCTGGCTATTTGTGCAACTCTCCATTTTCACTCTATATTCATCAGGTCAGGCTAGCTGCTGTAACATCCCCCCAGTTTTCATGGTTTACTGCACTTATTTATGTCTTGCTAATGTGAATTTAATTGGATGTTCCTGGCCAGTGAGCAGCCTTCCTTCCAAGTGGTCACTTTGAGGTTAGCTATAAGGAAAGTATGTTGAAACCCTCTCTTAGTCATGCTTTGGGAGACACCTATGACTCCTATCTCCCCTGCAGTACCTCCCATGGCCACACCTCCTTATAGGTAATTAATGGTCAGCTTGCAATGAAGGCTTCTCCCTAAGGGCAGAAAATCTCCAAGTACTGAAGTAATTGCACAGTGGAACACCTTGTGTATTTAGCCTGACCTTTATGCAACAAACTCCTACTTGAGGCTTCAAGCACATGTACTTGTTCTACATCTCATGTATATGCTTAAAATCATGGGATGACAACTTTGTACATACACAAATCCTTTAAAAAATCTACCAAGTCATGACCCCTCATTTTTCTAAGATTAGCCCACTATTGTTATTATGAGCCCCGCTCACACACTCCAAATCTTAGAAAGCTGAAATGTCCTTAACCACATGTTTGCTTTTGAGCCATCTAACTTGAGTCTGCTATTTCTCCTCATGGGGTTCTCTCTCTCTCTCTCTCTCTCTCTCTCTCTCTCTCTCTCTCTCTCTCTCTCTCTCTCTCCCTCTTTCTCTCACTCTCCTTGCTTTTGCTACTTTGGGGTGTGTGTGTGTGTGTGTGTGTGTGTGTGTGTATGCGTGTGTGTGTGTGTGTGTGTGTGTGTGTGTGTGTGTGTGTGTCTTTATTCAATTCTTTGTAAAGACACTTAGAATCTAGGCTCTTCACCTCTGTACCCACCCATTTATAACAATTTCAGGATAGGAACTTGTTTTGTCTTGTCTTTCTAGGGCCTTGGAGTCCTCTTCATGGAGCCACTGAGCAAGTGTAATAGAGCACCGCACATGGAAATATAGAGGCATTTCCAGAAGCCTAGCCATATTCTCTGGGCCCCTTCTGTTCTGTGCATGCCTTTTTTAATTTTATAAGGTGATGTACAGACAAGTTACAGTTACATAAGTAAGGTAATGAGTACATTTCTTTTTGAACATTACCCCCTCCCACATTTTTCCCATCCCCCCGACTTCTCTCCCCCCAACTTGTAAAGTTCCAACATAGTGTCTACTGACTATCACTGTTGCATTGGTTTACCCTTTGTCTCACTGTTTCTGTAATTCTCTTTCTCTTCCCCAAATCAGGTAAACTTATATACAAGACAAAGAGCACAGAAATCAAAAAAAGAAAGAAAGAAAGAAAGAAGAAAGAAATAACTGCAAACAATAAAAACCCTCTCTCTTCTACTTCTTAGAGTTCATTTCGATAAGTATCATTTTATATGGTCATATGCACATAGATATTGAGCTATTATGATCCTCTGTTAAGAATATTCTACTTTATACATCACCTAGACAATAAATTTAAATTTAAAAAAGTAATATCCTAGACATATTCTAGTTATTACAAATGAGGGAGACCATGCTGTCTCTTTCTTTGGATCTGGCTTACTTTAGTTACTATAATTTTTTCCAAGTCTTTCCATTTCATTACAAATGTGGCAATGTCATTCTTTCTGATGGAAGCATAGAAATCCATTGTGTATATATAGCACATTTTCTTGATCCATTCATCTACTGAGGAGCATCTGGGTTGGTTCCATATTTTAGCTATGGTAAGTAATTCTGTAGTGAATTGTGGTGCTGATAGCCTTAGTATGGCCTTGTGTGTGGTCATTTGGGTAAATGGGTCATTTGGGATTGCTGGGTCATATGGAAGGCCTATGTTTTGTCTTTTGAGAAAACTCCACACTGCTTTCCAGAGTGGTTGAACAAGTTTACACTCCCACCAACAGTGTAGTAGCATTCTCTTTTGGCCAAATCCCTGCCAGCACCTATTATTAGTTTTCTTGATAATTGCCATTCCAACTGGAGTGAAGTGGAATCTCACTGCTGTCTTGATTTGCATGCCTAACTCCCAACAACCCACTTTACTGAAGCTTTTGTTGGAGGTTTCCTCTGGCTACCTGAACCTCTTCTGATCACATTGTAGCAGTCTGGAAACATCCAGAAACAAATGCATTGCCCTTAAACAAAGACTGTGAAGGCTGGAATTGTTTAAACAATAAAACAACACAACATAAAACAACTAGTCCCAAGGCCCCTGGGGGGTGATTGTTGTGAGGGATGAGATGAGAGAATCCTGTATCCTTCAGCAGATTTTTTCCATAGCTTGAAGCTGGTTCTGCCTAGAGGGGTAACTTGTTGATCATGCATCATTTACTGGCTTCTTTGTCCCCTGCCTCCTCCCTTCACTCTGCACTGGTGTTTGCTGAGGTCACTTTAAAAAATTATTTGCTAGTGCTCTCATCCTTACATCATGGCCTGCTTTTGGTGTTGCTGAAGCCATGCAGGGTTTTATGAGCCTCGCTTGGGAGGGTATGCCTTTCTTCCCTTCTCATTCTGATGGGCAATGGATGAACAAGGGAATATGACCTCACCTTCCTGCAAGAGAGGATGGAGTGAGATTGCAGCTGTGTGCTTAGGACAAAGAGAATGGGGTCTGGTGGGAAGTTGTTCTCTTTTCTAGAAGAGGACACTGAATCTATGTTGCTCAATTAAGCTCACTTTCCCACCATGAGTTAAGGCTAGAATTGAGAATGGCATTCCAGTGCCTTCAAACTGTTGGTTTTCTAATTATACCAAAAAAGGACCTGGCCTCAGGTCATATGCGTGCAGCTGCATACAGACTATGCATTCCTCTGTCTCACAATCCTCAACTTCTGTCTGTGATACTCCTCCAACTCAATGACAAACACTTGCTTTCCTGTAGTCTATGGACATATTTTATCTGATCCTAGGACAAATCCCTGCCTACCCATCTAGGTCAAAACCTAATGCCAAAGGGATTTTGTGTAATAACAATAACATATGGGATTATGATACACTGGTGAATATATAACTTAGTCCAAGAATCTGATCTATAAACAAAGTACAGTAAAACTAGGGAAGAAAAGTACGTGCCAAATATTGAGAAAATAGATCAGACAATCGTACTTGGAGTGTAGAAAGACTTTGACAGTTTTGTGGGTAGATTTGTCAGGCAGAGGACGTAGGCAAGGTTAGATGTTCCTAATGAACAGCACGGACGGAGCTACAGAGGAAGACAGATGGTGCTTAAATGTGGTTAGAACCTTAGGAATGTGACAGAAACTGAGGCATGTGAGAGCTGGGAGCTGGCCATTTAAAGACCTTGTATGACAAACCAAAGAAGGTGAGGCTTACCTATTAGGTGTTAATAGAGCCATTAAGGCAGTTCATTAATTAAGAGTTTAAGAGATACATGCAATCATAGTATACATTTGCTATGTATTCATTTCTATTATCTCTGTTTTGATTATCATCTATCTTCAGAGAAAGCACTTGAATTTCAGTCAAATTCTACAAATTCAAATACCTCACTAAGTCCATTGTTGGCATTGCTGAAGACCATACCACTGGTCTATCATGGGGCTGGGACAGGACTATTATCTTCTGAGTACTCAATAATCCAATCTACCTCCATTTGGTCAATTCATTGGGGGAAGATAAGCAAGCTGTGGACCATGGGAATCAGAAGACTTTATTGCCAACTGAAAAAGGTTGGCTGCTTTCACAAACACATCATAAGGACTCTCTAAAGTTTCCAAGTACTCAAACTCCTTTCTTTGCTCTTCCAGATCTTTATCATATGTCATGCTGTTCCTGCGTTGCTTCCCTCCATTTGTGCCTTTTTTCTCCTGATTCTTGCCTCAGTTTCTTGACTTTGTGCTCATTTTCACTTGTAGACTCATTTTTCTAGCTGTTACCTAGATTTATCCCTGGTTTATATTTGTCCTGTACTCATTCTACTTTGATGCCTAGGAAGGAAACCTTTCCATACTGATTGCATACAGGATCCATCTCTCCACCCTGGGGGTTGGAGAGTTAAGTTTTGGCCTGATTTGTGCCATTTAAATTCAGTGATTTTGTACAAATTGCATTGGTTCTCTGTCATGAGGGCTTTATTGTATGATTTTGTTTTGACTTTTTATTTGTGACAAGGAATAAGTCTAGTTATCTCTGGGGTTTTGTGTGTTATGTAGATTTTTTATAATTATGATAGAAAATATTAACACAAATTGGCTCGAGTGATTAAGTAGACTTTACTGGCTGCATGTCAAATGAAAAGACACGTGTTAGAGTACATTTCACAGATGACTGGAGTCTGCTCAAGCAGTTTTTCTGGTAGAGAGTTTCCCTCATCTCTTGGCTTTGCTTTCTGCTGGATTGGATTTATTCACAATGTCCAAGGAGTAGGAAAATGGCTTCAGAGGCTCTAAGTCTAGCATTTTTCTCCTCTTTAGTTTGGAAGAAGAGAATTAGAGTCTTATGCAAGTTAAAAAAACAAAACCAAGATGCTGATTGTTTTTCATTGGCTCTGACTGGTTAACTTTTCATCTTTGAGCCAACCACAATGGGATTGGTGGCACTGCAGTAATGAGCTTAACCTGGACCACCTACTCAGGCCAGTAGTAGTATTCTCCAAATGCATGGCTAAATAAGGTGGGGTCACTGGAGATCTTTAAACAAAATTGGAGACTGAAATGGGTCCACAGGAGATCTTCAATTAAAAGTAGAGGGGACTGGGTTCAAGAAGCAAAGTACTGAAATCTCTGCAAGGCTGTTCTTCCTCTGGGTGCAGTGTGTGTGGGGAGGGGGGGGGTCTCAGATTTCTAACAGTGGCTCAGGCTTTTGCTAATGGGTTTCTGAAATGTAGGTGAGGGTGTGGATAATATACATCACTAGAATGGGTAGTCCTAAGTTCTGGTCCTTGCTGTGACTTGAAGCATTTGGACAAAGACTCTCTATGACCCAATAAGTTCTGGGATGCTTACCATCCAGAAGGTAGAGACATCCAAGCAGAATTTCCCCATTGGAACTAAAGCTGAGAAATGTAACATACCAATGCATATTCCTTCCTGTATACTGTTTTTCATGTTGTACTGACTACAATACCAAAGTGCTGTATTTTAAGTCTGATTTTTGCTGCCCTTTTGGCTTAATCTTGCAGTGAAATTGGGCTGCTGCTTTGAGGACCACATCCCCTATTTCCATAATAATAGGTTGGCTAAGTCTTAAGTACTGAAAAGTGATGATTGTTAATATAAAGTCTACTGGAAACCAATTCTTCTAAGCACTTTGCCCTTTCTTTAGGAAATCATTTTATTGAGAAAAATTTAATCCATCTGATCATGATTTAGTTTCTATTGACTCATCATTTTTCCTCAGCAGAAGTTATTTAACTTCTAAAAAGTACTTAAGGAGTACCTTCAGCATTCTTTTTGCCAGCACAGAGAAAAAAAAATCACATTTTATTTTCACTTAGAACAAATGCAAAAGGTTTCTAGCCCAAAAGTGTGACTGTTTGGGCAGCAATCTTGGACTTAAATGGAAGAAAATATATTCTCATGTTGGTTCTGGGAAAATTCAAAATGTGATATCCAATTGGGACCCTGTTTGGTTAGTCTGCCTATCTATCTATCTATCTATCTATCTATTTATCTATCTATCTATCTATCTATCTATCTATCTATCTATCTATCTATCTATCTATCTATCTATCTATCTATCTAATCTTGCTATCGTAGGGATTGAACTCAGGACCTCATACATGCTAGACAAGTAGTACTTGGTAGTCCACTCAAGCTATACCCAGACCCTTTTGTTTTTTGTTTCTGAGACAGTCTTTCTACCTTTGCCAGTCTGGCTTCAAATTGACAGTCCTCCCATCTCCTCCTCCTGACAAGCATTGATTACAGGCATGCACCACAATTCCTGGCTCCACTGCTACTTTGGTACAGTGTGGGCTGGTGCATGTTCTCAGTTGTGGAGCCCTACTGTGCTTAGGATATTGTGGCTAGCAAAGTCCTCACCCTCTTTACAAGGTAAGTCTATCGTTTTCTGCCTGGATTTCAGTGTGGCCATCAATGACAAACACCTTTTTTTTTTTTAACCAGATTTTGTCTACTTAGCACATGTGGATCTCACCTAAGGACTAAAGAGAATGACACACCCGGTAGAGAGCTAAACTGTGCTCTTGGAGCTAGGACCTAACCTCCTCCTGACATTAGTGGGGAGCTCTGTAAGAAATCAAGCCCGATATGACTTCGTGTGAGATGAGGATGTATATGTATTCAACATTTGAGTCTTAAATGGTAACTAGGATACCGCTGTACATTTCAGTGTATCAACTTGAAAATTGTGAAACTAAAAAATCGAAACAGTAATTTAACCAACCCTCAAAATGTTTGTTTTTTCTCCTATGTAAACTTTTTCAGAATTTTATTTGCTTAGCCTAGCTGCAATAATGTTTCTAATTTCATATGCTGTATGGGACTTGCTCTTCCTTCTTCAAGAGGTGGAGTCTGTCTCCAGCTCATAAGTCTTTACAGGCTTTTATGACCTTTTCCCTCTACCCTCACCCCCACCCCCCGACTTGAACTCTTAGAACATGGTAGAAATGATGCTGTGTGACTTTTGATTCAAAATTCTAAAAAGCAGACCATCTCCTACTGGCTCTTGCCCTCTAACCATGAAGTTGCTGTTCAATAAAACTACTACCCATGTCACTGATGATGAACAGAAGCAGAGGTGCCCAGGTGTTCTAGATTCTAGCTGTGGGAGTTGTCCAGTCTAGTCCCTCAGCCACTTGGACATGCCAGCCTGTAGAAAACTCTAGCTCCAGCCACTACTACCTGTAATGATCACCATGCTTGAAGGAAAACAATCCTGCTGAGCTCAATCAACCCCTAGATAAGCAAAATGACTGGTGTCATTTTCAAATGCTCATTTGGTATGGCATGTTACATAGCAATAGGTAACTACACACTTCTAGAATGAGCTCACAATTCTCTGGAAGGGAAAAATGGAGCTTCAGTCATGCCTGACCACTGACTCCGTGTGTGTGTGTGCATGTGTGTGTGTGTGTGTGTGTGTGTGTGTGTGTGTGTGTGTGTGTGTGTGTGTCTATGCTGGTACTAGGGCTTAAACTAAGGGCCTCATACTCTTGCTTGACATTTTCCCTCAAGGCTCATGCTCTACCATTTGAGCTGCACATCTACTTCCTGTTTTTGGTGATTAATTGAAGATAAGAGTCTTACAGACTTTTCTGCTTGAACCACATGTCTCAGATCTCACGCACCTAAGTAAGATTATACTGTATAGACATAAGCCAGCATCATCTGGTTCTGATCATTGTTCTTGATGTCATCATCAGAAACATAAGCTGTGTTCACATTTCTATCTACAATCATCAACCGTGGACACTTGTCTCTTCTTCCTAAACATAAGACATCTAGCTCACTAACTTTTGAAGTGGCATCCATGCCACTCCCTGGCTCAGGGACACAGTTTGCCATTCCCTGTTGGGCTTCTAGAAACTCTCTTCTCTTGGACTCCTGAGACAAGTGGACATTATTTTTTTTTGCTGTTCTTGCCCCCAAAATAATGCATAAGAAATTATGTGAAGCTTCTTCAGGTAGATTCCTAGGCTAGTATTTTTTTTTAAGATTTTCAAGTTGCTTCCTTGGAGTGGATCAATCCACTAATTTACAAACAACTCCACTTAAACAAGAAAAAGGAGTAGAATAGAATTGATTGGAAAATATCATAGTAGATGCACTGTCTTTTACTTCCATTCATGATGTTACCTTGTCATCACATTGGGCTTCTTTGAGTGCTATTGGATCTCCAAACATTTACAGGGTGAAACTGAGCAGGAAAAAATATGTGAGTAGATGAAGGTGGTGGAGGTATGGAATAACAACTTTCTTTCTCTCTTTTTTTTCACACTACCATTACCCTCTGTCTCCATGCTCCTATTTCTTGAAGAATCTGATCTTGGACCTAGGTGCTTCCCTAGAACCTCATATTTTTATCATCTTTATTATGGCTAGTTAGCTTAAGCTATTTTGTATAACTGAACTGAAGGAGAATAGGATTTGACACATCTTAAATACGTACTAATTTAGTTGTCTTTTCCTTCTCGCCTACATCATAGATTGGTGTGTTCTTTCTCCCTCTCCCTCTCTCTCTCTCTTTTGTTGGTTATGAGGCTTGAACTCAGGGCCTGGGTGCTGTCCCTGAGCTTTTGTGCTCAAGGCTAGCTCTCTACCACTTAAAGCCACAGCACTACTTCCAGTATTCTGGTCGTTAATTAGAGATAAGAGGCTCAGATAAGTTGATGTTAGGCAAAATGAACCCCAAGATAGGACTCAAATGGTTTTTCTTTCTTGCTATTGTTTCTAACATATTTATAAGATGATTTCTTTGTTGCTTTGTATGTCCTTCCCCCACGGTATAACCTTGTGTTTTCACTCTATTTGATTTGGTATAATTTGGGGAGGGGAAGGGAAAAAACAAATTATTTAAATAAGGATACAGGTGGACCCATTGTAACAATGAGATGTACAAGACATTATGGCAAAAAACGAACTTTACAACTTTGGCAGGAGGAGGGGCGGGGCAGGGGCAGATGGGAGGGCAGGGATGGTAAGGGGAAACAAAGGAGGAGGCAACAATGCTTGATAAGAAATATATTCATTACCTTGCTCCTCTGTACAGTATTTTCACAATTAAAAAATATTAATAATAATAATAATAATAATAAAAGGCTCATGGGTTTTCCTGTCCAGGCTGGCTTCCAACCATGTTCCTCAGATCTCAGCCTCCTTAGTAGCTCGTATTACAGGCATGAGCCACTGGTGCCCAGTTTATGTGTTCTCTTTTTAAGACAGATTCTCCTAGATAGGAGTTACATCTGCTTCTTCAATAAGCATAGCACATAACTGCTTAGTATTTATTGAAAATATTCTCAGCCACAAATCTTCATTTCTTTTGCAGCCCTTTGACTTTTATTTGTTGATTTAAGAATTTTGAGTCTTCTTAGTTGGGAACTATACGTAACTTCCTGTAGGGAAAACATACAGATCTGGACAGATAGGAGACACATATTAGACACAGATATTACCAAATAAAAATACTATTCAAATGGAAGTGACTCTGGCCTTACCAGGACTTCCTCTACATTACTCTTTTCTTCTGAGATTTATTCATTTATTTGTTGTTTTTTGCAAATATTGGGGCTTGGGTTCTGGCCCTTAGCGTTTTCATTCAGGATTGGTGCTCTACTAAGGGAGCCTCACCTCACTTTCTAGCTTTTTGCTGGTTAATTGGAGATAGGAGTCTCTCATTCTTTTCTGCCCCGGCTGACTTTGCACCACAATCCTAAAAATCTCAGCCTCTTGAGTTGCTAGGATTACAGGCGTGAGCCATCAGCTCCGGAATGAGATAGCTCAAAGCTGGAAGAACTACAAAGAAAACAAATGTTATAGGGAAAGCCTGGACATTGAGTGGGAAATTTGACTATCTCCAGGTAATACCTGAACAATATTGGACCAATATTTCTAGTAGCTACGTACAAATTTGCTAAGGTTTCTCTTAGATTATTAAATAGAAGTTATTGTTTTCCTGTTTAATTAGTTAGAAGCATAATCTACATTGGTTGATAAGGGTTGGCTGCCTGAAGATCTTTGGCTTCCAAATCCATTTGGTAGTCCTTTAGCATGGAATATGTATGTTAACATCATGGAAACAAAGTTCTTCCTGTCTGCTGCCTAGCACCTGCTTTTCTCTTCTGGGAAGAGTTGTTTTTTCCTGTTTGGATAACAAAGCAGTTGGCCATGAATGGTATGTAAATTTGTATTCATTATCAACCGTGTTGCTGTTGAAATAATATCTCATTCTATATCAATTGGCTTAATACCTTAGAATCCAATCAGTTGTTGTATTTTCTGCATCGAGTCAATTGCCACTCAACAACTGTAAGATAATTTTACAATTTCTTTCAAAATTATATTTATTCATTTAAATAGCTCTGCTCTCCATATCATGTACTTTAGGTGAATTTTGTTATTTAATAGTTTAAATCTAGTTTCATTTTGAAGCATTGTAGATCTATTGAAAGGAATAAGTCCTTTTTCTATAGGTTCTGTGAGAAATCATACACAGAATATTATTTTCTATAATATATATGCTCTTGAGTAGGATCATAGTTCAAAGTGATTATGTACACCCCATTCATCTCAGCAGCTTTGGATTAGTCCAAGTAAGTCCTTGTATATGCTGAATGGCACCCAATTTCATCCATTGTCCTTTCTTTTCTTCATTCCTGACTCTCCTCCAGCCTCTCTTCTCATAACTAACTTGTGTGCTTTTTCTTCTACTTCTCACTTCCCTCTCCCATTTCCTCTCTCCTCTTCTCTTTAGAACAATGGCATCCTTTGATTTCCAGTGCAGACTCTATGCTTTAGCAATATAACTACCAGAGGAAAGATACATTCCTACTTAATATTGGTTTATAATTCCCACAGCTAAGCTGCCCATATAATGTACAATGGCATTAGATAATGAAGAAATTTTCATCAATACTGTTCACTTTGTAAAAAAAAATAGTATAAAAGGCTGAGTATACATTACTACATTTTTATTTTTAGTGTCAAGGGTCATATACTAGAGAAAGATTGAAAGAAACAGTGTATGGTCATAAATGGAATGACCTTTCTGAAAATGATGGTGATTTAGATGTGTGTGTGTGTGTGTGTGTGTGTGTGTGTGTGTGTGTGTGTGTGTGTGTGTGTGTGTGTGTGTGTACCAGTACTGGGGAATGAACTCAAGGCCTTGTACTCTGGCTTGGGTTTTTCCACTCAAGGTTGATGCTCTACCACTTGAGCCACACTTTCCCTTCCAGTTTTTTGGTAGCTCATTGGAAATAAGAGTCTCATGGACTTTTCTGCCTGAGCTGGCTTTGAACTATGATCCTCAGATCTCAGCTCCCTGAGTTCCTACTATTACCAGTGTGAGCCACCACTATCTAAGTAATTCCATCTTTTCATAGACCAAGTAACCACATCCAGTCCCAAAGTTTGAATACTGAAATGCTCGTCCCAAATACAGAGATGCACCTTTGGAAAGCAAATAGATTTAGATTACATCAGGAGAGCCTTCACAATAGTATGCATCTCTATATAATCAAGAAGAGTTAGACACCCCCTCTCCCTCTTTCTCTCTTTCAGCAAAAGAATATAATAGGATGGTATCAGTCTGAAAAACAGGTAAGTCTTTACCAGGAAACAACTTGATCACTAGCTTCTTGTACTTGTACTTTTCAGTCTCCCGGGCCACAAAAAGAAATGTCATAATCTATGGTTTTTGTTCTAATAGCTTGAACTAAGACTCTCCAACTTGTCATTGACTATGCTTTCTATATTTGTAGAAACTATTCCCTAAAGCTTTTTACAAGGTTGTTCTATTTCTCTGTGTCTTGTGGCTCTAAGTTACTGTCCATACAAGAAAGATCTGTCCAGCATGAGTGCTCACCATTTGAGCCTATCTTGTTTCTGAAAGTTTCTACCAGCTCCTTCTGGACACTTCTCTCCATTATTTAGGTGTGTCAGAGGGATAATTTTTTTCTCCTGAAAACTCTAATTGTGCATAGTGACAGCTAGAGTATTTGGCCTTCAATAGGCCTTCTAGAAAACCTTTATATTTTTAAGCAAGCAGTCTTACCACTGGACTATACCTCCAACTCTGAAAACCTTTTTATTTCTGAAGCCACATGAAAACCTTAGCTACCTTGCTCCCTTTTACCTTTCCTATGGGTCCATAGAGTCTCCTGGCATCTTCTCATCCTAGAGACACAGCTTGGGTTCTTGGCCCCATTAAGCAATCCTGATCACTTTCCCTCACCAATACTAGTTTGGTGAGGCACAGGCTCATTTCCATTCCATTTTGAAAGACTGAAAATACATTTATTTCTTTTCCCAAACTCTTTCTCCCCTATTTTCAGTTTTTAACAATGAAACATACAAGAAAAACTGTGATTTCCTATTACCGATTTTTGTGTGTATGTGTGCCTATATTGGGGATTGAACTCTGGGCCCCCTGCTCATGGCTGGCATACTACTGCTTGAGCAACAGTTTCATTTCCAAATTTTTGGAGGTTAGTTAGAGATTAGAGTCTAACAGGCTTTCCTGATCAGACTGGCTATCAACTATGATCCTCAGATCTCAGCCTCCTGGATTATAGGTGAGAGCCACTGGTGCTCTGTTTACAAGAGCAAAAAAAATACAAATGAAGTATAGGTAATAACAATAAAGCAATGGAGCTGGGAAGGTGGCTGAGTGGTAGAGTGCTTGCCTTGCATGCATGAGGCCCTGGGTTCAATTCTTAGCACCACATAAGCAGAAAAAGCTAGAAGTTGTGCTATGGCTCAAGTGGTAAAGTGCTAGCCTGGAGCTGAAGAGCTGAGGGACAGCGCCCAGGCCCAGAGTTCAGGCCCATGGCCAACAAAAAAAAAAAAAAAAGAAAAAAGAAAGAATAAAGTATTATCTTACAAATTTTAATATTTATATTGTTCCTTCAAGTACAACTGAATTATAAGAGAGTCTGTACTGGGATTTCCTCAGCTGAACACAAATCAGTATATTGGTTAAGATGCATTTTCTTCCATGTAAGAAAGTCGGTATTCCAATGGACTTGAACAAAATGTATTGTCACCTTTCTGGAATTCTTTGGTAATACGGGCTTCAGTGCATGATAACCAGGGTTCTCTGGCTGTTTCTCAGGGTCTTTCCTGCTTTATTTAAGATAACTGTTTAAGATGAGTACAAGATGGTTGTCACAGAAAGTGTGCAAAGTGTTTCCTTGTTAGGGGAGGGAAGAGCAGAAGAGAAGCAACAGACTCCGTCAGTCATGGAATGGAGCAAGGAGAGAAGTGATATAGAAACCAGATATGGAACAGCCCAGATGCCCGTCAGTAGATGAATGGATCAAGAAAATGTGATATATATATAAATAGTGGAGTTCTATGCCCCCATCAGAAAGAATGACACTGCCCCATTTGTTAGGAAATGGAAAACCTTGGAAAAAATTATATTAACTGAAGTAAGCCAGGCTCAAAGAAACATAGGTCCCATGGTTTCCCTTATTTACAATAACTAGTACATGTGTAAGACAAATAGAAAAGGTCAAAAGCTATGTACATATGACGATATAAGATGATGCTAAGTGAAATGAACCCCAAGATAAGGACACAAAAGGTTTTTTCTTTCTCGCTATTGTTTCAAATGTATTTATAAGATACCATGTGATTTTTTTTGTTTCTTTGTATATTGCTCCCCCATGGTATACCCCCTGTTTTCACTGTATTTGATGTTGGTGGCCTGTATCTTGTATATGCACTTTTCTAATTTGGGGAGGGGAAGGGAAAAATGCTTAAATAGGGATATGGGTTGATCCATTTCAATCATGAGATGTACAAGACACTATGTTGAAAAGCAAACTTTACAAATTAGGTGTGGGGGGAGTGTAGTTGTGGAAGAGGGAGGGAAGGGATGGTAGGGGAAAAACATAGGAGGAGGTAACAATGCTTGATAGGAAATGTACTCATTACCTTGCTCATGTAATTGTAACCCCTCTGTATGGTATTTTTACAATAAAAATATTTTTAAAAACCCAGATTTTTAGACCGCAGGCCCAAGGTCTAGGAGTCCCAATTTAGGTCTGGCTGTTCAACCCCATATGCCAGAGGAAAGGAAGGTATGCATAGTCAAAACAGTTCCACATCTCAGGTATAGCCTGGTTGACCATTAACTTAGTCTTTGTCCTTGAGGAGTTTTGGAGAATTGGTATCACTCTATTACTGGAACAGAACAGGAACAAGGTAGTCTCCTGAATTCTTGGCCATTGCTTTAAGATAATAAGAAGTCATTGTCTGTTCTAGGAATAGTTTATCTTCCTCACAGGATAGTTACTACTGAACCTTCTCTTTTCCCCGGAAAACAGGTGATTGAAAAGTTTTCTGCAGCAGAGAATAGCTCAGATCAAAAGGTACAGGTACAAAGTTGAGGAATTTTTAGTTAATTCACAGGACCTAGAGAAAATTTAAACTGCCTCTTACAAAACGAGGGAGAGGCTAAGTGGATGGGTATACTGAAGATCTGGACCATAATGTAAGTGTGTGTGCGGGGGGGGGGGGGGTGGACAAGAGAGGAGAGGAGAGGAGAAGAGAAAAAGAGAGGAGAGGAGAGGAGAGGAGAGGAGAGGAGAGGAGAGGAGAGGAGAGGAGAGGAGAGGAGAGGAACTCCTCAGGCTAAGTCATATTGGATTGCCTAGAGTTTAGGATGGAAAAGCACTTCAAGACATCAACCAAACCTGTAAAAGATCTGAAAATAAGAGAAATGAGGACAAATATTTGAAACTAGATAAACTTTGTGTTAATAAATATATATTTCTTTGGTGTTTTCATAAAAGGCTGAAGATTATGTTTAATACTGATTTTTAGTTACTTTGGTTGCTACAAAATGGCAGGCACTAAAGTTTAGTTTGTTCAACTCTTCTTTTGTCATCATCTATTAAAGAAAGGTTAACCATATACCCATCATTTAATCAAGGACACTTTAGAGCCAAAGTAAACCCTGCTAATGACTGCTACTAGTGACAATGTAACCTAGGACTACTGCAGACAACTGATTTATTCTAAGCTAGAGATGCTGCTGTTGTAGCTGGAAAGATGTCCAATCCTCTCACCTCCCTGCTCTCAGATGAGTTTCATAGTTTGCATCTGTGAAATGGAGGCAGAAATCCCTGAAAAGGACTTTGACTTCCTGAATAAATCAACAGCAGAAGGAACACAGGGCTTCTATCCCCTCCTCCTGCAGAAGTGGTACCCAGAGGCATATAAGTCATTTCCTGATGGGAGGATGAGAGCCAGTGCCTTCTAGTGAAGAGAAAGATACAGACCACAGACAAGCGTGCTTTCACAGAGATGCTGTACAGCCTTGTCTTTGCGTCCCTTCAGACTTCTCAAAACAAAAAAAAAATGTTAACCTTGACTTGGAATGGAGTTAGTATCCATCTCACAGGAAGTTGTAGCTGCTAAATAAGATAATGATCATAAAGCCCCCTGTGTGTACTTGGCACTGTATAAATACTCAAAAGCTGCTTAGCGTGCCTTTTGTACTGACTTAGCTTAATTTTGTCTAAGTTTTCTCTAAGACAAGGGATAAGTAGGTGTGGCCATAGACTGATAAAGTATTTCTCTGAGCCTCATGAAGTGAGACATTATTTAATGAGGACAGGCAATCAAGACTTCATTTCTCATGCTTTGAAGCTAAGTTGCTTCTATCAGAAAGAGAGAGGTAGTCACTGTGGATAAGGTTTGACAAATAGCTGCAGATATAGATATAGATATAGATATACACATATAACACACAGAGAGAGAATCCCACCCCCAGGACCAAAGGTTTTCCCCCTTTTCTACATCAGTGAGTGCCCAGGAATGTACTGATCTCTCAGATCCTATGAAAATTTCCCACAATTGCATCTGGAAATGGAATATTTTGTTTTGGTGGCATTAGGCATATTTAAAAGGAATCAGTTAGATTTTGAGATTTTTTTTCCATACAAACTTTGAATTAGAGATCCTCATAGCCAGACTGTAAAAGCTGTGATGGAATTACATTTGGGAATATTTTCTAGCATGTTCTAGACAATATGATTTGTGTCTCTTGTTTGGGATAATGGAGAAAGAGGAACGAACAGACGTCAAAACTTTATTTATGCGAAACAGCAGGTCCTGTCTTAGGTGAAGCTGTAGATTAAAATGTTTTAGGTGTGGCTTCCTGTGAAACTGGGTTTTAAGACCCCAGGTCCCAATTCCAGGAGTCTCAACTTAGATATAGCACTCACTCCCTTATGTCAAATAAAGCAACATGGTGAAGGACAGAGAAAGGAGATTTGTTACATGGCAGCCATAGGAAGACGGTACTTTAGCACATCTTCAGCAGTCTTCAAAGGTATAGACATTGAGTTCAGGTTAAATAGGGAGATCCAGGGCCAGGGAGTCAGAAAAATCTCTGGGTAGTTAAACAGTCCCAGGTGGCAAGAATGGCTGATTGACCACTAGCTCAGCCTTTGTTCCAGGAAGAGTTCCAAAGAGGTTACTATCACTTTCTTACTGGAATAAAATAGGAACCATTGGCTCCTGAATTTTTTGCTGTTTGTTTTAAGATAATAAGAAGAAGATGCTGCTTGTATGAAGGGGTAGTTTGCCTTCTACACAGGTGATAATTATTGAATCTTTTCTTTTCAGGAGCTCTTGCAAAGTTGACTGCTTCAGAGAATGGCTCAGATTAAGAGGCTCAGATAGGGTTGAGGGACTTTTATTTCGTTCTCAGGACCCAGCAAACGCATCTTTTAAGGTGTCTCTTATGACCTCAGAAAGTAAATAATCTACAACAAACATACACATTTTACTTTATCAGCATGAAAGCTTGATATTTTAACATATACCTGAAGTACTTTTAGATCAACTAGAGAGCATAGGGACTATTCTGAAAAACCCTTTGATATGAGGCAGTAGCTTTTACTTCATGAAATAGGAACATGTCTAGGGTGAATTGCTTTCATAATGACACTTGAAATAACTAAGCACCATTCTAATCTTATTGACTGGAATAAGAACAACATAAGGCTGGCCAGCGAATTTGGAAGAGAACTACAAATAGTCTGAAAGGCCATGAAATGGGCATTTTGCCCCATATTTCATTACAACATTTATGGCTTTATTTGTGTTAGAAATAAAGTCAGCGGTAGTCTATCTTCAAGTCAAAACATTTGATTTGGAATGGAAAATTACCAGCTTGCCTGCATAACAAATTGCTGATATGACAAAGTTCAGGTATTGGAAGGCCTAAGTGGGATGAATTACAAGAGGGCTGGGCTAACTAGCAAGGAGGAGAATGGATCACAATAAAATGAGAAAATGAGGATAAAAAGGGTAGAAACTGTTCAAGTGCCAGAAAGCACACAGGCCTTGTTGCCAGAGAACAAAAGGGTTCAGAGACAGTCAAAATACTGCTTCTGAAATTCAACCAGCCTCAAGAGATGCATGTATTCAAAATTACCCAATAGAAAATAATGGAACTGAAGTGGCATCTGAGAGAGATGTGAACGTCAGACCAATGAGGAATTAGGGGGAGGGATTTCCACCCATTAATTATTTCATTGTGGAGTGCATGCCTACCAACTTACAGACAACTGCTCTTGCAAGACCACCACTGAAGTCTCACTGTTGCTGCACTTCTAGTCTCCAGGTCTATCCTTTGAGCTTGGATGGGTTTCTCACAATTTACTGACAGAGTTCCTTACCTGTCTTGTGGATGTCCCTTGTGTTGTGGGAACATCTTTCCCTGGCTATTGGCTGAACAAATGAAAGCTTCAGGTATCCATAGGTACCTGCTTAGCAAAGCAGGGCAAGATAGCTGGGATATTGGAGTTTCTTCGGCATGCTGAGCTACTGAGTATTTTAAGTTGCTAACTGAAAGAGTTGAGTAAGCAGAGGATTGTGATATTGCCTGGCAAAGTTCTGATTTTCCCGGCTCCCCTTTTCATTACAGCAAGCCTGATTTCATGTGCTCACCTGAGCTGTCTTATTCTTAACAATAAACATCTTAATAAACACAGGTGGAATTGCCAAAAAGAGTTCCTGGTGCCATGGCTGAGCAAATTGTGCTCCTAACCCAGGAACATAAACTACATTGAATCAGATAATCCAGGATGAGTCATGGCGAATTGAGATGAATCTGAGGGAGGAGAGTCGGCATTCAAACACGTCATTTCAAAATAGAAAAGCAAAAAGGGAAACCAGGTAGGCAATCAGAGCATTACAGCCACCAAGTTCCACTCTTCCCAATCGTCCCTGAGTTTTAATAGTAGAAAGAGAAGTTCAGTAAGGTTAAGTAGCTTGCTGTCCACTGTTTTAGTAATCCATGTCCACTCAAGATTGGATGCTCTGCTAAGTTTCAGAACAAGGGGGAAAAAAGGTCCTGAGGAGGAGGCTGCGCTCTCAAGAAGCTCTCTCAGAGGACAGACACAGGTGGGTAGGAAATGGTTATGATGTGGTGACACTAGTGCCCTGGGAAAAGAGGCTTTATTGCTGTGTGATCACATAGCAGCATCACCTAATCTAGCCCAACTCAATCAGAAGAGCCTCGTGGGTGCTGGCAAGAGCAGGCAGTGGGCTCTCATGCCCTCTTTCATTGTTGTATTGGTTTCTGCATTGGAGAGGTCCAGGGCCATAACTCATTGCTTTCTGGGAATAAAAGAGCAGTTAGGAGCCCCAGGAAAAAGCTTAAAAACATGGAGTCTCTGTTCTCTCAGTGGTACTAATTGAAAGAGAGTTCTGAAAAATATCCCTAGAGTTTCTTTCATTTCAATTCATTGTGCAACCAATCTTTCCTAGCTCTCCCTCCAAAGAAAGTATTACTCATTGTTCTTCATTAAAATCTCAAACCTGGGGCTGGGAAGGTGGCTCAGTGGTAGAGCGCTTGCCTTGCATGCATGAGGAGGCCCTGGGTTCGATTCCTCAGCACCCCATAAGCAAAAAGAAAAAAGCCGGAAGTGATGCTGTGGCTCAAGTGGTAGAGTGCTAGCCTTGAGCTGAAAAGCTAAAGGACAGCACCCAGGCCCAGAGTTAAGGCCCCACGACCGGACCCAAAAGAAAAAAGAAAAAAAAGAAAAAAAAAATCTCAAACCTATGCTAACTCTGTGTGTGTGTGTGTGTGTGTGTGTGTGTGTGTGTGTGTGTGTGTGTGCATGTTATGCATGTGTGTCTGTGTCCATGTCAGTGTGTGTATGTGTGTGTGTGTATTTGTGTGTGTGTGTGTGTGTGTGTGTGTGTGTGTACTGGGACTTAAACTCAGGACCTATGCACTGTCCTTTTTAGCTTTTCTGCTCAAGGCTGGTGCTCTGTGACTTAAACCACAGCTCCTCTTCTGGATTTTTGGTGGTTAATTGGAAATAAGAATCTCATGGACTTTCTCATGGACTTTCCTACCTGTGCTGGCTTGAAACAAGAAATTTCAGATTTAAGCCTCCTGAGTTGCCAGGATTACAGGCATAGAACTACTGTCACCCCACCCCATGGTCACTTTTAAGATGAAGATGATGCCATCTATCTTACCTTACCTCACTAGTCCCTTCTACTCACTGAAATCATAGGCATTTAGGAAACCTTACCTAGTAGCAATCTCTAACACACATTTGAGAACAACTGAGGCAAGTTTGCAGGATACGGATTATTCCAGAAGAGTCTCATTATACCCAATGTGCAACTTAGACTAGTGGCAGGACACCACAAGGGTCTAGGTCCTAACCTAGACCAATAAATCAGAGCTCCAATTTTAATAGCATATTCAAATGGTTTGTGTGAATGTTAAAATTTGAGAAATATTCTGAAGACATAGAATTATTTAGTTCTCCATGGCATACATGGAAACCTATATTTAAAAGGATAGCCTTGCTTTTATTTCTTTTCTCATCTTTAATAAGAACAAAACTTATTGTAGTTTTCGGGCTGTTGCTGATGGATCAGTCCAACATTTTGGTAATTTATTTGTACAACTGAATTATCCAAAATCTACACTATATGCTACCATTTTAAAGCATGTTCAAGATTCATAAATAAATGTTTAAATCAACAAATGAATGCAAATATATTTCAAACACAAATTAACATATAAACACATTACAAAATGTTTAAACATTCACAAATAGATTGAAAATCTACATGCTAAATGCACAATGGCAGATGAAATTAGCCAACAAAGTAAATTCAAAACTACCTTAAATGAGAAAGAACTAGTGTCATTACTTTAAATACATAATTTGCTTATTAAAAAATCAAAGTGGTAAACTCAAAAATAAAATAGATGATTTTTCTATCAATACCATAATTGAGGACAGGTTTTGTGTGAACATTTCTTGCTACTGAAATGGTGTATTGTTAGAAGAGGATGTGAGAGTGAAGATTTTTTATCTTTTTGTCTGAGGTAAACACTTTGAACAGCTTTCAGGAAATAAATATGTGAGCGCACACACACACACACACACACACACACACACACACACACACTTTTGCCATTATAAAGCTTGAACTCAGAGCCTGTCTCTCAGCGATTTTGCTCAAAGCTAACACTCTACCTCTTGAGCTACAACTCCACTTCCAGCTTTCTTTTTTCTATACACATATATTGAGGTGGTGAGAGCCATATTTTTTTTATCTGAAAGAAAGCATCTCTAGTTTGTCATGTCTTCTTTGGTTTTATTCTGTATCATAGATACTTCAATCCAGGGTTACCTGTTCAATTTCAAAACTGTCAGATTTATATACCACTTGTGCAGAAAGCCTCTGAACTAGATAAGAGTTATTCTTGTGAATAAAACTTGAATTTGTCATTTACTTCTTGAGGATTCTGGAATTTTAGAAAAATGTTTCCTGAACAGAAAAACTGTGTTTAATATAAAATTTTAATGCAATAGAAAAATATTTGAGTATACAATCAATGTGAAAATAAATCTTAGATGCCAGTTTTGTTTCGATCCTAAAAGAAGGGTATCACATAAAAAAGACTAGCATATATCAGAACCCAAATACCTCCACCAACAGGGCAGCCAACTAATAACAACTGCAATGAACTGCACTGCTGACAGCACCAGTGGAGGTCATTACCAAAGGACTTTCTGAAACAGAAGATCAAGAGATGATTGACAAAGATGATCCCTGTGAACTCTTTCTCCCAGATTTACTGTGCTAAGCCTTTCTATGTATTAACCCTGAATAACTATTAAAAAATTAGGGTAATTATTCTCATTTTAAATTCAAGTCTCAGATATGTCCGTGTGTGCTTTCTACAAGGGAGTCTGCTGGGGAAATCCGATATCTCCCCCCTGTAACACAGTGAGACTAATACTGAAGAAACCAGATTCATGTAAAGTGTTCATTTCAACATAGGACATGTTTACAAATTTTCCCATTAATGTTCCTTTCATATATTCTCTTGACTACTTTGGAATTTCTGTTCATTCTAATAGTTTTCTAGAAATCTTAATTCATTGCTGGGTGCTGATGGCTTATGCCTATAATCCTAACTACTCAGGAGACTGAGATCTGAGAATCAAGGTTCAAAGTTAGCCTTCATAGAAAAGTCTGTGACACTCTTATCTCCAGTTAGCCAGAAGAAAACTGGAAATGGAGCTATGACTCAAGTAGTAATGTGTTAGCTTTGAGTGAAAAAGCTATGAGATAGTGTCCAGTTTCTGGGTTTAAGCACCAAGACTGGCACCAACAAAAACAGGCAAAAAAAAATCTCAACCTCAATTCCTCATACTTTACCTGAAGGAAGTGTAAGTTTAATTTGTAATGGTGTGAGTTCCTTCCTCTGAGATCTAACTGAACCTAAAGGTGAAGGTCCTGTGAAAATCATATGTGTAGTAGAGCACTGAGCTCTTCCTCTTCTTTCTAAAGTTACAATGAAAAGCTATATAATGTCTAAGAAAAGTGTCTGTGTATCCTGGGAAATGTGGATGCAGAATAGCCACAACATTGTCACCTAGTATCTGTGTGGCTTTAGGTAGGTCTGCATACTCTCTGCCTGTTTTCCCACCTGTAAAACGAGGAGGCTCACAATGGCATTTTCCCATAATGTTATAATGTGGAATAAATAGGATGCTATGTAGAGGACTTAGAACAGTACCAGGAACTTTGTAAGTGCTATGTGTTTACTATGATGATAATGATTGCCCGGAGACCAGGACCATTCCCTTCTAATTCCCTTCTCTTTGTTCTCAGGGAACTGAGAAGGTCATAAATTTTCTCACTTATAACTTTAGGACAACCTGATGTGACAGAAAGGCTATGGTGGCTGGAGCACCACAAGCCTCATCTCTTATCAGCTCTTTGCACAGGGTGTATTTTAAATGCTATTCTAGCTTGCTTTGTTTTTTCATTCATGGGGGAACAAGATCATCCACCTCAGAAGAATTTCATGGGTAGGAAAATTGGGAAACAGAATCCATCTAGCTATTCCTACATGGCTGTTTCCTCAGAGTGGTCAATAAATGTCCATTTCTTTCATTTTTTTTTCTTTCTGTCACTGCCTGCACAGTTCATGACTTTTGACTGTTTATTTTTAGGGTTATTTTTTTTTCTTCTGTGAATAACCTTATGTTACATTCCAATTTCTTTTTACTTTTCAAATTTACTCATCCTTTATCCCAGCTCTTTAAATCCTTAATCCTTGCTCTTTTCAGGGAAGGCACGTGTATCAATTCAACTGGGGCATTAACTAGTGTGGGAGATATCTTCTGGTATAAGCTGTTAATCCCTCAGAGAGAAAGAGAGAGAGAGAGAGAGAGAGAGAGAGAGAGAGAGAGAGAGAGAGAGAGAGAGATGAGAGAGAGAGAATATGGAAGTTGTGTGTGTGTGTGTGTGTGTGTGTGTGTGTGTGTATGTGTGTGTGTGTGTGTGTATCATGAAGTCAACCAAAATTCATTCAGGACCTATTTTTAGCTTTGAAGCTGCACTGAGCTCTGCTCTGTGAATTAAAAAAAAATAAATTCAGGTGTGATCCCTGTGGTCCCTGCCCTGGCAGTCACGTGTTCCAAAATAGGAGTTGGATATGTGCAGGCTCCTCAGAAAGCAGCAGGGCAGTGAGTATGAAAGGTGTGACAGGGGTTGGGGAGGGCAGCTGGTCTGTCTGCTATAGCAGCTGGTCAAACATTGAGAGAATGTGAGATTTCTGCATCTTACCATCTTAGCACAGAGGCATGAGCTTGCCTCGGGGGGGAAAGGAAGAAAGAGTAGAGCGGGCTGGACATTTTAGACAGAAGGGGTCACTAAGGGGAGAAATGGCCCACAGCAAGTGAGCTAATCACAGATTGGAGATAAAAGAGGGGGCAAAATCAGAGAATTGTGTCTGAATTTTCTTCCTTTCAATGCCGAGAGTGAGAACCAGGAGACAAGGCAGAAGTAGGGGAACAGGTGAGGAGGGCCCTGAGAAAAGCCCTAAGGAGTGGAAGGATGAGGTCAAGGACATGGCTGAAGCAGCTGAGTGAAATCATAGGACTTCAGAGCTCCAGGGGTGTGGAGAGCACAGCTTGGGTGGAAGAGAGCTGCAGAGTAGAGAAGAAGCAGGAGATAAAGGCACTGTGTCCAGGTCAGCTTTGCAGAGGGGATTTCAGACTCAGTTATCTGGCAAGAGGTTAAGTTTATTACCAAATAGCAGCTAGGGGTTGCCTAGCTTTCTTCATGTCAGTCACTCTGGGGGTGAAATTTTGTTCTTACCTAAGTTCACAAACTCAGGCAACAAATGCAGTTAAGCAACTAAAAAACCTCATAAGATAGATCCATCCCCATATCTCTTCAATTTCCCTTCAATCCCATCTTCTTGTCCAGGGTTTGCCCTCCAGGAGGCACGGAGGAAGGAGTTAGGAAGTACTAAGGGACTGGGTAGACCTGCCTCTTCTTTAGTGGGATGTCCTCTTCCCTGAGGTCATGATTCTTTCATGTCTAGGAGCTCAGCAGTGGTTGCCATCAAGTGAGCAGCACAGATTCCAAGACAAGCTTCACAGCTCAACTGCCCCCACAACCTGCAATCCTCTCCATCACCTCCCAAATCCTATTTGTGTTGTCTCTCAGAGCTCTTTCCAGGATGATACAGAATCCCTTTTCCTCAGGACCTTAATAACCCTGTCTCACAGCTCCACTCCCTAACTCTGTCAAGACAGTCTCTTTCTCACAGTATTTTCCCTCAGACTCTCACTGGATATTCGACCAGTAACAGTATTCAGTTTAGGATTTTGGTAAGCAAAACGTTTGATTGCCACCTTTAATTTCCCCCCTTGAAGCAATAGATCCTCCTATATGGAATTATAAAAATCTCCATCACTAAAAAGGGATGCAGGAGGGAAGGAGAAGAGGGACATTTAATAAAAACCAAGAATAGCTTACAGTGGAAAAAGAAGAGAACCCAAGACACCTCACCCAAACAGAATAAACAGCAGAGTGAGACTTTTTGTTTCTTGTTGCAGGTAATCCCTTAGCTAAAGAAGGAGCAACCAAGGACACATTAAATAGAAATTCTTGCAATAATCAATTGTAGACATTCATTTTGTTGGTTTATATTCATTTGCTTGGGAGGGTAGATATAGTTTTGCTTAGCTAAGTTTGTCCCAGTCATATTTATGTATGCTTTCTGTAGTTCAGGCACATTTCCTACAGTTTCAGAAATGTAATGTGTAGTCTTTTTTCTTCTTATTTTTAAATATTATTTTTACAAAGGGATATCAACATGTCAGTTTATGAATATAATATATGAATATAATGAATATACAAATATAATAATAATGTGTCACACCCTTCATATTCTATATTCTTTCTAAATGTACCTGAGTCTATAAAAGGGGGGAAATGAGATGTTTAGAAACAAAGAGGAAAAACAGGGCAAAGAGCTGTAATTTTAGGTACTCAAGAGACCAAGATCATGGTTTGAGGCCAGTGGAGGCAGGAAAGTCTGCAAGAGTCTTGTCTTCAATTAATTGCCAAAAAGTGAAGCAATGGCTCAAGTGGTAGAGAGAGTACCAGCCTGAAGAAAAAAGGCAACTAAGAGCACAAGGCCCTGAATTCAAGGTCTAGTATCAGCATAATCAATGAATGAATAAACGAATGAATGAATAAAAATAAACTAGGATCAATCCAAGACTTGATGTGTCAGTTTTCTGTTGCCATGACAAAATAACTGTAGAAACATATTCAGGGAAAGATGCACTGGCCCAGAATTTCAGAGGCCTCAGTCCACTGTCAGCTCCATTGCTTCTGGGCCATGATAAGTCAGAGCTTCATGGTGGGGTACACATGGAGCAAAACTTATCACCTCATGGTGACCAGAAAAGGAAAGGTGGTTGGAAGAAGCGAGAGAGAGCTTGGGCTGGGGGTCTCATACCTTTAGAATCACACTCCCAGTGACCTTCCAATTAGTCACCACCTTCTAAAGTTCCCACCACCTCCCTACAGTGTTACCAGCTGGGGGCTAAGCATTCAAACTTACAAACCTTTTGAGGAAATTTCATGTCCAAACCATAACATTTGGCTAATATTAACTAAGCAATGTGTTTTTACAAAGGTATTTCAACATGTCAGCTTATGAATATAATACATCTTGAAAAAAATGTAAGCTAGTTCTACTGTATTGAGAGAAAAAGAAAGGAGTAGCTGGGAGCTGGTGGCTCATGCTTGAAATTCCATCTGCTCAGTAGATTGAGACTTGCTGGATCACAGTTTAAGCCAGCCAATGCAGAAAAGTCCTTGAGACTTTGTCTCCAATTAGCCCACAAATTTTTGGAATGGAGGTGTGGTTCAAGTGTAGAACACCAGTGTTAGAGATATATTGGGAGATAAGGATGAATATGAGAGAGGGAGAGAAAGGCCCTGAGTTCAAGTGCTAGTACCAGTACAATAATTAATAACAATAACAATAATAGTAATAATTTTAAAGGAAAGGAAATGGAGGAATTTCTGGCAGGTGATGAGCTATTATGCTATCAAATATCTATGTCCTGGTAAAGTGTTTCATGTTTCCACTGTTAACATTTTGTCAACAAAGAATTTGAATTACTGTGAATGTTATTTATACGGTCTGTTGACTTAGAAACCGGTAACTAAACATATTATGTCATCTTGAAATAATTTAAACAATTATAATTTCAGTAAGAGAACTAGTGTTTGATAATGACAAAGCTGAGACTAAGAATTTTGTTATGTCTATGTCCTCACTAGAAGAGAAGTTTGGGAGTTGAGCTTATCAAAGGGCATGTCCTGAAATAACATGCTGGGGGACATTTGTGTGAGCATGGAGCGATCACAAGGGTGTGAGTGGAGCCTCCTCTTTACCTGCATTTAGTATGCTGCTGTCATGAGGTTCCCTACCTTCTGTAGTTTCACTTTGTCCATCTCTAAGTATGGTAAGTTGGCTGGGGTCAGGGTTCAGAAATAAAGGGGACAGAATAAGTGTCATAAATGTAAAAAATTATGTGCCACCACATCACCACTAACATTCTTCACACCCACAAACGCAGCCAGGCAGAAGTGTAAGTCTCTCCCACAGATGGTTTTTTAATGAGCATGTTCCCCATCTCAGTCAGGGTTCTTCTCATGGTTTGTTTTCCTCGTGGAGGCTCAGGATGTGTCTTTTTGCTACAGATGCACTTTGTTGGTAGAGTGATACAGCAATCATCTCTATGCTCTAAAGAGGTATCTCTGGCACAAATTTTCTTAAAATATTTGACTCCCCTAGTCCTTGGGAATTTTCCCATTCTTTAAAAAGATATAGTGAGAGGATACATGCTTCTGCCTTTTTTATTCTACTAGAAGAAAACCAACAGCAATAGGGAATAATGTCTGGTAATTATTGCTTAACCTTAATATGGAGAAAATATTGGAGGAACTCTCCACAATGGCAGACAACTAGATGGCTGTCGTTACCACATGAATTTTGACCTTTGTGAATATGGGTTAATTGTGGATATGTCTGTTGGATTTTTTTTCCACAAGAAAATAGGGACATCCTGATTATTCTACATGGGATTCTTCTGACTTTTCAGTGTTGATAATTAAAATTAAATTTAGACAAACATTAGTATCAACACTTTCACAGTTAATGGTTCAGATGCCCTAAGAGAAAACCATGCATCAGATGCTCACAAATACATCAGAAGTTTTGGACATATGGTCATCTTTTCAATATCAAGGTTTGAACTCAGATAGGCACACTATCACTTGAGCCATAGCCTTAGCCCTTTTTTGTTCTGGTTATTTTTTTGAAATAGGCTCACAGTTTTTGTTTTGTTGTTTTGCTTTGGTTTTGCTGGGTAGGTCTGGCTGTAATTTTCCTATTTACATTTCTTCTTATAGCTGAGGAACACACTATTATTACTAATTAATGGGTAAGATGGGGCTCTTGTGACTATTTACCCAGGCTAGCCTTGAATCTCAATCCTTCTGGTTTTAGCCTTCCAAGTAACTAAGATTACAAGCATGATACCACACCTGGCTAGAACACATGGTCTCAAAGACTATTTCCCCCTAGAATATATTTTATTTTATTTTATCTTATTTTTAGTTTATCTTCTTTTTTTTAATTTTATTTGAGAACATACTGTACAGAGGGGTTACAATTACATGGGAAGGATAATGCATACATTTCTTACCAAGCATTGCAGCCTCCTCCTTTGTTTACCCTTCACCTCCCTTCCCAGCCTCCCCCCTCCCCCCACCCAATCATACCCCCCCCACACACTGACATTGTAAAGCTGGTTTTGACATGACATTTTGTACTTCTCATTGTTGCAACAAGTCCACCTGAACCCTTAAACGACTTGTTTGTCCCCGTCTCCTCCACATGTTATACTGACATCAAATATAGTGAAAGCGGGGGTTACACTGTGGGGGAGGGACATACAAAGCAACAAAGAAATAATCTTATAAATGCGTTAGAAACACATGCATGAAAGAAACAAAAACATTAAAATACATATTTGAGGGTTCGTTTCCCTAACATCACATTCTCTGACTTTTTCCGCTTGACTCATACCTATACTAGATATTGCAAATAAGGGAAACCATGGGACCTATGTTTCTTTGGGCCTGGCTTACTTCACTTAATATAATTTTTTCCAAGCCTTTCCATTTCCTAACAAATGGGGAAATGTCATTCTTTCTGATGGAGGCATAGAATTCCATTGTGTATATATACCACATTTTCTTGATCCATTCATCTACTGAGGGGCATCTGGGTTGGTTCCATATCTTAGCTATGGTAAATAATGCTGCAATAAACATAGTTGTGCTGGTAGCTTTAGTGTGGTCTTGTTTGTAAACATTTGGGTAAATGCCCAAAAGTGGGATTGCTGGGTCATAGGGGAGTTCTCTGTGAAGTCTTTTGAGGAACCTCCATACTGCTTTCCAAAGTGGTTGAACAAGTTTACATTCCCACCAACAATGAAGTAAGGTTCCTTTTTGTCCACATCCCCTCCAGCATCTGTTGTTGTTAGAGTTCTTGATTTTTGCTGTTCTAACTGGAGTGAGGTGATATCTCAATGTTGTTTTGATTTGCATTTCTTTTATGGCTAGGGATGTTGAACATTTCTTCATGTGTCTATTGGCCATCCTTCTTTCTTCTTCAGAGAAGCTTCTCTTTAAGTCTTTCGCCTACTTACTTATTGGGCAGTTGTTTCTTTGAGGATTTGTTGTTGGGTGGTTTAATTTTTTGAGTTCCAAGTATATTTTAGATATGAGACCCTTGTCCGTTGTATGGCTAGTAAAGATCTTCTCCCAATCCGTGGGCTTTCTATTGATCTTGCTAGCTATGTCATTTGCCCTGCAGAAGCTCTGCAACCTTATGCAATCCCATTTGTCCAACCTTTCTTTGATTTGTTGTGTTTCCGGGTCTCTATTCAGAAAATTTCAGCCTGAGCCAAGGAGACCCAGGGTTTCTCCTATTCCATCCTGTAATGTTTTCAGAGTGTCTGCTTTGACTTCAAGGTCTTTGATCCATTTGGAGTTGATTCTGGTGCAGGGTGATATATAAGGATCTAGCTTTAGTTTTCTACATGTAGTTAACCAGTTTTGCCAGCACCATTTACTGAAGAGGCTGTCTGTCTTCCATTCTATTGTTTTAGCTCCCTTATCGAAGATTAGATGGCTATAGGTCTGTAGGTTCATTTCTGGGTTTTCAATTCTATTCCATTGGTCCTGAGGTCTGTTCTTATGCCAATACCAAGCTGTTTTGATTACTATGGCTTTATAGTGGAGTTTGAAATTTGGTATTGATATTCCTCCAGCAGTGTTCTTTCCGTTGAGGAGCGTTTTTGCTATTCGGGGTCTTTTATTGTTTCATATGAATTTTTGGATTGCCTCTTCTATTTCCTTGAAGAATGAGGGTGGAATTTGGATAGGTATTGCGTTGAATTTGTAGATAGCCTTGGGAAGTATTGCCATTTTCACGATGTTAATCTTTCCAATCCAGGAGCATGGGAGGTTTTGCCATTTTTTAAGTTCTGTGTTGATTTCCTTTTTCAAGATTTTAAAGTTTTCATCAGAGAGGTCCTTCACTTCTTTAGTTAAGTTAATTCCTAGGTATTTTATTTTTTGTGGGGCTATTACAAACGGAGTTGCTTTCCTAATTTCAGCCACACTTTTCTCATTGTTGGCATACAGAAAAGCCATTGAATTTGGGGGTTAATTTTATAACCTGCTACTTTGCCAAAGTTTTGAATCAGCTTGAGTAATTTGGGAGTGGAGTCTATGGGATTCTTTAAATACAAGATCATGTCATCTGCAAAGAGGGAGAGTTTTATTTCTTCTTTCCCTATTTGGATCCCCTTTATGTCTGCATCTTGTCTTATTGCTGTAGCTAGGCATTCTAATACTAGATTGAAGAGAAGTGGAGAGAGTGGGCATCCTTGTCTTGTTCCTGAGTTAAGGGGAAATGGCTTTAGTTTTTCACCATTGAGTATAATGCTGGCTGTAGGTTTGTCATATACAGCCTTTATTGTATTGAGGAATGTTCCATGGATTCCTAATTTTTCCAAAACCTTCATCATAAAGGGGTGTTGGATCTTGTCGAATGCTTTTTCTGCGTCTATTGAGATAACCATGTGGTTCTTATTCTTGCTCCTGTTGATGTGATGAATAATATTAATTGATTTGCGTATATTGAACCAGCTTTGCATCCCTGAAATGAATCCTGTTTGATCGTGGTGTATGATTTTTTGGATGAATTGTGGCCAAAATTTTGTTGAGAAGTTTTTCATCAGTGTTCATCAAAGAAATGGGTCTATAGTTCTCTTTCTTTGATGAGTCCCTGTCTGGTTTTGGGATGAGGGTTATGATGGCTTCATAGAATGTGTTCGGTAGTGAGCTTTCTCTTTCAATTTCATTGAAGAGTTGGAGGAGAATTGGTGTGAGCTCTGCTTTGAAGGCCTTGTAGAATTCCGCTGTAAAACCATCTGGTCCTGGACTTTTCTTAGCTGGGAGGTCTCTTATTGCTGTTTCTATTTCAATGCTTGATATGGGCCTGTTAAGATAGTTTAACTCATCTTGGTTTAGTTTTGGCATGTCAATATTTGCTAGGAAGAGGTCCATTTCTGTCAAGTTCTCAAACTTATTAGCATAAAGTTTTGAGAAGTATTCCCTTATAATGTTTTGAATCTTGGTTGTTTCCATGGTGATGTTTCCATTCTCATCTCTGAGTTTATTAATTTGGGTGTGTTCTCTTCTTTTTCTGATAAGATTTGCTAAGGGTCTGTCAATTTTGTTAAGTTTTTCGAAGAACCAACTCTTTGTTTTGTTGATACTTTCTATAGTTTTTTTGGATTCTAATTCATTTAATTCTGATTTAATTTTGATTATTTCTTTCCGTCTATTGGATTGGGGTTTATCTTGCTGCTCTTTTTCAAGGAGGTTTAGATGTGTCATTAAATTGTTAGTTTCAGATCTCTCCAATTTGTTGATGTAGGAGCTCAGAGCTGTAAACTTGCCTCTGAGTACTGCCTTTGCTGTGTCCCAGAGGAGCTGGTATTTTGTGTGTTCATTTTTGTTGAATAGCATGAACATTTGAATTTCCTTTCTAATCTCTTCCATGACCCATTCATGATTCAGCAGTATGTTGTTCAGCCTCCATGTGATACCGGACTTTCTTTGCTGGCTTTTGGTGTTGAGTTCTAATTTTATTCCCTTGTGGTCAGAGAGAATGCAAGGTATAACTTCAATGTTTCTGAATTTAGACAAGTTTGCTTTGTGGCCTAAAATGTGGTCTATTTTAGAAAACGTTCCATGTGATGCTGAGAAAAACGTGTATTCTGATGCTGCTGGGTGAAATGTTTGGTAGATGTCTGTTAAGTCTAGCTGATCTATGCAGCTGTTTAGATCTGCGGTTTCTCTGTTGAGTTTTTGCCGAGTTGATCTATATAGTGGGGAGAGTGGTGTGTTAAAATCCCCAACAATTAATGTCTTTGGATCTATATGGGATTTGAGGGAAAGTAGTGTTTCTTTGATAAATTTGGGTGCTCCATTGTTTGGCGAATAGATATTTAGAATTGTAATATCCTCCTGGAGGAGAGATCCTTTAATTAGTATGTAGTGACCTTCTTTATCTCTTCTCACGAATTTTAATTTGAAGTCTATTTTATCTGATATTAGGATTGCAACTCTCGCCTGTTTATGGGGTCCGTTTGCTTGGTAGATTTTGTTCCAGCCTTTAACATTGAAAATGTGTTTGTTTTTATGGGCAAGATGTGACTCCTGCAGGCAGCAGATAGAAGGGTCTTGTTTTTTAATCCAACTAGACAGTCTATGTCGCTTAATTGGAGAGTTCAGTCCGTTAACATTAAGAGATAGGACTGAGAGGTATTTGGGAGTTCCTGCCATGTTATCTACCTTCTTGGGGGCTGCGAAAACTGGGTTCTTCCTATGGTTCTTGGATTCTCAGTTTGGGTGCAGTTTCTTGGCCTTTATTGCAGTCTTGTTGGTTTTCTATGTGTAGGACATCTTTAAGAATCTTTTGTAGGGCTGGTTTGGTGGAGATGTATTGTTTCAATTTTTCTTTGCTATGGAAGGTTTTTATTTGGCCTTTAGTTATGAAGGAGAGTTTAGCTGGGTACAGTATTCTTGGTTGATAGTTGTTTTTTTTAGGGCATGGCATACATCATTCCAGGCTCTTCTTGCTTTGATTGTCTCTGCTGAGAAATCTGAGGTAATTCTAATTGGTTTCCCTTTATAGGTGATTACCCTTTTCTCCTTGACAGCTTTAAGGATCTTTTCCTTGTTCTGAGTTGATCCTGTGTGGATTATAATGTGGCGGTGGGATGTCCTATTCTGGTCTGGTCTATTTGGGGTTCTAAAGGCTTCTTGTATCTGGACAGGCCTATCTTTTTGCATGTTTGGGAAGTTCTCTGCTAGGATCCTGTTAAACAAATTTCCTAGACCATTAACTTCTGTTTCTAGGTGCTCCTCTACACCCATTATCCTTAGATTAGGCCTTCTGATGGTGTCTTCCAGGTGTTGGATAGATCTATCATATTTCTTGGACTTGTCTTGGATGGTTGTATGTTCTTTCTCTATAATATCTAGGCTGTCTTCAATCCCTGAGATTCGATCTTCTGCATGGTCTAACCTGCTGTCAAGACTCTCTACTTTGTTTTTGATCTCTTTTCCTTCTAGTTGGTCAGCTTTGATGGCTTCAAGTTCTTTGTTGAAGCTCTGTTTTAGGTCTTGTATGAATTTCTTTACTTCCTTAATTTGGTGTTCAGTGTTTGTCCTCAAATCACTTAGTTGATTGGTTATGGTTTCTTTGGGCTCCCATTCCTTCTGTTGGGTTCCATTCAGCATTCCCTTTGTGGTCTCCCTGACTTCCTTCAGCTCTTTGTTAATGGATTCCATGAATGCCTTTAGTGATCTTTGTGTGTTCTCTACCTGGTCTCCCAATTCCTGTATTACTCTTTGATTAGCTTCCTCCCGTTCGTGGGATTCCTGCAGATCTCTTTGAGTGTTCTCAGCCTGCTCGTGCCATGCCTCCCTTTCTCTTTGAGTATTCTCAAGTTGTTCACGCAAATACTGTATCAGTTTTTGAGTAGCTTCCTCATGCTTATGATATTCCTGTATAAACGTCTGGGATGCCTCCTCTCTCTCCTTATCACGCTCATACAGAGTCCTTTGTACGTTGTCAAACTTCTCATTTATCATGTTTGCCAGCAGTGTTTGTAGAGCTATTTGGGAACTCTCCTCTGGATTATTCATTATCTGTTCTAACCCCTGATTATCAAGATTGGGAATTGAGATACCCAAATTTGCCATTTTTCTTTTGTTTTTCCGGCTTACTCTGCCCATTTGAGATGAAGATAGCACCAGTTTTGTGCTAGAACACTATCTTAAGGCAACCATCAACCAAAGTTTGCATTTGTACAGTCAATAGTCTACAGATACAATCTAGTTCAACAGATACATCTATTCGACATCAAACAACTATATGTTAAAGGACTTCGAACCGCAGAGAAGAATTTGGAAAACCAGAAATTATTAGGGTTAGGGAGAGATGTGGGTAAAAAATAGGAATAGATTGGTGTGGGGAGGCACAGGGAGAGTTAACTATGTCCTAATCACAATGCAGGAAATAGGTTGGGTAGGATGCAAGTAGGATGCAAGAGAGAAAAAGAAGAAAGGGAAAGGGGAATGAAAAGAGACCAGAAAAAAGATAGAAACGTAAAAATTAATGTTATTATAGAGATTAAAAGACCATCTATTTAGAGAGGAATGTGAATATGTTTAGAGAAAGGGAGGGACATAGAGGAGATGTGAAAAACTTTAAAAAAATGCTTAAAATATTATATAGGTATAAAGAGGTAGTACTGCTATTAATTAATTTACGTCTCAGAGGTTTTGAATTGAGTAATAAGTTTGTGGATTAAGTGTGTACACAATGGGGGATAGGGTTTACTAGTTAACTATGGGTTTATCTGAGGATGTGCAGGACAAGAGTTAAGTCACATAAAGAAGAACAAAAGAGGAAAAGGTGGAAAGGATAGGAAAGTGAGAAGAAAAGATCAGAAGTTCAGTAGAGCTAGACAAAAAACAAAAAGATAATTAAGAATGAAAGAAAAAGAGAAAGAAGACAAGAAAAGAAAGGAAAACACACATTCACGTATTCCTAAAATAAAAATTATAAGAGGAGAAAAAAAAAGTTACTGGAAAACAGTTATTTTTTCAGAAGAGGCAAAAATTAAAGATTAATAAAAGTTTTAGAAAAGGAAAAAAATTTTTTATATATATAAGGTAACAAAAAACGAAAAAAAAAACAAAACAAAAAAAAGAAAAGAAGAAGAAAAAAAAAGTTCTTTGATTTTTTTTTTTTTTTTTTTTTTTGGGAGGGGTGGGAAGAGTCCTGTATCTCCCTTTTGTCTGTAACCAGAGTCTGGTTGGAGTCTCTGGTCAGCTTGAGGTCCTGTGGCTTGATTGGTTTCTTAAGTCAGTTTGTTGGAACAGGCAGAAAAATGCTCTGCTTTACCCAAGATTTTGAGATCCCCCTCCCAGGTTAGTTTACTGGGAGGGTGATCTGCTTTGAGAATCACAAAAGAGGGGGATGCAGTGATGAGTCTAGGTTCTGGGTAGAGTTGAGGCCTTTCAACAAACAGTAGCTTTTCCCTGGGGCTATTTTGTGAAAAAAACTCACAGCACCCATCCTGGAGCCATTCTCAGGGTTTCTGTTTTTCAATTGATTGTGGTGGCTGCTAGAGGGAGGGGCAGCCTCTGGCTCTGGTTACCCGGTGAGGAGAGCCACTCCAATGGCTGGCGCCTGAGCTGGGTGACTTTTCCCTGGATGGAACTGAGTCTGTGAGGTCACTTCGCCGTTAAGTTCTTGTGACCTGCTAAATGACTCGTTTTATTCCAAGGCCTGAGCTGGAGCTAGCCACTCCTCCGAGCTTTGTGGATATCCAAGATGGAGATCACTGGTGCTGGGGGGGGAGGGGTGGCCTTCCCTCCTCTGCTCCCTGAGAAGGAGTGAGGAAGTCGGGCTTCTACTCACGCCGAGTCTTGGATCCTGGGTCGTCTCTGGTCTGCAAAGTGCAGGATGAAGTTGTCTGCTCCTTGTCGGTTCTTGCTGGTGTTGAGTAGAATCTGCTCGTCCGCTGCTGCGTCTGGCTCCTTCGTCCCGGACTGTGTCTCATGTATGCCCCCGCGGCGTTGGTCGCTGCCACGACCCTGCCGTCGCAGCGGCAGCTGCTGGCAGGCGCTCAGATGTGTCTGCTTGGCTTCCCCTCTCTTGACTAACTCTCTGTCCTGTGATGGCACACTTGGTGTGATTCTCTGGCTTGGGACTGTTCACTGGAACTCTGAAACTGTTTTCTATGCAAAAGCTTGCTCAGATTCCAGCTTCTCCTCGGCCATCTTCCCGGAACTCGTCCCTAGAATATATTTTAAAATAAAAACTTGTGTGCCTCTAATTATGCTGAGAATATCGTGAACACTCACATGTATTTAGTTGTTTAATTGTCACAGTTACTGTATGATTTGGCTGCTTTTGTTATCCTCATATTACAAATGAGGAAACTGAGACATAGAGCAATGAAATGAATTGCCTGATACCACAGCACAAATGAAAAATAAAGATCGTATCCAACACTAATCCTATGGTACCTTAGTCCTGAACTCTCTTACCTTAGGTAAACTTATATATCTTATTTTTTAATAAGTTCCCTTAATAAATGTTGGTTTATAAAACCAGTTGTTGATGACAATGAGTTTGAATGAAGTTAGTTAATTTGGTATACAGGGAAAGATGGGTTAATAAGGTGGCCAAAGATTAGTATGGGTCAGATCAATGCACAACCTATATTAATGGGATTGAAGAGAGACAGATGCTGGTTAGATCAGTTTCTTCCAATCAGATTCCACATGTAAATTAGTAACTGCCTTCTGATTTGTTGCTGGTGACCCCCAAAGGGAGTGATTGATTCTGTACTTCTTTTTGTAGGAAATTCACCATGTTAATACAAATGGAAATTCAGCCATATATTTCAACAATCTGTCATAGCAAAGAAATTTCCAGAGCTTTTTGGTTAAAGAGGTTTTTGAATGTATGTATGAGCAATATATGAGCTGACTTTTTCTTTCTGCAAATATGAAGATGTATTATCCCTGGAGGTTTGTTATTAACCTCAGCTTCACCTCTGTTAATATTTACTCTGAAGGTCAATAAATCTTGATATTCACTTCAACAGAAGCCAATATCTCAGATTATGAGTTATTAATCTTGGCCAAGCTGAAAAATTGTGTGAATGTTTTTCTTTTACTAGAAAAAATGAGGCAGTTTTGGTCCTCCAGCTCTCTACCAAAGGGAAGTTAATTTTTATCTTGATCACCAAGCTTCCTTTTCAAATTTAGTGCCTATAGCTAAGGGTAAAGCTCTATGAGTTTTGGAAACTTTCTTTCTCTTTGAAGGAGTGGTAGGCAACGAGGGCAAAAGAAATCTTTTTTAAAACCAATTGATGAAATACCCTGATTTTAAGAGAAACTAACAGAGCTGTAGCCAAATCACTGCTGTGTCTGGATTATTTACTTGACATGTTGATTCCACTTAAAATAAGTGAAATACACTTCTAGACCCTAAGCAGCTACATCTGGTTCACCTGAGGAGGAGAAATAGCAAAAGTAAAAAGACATGCATAAGCGTGTCTCATTTCCAACATCTAAATTTTGGGATTGAAATATATAATAGAAACAATTTGTTATTTCAAACAAGTATTTGTAGAATTGTGTCAATAATGACAGAGACATCAGGACCAAAGGTTGTGGGAAAAAAATCTTTCCTGATGGCTAGTGGCTGATGTTCACAACATGGAAAAATCATGACACTTGGAAATAATTGTAATGGGAAAATCTTCCCCAAGATTGATAAAGGTTGATTCTGAAATTTCAGTGTTATATTTGTGGAAGGTGAGGCAGACAAGGTAGTGCTACCTCTGGTCAGGGAAGCAGAGCTCTAGACCCTTACTTCTCACCCTAGAGTCCCCACACCAGCAACATGAGGCACTTAGGAAAGCAAATTCTCAGCCTTCCACAGAGTGGCTGGATCAGAACCCTGCCTGCAAGGTAACCTTTCAAAACCACTGCCATCAACACTGCTTTCTGCATTTTACCCATGCATTGCCCAATCAGACTTTGGCTGATGTAACTCTGAACAAATCCTATTCGGCCAGGTATAACTTTAGGAGGTCGGCACCTTCCAGGGGGTGTTTGCAGGAATTTCCCTGAAGGGAACAATCAGAAGGCTGGTCTTCTAGGGAATTTCCCTGAAGGGAACAATCAGAAGGCTGGTCTTCTAGCGCAGCATGTGTTCAACTGGGTGATCCCAGGAGCTCTTCCCCCTGCTATACGCAGCAGGGAGCTGCCTGGCGGAATCCCCAAGCACCTGAGGCCGCCAGCCCATGACATGCTTGCCCCCAAGAACACTTCCACAGTCACCTTCTGGGAAGATGCTGAAGAGACCTTGATGAAAATCAACAGCTTTTCATGTGTAGACCTGACTCAGGGGCTGCTCCGTGCGGGGTTACATTGGGCCAGGCCTCTGTCTCAATTCAGGACCATTCTGAAGTCTATTTCAACTCCAGCTTTGAATGGGTTGGGATTTCTATAGCAAGGCCCTGAGTTCAAGCCCCAGTGCCAACACACACACACACACACACACAATTATTTCAGAAGATTCTTTAGCATCCTTAACTTTAGTTGTCTTAATGAAATAGATTTAAAAAAAAATAGAGCTAGGTGCTGGTGGCTCACTCCTGTAATCCTAGATACTGAGGAGGTTGAGATAGGATCGAAGTTCGAAGCCAGCCCCGGCAAGTTTGAAAAGTCCATGAAACATTTGTCTCCAATTAATCACAAGGAAACCAAAAGTGGAGTTGTGGCTCAACGTGGAAGAGCACTAACCTTGAACAAAAAAGTTCAGGGACAGTACCCAGGCCCTGAGCTCAAGCCCCACAACCTACAAAAAGAAAAGAAAAGAAAAGAAAAGGTACAGGAATGAGAAACCTATTCAGAAATCTCTGTGGAATATTACAATCTCCCCAGTAGCCAGATGATTCATATGCCACCCCAATGAGGCGTATTGTGTTAGACCTGGTCCTTCCTGTAGAAGTGAAACAAACAAAGGCACCAGCTCTGTCCTTGAACACTTCCAGGGCAGCTTTAGTCTTCTTGATCTATTGACCCTACAGGTGAAACTTTATTCACTGCTCACATCAGTCCTGTCCTTGGCCATGAATTAATCATGGCTTTGTTTCTTAACAGCAGAGTCTCTGAAAGCCTTGTGCATGTGGTTGGCTAGGCTGTTGTTTGCATAATGCATCAATTCTGCATGTTTAAACAACAACTAAGCTGATCATTAATAGCAGGTACTGACCTTAACCCCTGAGAATATCTTCTACTTGGAATTCTGAATTCCTGCCAATTTTCAAGGGTTTCCTAATAGCAGTTGGCTGTTTTTTAATTCATTTTTTTGTCTTTTTTTAAGTTCTTTCAGCCCGTGGACAACTCAAAATCGATTTTATTAAGCCTTTTAGGCATTAAATGCAAATAATTTTGAATGAAATGAAACAAAACCTAAGGAGGGGGGAACCCAAAACATAAGAAATCACAATCCAGGCACTAATGGTTCACACCTATAATCTTAGTTATTTAGGAGGCTAAAAATCAGAGGCTCATGGTGCAAAGATAACTTAGACTGAAAAGAGAATATCCATGAGGCTCTATGTTTAATTAATAAGCAAAAATTGGCTGGATGTGTGACACAAGTGGTAGTGCAGTAGCTGAGCAAGTATGAGGAATCAAATAAATAAATAAATAGGTGGAGTAAAAGGTGAGGAGTGAAATGGTTCACATCTGTGATTCTAACTATGCCAGAGGCAAATAGGAGGATCATGGTTCAAGATAGGCCTAGGAAAATATGTCAGAGACGATCTGAAAAATAACTAAAGAATAAAAGAAAATGAGATGGGGCCTGAAGTGGGACTCAACAGTAGAGTACTTGCCTAGTATGAGATCCCCAATTCAAACTCCCAAATTGCCATGGGAAAACAAAAAAGAGCAAAAAAGAAAAAGCTGAAGGAAGGGGAGCATTGTCTATTTTTGCAGAGCTTAAATGCAAATAGCACTTTGCAAATTATTTTTTTACATTTTATAAGTCTTTTAAATATATTTTCCTTCATTGTATGCAGTTAATTTGGTATTTTCTATCTATTCTCTTTGAATGTACAGTTTTTTATATTCTACTTGCAGTCTATTGTCTTTCATAATTTAAAAAGTTATGTTTATAGAAAGAAACAGCATCATGAAAACAAAATAACAGCAAATACAACATGACTTTCGATGTTAACACTGAGTGCCAATGCTTTTTAATCAAAAGGTATAGTACAACAACTTGAGCCACAGTGCCATTTCTGGATTTTTCTGTTTATGTGCTAGTGAGGAATTGAACCCACGGCATCATGCATGCTAGGCAAGCACTCTACCACTAAGCCACATTCCCACTCCCACTCACCAATAAATAAGTCATCCAAGAAAAAAAATTGAAAAAGGTATCTCAGAACTTAGTAATACCACAGGTAACATGGACTTAAGAGACATCTACAAAGTATTTCATCCAGCAGCTATATAATATATACTCTCAGCAGCTTATAGAACATTCTCTGAAATAGATATTTTAGAACATAAAGCAAGTCTTAGCAAATATAAGAAAATTGAAATAATTTCTTGTATTTTATCAGACCACAGTGAAACTAAAGTAGAAATCAACAGTTAAAGATATTACAGGAAATAAAGATATTACAGGAAACTAACCAGTGGAATGACCAAGGGTCATTGATACATGGAATGCCCAGTGGTTCAGAAAGAAATAAGAGGAAGCCAGGTGCCAATGGCTCACACTTGTAACCCTAGCTACTCAGAAGGCTGAGATCAGAGCATTGTGGTTCAAAGCCAGACCAGGTATAAAAGTCCCTATGAGATTCTTTAATTAACCACTCAAAAACCAGAAGTGGTGCTGTGGCTCATGTGGTAGAGCACTAGCTTTGAGCATAAAGATGCTCAGAGTCAGCACCTAGGCCCTGAGTTCAAGCCCCATAACTGACAAAAACAAGAAAATAAGGGAATACATTTTAAATATCCTGGCATCTAATGAAAATTAAAACCAACCTATCATAACATTTGGGATACAGCAAAGGTAATGCTAATAGAAAAATCTATAGCTATAAGTGCCTACATCAAAAAGCCAGAAATCTCTCAAATGAATAGCTTAATGAAAACAAATTGGTAGGTACAAATCTATTAGTAGGTACAAATAAATAATAATGATTGAGGCAGAATATAATGTAAGGGAAACTTTAAAAATCACACAAATACTAAATAAAACAAAAAAGTTGTTTCTTTGAAAAAATGAATAAGATTGATAAGACTCAAATTGAAAGAAGACTCTAACAAAATTAGAGGTAAAAAGAAGAAGATTAGGATAAATACCACTAAATTCCAAAAGGAACTTATGAGGCAATACTTTGAAAACTGAAAGTCAAATAAGCTGGAAGGTCTAGAAGAAGTACACAAATGTTTAGACCCAAAAAAACTGAACTGAGAGGATATAAAGAACTTGAATCAATTTATAGCATCCATGAGACTAAAGCAGTGATAAAGTCTCCTAACAAAACATGCTCAGGATCAGATAACTCCCCTACTGAATTCTAACAGACTTCTAAAAATAGAAACATCCCCAATATTCCTCAACCTCTTTCACGAAATACAAAGCTGAGAATTGTATTATGTTAGCATTATATCGATCCCAAATCACACATAGGCATTACAAAAACATGAACTATAGACCATTCAACTGGTCTATATGTGCATTGATGTATATATTCTTAATAAAATTGTTGTAAACCAAGTAATTAGCACTTAAAAGATCATACATGGTGATGAAGTTAGTTTCCTCCCAGGAGGTGAAGATGGCTCAACACATAAGTCAATACACAATCAATTAATATAATATATAATATACAAACAGAAGTAAAAAAAATCACATGATCATTTCAGTTGACATTGAAAGAGCCTTTGATGAAAGTCAGTATTGTTTTATCTTAAGAGATCTGAAAAAACTAGAAATAGAAGAAATGTACCTCAGGTAATATGTGACAAACTTATAACCAACATCATAGTCAATGGGAAAAACCTATTTCATTTTCCCCAAAGTCAACAAGGAGACAAGATATCCACTCTTCCCTCCCCACTCTTATTAAATGTAGTACTACTGTGCAGTAAAGTGTGAAAAAAAATAAAAGGATTCAAATAGGGAAGGAATTAGACAAGTATCCTTTTTCAAAGATGATAAGATCCTATGCTTAATATAACCTATAGAAACAATCTCCACCAAGGAACTTCTCGACCCAATAAACACCTTTGGGAAAACAGGAAGATATAAAATGAAAACACAAAAATCAGCAACTTTTCTATATACTATCTATGAGCAAACAAAGAAATCAGAAAAACAATTCCATATAGCTTCAAGTTATAAAATACTCAAGTACTAACAACCAAGGAAATGAAAGGCCTATGCAATGAAAACTAGAAACCTTGAAGAAAAGAATTGAAGACAACACCAGAAAAAGAAAACACCTCCTGTGCTCATGATCTGAGAATTAATATGGCAAAAAATGACCACATTGTCAAAAGCAAACTACAGGTCCAGTGCAATACCTGTTAAAGCTCTAATGTTATCCTTCACAAAAATAGAAAAATCCATCCAAAAGGCATAAAAGGTGCTGAAGAGCAAAGGAATCCTAAATAAAAAGAGTCATGCTGTAGTATAAGAATATCAGATTTTATATACAGAGCAATAGTAGTAAAAACAGCATGATACTGGCAAACAATCAAATAAACAACAAAAAAACTAAGCCACCACCACCACCACAACAACAAAAACAGATCTGAATTCCAATGGGAACAGATTAAATGACCCAGAAACAAAAACACATAACTATAGATACCTGATCTTTGACAAAGAAATCAAAAAAAGACAGTGTAGAGAAGACAGCCTTTTCAACAAATGCTACTGGCAAAAGTGATTGACTACTTGTAAGAGACTGAAACAGAACCTCTATCTTTTATCCTGTACAACGAGACTCAAAATGAGTAAAATTCTTTAACATAATACCTAAAACTTTAAATCTGCTACAGGAAAACAGAAAACCTCTGGAGGTTATAGGTTTTCTGATTAGGATTCTGGTTGCCCCAACACATAAAAAATTGACAAATGAGTCTACATTAAATTTAAAGTTTCTGCACAGGGGAAAAAAACAATTGCCAACAAGCCATTGAATGGGAGAAAATCTTTGCCGTCTATTCAATAGATAGAGATTTAATATTCAGAATAGGCAGAGCTCAAAAATAGAGGAGCAAGAAGATAAATAATTAAATTAATAAGTGATAAAGTTGAACAGACAATTTTAAGAAATACAAATGGCTAATAGAAAGATGAAAAGTGATTAAAATCCTCAGCTATAAATGAAATACAAATCAAAACTACATTAACATTCCATCTCCAATCATAATGAACATTATCCATAAAGTAAATAGCAAATGGTAAGGGCCAGCATTTGGAAAAATGAGCCCTCATAAACTGCTTATGAGAATGGAAATTGGGACAACCACTATGGAAATCTGTTTAGATATTCCTCAGAAAACTAAAAACAGATCTACTTTATGATCTTGCTGTACCACTCTTGGTTATATATCTGAAAGAATGCAAACCAATATATAAGACATCTGTATACCCATTTTGAACACAACTTGTTCACAAGAGCCAATCTGTAGAATCAGCCAAGGTGTCTAATAACCAATGACTAGTTAAAAATATGATTAAGATATAGTATAGAATGGATCAAAGACCTCAGAGTCAAACCAGACATACTGAAAACATTATAGGACCACATAGGAGAAACCTTAGGTCTCCTTGGCACAGGTCAAAATTTTCTTAATAGAGACCCAGAAACATAACAAATCAAAGAAAGGTTGGACAAATGGGATTGCATGAAATTACAGAGCTTCTGCACAGCAAAGGACCTAGCTAGCAAGATCAATAGAAAGCCCACGGATTGGGAGAAGATCTTCACTAGCCATACAATGGACAAGGGTCTCATATCTAAAAATATACCTGGAACTCAAAAAAATTAAATCCCCCAACAACAAATCCTCAAACAACTGTCCAATAAATCAGTGGGCTAAAGACTTAAAGAGAAATTTCTCTGAAGAGGAAAGAAGGATGGCCAATAGACACATGAAGAAATGATCAAGTGGCGCTGTAGCTCAAGTGGTAGAGCGCTCGCCTTGAGCTGAAGAGCTGAGGGAAAGCGCCCAGGCCCAGAGTTCAAGCCCCATGACCGACAAAAAAAAAAAGAAAAAGAAATGATCAACCTCTCTAGCCATAAAAGAAATGAAAATCAAAACAACACTGAGATACCACCTCACCCCAGTTAGAATGGCTATAATCAAGAACTCTAATAACAACAGATGCTGGAGAGGATGTAGACGGGAGGGAACCTTACTTCATTGTTGGTGGGAGTGTAAACTTGTTCAACCACTTTGGAAAGTAGTATGGAGGTTCCTCAAAAGACTCCACATAGAGCTCCCCTATGACCCAGCAATCCCACTTTTGGGCATTTACCCAAATGATCACAAACAAGACCATACTAAAGCTACCAGAACAACTACGTTTATTGCAGCCTTATTTACCATAGCTAAGATATGGAACCAACCCAGATGCCCCTCACTAAATGAATAGATTAAGAAAATGTAGTATATATACACAATGAAATTCTATGCCTCCATCAGAGAGAATGACATTGCCCCATTTGTTAGGAAATGGAAATACTTGGAAAAAATTATATTAAGTGAAGTAAGTCAGGCACAAAGAAACATAGATCCCATGGTTTCCCTTATTTGCAATAACTAGTATATGTCTGAGACAAGCAGAAAAGGCCAGATAAGTTGATGTTAGGTGAGATGAATCCCAAGATAAGGACTCAAATGAGTTTTCTCTCTTGCTATTGTTTCTAACATATTTGTAAGATGATTTTTTTGTTGCTGTATATTTCTCTCCCTCCCCCATGGTATAAACCCTGTTTTCTCTGTATTTGATGTTGTATAATTTGGGGAGGGGAAGAAAAATTTGTTTAAATAGGGATACAGGTGGACCCATTGTAACAATGCAAACAATGCAATGTACAAGATGCTATGTCAAAAAACTAACTTTACTACTTTGGTAGGCAGGGGGGTGGTAGGGATGATAAGGGGAAACAAAGGAGAGGCAACAATGCTTGATAAGAAATGTACTAATTACCTTGCTCATGTAATTGTAATCCCTCTGTATGGTACTTTCACATTAAAAAATATTAATAAGAAAGAAGAAAAAATATAGTATAGAACATTACACAGCCCCAAAGAAAAAATGAAATCATGTTATTTCCAGGCTAATGGGTAGATTTAGATATCATGTTGAATGAGATTAACCAACCTCAACTAGTCAAATATCATGTATTTTTACTCCTTTGTAGAAGCTAGAAGAAAGGACAGAAACATGTTGACATGTATTTATGTCTGTATATGTGTATATATATATATGTTGCTATGTGCTTATGTCTGTATATGTGTATATATGTATGTATACAGACCTAAGTAAGTAAATATATCATATGTATGTATATATGTTTGTTTATGTGTGTATATATAAGGACACATAGAACATGATTCCAACTATAGGACTGTTTAGAGGGATGAGGGAAAGTTGGAGACTGAATAATAGTGAAATACATTGTAACTGTGCATGAAGATGGAAAAAGGAATCTCATGAAAACTGTTCATTAATACAGTTTGGTGATAGGGAAAGAAAACAATATGGAGGATTATTCTAATTAAAATATAGGCATGTATGAAAATAACTAAAATGCTTGAAACAATACCAAGGATTATATTCTAATTAGAATATAATATATCCATGTACGAAAATAAATAAAACAATGCCAAAGATTATTCTAATTAAAATATATGCATTGTGAAAATAGATAAAATAAAATAAATAAAATATCTAGCCACAATAAAATAAATAGATAAAATAAAATAAATAAAATATCTAGCCACAATAAAATAAATAGATAAAATAAAATAAATAAAATATCTAGCCACAATACTACTTGTGTGAGTATTTGTTAAACTTTGTTGTGGATGTGCCAACTGTAGTTACAGTCTCTTTACTACTCTACTTTTGAAGTATCATAATTTAAATACTAAGATAAAAGTTGACCTAGCTTATTTGCACCCATTGGGCTACCCTGTTCTTATTTTCACCATCTGCCCTTGTTTTTATCCTCAACCAGATATTTAGACTTCAATGCCCATTATGGTAGCTTAGTGATCCAGGTGAAAAGCTTGCGCTCCTAAGAGCTAGTGTTTATTCTTCAATTACTATGCTCCTGGTACTGAACTGAGCAGTTTATATTCATATTCTCAGTGCTCCAATCAATCTGCTCTCCTCCCTCACTTTATAAATAAGGAAATTAAGACCCAGCAATTTATTGAGCCCCTGGCTATGCTAGGTAACAGAGGAAGGGCCTAGTTTAGCTACTCTAAAGTAATAAACACTATAGCAGAAATTCAACAGGCAGGATTGAGGTGCTCAGCACCTACAAGCAATGGTCTCTTCCCTCCTTATCCTTCAGAGTGCCTGTTTTTCACTTGCTATTATCTTTAATTTCTCTTCTACGAACATTACAACTGGGAGGGGTGGATAGAGAAGAGTAAGTGGAAGATAAAGAGGGATGGGATAACAATGATTTTAAAAATGTACTTATTGCCTTACCTATTTAACCATAATCCCCCAGCTTATCACCTTTTCAATAAAAAAATAAAAATTAAAAGGCTTCTCTTCTAAAATCCGTGACCTTCTGCTGATTGACACTTTAAAAAGTTTGTTTTGTTTTTGTTAGTTGTGGGATTTGCACTCGGAGCTTGGGAGCTATCCTTGATGTTTGTTGTTCAAGGCAAGCACACTACCTCTAGTGTTTCAGTGGTTAATCGAAGATAAGAATCTCAGGGCTTTTCCTGCCAAGGCTGGCTTCAAACAATGATCTTCAGATCTTAGCTTCCTGAGTAGCTAGGATTACAGGCATGAGCCACTGAAAGAAGTCTTGTCAGAGCACAGGCAGTGGAAGAAGTGAGAAGTAGGAACGTAGCTCAGTTTTTAGTGCTGCAGTACCTCTCCTCTCAAAACCAAGAAGGTCTATATGTTAACTAGAAAGGTAACAAATTACTTTCATTTAAAAATCTTCAGCAGATGTGTGCTTGCTGCGGGTAGCCACTGTGTGGGGCTCAGCACTCAGAGATGCAAAGGCCGGCTGAGATCTCTGAAGCCAGGAGAGAGACCACACAGCAGGAAAGAGGATGTGTATCACTAAAGATCGAAGGAGACAAAACAAAACACGCAAGGAAAAGCACAACAGGACACACAGGAACTAGAATGTAAGAGTTCCGGAGTCATTCATTGTTGAGGAGTGAAAGCCCTTACTGAAAGTGCTGGAAGGAAGTGAGGGAGAACCAGAGAATCAGAGGAGGAAAAGATGATTGGGGCAAGGGGCAGACCACTATGAGCAAGGTACTTAAACAGGATTTGCTTGCCTATTCCAGGAACTACAGGAAGTTGAATGTCTCCAGCTGGTGTGTAGGGTGGATCAGCAGAAGAAATGACATTCACACTCACCATGGAGATGCTGTGAAGCCAGGCCATCCCAGTAGGACCTGAGAAACCATCGGAGGCTTCAGAGCTGGGGGGGAAAATGAGGTTTGAGTCATATTCAAGGGCATCATTGAGTGAGGAGCCAGTGGCTCAGACTACTTACTTAGGAGGGTAAGATCTGAGGATCTGAATTCGAAGATATCCCAGGCAAAAAAGTCTGTGAGGCTCTTCAGTTAACCACCAAAAAGCCAAACACAGAGGTGTGGCAAGTGGTAGAGAAAGAAAAAGTGAAGGGAAAGGATTTGGCCCTGAGTTCAAACAAACACACAAACAAAGGAAAAAAGCATTATTGGCTGCTTTTCTGAGAGGAGAGCATCAAATGGAAGAGGAGAGACCTGGCTGTAATCCCAGTGGGAGAGGATGTTGGCTGACACTGTGTTGGTAGAGTGTGGCGTGAAGTCCTTGGGTTACAGATATATTTCAAAGATGGAATGGAAAAGATACTTTAGAAAACTGAATGTGAGTATGAGAAAGTGAGAAGTCACAAATAACCCTAAAATGTTGACCTGATGAAGGACTGGCCAGTTTCTATGAACTGAGTTGGATAGGCTATGCATCGAGTAAAGTTTCATGTGTGGGTGCGCTAGTACTAGGGCATGCACTCAAGGCCTGTGCTCTCCTTTGGATTTTTCACTCCAGGCTAGCACTCTACCACTTGAGCCACCTCTTCGTCTGGCTTTTTGCTGATTAATTGGTGATGACAGTCTCACAAACTCTTCTGCTTGGGATCACTTTAAACTGCAATCCTCAGATCTCAGTCTCCTGAGTAGCTAGGATTATAGGCGTGAGCCACCAGAGCGTGGGTGGAATAAACACTCTAAGGATTTAGTTTAGGACATTTCAACAATTATATAGAGTGATGAATTTAGATTTCTGTTAGGGCTGGAATAAAAGTCTAAGCTACAAATGTAAATTTCAGAGTTACATTTTAAATTTTCTTCCATTTCTCCTGATCACTGCTCTCATTGTTATTCTACTTCATAATGGAAATAGAGAGAGGTAGAGGAGAGGATCTCATTTCATTTGACCCCATCTTCCTGAAACTGGCAGTTTGATTTGAGAGTACCAGCTATTTTGACAAGACCTGCTTTGCTATAAAAGAATTGTCTGGATACTGGATCACAGGAAGGGAAATTAGAATTGCTGGGTGGTCACAATTTATATGACAGTTGCATTATGGAAAGCATCTGATAATTCAAAACTCATCACTCAAGACTCATCCTGGCCAAGAATGACAGGTGTTTTTGTTTGTCAGCTAAGGTGGTGGCTCCCATAATAGTGTATACAGTTTATAATTCACTTTGTCTACACTCTTTGAAATATTGTGTTTCCTTACACATAACTATGAAGTAAATTTGTCTATTGTTTGGCATTTTTCTCATATCTCCTAGTTCAAATCTACATTAGAGTAACTCATGTTATAAATATTCATCTGAAGACATTAAGAAGAGATTTTTTCCCCCCAACTTGGAATGAAGAGTAGACAGACTTGCTGTCCTCTGATTCTTCTCTTTTTTCACCAAGTGTTAGAAGCTCTGATATTTACCTTGGCATTTGGGTGCCCAAAGTAGAAATTTCCCAGACTGCCTTGATGCTGAGTGACATCTGATTGCATTTTGGAAATGATATGTGCATTTTTTCAGATGGGTCAAATCTTTCTCTCCCATGCACCTCCTGGGGTTGTGGGTATCTCATTTACTCTTAGGATTTGTTCAGAGCAAGAAAACACTGTGGAGAGAGGGAGCAAGAAGACAGCAGGAAACCAGATCCCCAGACAACATCCCTTGCAGCATAGCCACTCTTCAGCTCTAATAGCCACATCCCTGTTAAGGGAGAGAAATCACTGTAGTAGAACTGGAGCAGTGGCAAAAGTCTACAATTCTAGCTACTTGAGAGGCAAAGACTGAGGGGTCATGGTATGAACTGAACCCAGGCAAGAAGTTCAGGAGACTCCATCTTGACTAATGGCCAGGTGTATGGCATACAGCTCTTACCCCAGTTATGGAAGAAGGACAATGGAAGGACACATTGGTACTGTACCTGTCATTCCCAGCAACTCTGGGACGTACAAATACTATGATGGCAGGCCAGACCCCTCCAAGCATAAAGCAAGACCATACCTTTAAAATAACCAATGCAAAAGTATGCAGAGGTTTTGTGCCTGCTTATCAAGCATGAGACCCTAAATTCAATCATCGGTACCACCAAAAAGGAAAACAAATAACAACAAAAAGAAATAGCTATATGGCTCTATTGGCATGGCTTGCGTAAAAGCATAAGAAGCACAAGATTTGTTTCTGAGGAAGCGCAGGTTAGCAAAGATATAGAAAAGATAGCACTTTGGTTAAGCATTAAGAAACCTGGATTTGAATTCTAGCTTCTCATGCTACCAAATGGATGACTAAGTTATTCAAATTCTTTGATACACAATATTCATCTACAAATCATCCAAACAAAATGGAGGTGAAATATCTAGTAGATAGGCTTTGGTGCAGTTACAGTGAAATGAGTAGAAAGCCCCCACAAAGAGAAAAGCACAATAAATATCCTTTCTCCAAACCCCAGCTCTTTCTCCAGATATTCATCTGTCTACTATGACTTTCTTCTTAGATGAATTATAGATATTTCAAATGCAACAAGTCCAAACAGATATTCTCTCTCCTCACCATTTGCTAGAGACTCAGTGCCTTCTTTATCTCGTCACCCACAACTTCACCTTCTGTTGCTCAAAGCTGAAAATGCTTGGAGTCATCCTCATCTCCCTATCTTTCCCATATCCTAGAGTGACTTGTCAGAACATTATGCTGGCTCCCTCTTCAGAGCAGATCCAGAATCTCTAGTCTCCTCACAACCTTCTCTATTGCTACTCCAGTAGGAGTAACCAACCTTTGGAAAACCTGTATTTCTGAGCTGGCTCACTAAGAATCTCAAAGATCAGACCTTTTTATTATGATTATGACTATTTTAAGTAGTTGAACAGAGGTATTTCAATTCAACAAACCAATTTGTAAGAACAATACATCTTGATCAGTGTTACCCCTTCAATCACTTGATTTGATGTTAATCTGGGCACACAGAAACTCACCAAGTTGATGCTAGAGTCTGTCCATCATAAGTCATTTCAATGTAAGTTCTTGTTTGAGATACCGAGTTGAATGTCTGAGAATTGTGTAGTGTAGTTCTATCTTATAACAATACATTGCATTCTACAAATGCAGTGTATCTTTTTGCTGTTTTGCTGGGATGTGGGTGGACACTAAGTGGGATGGATTTTTATTGCTCTCTTGGCACATCCTGTACCTTGTGAATTAATTAGACTGCTTTTTGTTTTTAAGAATTAATTGAATTCATCTATTGCAGTGCCCTTCTGAGGGCTTCATTTCAGTGCTTTTAAAGGTGCAGAGCCAGCCTGGGCAGGAAAATCCATGAGACTCTTATCTCCAATTAAGTACCCAAAAAACTGAAAGTGGGGCTGCAGCTCAAAGTGGTAGAATGCCAGACCTCGACTTCAAGCCCCAGGATCATCAACCTGCAATCCAACTATTCAGAAGGCTGATATCTGATGATTGCAATTCAAAGCTAGCCTGGGCAGAAAAGTGTGTGAGACTCTTATCTTCAATCAACTACTCAGAAGATGCTGGAAGTGGTGCTTATGCCTCAAGGGGTAGAGTATTAGCCTTCAGAAAAAGGAGCCTAGGGACAAGCACCTAAGCCCTGAGTTCAAACACTAGAACCAGCACATACACATAAGGTGGAATAATTTGAGAAAGGCCAGAGTACATCCTGCAAGTAATATGCCCTGCAGACTCAGGCAGAGCAGAGGACCTGTTAGGACCAGATTAGACTGGAATGTAGCTCTCTATAGTACTGCCTTTGAACTGCACAAAGAAGCACTTCTAAGTAGAACATGTTATATTAGAGCATTGGCCATTAATCAAGTGAATTTCAATAATTTCTTAAATAAATCAGCAAAGCTCTACTCACTATCTGGGCAAAACCCAAATTCCATACCCCTCCTTAGGAAGACCCCACATAATTCCTATCACACATTCAACAGACTTGTGACCATCACAGCCACGTTTCTTTAATCTTCATGTTTTTCTGGTCATTTAATAGTTGTTTTCTCATTTAGTTTCCTGTGATAAAAGATGCGTGTTTTGTTTTCCTCCTTGACATGGTTAATTTCTAAAGCAGAACTTAAAAAACACTAAGTCTTATAATGACCTAGATGGCAGAATAAAGGGCAAGACTGAAGTGGGTTCTGGGCTGTCCTCTGGGTGCCAATCCAGAGGTGTGTGACCACCACTTCCTTTCCAGACTTTCCAGAGATGATTACAGCCTTAACAGCTTTTCCTAACCTGGCTCTTGATGTCTCTCTTAACAACCCCTGGATACCTCTAATGTTCATGAAGGAAAACAGCAGAACAGTCCATAGTCTAGCAGTACCAAAATAGTAGAAAACCCAGAGTCCAGAAGATCTGAGAGTACATCAAGATTTGGGGCAAGTTATTTTACCTCAGTGAGCCTTCCTTTCTTAATTTAATTTAGAATAATGCCACACAATTCAATGCTAGAAATAGCGTATTCTAGAAACATAAGGTTGAAACATTGTAGGAGTGAACTTCCAGCACTATTTAACTCGGGTAGGCACCACAAGAGTCTATGATTTACACACTTAAAATTTAAGGAAGTGTAACACAGTAAGGAAATGAAGGGCCTGTAAGCTTTCTCGTGCAACAGAATGGATTCTAAGCTTTGTCTCGATTGTGCTGGTTCTAGTGTGTGGTTATTGATGATCTACTCTGAGAATGTACACACACTTACCTTTATAGTTGGTGAAGCTTGTTTTCTTTTCTTTCTTGGGGCTTGAATTCAAACCTCAGGCTTGCTAGGCAGACATTGTACTGCTGAGCCATACCTCCTGCCCTTTCTTGCTTTAGTTCTTTTTTTTAAGTAGGGTCCCATGTTTTTGACCTTCCCACCTATAGCTTCCTGCATAGCTGGGATTACAGGTACTTGCCACCATGCCCTTCATTAAGTGTATTTTTTATTGACAGTTATAAAATACTTTATTTTGCTTATAAAGGTGGTAGGACTTAAGGTGCAGCTTTGTTCCCTGTTTTTCCCTCTATTCTTCCTACACCATAAGCCAACTGCTTTGTGAAGCTTTTGGGACATTAAACCTTGCTATATCCTTTCTCCATCTTTACCCTGGCAGATGGAAGAGCTTTCGTGGGGAGGGTGAGCCGAAACAGACTGGGCCTGAGGACAAGAAGGCACAGCTCTGGATAAACAGGAGTTCACTCATCCGTCCTAATTTTCTTTAGGTTTGCTGCAAAGTTGAAGCCCTAAGGGTAGCTTTCACTTCTTCCCTGTTGGATCCTGTGGTCCCTGGGCTTCACATCTTCCTCCTGTATGTTTCCATCCATGATTTCAGTGGACAACAGCTTTCAAGAGGTGAATAATTTGAGTCACTGCCCACAAAAATATTTATTATTCCCTCTCTGATATTCAGAAGTTAGATCGAAAATGCACTGGGGTGTGACAAATTACACAGAATTCTAGATACTCACACACAGTGAGACCAAAACAGGATACTCTTAGGAAAGTAATGCAATGCTTAAGTGCCTCTTCATTTTGCTCCAAAATAACACACATACTGAAACGAACTCCAAGATATGGAAACAAAAGCCTTTTTTTTTTTTTTTTAAAAAAAAGAAGCTTTTAGTTTTTGATGATTTGGTCTTCTTTACCTTATGTATGGTGTAGTCCATGTATATCATTGGAATCAGGGGAGGGCACAGAAATCAAGGAGGTGCAGCAGTGGAGCTCAGGATATTGGTGAAAGTGAACTATATAACCCATGGGTGGAGACAGGAAGAAGGGACTGGGAGAGAGTGAGGAACAGAAGCCACTGTACAAAAGCAAATGTATTCACTACCTGACTCATGTAACTGTAATCTCTCTGTATATCACCTCTGTAACGACAACAAAGTAAGTTAATTAAAAAATACTATTCCCTCTTCATATTTGATTTCCGGGACGGTAGAGAACTCTACACTGAATATCATTTTCCCCATGTTTTGTATGCCTGAATCCTATCTTCCACATATTTTGCTTTTTCTTTTCAGAAATTTCATTTTTGTCTTCCTGCTGTTGTGATATTTCATGACAATATGCTTCATGTAAATTTTTTCCTTTTCCTTTACTGGAAATTCATGTGTATATCCAGATAGAAAAACACATCCTTCCGAAGAGAGAAAGCAGTTATTTCTTTTCTAACTCACCCTGCTCCGCTGCATGCCTACACCTCAGACATGTTTCAAGTTCCTACCATTCTCTTTGATAAAGGGGATTTAATCATGGTATCTGACTCATGCAACTATCCTATTTTAGTCACTTCACTAACAGGTGTGGAGATCTGTTACCCTATTTTCACCATGCACCTCTGGAGACAAGAGGGCTTCTGGAGATTCCCTGATGTCATCTTCCTCCACGACTGTGAATTCACCAGGCAGGGCCACCCAGGCCACTAGGATCCTTCTGAGTATCATTCACTAGGTCTTCAACAAATGAAGCAAATATAAGTGCAGCACCTTCAGCATATATCTGACTTAGGCTTTCTCTGGGTCTTCTAAAAAAAGTCATGGGACCTAAATTTTACCACCCGCCCCTCAGACACTGCCTGCTCCGTCTACTATCTCACTGCTTGTTTTGCTAGCACTGTTCCATAGTGTATGCTCTTCATACCAGAAAACGTTGTTCTGTACCTCCCAGGTACTTGCTCCTTTCACCCCACAGATTCTTTCTGGCCTCAGTTACATGTCTCTCACCAACAGGACAGGTTGTTCACTGATTTGCTTCCTCCACAGATCTCTCTGTTTTGGTCTGTGGGTCCTTCCTTGTTAAGGGTAGTGCTGACAGGCTGCAACATTGTTCCCAACAGTGGGCCAACATCAGACATAAAGGAATCTGGGGAAGCCGTTGGGTACTTGACAGGCACATCTCAGCAGCACACAGCCAGCGTCTTCTAAACTACTCACCGACAGGCAAGCAGGCCGCGAGCCAGCAGATGAAATCTGAAGTTGGCACAGAGTATTTCTTCTGTTCCTTCTTCCAGAACACAAGGGTGAAAATCTAATTCCTACCTGTTCTCCTAGTGCCTGTCCTCCATGGCTGTGGAAGATCACATCTACCTGTACCACACAAGTGCTTTTATTTTATTTTATCTTTTTAAATTTTATTGTAAAGATGCTGTCCAGAGGGGTTACAGTAACGTAAGTAAGGCAATGAGTGCATTGCTTGTCTATCATTGTTACCCCTTCCCTTGTTGTTCTCCCACTATCCCTTCCCTCCCCTACCTTCCACACTCCTCCCCACCCCACCCCATCCCCTGCCCAAAGTTGTCAAGTTAGTTTCCAATATACTGTCCTGTGGGTATCATTGTTGCAATGGGTCATCCTGTGTCCTTGTTTAGGCGTTTTGTCATTCCCCTTCCCCTCCCCAGATTAGACACACACACATATATATATATATATATATATATATATATACATATATATATATATGTATATATATATATATATATGCACACATATATATATGCACACACACACACACACACACACACACACACACACACACACACACACACGATGCAGAGTACCAAAATCAAGTACAGTGACAACAGGGGATATACCATAGCGGGAATAACATACAAGGGAAACAAAAAAAAAAAATCACATAGTACATTTAAAACAATAACAACAAAGACAGACTTCTTGTGTCCATATCTCAGGATTCATTTCACTTAGCATCATCTTATATGGTATATGTACATAGGGTTTGAACTTTCCAGCCCATTTGATAAGATTATCCTCTACATATACTAATTGTGCAAATATGGGAAACCATGGGACCTAAATTTCTTTGGGACTGGCTTACTTCACTTAGTATGATTTTGTTCCAAGTCTCTCCATTTCCTAACAAATGGGTCAGTGTTGTTCTTTCTGATGGAAGCATAGAATTCCACTGTAAGACCCAGAAATGAACCTGCAGACCTATAGCCACCTAATCCTTGATAAGGGAGCCAAAAAATAGAATGGAAGAAAGGCAGCCTCTTCAGTAAATGGTGCTGGCAAAATTGGTTAAACACCGGTAGAAAAGTAAAATAGAGGATGGGAAAGGGAAACAAAGGAGGAGGCTACAATGCTTGATAAGAAATGTACTCATTATCTTGCCCATGTAATTGTAACCCCTCTGTACAGTATTGTCACAATAAAAAAAAGAAAAGTAAAATAGATCCTTATATATCACCCTGCACAAGTGCTTTTAAACTGTGGCTGTTATCATGCCCGCTGATGAATCAGCCAGAGCATTCTATAACCAAGCACAGAGAGAACACAATGCAGGTAAAATCTATGTACAGAAATGAGAAGGGGAGAAAAAATTATTAGATTTTAGTCTCCTTAAGTGGGAAGAATCACGTTTTTAAAAATCTCAAATTATCCCTTTCAAGAACTTGACTTAATTTTGAAACAAAAGCCAAAGAACTGAATTAGAATTAAGTCTAAAGTTTTTTTTCCCATTGTTTAGAGAATACTTTATTAGCTTCTGCAATCAAACCCATGTAGATAAGAACTTACATATTTAATAATGTGTATTTACCCCTGTACAAATGGAAAAAGTAAGTTTAACATTTCTAGACCAATATGGCTATTAATTTCTGTACAATGTCAACTCAACACAGTAAACCGGGATATTTTTTCCAAAGTTGATAGCACAGCTAAAATTTCCAAAAATTCAAATTATATGTATATATTTATATAAAAGACCAATAATAGCAGTATGTTATGCATCAATAGCAGCAACAGCTTTTCCAGGTAGTCTAAAGTTTTTTTTTTACCACAACCTCAATAAACTTTGAGATTTTATTTATTCACTTATTTATTAATTAATTAAGAAGGAAATTAATTAATTTGTGTTGGTATTGGAAGTTGAACTCAGGGCTTACCCTCTATCTTGGCTGTTTCACTCAAGGCTGGTATTCTACCACATAAACCAGACCTTCACTTCCAGTGTTTTGGTGGTTAATTGGAAATGAGAGTCTCTTATATTATTCTTTCCTAGCTGTCATTTAACTATGATCCTAGGATCTTAGTCTCCTAAGTAGCTAGTATTATAGGAATGAGCCAAGGTGCCTAGCTCTTTTTAGATTTTGGAAGCAAAGTAATGTGAAAGAAAAAAAAACAGTTTAATAAACCTTAGCACAAATGTAACAGACACATCTAAAATCCCTGAACTTATTCCTAGTGGCTTAAGTGCTATCAACATGAAAAGTGACAGAAAGGAGAAAAAGTCCCTTTCCTCCCCTTCATCTCCCTCCCCAATAAAAAGAGTCTACAAAGATAACATTGGCCAAAATTTTCTTTAATTATCTAGGAGTTTGATGGGAGAGAATGCTTCATAATTTATAAGCCAATTCTGGTTTAGCCAAATTAGGTCTTTAATTCTTGCATATTATAGCAACTATAAAACACAATTACATGTTACATAGGAAACAAACCCATAAAACAAAATGAACAATCAATATAGCTCATTCCCTATAGAATTCTTTTTGGTATTTTAATGAGCCAGATCCCCAAACTAAGAATCAATACTGATTATGTTCCTTTCAGAGAGGAGTAGTGGTCACATCCTGTTACAGTTTGGGGTTTTCAGCACCTATAACTCCTCCAGCTTGTATCTCCAAGGCCTTGGCAGTAGCCCACAGAAATGGTGGCTTGGCTGATCTCATTCAGTGACGTTTGCTACTACCAATAATTTAGTAAGATAACATTTGTCTATGTCAAATCTTTCACTTTGGTAGTGGAAAAGGATGAAGTTGATGGAAATACAGGCTCAGTTTTTTGACTCATAAAAATAGACCTATCCAGAGGCTGGTATATCCAAAGTAGCAAGAACCCTGGGTTCAAGTGAAACAGTGAATCTGGTTAGACAACCAGAGTATTCCATTAGTGCATCCAACAATGAAGTTTAGGGAGCAAATGATGATAAAGAACCAGGAAACTCTTGTATAACTCCCTGTAAGCCCTTTAAGATTGCCCTGTTTGAACCTAGGGAGATTCCAGCTTGGCCATGTGTGTCAGATAAACTCATTCCTTACCTCATGGTGGTAATTGAAATATTAATTATTTAATAAATAATATTCTGAGATATCACTACATGGCATCTGTTCATCTTGGAATCTACTGTAGGAACCAGCAGAAAGGGACAAACTCTTGTTTCATGATGATGCACACAAAGCCAGTGGATTAGCATAAGATCCTTAGAATCAGCTAGAAAGTCACGAAGGCCATTGAATGGATAGATAGCAATCCATGGGAAGCAACTAGGAAGCCACGCATGCACTGGTATCTCTCTGTTCGGAGCAGAGCGCTATGAACAGATCAGACACAGCTTATCTCCTGTCTTGCAAGAATAAACAAGGTGGTGGAGAAATGAGTCCATATTCATGTTGTCTACTGTGATCTGAAGCAGGGTGAAGATGTGGAAATAATGACACAGATCAAGATGCATTGTACACATAAGCTGCTTTGTTAAATAGCAAAAAATTCAATACATAACCTAAAATCAAGATAAGTAAGGGCAGAGGTGCGTTGGCAGGGATGGATGAGAATGTTGGAAGGGGTGACATTGATCAAGATGCACTCTTCATAACGTGCTTCGTGAATGGCAACTCTTTTCTGCAACTCCTTAAAGAAAATAAAAATAGGGAGAAAAAGAAATGGAGCATCTGTGGTCAAACACATTAGAGAGAAACTGTTATGTTATAGTTCTGTTTTTCAAGCCCGAAATGCATTCATACCAGTTCTTGTTTCTCCTTTTTATCCCATTTGTCAAAATCTGCTCTTGCAGCAATAATCTGATGACTGTGCTTATTTCCTTATCTAGACTATTAACAAGCATCTACTGGGATTTCACACACAGGCAGCAGTCTGTTATTACCAGCCTTGGGAGACTATGGTGTGGGAGACACAAACATTTCAGCAATGGAGAAGGAGGAGACAGGAAATGGGTCCCAACTCTTTGGAGAAACTAGATAAGGTTCTACCAACGCCTTCTAGCCTGGCACTTTAGACACACTGCAGTACTGCCTAGTGCAGCTTGGTGCTACAAAAAAAAATAGTCCACCTAGGTTGGGGTAGAAAAAAAGAAGGATGAAGCTCTAGTCATTGGACATTTCCAGAGATGGCTTCAGACTTGATCAACTCATAGACACCTTTGAGAGAGCTGTCAATGGAAGGGCACATTGATGATCTCTTGGGTGGAAAAGCAGTCCAATTTTCTCCCTAACATGGAGCAACTCTACCATCCAAACCAGAATGCTTTGGAAAATTGAAGCAAGAAATCTCTGTAATTGTCTTATAATAAAGTTCATTATCCAGGAAACTCTGGAGAAGCTGGAAACATTTCCTTACTCTTGCTGTTCCTTTCTTGCTGTGACCTTCTGTCATCTACTTGGAAATAAAGAGGTATATACCAACAGTGGGATCTGATTTGCTCTCAAAGCACAATGAATCCTAGAAAAGCTGCTAAAATGTAGATTCCTAGGCCTGGCAGCAGAGATTCAGCTTCAATATGTTTTGGGCAAATTTTAATTGCTCAGGAGGTCCTTAAAATGAAAACCGAGGTTCATATTTTAAGAAACACTGGGTCTTGGAGCTGGAGCTAAATGTGGGTCTGAGCTTTTTCATAACTGAGTGATCTTGGGAAAATAATAATAATAGTATAATAATAATAATAATGTTCTTAACATTCTCAACTATAAAATGGGCTTAGTAATGGCCATATCATAGAGTATTTTGTGGTTCAGAATATGCCTTGGCATAGTATAAAACCTATACAGTACCAGTACCCACTAAATATTCAATATTAATTCTGTTAGAATACATGAAGCTGGGTGTTTGTGGCACACAATTGTAATCCTAGCCACTCAGGAGGCTGAAACCTAAGGAATATGGGAGGAAAGTCTTTGAGACTCCTATCTCTGATTACCAGAAGAAAAAGTTAGAAATGGAAGTGTAGACCAAGTAGTAGTGTCAGCCTTGAGCCAAAAAGCTAAGAGACAGTGCCCTGACCATGAGTTCAAGTCCCAGTACTGGCAGACACATACACACACACGTGAAATTTGTAGTTGAACACATCAAGCAATGGTGATTTCATATGGTTCAACCTAATAATTCAGGAAAATTTCTCTAGGCATCTTGAACTTTATTTCATAGAGTATTTATCCTTGAGTATTGAAATGATCATAAACCAGACAGGTTCTTTGACAGGGAGGTAGAGAATTCTAAACCTTAAAGAGAAGATGTGTCTCTCTAGACCTCAAGCTGTTGGATTGACCCACAGAGACATTTTACAAACTTTGGTGTGCATACAAATTACATGAGCCTTTGTTAAAATTCAAACTTAAATTCAGTGATGGGGTGGGAACAGAACTGTGAGTCTATAAAGCTCCCAGGTGTCACTGGAATGAATGCTCCTGGTCCATAGATCCCTGCTCTGGGAAGCAAGAATCCAAGATGCTTAAAGGGAGATCACTTTGTAAAGCTGTCCTCAAGGTTTTGACTCTCCAATGAATAAAAATGAAATGTTTATCTTCCTAACATGATCACCTCTGGGGAATCATGGTGCCCTTGAGTTAATTGCTTTTTTGTAAGTACTTTAAGCAAACTTACTATGCATTTATCTTAGCACAAATCCAGGAATTTGGATATATTCATATTCTGATTGATACAGCAACTTATAATTCAAAAGGATTTATTTTTCCTCTCATTCTTATGCTAAAAAGCATAACAGTTTAGGAGCTTAAGTGCATTTATTCATTCATCAAACATTTCTTTCACATCAACTCTATTCTTTGCTTGCTTGTTGGTTGTGTGCTAAAAGAAAAAAAATGCAGGAAGGGATGTGAGAGAATGTTTCAGAGCTAGCTAGGATGAAGCTAGAACTGGATCACAGAGTTCCCAAAGTACAGGGTTTTCTCCCTCCCACCAGAAGGAAAGGGACCAGCATAGAAAGGAACTCAGATGGGCTGGGTGACTTAGATAGATAATAGATGCTAAAGAGATATAAATAGATGATAGCTAGCTAGCTAGCTAGCTAGCTAGCTAGCTAGCTAGCTAGATAGATACATACATACATACATACATACATAGACAGACTGATAGATAGATAGATAGATAGATAGATAGATAGATAGATAGATAGATAGATAGATAGATAGATAGATAGATAGATAGATAGATAGATGAGATAGAGAGATAGAGAGATAGATAGATACATACATACATACATACATACATAGACAGACAGATAGATAGATAGATAGATAGATAGATAGATAGATAGATAGATAGATAGATAGATAGGTAGATAGATAGATAGATAGATAGATAGATAGATAGATAGATAGATAGATAGATAGATAGATAGATAGATAGATAGATGAGATAGAGAGATAGAGAGATAGATAGATAGATAGATAGATAGATAGATAGATAGATAGATAGATAGATAGATAGATAGATAGAGAGATAGAGAGATAGATAGATACATACATACATACATACATGCATGCATGCATGCATACAGTCTAGATAGACACAGATAGCTGATCGATAGTTGATAGATAACAACCCTACAACAGTGGCAGAATCTGGAAAGTAAAAGTCTGTGAGACCCAGTCTATTTTTCCATTCTTTTTCAGTGTACACATGGGAGAAATACTCCTATCATGTAGAAATGTGACCCACTAACCTGTTCACTCCGAACTACGATTTTGGTCTCCATCTACATTTCCTCTCTGAACCTCTGGGCTACTGTTTCAAGCTTGACTTGACTCAGCTTGCCTCATTCTCATTGTAATGACACCACCCTCTCTCCAAGATGGAGAAGGGAACTTACCCTTCTGCACAAATCCAGAAACCTTTTCAGCCATATCCACAAATCATGGTCCCCCAAGGACTGAAGTGCATCCACACATGGGTTGAAGTTCCTCTATCTGCTCCTGGACTGATGGGCTCATAGCTGAGAGGTCTGGCAAATGTCTGACAGTACACACCCCAGGCCTGAGGGCTGAGAGTGGCATGTTTTCTTTGAGCACAATAGGACATTGCTGGGTTATTAGCCAAAGTATATCAGTTGGGGTTGCAGAAAGAGCACCATGACTCCATGTTCCATCTGTACTTTGACTCCCACTTGAGACTGGCGTTCTACCACTTGAGCTACACCTCTACTTCTGGACTTTTCTGTTTGGCTGGCCAAACTCCTCAGACTTCTGTGTTCTGAGTACCTAGGATTACAGGGATGAGCTACCAGTGTCTGGCCTTTCTGTTTCCTCTTAACACCAGTAACCCCATCACCATGCAATAAACTGAGTGAGAATCACTTAGGTATATTTAGCAAATATTTACTAACTATATCAGGACAAGGTGTCTAGTCTATCATTCACTAATTGGAACTTATAAGCTGTGCTCATTCTCTCTCGGTGACACTGTTTCTAGATACAGGCCAAGTCTTCCCAGAGCTCAGGTAAAGCAAGGCAGCGAGGAACACAACATACTCTTGGCATTGGTAGATCATCCCAGCCAGTGTGAAAATAACTATTACACTCCAAAGCTGCCACCATTCTGGGGGCTCTATTTGGTTCTCAGCTCTGATGGTCCCAGGTCTGTGACAGTGGAGTCACTGGACCACTCTGGATGCTGATTTTGGAAATACAATGGAGATGAACACCACCTGGTCAGTATGCGATAACTGCTAAGTAATGAAATGTGTGTGAAATCCCTGTCCCAATGTCTGGCCATGGAAATGCTTAGAGTTAGAGTAGATGTGGCTATTTCTCTTCTGGAAAAGAAATTGCTTTAACCCACCTTAAAATCCAGTCAGCAGACTGAACTAGCTTTGGCAACCATTTATAGTCTTGGATTCTGGAATTTTCCATGAGAGAAACCCCCAAGTCTGTGCATCCCAAATCCATAGAGGATGATGGCAAACTCAGGGCAAATCACAGCCACTGTGCTCTCCGTACACCTGGCCTGTGGACTGGCTTTTTACCACATCTGCCTTTCCCTTGCTCTCAGGTTTACTTTCCTGATTGGCTGTTTGATGATAAACACTAGTACATCTCAGCCCACTAACACAAACCCACAGAGGTAACATGTGGATAAGCTTTCAGCTAACAGTGGTGCCATCAAAGGAATTCTAAATCCCCAGGCAATTAAACCAGCACATTGTATGTATTTCCCCTGTGTTGGAAAGGGGGCTTTCAGCCTTCCATAAAGAGGCTCCTGATGTCTCCCTCTTAGGATCAATACCCAAGCAATCATAAACCTGACTTGCTCCGCTATCACCTGAGCTATAATCTCTACCTGATGGATAGAGACCATAAAACACTTTGACAAATGCACCGATGAATCTGTGGGATTTTATCTGTGGGATCTCTCCAACAGGTCTGTCTAAAAGACACATGTGGACAGCATATCTCTCCTGAGAAGGTATGGGGTCTTTCTCCCCTACACTCTACTTCCTTTCTCTTTCTCCTCCTCTTCCCATTCCTCCTCCCTCCTTTTCCTCCTCTTCTTCCTCTTTCTTCTTATTTTGCCAGATTGATTTCCAGCATTAAATCATTAAAGACATATCAACATAACCATTATATGATTGTGAATAAACCTTTACTAACATATAATCAAATATCAAGCCATTGCTAAAGTTTTGGATTGTCTCATGAACGTGTTTTCATTCCACTCAGGTTTCAAACTGTTTCATTCCATCACATTTGGCCAATGTGTCTCCTTAAGCCTCTTTAGAGACTTCTCAGTCTCCTTTCATTTTTTCCATCACATAAATTATGTTATAGAAATCAGGTCATGTGTGTAGAGTTTTTCCCATTCTGGATTTTTCACACCTCGTGGGTATTGTTTAACAAGTTTTTTTTTTCTCCCCACCGAGTTTCCTCTAAACTGGTGCTTCTATCTGTAGGTTCGGATGGATTCAACTGTAATTTTTGGTGAGATTTTCCACATATGGTTCGGTGTACATCCTGTGCTACTGAGTCATCTCCTGAAGAACACGATGCCTGGTTGTCTGTCTTTATGTAATGCTAAAACCTGTGAGGACATTTTATGATTTTTATATTTTTCCTATATTGCGTGCTGCATGCGCTTGGCTAGATATACAAGTGTCATTTCTCAGCATTTCATGGGGCAAATATGGATAAAGTCTTCAATGCTTCATAGAGGGATTAAGATACATTATTTTTCATTAAGTGATTAGAAGAGGGCTCAGGCATAAATAGCACTATATAAGACAGATAAGAAGATGCAATTATCAGCTAGATGCTGGTAGCTCACACCTGTAATCCTAGCTACTCAAGAGGTTCAGATCTGAAGATTATGGTTGGAAGCCAGGCCAAGTAAAAAAAAAAAAGACATATCCTTATTAACCATCAAAACAACAGAAGTGGAAGTGTGGCTCAAATGCTAGACGTAACCATGAGCAAAAAAGCTAAGCAAGAACTTGAAGTCCTGAGTTGAAGCCCCAGTACCACTATTTAAAAAGTAAATATAAATATGTAAATAAATAAATATGTAATCCTCAATATGTATACTTAATATATACTATAAAATGTATAAAGCAAATATGAAAATATAATATATACTTTAAAATGCACAAATATTTTATGGATATTTCTTGATTTTTTAAAGAATGTGAAATACTTTACCTATGATATTTTAATATATAGTTTATTAAATAATATAATGTATAACAATATAATGTATATTAAATAAGATACTGCAGTACACTTAAATATACTTCAGTATTTAGTGTATTTCAATGTATTTTGTTATTGTAAGTACTTAAAAATTAACATATGTATAATGTATGTGTAGGGTATTGTATTATTAGATTTACGCTCATTTTTACATATTACATAATGGTTTCTAAGGTCATTTGGCAATCTTCTGTTTCTGAAGACTACTTAGCTTCAGGGCAAAAAGACAAACCACAGTAATTCAGGAGCTGTTAGATCATTGTTACTCAACAAATGTTTCCAAAGTTTCTTTTTATTTTTAATTTTTATGTAGGTACTGTAGATTGAACTCAGGAACTCAGGGCTTCACACTTTCACTTGACTGTTTTTAATGAAGGCTCGTATTTTTCCATTGGAAGCCACAGCTCTACTTCTGCCTTTTTGTGGGTTAGTGGGAGATAAGAATCTCATGGACTTTCCTGGCCAGGCAGGTTTTGAACCACAATTCTCAGATCTCATTTTCCTGAGTGGCTAGGATAACAAGGTATAGGCCATCAGTGCCTAGTCCCAAAGCTCCTTCTCAATGCTGATCCCAACAAGCAAGCCCAGCTTAGTGTCTGTTCTCATGTGGATATGTTAGCTTTTGAGAGAGTACTACTGAAGTTTGGATTTTCTTGTCTTCCACCTTTTGTATATTTCCCACCTTTGCATCCCACATTCTGTTAGTATCTGGTATTTATATGCTGTGTCTATGCATCCTGATTTGCATGAGGAGCTGTTATTTTGCTCTTACAGAACATTCAATTTTAGTTCCAGGACCACAGAACTTGAGCCCCAGATTATGCACCTGGCACTTTGCCTGACCTCTTGCAGCTCTCAGTATTGTGAGGGATGGTTTTGAGAACTTCAATAGTAGAATTGATTTTGAAACAGTATATGAAGTAGCTATTGTACATTGAAAATTCATCAAGTTTAATGGCTTTAATGATCATTTGTTTAGCTCATGATTTCTGTGAGTTAACGTTTTTATGGGGCTTGGCTGGACCATTCTGGTCTTGGCTGGGCTCCATCACACACCTGTGATTAGCTAAAGGCTAGGTAGATAGGTTTATGAATGAGGCTGGTGTGTGCATAATGCTAAAGTGACAATTGAACTAAGTTGATTTGATCCACATAGTCTCTCCTATTCCAGCAGGTTAGTTTGGGCTCATTTATTGATAGAAGCAGGGACCAAAAGAAGAGAATTCATATTCTGATTCTGCATTATATCACCTCTGCCACATTATATTGACCACAGAAAGCATTAAGACTCAGAAGGAGATGGGATAAATGAGGCAGCCTGTAAAACTACAATGTAAAGGGAAGACACAGAAAGAGGGGTAAAGGATTGCAATCATTTTTGCAAACTATGTTCCATGATTTCTTTGTGTGAAATCACATCTGAGGAAGAAGGCTTAGAAGTGGAGAGTTTCCATGAAGTCCTACTTACTGCCTACAGCCTATATCCAAGAATGTAACCTGTCCACCAGCCAGTGACCTATCACTGAAAATGAATCACTTGGGATTGGACCATTCTGAAATTTAATATTCAGAACCAAATAATATTGCAGAAGCAAAGTGAAGAGCATCTCAGGTTGAGGGTACAAAGCTGCATATCTTCCTCCTTCACTCTCCCAGCCAGACAATGATCAGGGGAGAGATACAGACTTGTCTCTTTGCTTTGATGTTTAAAAAATTGTAAGCAAATGCCACGTGAGAGTCTCCAGACTGCCCACCACCCTCTGCATGTTATTCTTTCTATCATAATATGCTTGTCAAAGCAATAAGGTATTACAGAGCAACAGGCTGTGGAAATGCATGCAAAATAGCATTTCATACTTTGATGCACCGAGAGTCAAAGTGAACATCATACAAACCGTTTAGTTTTGAAACCAGCTCTTGTGAAGATCATTTCATTGCTATTCAAAATTCAATTGTGCTCTCTTTACAAGGGCCTTTTCTACCAAATGTTTTCCTCACTTGGCGGAAGGAGGACTTGTTAGTGGAAAGTTGAATCTGTCCAAGAACCTCACCTCTATGTTTTCCTTTTGATAGGATATTTGATACCTACCATTTGAATTTAATGGCTATTTTGTTATGTTTTTAGGCTGGTTGAGAAATTGTGCAAATTATGTCACAAGATGCTTTTCTTTTTCTTTTTGTTTGTATATGTGACAGTACTGGGACTTGAACTCAGGGACTTGTACACATGCTTGGCTTTTTCTTTTTCTTCTTTTTTTTATTTTGGTCAGTTGTGGGGCCTGAAAGCTGGCCTGGGCTCTGTCCCTCAGCTCTTCAGCTGAAGGCTAGCACTCTACCACTTGAGCGTCAGCCCCACTTCTGGCTTTTTCTGCTTATGTGGTGCTGAGGAATCGAACCCAGGGCGTCATGCATGTAAGGCAAGCACTCTACCACTGAGCCACCTTCCCAGTCCCTTGGCTTTTTCATTCAAGAATGGCATTCTATCACTTGAGCCACAGCTCCACTTCTGGCTCTTATTTTGGTAATTTAGTGGCAATAAACTTGTTCAACCACTTTGGAAAACAGTATGGAGGTTCCTGAAAAGACTTCACATAGAGCTCCTCTATGACCCAGCAATCCCACTTTTGGGCATTTACCCAAATGTTTACAAACAAGACCACACTAAAGCTACCAGCACAACTATGTTTATTGCAGCATTATTTACCATAGCTAAGATATGGAACCAACCCAGATGCCCCTCAGTAGATGAATGGATCAAGAAAATGTGGTATATATACACAATGGAATTCTATGCCTCCATCAGAAAGAATGGCATTGCCCCATTTGTTAGGAAATGGAAAGACTTGGAAAAAATTATATTAAGTGAAGTAAACCAAGTCCAAAGAAACATAGGTCCCATGGTTTCCCTTATTTGCAATATCTAGTAAATGTATGAGTCAAGCAGAAAAGGTCAGATAATGTGATGTTAGTCTTTCATGCATTTGTTTCTAACGCATTTATAAGATTATCTCTTTGTTGCTTTGTATGTCCCACCCCCACAGTATAACCCCTGCTTTCATTGTATTTGATGTCGGTATAATTTGTGGAGGAGATTGGGAAAAACAAGTCGTTTAAGAATACAGGTGGACCTGTTGCAACAATGAGAAGTACAAGTTGTCATGTAGAAAAATTAACTTTACAACTTTGGTGCGGGGGGGGGGGGGGGGTTGAGTGGGGGGGTGGGGGGAAGCTGGGAAGGGATGTGAAGGGTAAACAAAGGAGGAGGCTGCAATGCTTGATAAGAAATGTACTCATTATCTTGCCCATGTAATTGTAACCCCTCTGTACAGTATGTTCACAAAAAATTAAAATTAAAAAAAAAGAGTCTCATGAATTTACTTGCCCATGATCCCCAAATCTCAGCCTCCAGAATATTTAAGATTATAGGTATGAGCCACTGGCATCTAGGCTAGATCTAAGCCTTTTAAGTAGCTACTTTTCTTATTGCCTACCTATCTACTCCACTCGAAAAGACAAATGGATTTCACTCTGTGGGTGACTTTCATTTTGCTTTTATAAAGTGATATATTTTGCCCCACCCAGGTCTTACAGATTTTAACATACTTTGCATTGATTAAAGTTTTAGGGTTATCTCTATGAGATCTACTCTGCTATGCTGTATACCCTTCTGGATATGAACTTCAACATTCACTTCTTTAGAAAACTTGCATAGGGGACTGGGAAGGTGGCTCAGTGGTAGAGTGCTTGCCTTGCATGCATGAGGCCCTGGGTTTGATTCCTCAGCACTACATAAACAGAAAAAAAACTGGAAGTGGCGCTGTGGCTCAAGTGGTAGAGTGCTAGCCTTGAGCTGAAGAGCTGAGGGACAACACCCAGGCCCAGAGTACAGACTCCAGACTTGCATAGCTGGGGGTAAGTTTGAATGGGCTATGAAATAGCCTGATTTGATATCCTAGTACTCATTTTGACCTTGTCAAGTCTGCAACTGTGTTTGAAAATACTATGTCCCAAGCTTATCCAATGATATGTTTGGTTTGGTTGAACAAATGCCATACAATTGCCAAAGAAACACAGAAAAAAACAACTTTTCCCTCTGTCCAATCCTTCCTTCTTTGTGTCTTTTCTCCCCTTTCTATTCTTTGTCCCTGGTAGTGTGTGTGTGTGTGTGTGTGTGTGTGTGTGTGTGTGTGTGTGTGTGTGTGTGTGTGTGTGTGTGTGTGTGTGTGTTGCTGGCTTGATCTCAAAGCCTGGCTCTGTCCTTTAACATTTTTACTTAGGGCTGGTGGCACCCTATTGCTTGAGGCACACGATCACTTTTAGTTTTTTTTTTTCTTCTTCTTTGGGTTTAATTGGAGATAGGAGTCTCACAGACTTTCCTGCCTGGGCTGGCTTCAAACCACAGTCCTCAGATCACAGCCTCCAGAATAACTAGGATTACAGGTGTTAGCCACTGGTACCTGGATCTCCCTGTTTCTTTTTTTGTTTTGTTTTGTTGTTGTTGTTGTTGTTTTCCTTGTCAGTCCTGGGGCTTGAACTCCAAGCCTGGGCACTGTCCCTGAGGTTTTTTTGCTCAAGGCCAGCTCTCTATCACTTGAGCCACAGTGCCATTTCTGGCTTTTTCTAAGTAGTTTATTGCAGATAAGGGTCTCCGACTTTCTTGCCTGGGCTGGCTTTGCACTGTAATCTGCAGATCTCAGCGTACTTAAGCAGCTAGAATTACAGGCCTGAGCCACCAGCACCCGGCTTCTACCTGATATTTTAAAGGGCTTCTCTGGAATCTGGGGAGAAGATCCTGGGTACAGAGACTGATATAACACACTTCTATACTCCGTGTTGCTCCTAGTTCCTGCGGGAACATGTAAAGAATTAACTATCACAGTCCAGTGCTTCTTTGAAGGAGCACGGGGTATAGGTAAAAGGGAGGGTCATATCTCCGAGCTTAACCAGGAAGGGCTATCAAGAGGAGTCAATGTTAAGCCGAACCAGGAAGGTGAGAAGCATTTGGCATTCCATCATCACCTGAATGAAGGATGTGGCTTAGTGGAGAAGATCTGGGGAAGGAAGGAGAGAAGGGTGATCTGGGAAGACAGCAATGTGGCCTGTTTGTAGAAGGAAGAGGAGGACACAGACAGCTACCTTCCCCATGGTGTAGTCCTTCTTGTGCTTGATAGAGTCCCTCATCCACTCATTTCCCTCTTACAGGGAGCTGCTTGCTGCCCATGCCCAGACCCCTTCAGGCTGTGGAGACAGGATGCAGGATGACAGGACAGATCATGAAACATGGAGCACCAGAAACTGATCTGGAGGTTGGCTCCAGAATCTAAGTTGGAAGAGGAGATAAACAGGTCAGAGGAGGGAGGAATGGCCCTTAGGAGGGAAAGGCTGAGGTGGAATTGTGAGGAACAGAGACCTAACAGGGGCAGAAAACCGTCTGCCACGTCAAAGCAAAGTTGCAAAACGTGAGTGTAACACCTGTGCCTCATGCTGCTCAGGAGGCTGCTCTAAAAGGATCAAGGTCTGAAGCCAGCCCAGGAAGGAAAGTCTGAGATTCTTACCAACCATGAACCACCAAGAAAAGCCAAAACGAAAGAAAAAACAAAGCCCAGAAGTGGAGCTGTAGGTCAAGTGGTAGACCACCAGCCTTGAATAACAAAGCTAAGGGACAGTGCCTGGGTCTTGTGTTCAAACCCCAGTATCCACATGGAAATTTAAAAAAACAAAAACAAAAAACTTGCAGTGCTTGCAAGCAAGAGAAAACCCACAGCAGTTTGTAAAAATTATTATTATCTTTAAGTCGTTGTACAAAGAAGTTCCCATGCTACAAAACAGTGTATGAATTCAAGGTGTCTGACAACCTTGTCACCTCCTAACCCATCCCTTCTCTCACTTCTCTTTTTTTTTATTTTGAGATTAGGTGATTACATAAATTTCACATCTTTCACAGTATTGTAGAATAGTGATACTTAGTTAAAAATCACAAACACATTTTAGCTTTCACAAGGCAAATTGTCATTATTATGGTTTATAAAGTTTGTGAATTCTATGATCTTTGATACAATTATTTCTTCCACATCAGGTGCTGTTTACATTTCTTTCCTTTTGCTTAGTGTCAGCTGTTTGACTGCTTCCTACCAGGCTTGCTCCTTTGAGGGCTTAAGGCCTGTGAAAAAAGGTCAGAGTACCACACAGAGCAAACTGTTGAAAAAAATTATGTTTAAAGCTAGAATTCCTTGAGGAGAAAAGCACGGCATTTTTGTTGTTCATTGGCTTATTTTTCATTTTGATGTTGATTCTTAATCCTCCATTAAACCATAGCAGGCACCCAGTGTTGGAAATTTTTAAGAGATAAATTAAAAAGATTTGTAAGGTCTAAAAGATTATATTTTGTACCTGTATGAGATACTATGGAAGACAGAGAAGCTACTTGGCATCCAAATGTAGGGTTCTTAGTTATTGTGAGATGTACCAGCTGTGAGCCTCGCTGTTATCTACAACAGCAAAGACGATGCCCACTGTGGGCTTCATGTTTATGAGAATAAAAGTGATGTTCATTTATACGTATGATGGTAGCTCTAAAACAAAGTTTTTAGATTCCAGGCCCAAAGTTAGGCAGGGCTATGTGAAATAAAGAGGATTGGTGGAAGACAGAGAAAGATTTGTTAAATGGCAGCCAGAGGAAGACAGCACTTCAGCATCTTCCCAGGTACGGATACTGGCTTCAGGCTAATAGGGAGAATTGGAGTCAAGATATGATATGTCAAGAAAGATATGTATAGTTGAAGTCACAGGGATGGCCTGGTTAACAGCTGCGTTTTGGGTCCTTGAAAAAGCTCCAAGAAGTTATTACTTTATTACTGGAACAGAACAGGAACAATGTGATGTCCTGTATTTTGGGCTGTGTTGCTTTAAGGTAATCGGAAAGCATTGCTTGTTTTAAAGAACAGTTTGCCTTCCGCACAAGATATGTGTTATTATATCTTGTCTTTTATCCTGCAAGTAGGTGATTTCAAAGTGACAGCAGCAGAGGATAGTTCAGATCAAAGATATAGACATGAAGTCAGGGGACTTTTAGTTAATTCACAGGACCCAGAAAAGCATCTTTTAAGTTGACTCGTATGGCTCCTCCCATAATGAAAGCTCTGATGGTTTTATATGAAGCATATAAAGAGCCATAGCTGTCATTCTTGAAGCTGGCAACCTCTTTTGCCTCAAACTGAAAACCACTTAAAGAATTCAAGAACAACTTGATAAAAAGAGATTTAAAGAGTACATATATTTACATATTTTTTAAGTTCCAAAAACCTTCTTATGACATTGATCAAGAAGCTTTATACTCATGGCTTAGGGAGTTGCAACCTCTTTGTGCAACTTCTTAAATCACAATAAAAATAAAACCTGCTTTTAAAAAAGGATTCACAGGGGGTGCTGATGATTCATGCCAGTAATCCTAGCTACTCAGAAGGCTGAGATCTGAGGATCATGGTTTGAAGCCCACTGGGGCAGGAAAGTCCGTGAGACTCTTATGTCCAAGTAACCACCAAAAAATTGAAAATAGAGCTGTGACTCAAGTAGCAGATTGCCAGCCTTGAGCACAAAAGCTCAGGGCCTGTGCCCAGGCCCTGAGTTGAAACCCCATGACTGGCAAAATTAAATAAATAAGTAAAAACAAACATACATAAGTACATAAATAGAGAATTGGCATTTTTGTGTTATTTGGTTGCTAAATAGTTACTATCCTATCATGATCTTGAAAAATTATCAACAAACTAATAGAGCACTGGGAAATTGGCTAAGCAGAATTTCAAAGAACACTTAGGGCTACTTGGGAGGAGAGGAAGAAATGTACAGCAAGGAAGGTAGAGGTGGCACTCTCTTCATGGTTAAGATTCAAGGGTATAAGTATATTTTGCTGGCTGGCAGAAGAACGCTTGGAGCTGTGGCTGTCCAAAGTCAGCCGGATGAAGCTGGGGCTGGCAGACAGAGAACCATCTGCTGAGATGCCAAAGAAAGTCATCCGGAAGCTGCTGCGAAGAGGGATAGGAGGTGGAAACTGTTGCCTTTTGGATTTTCTAAAAATGTCCCTGGAAACTGTCAGAGCTTACAATGGGATATCCCTGACTCACCAGGAAAAAAAAAGTCACCAGCCAGGCCAGCAGGAACTTATTGGTTGCTCTGGGGAAAGCCGCTGAGCTCCAGCCTGAGCAGGTAATTTTTGCTGCTGGCCATGGGGGCTGCCTTAGTCAGTTTACTATGGTTATAATAGGATACCACAGCATGGGTAATTTCTAAAGAAAGGGAATGTGTTTCTTGGTTCTGGAGGTGAGAAATGCAGCCTCAAGGTGAGACTATCCATGCTGTGTCATGTACAGTGGTGGAGATGGAACGGCAGGTGACCAGGCATGGGAGAGAAAACTAAGGCTGAACTCACCTTTTACATGACTTACTGTTTTCTCCCCAAACCACAGTACTTATCCATTCATACGAAGCCAGGATCCTATGACGTTAGCATATCTAAAAGGCCCCACCTTCCAGTACTGTCACAGTGGCAATTACATTTCCACAGGAGTTTTGGAGGGGACGAACATGCAAAATACAGCAGGGATATTACCCCCTCTGCAGCAGCCTACCAGGACCACAAAAAGAGCAGGCCAGGATTAGGAAGAAGACGCTCCCCTTCCTTTTCTGGTGTCCTGCCTGCGCCCCCTGCTGGTAGCATTTAACATGGTGCTGGCAGGCAAAGGAGAACTTACTAGGTCCCCTCCTTGTTACTGACACTGTCCTATAGAGGGAAGAGATACTAGAAAAGCCAGAGCCATTTCTTTCTTCTTCTTTTCTTTTTCTGCAAGGAAAGAAACGTTGGTTTTACAGAAAGGCTGTGTCTTCCTCTGTCTCCGAAACGATCTCTAAGAAACTTACTATCTGTAACTTGAATGAGTCAAATGCTAGCTAGCACTGAGCACTTCTCCAAGCCATTTGGACAATTTTGTATTGAAGCAATTCGTGTGATTTCTTCCATGGTTTTGTGGATGAATGTTAGGAAAACTATGCATTTACGCAAATGATTGTGATCGGATTTCTTAGACTTCATGAGCTGTAGCAACATTTCACTTTCCCGAGCCAATATTCTCATTTTTAGAAAGGCAATTTAATAATCTCAAGGCTGCCTTAATGTAGCACTGTATCGTGGAAGATTTGTTTGGTGCAGTTCAGTTCCTTCAGCCTAACAAGAATTAAGTGCCCATTATTCTCAAGCTTGATTCTCAGAAGTGTGCAAACAATTTATGAAGGGCTTGCTCTCTGTGAAGACCAATAAAGGAGCAGAAAGAAGCCAAGCAGAGGATAACCTAGGGTGAAGTCCCACAGGACCAGTTCAGCTTATGAGCCACTCCACAGAATGAATGCTGTCTGAGCAATGGAGTGGAGCTGTCCGACTTCTGACCTCTGAAGAGATGCTTGCTGTTCTAACACCTCAGCTGTCTGCTCAGGCAAAGTGTACTCTGTCCGGTAGTTGAGATTAGTCTTTCAATACCACATTGACAAGCTGGGTGCCATGGGCTCCTACCTGCAATCCTAACTACTCAGGAGGTTGAGGTTGTATGATCTCAGTTCAACGCTAGCCTGGGCAGAAAAACCCGTAAGACTCTTATCTTCAATTACCTGCCAAAACACTAAGTTTACAGTTCAGGAAGAGAGGGATGTGGGATAGTAACTAGATAACTAGGGATATATGATAACTAGAACAGAATGTCAAGTAAGGTTGTTCTGGTTTGTTTTTCCCAGAAGCTTCTTTGGAACATGGATTAAGCTACGAGTCGTTTGTTTTGGAGAGAATCCTAGGCATTACTTCTGGAGAAGCACTAAAATAGAGAAGGAAAGCATTAAAAGATAAACTTTAAAGGAAGTTACTATTTCAGGGCAACTCTTGACAGCAAGGCAGAATGGAAGCCTCATAGTTTATCCCATTTGGGGGTGGGGAGAGAGAGCTGGGGAATTTGTACATCGGTCACCACTGAACTCTAGGGGAAGGCTACTCTGGGTAGCAGAAATACATCACTCCCAAGCAGAGCTTACCAGTGACATTTTTAGACACAAAGGCAGATACCAACAGCTTGAAATCACGCCGGTGTGCCCTGAAATAGAAGAGGTTAAGGATATGTGGGTAGCATTTTACACAAGGGTGCGTTCTGTTTTATTTCTTGGCATGAGAAACTGGGACACGTAAGTTGTAGAGAAGGGGTAAGGAAGGATCACTAGAGATGAATGGTTTAAGATTTAGCATAGAGCCAGGGGGCAGTGTCTTTCACCTCTAATCCTAGCCACTCAGGAGGCTGAGATCTGAGGATCAAACCAGCCAGGGCAGGAAAGTCCATGAGACTCTTATCTCCAATAAACCACCAGAAAACTGGAAGTAGAGCTGTGGCTCAAAGTGGTAGAGCATTAGCCTTGAGCGACAAAGCTCAAGAACAGTACCCAGGCACTAAGTTCAAGTCCCACAATGGGCAAAAAAATAAATAAGAGAAATGTAAGAGAGAAATGAGCTGATTTATGTGACAGAGTTGCAGAGAGGAGGTGGTCTCAGGAGCTGGGATGAGTATAGGGACTGCTGTAGAATAGATGGCCCATGTCAACAGGAGAGGAAGAGTGACTGTCACCATTTCTCTAGGATGAGGGTTAAGGGATCAAAGATTACCTTATATCCTGATTTCACACTGATTACAAAGGATGGAGTCATTTGGGGTATTAGTGGGTGAAGGACTTGGATATTATTCAAGTAATCTGAGCTTAGTGGAACCACAGGGTACTTTTTATATGGTAATGGAAAGAGCTACCAATGGCTGATCAATGATGGGTAAAAGGGTCTCTGGTAAACTGGGTACCACAGCATTGTGACACACATAGTTGAAACTGACCTTCAAAATATTTTGATGTGTGTGCAGTGGCAATTAATCCAGCCACAATTCTGGCTCAAAAATTGGTTGGGTTGATTGACTAGGAAATATCCAAGTAGAACTCAGAGAAAGAGTAACTGTAGTAGTAGATCATGGAGTCAGATGGACCAATAAGAAAAAACATGCTCTTAGAATTGGGAGTTTCCCTATATTTAAATAATATTGGTATGGAGGGAAGAAATGGAGAAGTGGGAAAAAAGGATGTAGACCAAGGTGGAAAAACAAGAGGAAGGGAGACATGGTTACATCCTGAGAAATGTGATCTAGAAAATTACCATGATATTGAAATAACAGAATCAAATACAAATAAAAAGAATGGTAAAATAAGGAGGAGGGAGAGGAGGAGGAGGAAGAGGAGGAGGAGGAGGAAGAAAAGAAGAGAAGGAGAAGGAGAAGGAAGAGGAGGAGGAGGAGGAGAAAGAGAAGGAGAAGGAGGAGGAGGAGAAGGAGAAGAAGAAGAAGAAGAAGAAGAAGAAGAAGAAGAAGAAGAAGAAGAAGAAGAAGAAGAAGAAGAAGAAGAAGAAGAAGAAGAAGAAGAAGAAGAAGAAGAAGAAGAAGAACGAAGAAAAAGAAGAAGAAGAGGAGGAGGAGGAGGAGGAGGAGGAGGAGGAGGAGGAGGAGGAGGAGGAGGAGGAGGAGGAGGAGGAGGAGGAGGAGGAGGAGGAGGAGGAGAAGGAGGAGGAGGAGAAGAAGAAGAAGAAGGAGAAGAAGAAGAAGAAGAAGAAGAAGAAGAAGAAGAAGAAGAAGAAGAAGAAGAAGAAGAAGAAGAAGAAGAAGAAGAAGAAGAAGAAGAAGAAGAAGAAGAAGAAGAAGAAGAAGAAGAAGAAGAAAGAAGAAGAAAGAAGAAGAAGACGACCACCACCTACTGCTGCTGCTACTACTACTACTACTACTACTACTCTGGGGCTGGCAGAGATGTGAAATACAGTGTATATGTTCACATGTCCCTCCTAGGATGGCAATCCAGATCACTAGCCTACCCTGCCACTTGTTTAAGACATAATAGAACAGAGAGGAACAGGTCCTGACACCTGACAGACTGAACCTTCCTAGGCCGTTTCCTCTCTAGATGACCTTGAGCAGGTGTCCTAAGCCATCTGCAATTCACAAACTCCTGAGACTTTTCAGAATCACTGAGAAGTTGCTCTACAAATACGAGTCATAGATACTAGGCATGTAGAGAACAACAAGTAGCATATAAAATGGAGAAAATACAGGTCCACAGGGACAGGCTGTATAGACTTGAAATACAATGTTAGATCTGTTCATTTTGCTAAAGTTGCTATGTAAAAATGCTGTGTATATTGCAGGCTACAGCCTTTATTCCAGAGAAGACTAACAGGAAAAGGGGAATTCGAGCTGTTAAAAGAACGGTTTAGAAGAATATAGAATATTGCTGATCAGGCAGAATGGCACCACTGATTTTGCTTGCTTTTTCTTTTCCATAGAATCTTCTTCTCTACCAGAGATCCAGAATGCTCTAGCCCATTACTGGTGTGCTACTGGTCAAGTAGGAATTGAAATTTATGGTTTAGTCATTCCCATGTTAACACAACTGCTCTCTATTCTATTTTTCTAAGGAGAAAATGAGTAGTTATTATTCATGTTTTTCCTGTCAGAACTCACAAATAAGTGGAACTTCTCTCCTGTAAGCTTTGAAAAGAGTCAAGCACCATGCTGACGATCCCCCCTGTGGTCGAAACAGAAGACTTGTTTGTTTTCTCTCCAATTTATTTGGAAAGGATGTTGATACAGTGATGTTATTTGAATTATTATAGCTAACCTTCTCCAGTGTACGTGTCCAGAGGCATAATTGGATTCTCAAAATGAGCTCCAGAAAGATGGTTCAGCTTGTTCATTCTGAAAATTGGTGCCTTTTCATTCTTTTTCTTGCTTAATTGACTAACACAATTGTTACTTACCAAAAAAATAAAGCTGAAGAATAGAGGTGTGGTAAGAAAATGAAATACCTTGTTTGCCTCTTTTCCTTTTCTCCATCTCATGGTTAATGGATTTAATCAGGTAGAAGAGACTCCATGCTTCTCAATCTCTTGTGACCCCTAAGATAAAATTTAGTAGCATCAAGCTCCAGAATCCACTTCTGTTTCGGAGGATCATTAGTCTTACAAATTGTACATCATTATACTTTTATGAGAAGCCATCACTATACTTTTATAATGGTCTCTAAATAGTAAAAGCTCAGCAGCTGTGGTTCAGCAGACCACAGCAATGGTACAAACAATCCCATGGACAGGAAGACCGAAAGAAAACCAGCTGTCTGCACTGAAATGCACAAGCCTGGTTGCTACAGAACCCTTCACTTTGGGAAGATGGTTACTGGTTTGGAGGTGGGGCAGGTGTGGCTTGGGCTTCAGTTCTGCCACTGATAAGCAGAAGCACATTTTTTATTTCTCTGCACTTCAGCTTCTTGACCTTTAAGAAGGTCAAGTGTGAGTGGGGTTCTCATCTCCTGCAGTGGTGAAGTGTTAATGCTCTTAATACTTCATTTAACAGATGTCTGGCTGCATCTATTAAATTCCAAAGTGTACATATTCTTTTAACTTGAAACCACTATGGAATCTGCTCCATAGAACCAAGAGTAGCAGTACAGTGCATGAATTCTTAGAATGAAAGGCTAGAATCTGCATGAAGCTGCTTTCATGAACTGTGATTGAAGAAGAAACGTAAGAAGGGGAATGGGCATTTTAAAGCCTTTCCATATATTCGTATGCATGTATAGTCTCTGTGTGTTTATAATCTGTGATATGGGAAATAACATGGAAATATGCACACCATATGCCAGGAATGGGGGAGCTTTGTTGAGTTACAGTGGTGGAAAGCAGAGTCGAGTAGTCAGAAAAGAGAATAAAGGAAGAAAAGGCCACATTACAAATGTTAATGACTTGTGATGGACTGAACTTGGTCCCCTGGCCTGCTCTGAGGTCTAACTCTCAGTACTTCAGATGTGATTGTGTTAAGAGATTAGGTCTTTCATGAGGTGATAAAATAAATATGGCTATTGAGGATGGACTTCAAAATATAAAAAGATTGGCGTGCTTTTTGAAAACATGTTTTTTTTATTTTTTAAATTTTATTTTTTTGTAAAGAAGCTATACAGAGAGGTTACAGTTACATCAGTATAAAACATGTTTTCATTGATATTATAAAAGTGATGTACAGAGGGATCACAGTTTTATAAGTCTGGTAATGAATACATTTGTTTTTGGACAATGTCACCCTTCTCTCACCCTAGGATGCTTTAGAGTAATTAACAGAGTAAGGAAGAATGTAGGAAGATCCCAAAAGATGTCCAAGAGCAAGTGAAGGAGAGAGGCTGAGAAAAATCTCTCTCTCTGAATTTTTCAACCATTTTGTTTGTCTTTTAGTAGCTTTTCCAAAACTTTACAAATACAGTACTTCTCCTGTTCCCGGATGTTTCCATTTATTTTTCAATAGCTTTGGTTCTAGAATTGTCTAGTGTTAAGTTCATGGTTGACTCTTCACATTTCAAACAAAAAAGTTGTTCCATTTTTTTTCACTTTGTATATAACCTGACCATTTCGCTGCAAACCCCATGAATGTATTGATATTATAAAGGTGATGTTCAGAGGGATTACAGTATTTCTTCTTCACTTTTAGAGTCTGATACATTTTTAAGTATAATAAGGGAGTATTTAACTCTCATTTCTACATGTTTCTCTTTTACTATTTCTCCCTATTTTAACCTGGTATACTAAAATAAATCTTTGCTAAAACTTTCCACAAAAATCCTATTATAATAGTTTATAGCTTGGAATCACAATTCTGAGTTCATGGTGGCCTTTTCAATATGTAAGTTAGAGAATGTTTTCTTTGAACTTTTTTCCTTGAACTATTTTTAAAGTATTAGCTATATTTCACTATTTTGTTTCTACTCTTCATAGATCTTGAGTATAACTATTCTCACAATGCTAGTACTTGTAATATAATGCTACTGCTTGTTCTTAAATCCTTGATATTGCCTTTTTTTTTTGTCATGGGGCTTGAACTCTGGGCCTGGGCGCTGTCCCTCAGCTCTTCAGCTCAAGACTAGAGCTCTACCACTTCAGTTACAGTGCCACTTCCAGTTTTCTGGTGGTTTATTGGAAATGAGAGTCTCATGGACTTTTCTGCCCAGGCTGGCTTTGAACCACGATCCTCAGATCTCAGCCTCCTGAGTAACTAGGATTTCAGGTGTGAGCCACCAGCGCCTGGCTCCCCTACTTTCTCTTAACTGATTTCATTCATTTCTTCAATGTTCCTAAATTATTGTTTTTTGGGGACAGTGCTAGGTTTCAACTCAAGGCTTCACAGTCTCACTCAGTTTACTTGCCTGTGGCTAGTACTCTACTACTTTAGCCATACCTCCAGTCTTGGCATTTTTGCTGGATAAATGGAAACAGAATCTCATAGACTTTTCTGCCTAAGCTGTCTTTGAACTATGATCCTCTGTAATTCAGCCTTTTAGGTAGCTAGGATTGTAGGTGTAAGCCACAGTACGTGGTTCTTTATTTTTTTTTTTATCAAGTTGATTTCTCCTTTGCAGATTTTTTTTACTATAGTTTCACATATTTTTAAATTTTTCCAAGTCTGACAATCTCTTTCACATAATTTTATTTTCTACCATTTTTTACTCTATACTTCTTATCTGAGGCATTCTCTCATATTTGAAAATATTGTTAATTGATTATAATGCATAGTGAATGTATCAGTTTTATTCTGTTTTTTATTGTTTAATATTTCACTAGATTAAAAACTATCAATGCCACTTTTTCTTTTCACTGTAATAGCTTTATATGCATGTAGCCTGTGTTCTGTTTTGAAATGTCTTGGATTTTACTGGGTCACCAACAAAAAAAGCATAGCAGAGAATGGTTTGATTTCTCAGTTGTCAATAAGGTGAAGTGTTTTCTTGTTAGTGTGTGGCATCTTTGAAATGAGGAGGGCAACATGCATTTTGATGCTGTCATATGCATCTGTTCTTAAGCTTTTTTATTTCTTTGACTTGGTGCTTTCTTTTTTTGAAGACACTTTCCTGTTTCATGTCACCTACCTTTTCTCCTAAAGAATATTCTCTCACAATTTCCATCTTTACTACCATGAATTTCAAAACTTCATCTTTAGATTTCTCCATAGCTGGCCTTCTACTGCAGCAGGTGGAAGGCAACCTGTGAGCCACTCACATGTTGTTTACCAGCATGAAAACCTACACCATTCTCCAGACCAAAGAGTAGCAACATCTCTGTGCTGACATTTTCAATCCTTGAACATGTGATATCTACCTGTTACTGTAGGTCTTTAGTAATTAATAATGAGTCTCCAGATCTTAGTGTATGGAACTTACCCATGCTTTTTAAAAATTTATTCCATCCTGACAGTTGTGCTTTTTCGTAAATAGTGTATGGTAAGCTTTTCTTTCTTTAGTAATAAAATTCAACAATTCAAATCATTATATTATTTAACTTACTTATATTTAACATAATCATTGATATTTTGGGTTATAAATCTACCATCCTTATTTTTTGTTTTATCCCAGAATTTTCTTTGTTCCTTTATTTTTAGATTACTAAGAATAAGTAAACCTATAATTTCCTGTTATACTGAGATTGAATACGTTGATTCATTTGGGGGATTTCAGGCATTAACTGCAAAAATATTTTCGCACTTAAAGTATAAAGTTAGCAGGGTACCAATGGCTCATGCTATAATCTTAGCTACTCCAGAGGCTGAGATCCATCTGAGGGAGAATTGCAGTTGAAAGCAGGTTTGGGCAGGAAAGTCCATGATACTCATTTCTAGAAAACTACTTCAAAAAAAGGTTCAAAGTGGAACTGTGGCTCAAATTTTAGAGCAATAGCCTAGCCTTGAGCAAAAGAAGCTCAGGGACAGAACCCAGAACCCAGAACCCAGGTCCTGAGTTCAAGCCCCAGAACTGACACCAATATATAAAAATAAAATTAGTCTTTAGCATCAATGAGTGTCAATGAAAATAATAGATGTTTGATTGTTTTGTTTGTGTATTAGGAAAGTTTCTTTGTTAATGGTTTTAAAGGAGAAAGGAAAAACTACTATTAGGGAAGTTGCTTTTATGACTTAATATCCTAGTGTTACATGCTAGGTAATGTATTCTCGTCATCCACTTTGAGACTTAGTCTAGATATACTCATAATGATAATTTTAGGCTTTGAAATTGGGTTTCTGTTTGTATGTAACAGATAATAAGATAAATCAACTTTTTTTTTTTTTTACATTTTGGGAATTTGCCCAGGGCTTAAGGATCAGTCAGGGTTCAGCCAGAAAATATAATCTATTTGGAGTAATTTGATTGAATGATTTACTAGGAACACCTGATGACTAAAGTACTCAAAGAATCGAAGAAACAGAGAAGGAAATTCAGAGTAGCAGCTTCGGGAAGATACCCGTTCTTTGAAGAGATAAGACAGAAGGAGAGAGCAAAAGAAGAGTTTCTAGATGTTAGTCATTACAGATCAGGAGCGCCAGGCTCTGGGAGGAGCTGTAATTAGGGGCTGAAACAACTTGGCTGCATACCCAAAGCAGAGAAAGAGAGGGGAACATATCTCCTATTCTTCTAACCTCCATACAATCTACTGCCAGGGCTGCCCACTGGCAAACACTAGAAGCCAAGAGGTAAAAGACCCTGGCAAATGCAATTTGTTAAGAATCAGTCTTCTCACATGAAGAAATACCCAATATTTCTGGCTATGAAGGGAATGTGAATTAAAACAACACTGGAATTCCTTCTCATCCCAGTTCAAATGACTGCCATCAACAAAAGACCAACAGATGTTGGTAGAGATGTGAGAGAAAAGAAACTCTAATGAACTTTCCATGGGAATTTTAACTGGTGCAATCACTGTGGAGGCAGTTTGGAAATTCCTCAAAATCTAAACATAGAACTACTGTATGATCCAGTGATTTCACATGTGGGCATTCATGCAAAACATTACAAGTTAAGATACAGTAAAGATATTTGCACTACTATGTTCATTGCTGCACTATTTAGCCTAGACGAGTTAGGAAATGGTCCAGCAGCCTTTCAGAGGAAGACTAGAACAAGAAAATGTTGTATGTATGTATTTATGTGTATATGAATGTATATATATACATATGTATAGACAGATATATGTAAAAATGTATATAGAAGATAGATAGATAGATAGATAGATAGATAGATAGATAGATAGATGACAGACAGATATATACTCATCCAGAAGGAAAAATAATGTCACTTGCAAGGAAATAGATGGGACTTGGGAAACATCATGTTAATGATGTTAATAAAGTAAGAGTTAGGCTCAGAGAGACTATGTATGCATATTTTTTCTCATATGTGGAAATTGGACCTAAATTACAAATATATATGTATATGTAAACCTATATAGAGTCATATGCATATATAAAAACATATATATAACTGTTCATATAAAACTATATATATATATATAAAACTATATATGTGTACATGAAACTATATGACCAACTTATGGCATATGCAGGAACAGATTCTAAGATAGTTGCTACTTTTGAATAACTAATTTATATATTTTAACAAAATGAATACTAGGAAGCTGACATGTGTGGTATGATGAAGGTGAGGTCAAAGGAGGAGTTTAGACAATTGGAGAGAGGAAGGGTGGGCAAATAGTCATAATACTCAATGCACATCTATAAAAACAGAATCAGGTAATATGAGGGGATGGGTGAGATTGTGAGAGATGGGGAAAATGATGATGCATTGTACTTACAGACTAACGTGTAAGTGAAGCCCCTTTGTACAATTACTTTAAGATTCATAATAGTGATGATGATGATGATGATGATGATGAAGAAAGCAGTCCTCTGTGATTCAAAGGAGAGAAGTCAATGATGAACAATGAATCTGACAGTAAACAGGCAAAGGACAAATTTGGCACATATCACTACCATTATCAAACCCTTTTTAAATGTGGTACATGACTTCTAGGCACGAGCAGACTCCACCTGAGTGGTTGCAATTGTCCTTTTGACAGTCAAGTGTGTCACACTACAAGTGACTGAGGGATGTAGGCTAAGACCAGTCCTGGATTGGCTCTGACCCATTAAAACCTTGGAATTGGGAACTTTGTCTTGAGTCATTCTTATCTGACTCCAGTTCCTAGCCGGAGAGTAAGTTCTTTGTAGCCTCTTCTGGGTGAGGATAAGTCCCTCAGCGAAGTCTTTCTGATGCAGAAGATCTAACCCAGCTGAACTGTGCTCACACCCTGTAAACCTTTACCTCTAATCTCATCCTCCAGCAGTGTATCTATATCATCTTGCTCCTGGGTTGTTCTTCGTGGAAAGGTGAAAGATTTATTTGATCTGAAGAGAAGCAAGAGTATTTCTGGGTTGCTCTTTTCTGGAGACTTGGTTATCTTGAGTAGAATTTCAGTAAGGTATCTTACCATTATGCAGAAGCTAAATTGAAGAAGTTATTGATCTATTTGCCTATGCGTGATTTGGTATTAGTTTATTTACCTACTTACTTGTCAGCTTCCTCACTGGAATATGAGATCTATGTGTATATATACCACATTTTCTTGATCCATTCATCTATTGAGGTGGCATCTGGGTTGGTTCCATATCTTAGCTATGGTAAATAATGCTGCAATAGACATAGTTGTGCTGGTAGCTTTAGTGTGGTCTTGTTTGTGATCATTCAGGTAAATGCCCAAAAGTGGGATTGCTGGGTCATAGGGGAGCTCTATGTAGAGTCTTTTGAGGAACCTCCACACTGCTTTCCAAAGTGGTTGAACAAGTTTACACTCCCACCAACAATGCAGTAGGGTTCCCTTCTGTCCACATCCCCTCCAATATCTGTTGTTGTTAGAGTTCTTGATTATAGCCATTCTCACTGGGGTGAGGTGGTATCTCAGTGTTGTTTTGATTTACATTTCTATTATGACTAGAGAGGTTGAGCATTTCTTCATGTGTCTATTGGCCATCCTTCTTTCCTCTTCAGAGAAGTTTCTCTGTTTTGTACTCAAAAAAAAAAAAATAAAACAAAGATCTATGATCTGCAATGTCTCCTTCACTGCTCTATGCTCAGTACCTGAGACACTGCAGGGCCCATGCTAGGTGACCAATAAATAGTAATTAAATGAACAGAGAGCTAAAGAATCAGGGAGAGACTCTAGAGGATGTGGTTTTTGTGAAGCCAAAGAAACACGTTTCAGAGAAAAGGTAATAATCAATACTGTCAAATATTGTTGAGAGATGATGTAAAAGTACTTTAGCTAGGTGCTAATGGCTTATGTCAATAATCCTACTTACTCAGCAGGCTGAGATCTGAGGACTGTGATTTAACACCAACATAGTCAGAAAAGTCCTGAGACTCTTATCTCGAATTAATCACCAAAAAGGAGACATGGAGCTGTGGTTCCCGTGGTAGAGTATCAGCCTTTAGCAAAAAATCTAAGGGACAGTAAATACCCAGGCCTTGAGTACAAGCCGCAGAAATAGAAAGAAAAAAAAAAAAGATGTATTTCAAGGTAGCTTTTGGGTTTGGAGAAAGGCTATCAATTGAATTTTAAGAAGATAAGGAGTGAATGACAAGTATTATGGGGATGCAAACATGGTGAGTGTAGACATGTCCCAGCAAGTTTGCCACTAAGCGGCAGATGAAGGCAATAGTCACAGTGGAAAAGGCACTTCCAAAAGTGATGGAGCTGTGAGTACCTTTACAGTCCAAGTGAGAAGGAGCCAGTAGGCTAGGAATGTCTGGAAACACAAGTAAGGATGGGAATAGTAAGTATCAAAACTTATGGGACAGTAGAAAGGAAGAATTAGGCATAGCTGGAACCAAATTTTTTTCAATAACTAAAGTTTTATTGGAACACAGCCACTCTTTCATGTATTTGTCTGTGACTAACTGCCTTTCGGTTCAAATGGACCCAGTTTTCTCAAATGCTATAACAGGAAGGAAGGGAGAAAAGATGGGAAGAAGAGTCAGGAAAATTTGGAGGCAAGCAGCAGGAACAAAAAGAAGCTCAGTTATTGCACTTGGTCCCCATGAAGAGGTGAGGTAGCTGCTTTCTCACTATGTGTGGAGATCTTGCTTTGGGCTCTCATGCTGTTGGAGCCTAAGAGTAATCCTGAGCAGGACCAACATAGGCTGGCCCAGGAAAAGCACTAGACACTAGAGGGGAGATAGACCTCATCAAATGTTCACCTCCTCAGCTGTAAAGACACAATTGCAATGAGATTGAAAACAAATATATTGCTCTGTAACTTTTCTTTTCTACCAATACATGTGGCAAACAAGAAGAATCAGAGGGAAAAATTGCATTTGAAAAATACTCGAAAATAATAACAAAAGTTGGGTGCTAGTACCACATGCCTAGAATTCCAGCCACTCTCTACTGCACAGGTTGAGATCCAGAGAATCTTGGTTGGAAGCCAGCCAGGGCAGAAATATTTGTGACACTCTATTTCCAAAAATAATCAGCTAAACCCAGGCTGGCAATATGGCTCAAGTGTTTAGCACTAGCCAAGCAAGCGAGCTAAGTGAGCAGTTCTAGAGAGTGTAAAGTCTTGAACTCAAATATTAGCTAAAAAGAAGGATAAAATAAGAAATTACAATAGATGGCAAGCCCTGTTGCTAAAAAGATAAACCTTACTGGCTTTCAAGAACTTTGAGATTCTGTAGGTGAATAGTTCCTATTTGCCTTAATTCCATTGAAAAAAATGTTATCAACAGTTTAAAGATCTGGTTCCTGAATTGTATCCTGACTAATATTGTGTATTTACTCTCCTGTTATTCACTTTTCCCTTCTTTGGATTAAATGAGCTTTCTTCTATAGGATCTTACCCATTAACTAGGTAAGAATAATTTAAAAAGCATATACTTTTCACTTTCCTTTTTAAAATTCTGAATATTGTCTTTTTTGTATGTATATAAGAACAGGGGTTGAATTGAGGGCCTAGCTTATTTTACTTACTTAGACTGACACTCTGTCACTTAAGCCACACCTCCACATCATGCTTTTTGGTAGTTAATTGGAAATAAAAATCTCACAGACTTTCTTGCCTAGCCTGGTTTTGAACCATGATCTTCAGACAGCAGCCTCCTGTGTAGCTAGGATGGCAGGCATAAGCCACCAGCACCCTGCTGAGCAAGTATCTTGAGCATTTCACAGTCATTAGGTCGGTAGGCCAAGTGTGGACACAATTACTAAGTCTGCTCCTCAGTCAATTTCTAGGAAACTTCTTTACCCTCTTTTAGGTTTCTCTACTCTGATATTTGATTTCTTTATCACTATTTACGTTTGCCTTCCCCATATTTCTGTCTTTCCACTTAATACTGTGACCCAATCACCTGCCAAAAGCCTCACCTTTTAAGATAATCACCATGGGTATTAGGTAACAAGATATGAACCTCAGGAGGACCCACAGCAGGAACCCCAGAGCAGAAACATAGTTTCTCCATGTACCATCACTCAGGTTTAATTAAAGATTTTTGTTGTTTATCCCTCATTTCTTTTCTGTACTATTTTAAAGCAATTTTTTAGTCATTTAATTTTACATGTAAATTTTCTTGTAGATAAAAATCTATTTTAAAAAATAACTAAAAAAGCATTATTATACCTAAAGAGGATTGATGATATACTTTGTTAACATTGTCTAATATCCAATTTTCTCAAGTTGAATCATTTTTTTTCAAAATTAGTTTATTCACTGGTTGGAGATAGAGCTCATCAACAGAGCTCCTGCTTATTGTGCACAAATTTTTGAGTTCAAATCCAGTAGTTCTCTCTCCATCCTCCCTACTTCTCACCTTTCCCTCCCCCCCCAAAAATTATTTAAGTCAGGATCCAAAGGAAATCTTTACCAGCACAACTATGTTTATTGCAGCATTATTTACCATAGCTAAGATATGGAAGCAACCCAGATGCCCCTCAGTAGATGAATGGATCAAGAAAATGTGGTATCTATACACAGTGGAATTCTATGCCTCCATCAGAAAGAATGACATTGCCCCATTTGTTAGGAAATGGAAAGACTGGGAAAAAATTATATTAAGTGAAATAAGCTAGGCCCAAAGAAACATAGGTCCCATGGTTTCCCTTTTTTGCAATAAGTAGTATATGTCTGAGACAAGCAGAAAAGGCCAGATAAGTTGATGTTAGGTGAAATGAACCCCAAGATAAATATTCAAATGTTTTTTTTCTTTCATGTGATGGTTTCTAACATATTTATAAGATGATTTCTATGTTGCTTTGTATGTCCCTCCCCCATGGTATAACCCCTGCTCTTACTGTATTTGATGTTGGTATAATTTGTGGAAGGGAAGGGCAAAAACAAATCATTGCAACAATGAGATGTACAAGTCGTTATGTCGAAAACGAACTTTACAACTTTGGCCAGGGGTGAGGGAGGCAGGGGTCCGGTGAGGTGTGGGGGGGGGGGGGGTGGGAAGGGATGGGAAGGGGAAACAAAGGAGGAGGCAACAATGCTTGATAAGAAATGTACTCATTATCTTGCCCATGTAATTGTAACCTGTCTGTACAGTATTTTCACAATAAAAAAATGCACTCCTTATCTGACTTATCTAATTGTAACCCCTCTGTACATCACCTTTATAATCATAATGTTTTTAAAACAGAAGATGCAAACATGTCAGGAACGGAGCAAATCTGCCTTTCCTATCTATCTACTAACATATCTATATTTAACTACAATTTGGCCAGTTGTTGCATGTGGAAATAGAGCAACACAAAGTCTTTCAGTGTTCTTGTTTGTCATAGTGCAAAACCTCAATATATTCCTTAAGCTTTTAAACACTATTCTCACCAATTTATCTTATGTTTATTTTTTATCTATGTTTGTGTGTGTTTGTGCCCATATTAGGTCTTGAACTTATGGACTTGCACTCTCATTTGGCTTGCTTGTTGATGCTCTTACTTGATCCATGCCTCTAGTCCAGCATTTTACTGGTTAATTGAAGATTAGAAGAATTGAAGATTTTTTTCTATCTGAGCTGGTTTAGAACCTTAAATCCTTCATATCTCAGCCTTCTGAGGAAATAGGATTATAAGCACAAGCCACTAGTGCCAGGCTTCATTTATTCTTGATAATGATGATCTAAAATTTGCACTTACTCTTCAGAATTCAGATGGTTCCTTAGAGAGAAACCTTGGTTTTCTTACTTAACTTGCTTTCAAAATATTTAGAATATCAAATAATTTTAAACATTAATTAATGAATTTTCTAATTATGTAGGTTTGTACGATCAAAGCTTCTTTAAGATTTCTTATCTCTAACAGCATTTCATTTCAAAATTATGTATCTTTGAATTTACATCCAGTGATAGATTATAGCCTTGGCCTTCTAGCCACATCACAGAATAATCAAGTCCCACTTGGCTCTGGGACTGACTTTGGTCAAGAGGGCAGCAGCAGCTGTCAGTCAATCTACACCTGAAATGTGCTCACCCAATTAGAGCTTACTCTTTGTTTACGTCTGTAACCACCATGAGAACAAGCCAAACACAGCCTGGGAGAAGAGACTGTATGAAGAGCAGCTACTGTCTATTCCAGCCATCTAAGCAAAGGCCATCAAAAACCCAGCTAGCCCCCAGCCAGTCCCAGCCATCTCATCAGCTCATAGATACGCATACAAACACACTAGCAGAGACCAGCAGGGATGTTCAGCTGAGCCCAATCCACACTTCCAATTCATAGAACCATGAATTGTCTGTTGTTTTAATCCACAAAGTGTAGATGTTTTCTAGCTGGGTGCCAGTGGCTCATGCCTATAATCCTTGCTACTCACGGTGGTAGAGTGCTATCTTTGACCACAAAGAAGCCCTGAGTTTAAGCCCCAGGACTGACAAAAAAAGTATATGCTCTTCTTTCCTTTCTTCTTTCTTTTCTTTCTTTCTTTCTTTCTTTCTTTCTTTCTTTCTTTCTTTCTTTCTTTCTTTCTTTCTTTCTTTCTTTCTTTCTTTCTTTCTTTCTTTCTTTCTTTTTTCCTTCCTTCTTTCTTTCTATCTTTCTTTCTTACTTTCTTTTTGTCCGTCTTTCTTTCTTTCTTTTCTTTCTTTCTTTCCTTCTCTCTCTCCTTCCTTCCTTTTCTTTTTTCAGAACAGAAGATAACTTACATATGCTTTTATTTCTCTAAGACTTTGAAACAACCTCCATCTTCAAATCTCAAATGCAATTGAACTTTGTGCTATGTGGCTAAGCTTTCCTATTTTAAACTAAAGTCAGAATACATAACTTTTCCTAACACCTTACTCCCAAGAAGATATTTCCCAAGTGGAGCAAAGAAGAAACATGTTGTGGTCTTCAGATATAATTTGTGAAAACACAGCATTTAGATGGACCAAACTAAATAATGATTAAAACATTTGCTTTTAGCTATAGTTATGAGTTATGCCACAACTTTTCTGAAAAATCACAATTTATCAAGAATTTGACACAGACATGAATTATCTATAATTTAATAGAGAAAAGAATTTATTATAAAACGAGCTTCCCAATCCCTTGAAGTCCCTAATGCACAAAGGTCTTGTCTATTTGCCTTTTGGTTTGAGTCCATACCCTGAACTCTGGCAAAAATTATCTACCTAGATAAACTAGCACATCTCTACTTACAAATGGCTTATTTGTTGCCAGTAAAAGAAGCATGGAATATTGCCCTGTTTAACTATGGGGGCTCAGACAAACCATGTTTGGAATCTGTGCTCTATCTAAAGCAGACTTTGAGCAAGTTTCTAACCCTTGCTAAGTCTCAGTGATCAGAGAAATAATGAAAACCCATAGTCTTACTCTGTGGAGTTGTCTGAGGTAAAGGAATCAGCACATGCTGATATGGAATAGGACACAGAGGTACATAATAAATGATAACACATCCATTATCATTGTTGTGGTTGTTATTTTGTACTAGTACTGAGGTTTTCACTTAGGGCCACACTCTTTCAAATGAGTTTTTCACTTATGGTTGCCTGCTCTACCACTTGAGCACACCTCTACTTTCAGCTTTTGGTGGTTAGTTAGAGATAAGAGTCTCATGGACTTTTCTTCCTGGGATGGCTTCAAACTTTGATCCTCAAATCTCAGACTCCTGAGTAGGATTATAGGCCTGTCACCAGTACCCAATTTACCCATTTGGTCGTGTGTGTGTGTGTGTGTGTGTGTGTGTGTGTGTGTGTGTGTGTGTGTGTGTGTGTGTGTGTGTGTGTGTTAGCTGGGTGAATACTATTATACTTGTAATATTCTACCATGTGCCAGTACTGTAAGTCTACAAAGGCATTGGTCTTGCTAAAGACATATCTTCACCACATTCAATAAAACATGAGAGACATACTTGTTTTTTTTTTTTTTGCTTTGCTGGTGGCAGGCTTGAACTTCAGGGCTTTTCCTCTGGTTCTGCATGCTCACAGCTAGTGCTCTACCACGTGAGCTGGGCTTTGTGCTGATTAACTGGAGATGGAATCTCATGGACTTTTCTTCCAGGTCTTGGCGGCTATAAGTAACTAAGAATACAAAAGAGACCCATTGGTTTCCAGCACAAGAGACATAGCTTGAAAATGGAGTAGAAATGTGATTTTTAAAACTGTTACGGTAAGTAAATCAGATGATATCATCAAAGATCAGCCAAGGCCGTGGCATTGCTGATCTCATCCAGACAGGCAGCCTCTGGGGTGGAAAGCAAAGCAGAGAAAGATGGAGGAGAAGGGCTGTCATGGAGAAAAGAGAGGAGACGTTGCATGCCACTCAACCATCAGTGAATTCCATTTCTAAAGAAAATGGTGAGTGCCCATGCCAAATAAAGTAGTCCCATCTCCCCAGCTGGAGAATGGAGTGGGCCTTTTTAGCTACAACAGAGGGTTAGAAAAATCAGACCTCGGGGCTGGGAAGGTGGCTCAGTGGTAGAGTGCTTGCCTTGCATGCCTGAGGCCCTGGGTTCGATTCCTCAGCACCACATAAGCAGAAAAGAAAAGCCGGAAGTGGGGCTGTGGCTCAAGTGGTAGAGCGCTAGCCTTGAGCTGAAGAGCTGAGGGACAGTGCCCAGGCCCAGAGTTCAGACCCCACGACCGGACCCCAAAAAAAAAAAAAAAGAAAAATCAGACCTCATAACCATCCTGATCTACAGTTTTTCCTTGATGCCAAGATACCATCCATTGTACCTCATGCTACTGTATTGCAGGGGTGTCTTAAAACTGCTACTGAGAAATACTGACCACTGACATGGGCTCATAAATTAATTAAGAGATGGATAAAAGCTAGGCATTCCAGACTCCTCTATTTTATACCCACATCATTTGTCTTGATTCTTTCTCTCCTAAAATCAGTTTGCAGCCACCTGGGGATCCAGAAAGGGCCCATATCACCTGGCAAGCATTATAAGTCCCTACTTGAGCAGTCCTGAGACAAAGGACTATCAGATTATCATCCTCTCTGACCACCTCTGAACACACTTGTGACTTGAGACTGTTTTAACTATGCATACCTCCTTACCCCCTGCCCTTAATCCTCTCTCTTTAACCCAAGGCCAATGTCTATATCTCTGAAGAGAGCTGAAGAAGACTCAAGATGTCTTTCCATGCTTGCCATGTACTAAATCTCCTTTGCCCTTCATTATGTTGCTCTATTTGGAATATAGGGGCAAATGCTGGTACATGGAACTTCTGGAATTTGGGCCTGGGGTTTAGAACTACAGTTTTACTATCCATTCACATATATTTACATTCCATACTAGGAAGGAAGGAAGGATGGAAGGAAGGAAGGAAGGAAGGAAGGAAGGAAGGAAGGAAGGAAGGAAGGAAGGAAGGAAGGAAAGAAGGGAGGGAGGGAGGGAGGGAGGGAGGGAGGGAGGGAGGAAGGGAGGGAGAGAGGAAGGGAGGAAGGAAGGGAGGGAGGGAGAGAGGGAGGAAGGGAGCAAAGGAGAAGAAGAGGGGAAAGACTGAGAGAGAGAATAAGGAAGTGTGGGAGAAACAACAGAAGGAGGGAAAGAGGGAGGGAGGAAAGAAGGAGAGAAGGTGGGAGGAAGGGAAGAAGGGGGGAAAGAAGGAGGGAGGTTATATATTTTTTTAAAGGAGGGAGGAGAAGAAAGATGACATTATATTAGTTGTAGCTAATATAATGTTTCCATGTTTCCGTGAAACATGGAAACCCTCATTTCTGACACAATAAAATATACAAAATAAATGTGCCAGTTGGCCCAGAGGCATTTTAGGGGTGAAATATTCTACATGACAAGGTACTTTGTGAATCCATAACATTAGATATTGGTTAAAACCTATAGTTGGTACAGTAGAACAGATCAGTCCTAATATAAACTCAGGTTTCAGTTAATACAAAAGACATCATCAATAGGGTTCATAATTGTAACCCAGCTACCACACCATGCAAGTTATTCATCATAGGGCTGGTGTTGGTGGGGTATGGAGAGAAGGAATATGGGAACTTCCCACTCAAAGCACATCTGCTTTCCTATAAATATACAACTACACTAAAAAAAGCCAAACAACAGAAGTTTTTTTATCTGAACCATCTTAATATTCTCTCTACCCAAGGAGGGTGTGTTGGGAGTGGTAATTGTAATCCTAACCCAGACAAATAGGTGTAGAGATTGTGTCTTCTATGAAATATTTCTGGTAAGCACAGATTTCTACAGTTGTATAGCTTCACTAATAAAATTACAAACATATCACCTCCTATTTGCAGAAGGCAAAACAGAAGTACGGATACTTGGTTTGATTCCCGACCTTTTGTTTACTTTATGAACAATTGTAGTAGAAGAAACAGTCCTGGAGAGCCTACTCTTGAAGACTTAGTTTTCCTGAATATTGTCAGAATGTTGCAGGATTGCAGTTAACCAGAGTTCAAGCAAACAAAATGGGTTCTGTGAGTCTGGATTCTGCAGGCCTAGGAAGTTGAAGGCTTGGTTCTTTAGTCTACTGGGTTGGCAGATCTCCCTGTCTCCATGTGAACAGATTTTGCTGAGTAGAATAGATGGAATACTTTGACTGCTAAACAAACAATTCAATAGTGAGTTGAGAAGATAGTTCTACACAGCATGACAGGTGCACTCTAATTTATCTTCCCTTGAAGCAGCTGGTCTCCAAATATGGCCCTGATGACCTGGTCCTCCCAAATTCATGAACTCCTTGGTCTTGTTCTACCCCCAGGGAATCTGGGTTGGCTCTGTGATTTACTTTTGAATATAGAAGAAATGGAAGGTAAAACACTCCTGCAGCCTCCACCAGAGACTCTTCAGTACTCACTCTGAGGAAACCTACCTATGACTGAAGAAGTTCAACTGCTAAGAACTGTCTCTAGTCCTCCTTGCAGAGATACTGCAAAAATATGATGAGGGCTTGGCCAAGGTGATTCACATCTGTAATCCTAGCTGCTCAGGAGATGGACATAGGTCATGATTTGAGACTGGCTTGAAGCAAGAAGTTAGCTAGAACTTGTCTAAAAAATAAAGCAGAAAGGACTGCTTATGTGGTTCAGATGGTAGAGTACCTGCCTAGCAAACACAAGGTCCTGAATTCAAGCCCCAGCACACACAAAAAAGTAAAGATGAGGTCTTTGAAGTATGGTTTTTGTTTATAGCTACATTTCTATTGCTATATTATAAAATTATTTCTAAACTTAATGGTTTGAAGCTCATTTGTTTTTCTTAAGGGAGTCAGTATGTTAACTAGTCATAGTTAGGCCCATCTTGCTTATAGATTTGTGGTCACTAAAAAGAATGCTTAAGCCGGAGCTTTCTGAAAGCTCACATGTAAAAACTGTGTAAGGGGGCCTCCTCTCTTACATGCCAGGCCTGTCAGCCTGTATGGCTGGAGGGCAGGGCCTGGCCAGGATCTATCTCTACCTGCTGCCTCTCCATGTGGGTAAGTTGGGCTTCCTCACAGTATGGCCATCTCAAGGGCACAAAACCCAGACTGACCTCACAAGAATCTCAGGTGAAAGCTCCAAGACTCTTCTTTATCCAGCTGGAGTGCAGTACAATGTCTGCCACATTCTATAGTCATATGAACCCCAGGGCCAGTCCTGGTTTCCTGACAAAAAGTAAGAGTGAGGTGTGAATATAAGAAGATTGGTTTCCTAGGGCTAGCTTGGGATATCAGCTGCTTAGAAACAAATACAATAGAGAAATAGAGGGCCATAAATCTTTCATACCAGTGTTGTTGTTAGGTTTTGCTTGTTTGTTTGTTTTATATCATATCCCCTGATGTTCTTTAAGTAGCAAGTTCAAATGACAACAAACAGGTTAACTATTTCTTAAGACTCGCAGTGTGCCAGGCACTTAAGGATTTTTATCTTTCATGTAGTTAGTATTTTACCAGCACTCTGGTGTTTCTACCACAGAAGGTAGTCCCCAGAGAATAACAACATAGCTGGCACCATGTGGTTAGGAACTTGATAGGCATAGGGCTGCTATACACATGGATCAACTGCTCCAACAGCTAGCATCCACATAAACATGTGAAGTCCTTAGTATTTTGGGCTTTTTGCTTTTTTTAAAAAATAAATTGCAGGAGAAGCCAGCATACCCAGGAGGTAAATGTGACAAATGAAACAGTTATTGAATCTAAATGAGAAAATGCTGGAGTCATCTCCAAAAAAAGCTGAAAGGGAGGATGCTGGAGGTCTCCACCACAGAAACCTGCTCACAGTGACTATTACTTAGAAGGATACACATACAACTCCACCCCCTGATTCCTGCCTATACTCTCTGCTGCATTTTCCCTGGACACTAGTTTGGGTCTTTACTGGAATTTTTGCCAGTGGTTCCCGAAACTGCTTACACTATCCCAGAAGCTCTGAAAATCCTGGTGCCAGATCACACGTCACATCAACTGAAACAGAATCTCTTGGGTGGAACCAAGATATCTGCATTTTATAACTCTGGTTTTTTAAGTCAGCCAGCAAGAAAAGTTTAACCAGAGCCACCAAGTTGTCCCATACTTATCTTGGTCCTTTTTGCATGGGAAAGTTCATCTCTTCCTGGAACATCCAGAGTGTCTCTCCCTGTGCTAAATCACCTTATCAGCTCACCACCACCCTTCTTCAAGAGTATGTCACTTCTCCACTATAGCAGCACCCAAAGCACACTATTTCTTGGCTTACTTCTCTGGTCACTGCACCTACCACCTGACACCACCATGAATCATAATTCCCCTAAGAGCAGGGAACATACTTTGCTTCACTTCTAAAATGATGGTTGGCATAGAATATGATTTCAACAAAGTGTGTGCTAATGGATGATGAATGACTGAATGGATAGATGGGTAGCTGAATGAATGAACTTTAAAATCTTCCACTCAGAGTGATATACTACAAGCCAGGGATTAGGTGCACATCGATCCAATGAGCTTATATGGATGGAGAAAGTCACAGACTACTCTTCCCTGCCCTCAAGGACAGAGTCATGGATTGAGATACTTCATCTTAGCAAGGCTTAACATAGAATAGGCTGGATAATTACCACCAATAATATCCATGTCCTACCTGAAAATTTGTGTATGTTTCCACTATGACAAAGAGACTTTGTAGATATGGTTACGATAGAAATCTGGAGATAGGGAAAGTACCCTGGATCATCTGTCTGCCTAAATGCTCTTTACCTATATGCTCCCTCATGAGAGGGATGTAGAAGACCGGATAGCAGAGGCAGGAAAACATTGCTGACTCTGAAATCCAAAGGCTGAGAGCTCTTGAAGTTGGAAAAGTCAGGGTGTCAGATTCTTCCTTAGTCCCTCCAAAGGGCACAGACCTGCTGACAGTTTGATTTTGGCCCAGTGAAACTGATTCTAGATTTTTTAACTAGGAGAGAAGAATCTGTGTTGTTTTAAGTGACCAATGTAGGGCAGTGGGTTCTGCAGTCACAGGAACATAAATGGATACTGTGGGAAGATTGGATTTCTCAAAACCTTTGGTAGGTGACACTCTCTGGTGTTGGCCATGTACCAGAATGGAGAAAAGAGGGAACCTGGAATATACTCTAGACTTCCTGAAAGAAGCATTACTGTGAAAAGAGGAAAATTTCTATTATCTTACTACCAAACCTCAGAGTTCCTCTTAAGAAAAATATTGGTTATAACTTATTAAAGCTTACTACATTTGTTTTTATACATGTTCTTATATTTAATATTCATGATAGACTCATGCATACCTTCTGCACATAAGGAGTTTGAGACACAGCCAGAGAAAGGCCAATTAGAAGTTATAAATTCTAGTAATGTTCTGGGGAAAATTGCCTTTTCTCAGGAACAACTTCACAGATTCCTTCAGGTGTAGAAGATGAGACCCAAGAAATGACAGAAAAGATATTGCTGATAAAGTAGGTGACCAAAGTACCCTGATTATTAAGAAGTTCAGGAAGCTGGGCATCCTGGGTCATACTTATAATCTCAGATACTTGGGAGGTAAGAAGTCCAGAGGATCATGGCCTGAGACCAGCCAAGGTAAGAAGTTCACCAGATCCTATTTCAATCTGCGTCAGCCTGACATCCCACCTATATGAGAAAGCTAAATAGGAAAACGGCTGTGCAAGTCAGCCTGGCCATAAACTGGGGAGTGAAAAGAGGCCTCTATGATTATTAGGACAAGTGGCCGGTAAGAAATTCCCAGTGCCTTGGAGTAAAAGATTTCCTTGTATTCTTCTACTTTTAGTAAAATCTGTTACATTTGGATATTCTGTAGGACAGGCCACAGGAAACTATCCAGGAAAAGGAGACATTGACCCATCCTGAATTTTGGGAAACCCAAGGAATTATATAAAGCAAGCAGGAAATACAAGTGAACTGCAAAAGAAATATACAACGTCCTTATCTATGGGGATGTATCTTACAATGTTGGAAACAGGTACATCTCAGAGGACAGGTAGCCCTGCCTGACTTTAGACTACAGATGATCTCTGAGTACATCGTACTAAAGAATTTCATATGGGTCACATCACTGTTGTGGCTCCAAGGAGACTGCTTGCCAGCCATGTGCTGCCCTACCACTATTCAACAAAGCCCCCAAGCTTATAGGGGAAACCAAACAGCTCATTCTTATTTGCTCTTACTTTCCCAAAGACATTGATCATATTATGTGCAATCTAATCTATTAAAATGTATGATAGCAATATGTGATCCGTATTGAAAGTATTAGTAAGGTATTTTATTTTCCCCCCTCACAACAGCTTTTCTAAACCTAGCATGCATTTTTTCTGCCAACATGTGTCAGTTGGGCCAATCACATTTCAACTGCTCAAGAGCCACATGTGGCCTGTGGTTCTTCAGAGGAAAGGCTACTCTGCTCTTCTTTCACTGACAAGCTCTCCCTCTCCTCACACATAGCCATCCCATTCCTTCAGTTTTGTAGCTATGGTTTCTTGTTGGAAATGATACATGAGCTCCATGGTTGGGACAGGGAAGCACTCAGTGTTCCCAGAGCTGTCCTGTGGGCAGGAGCATGGCTTTCCCATCATTTCTGGGTAATATCACACACAAGTTTATATTGGTTATTATTATTACTTATAAAAAACAAACCATTCAGCGACAAGTGATGTTTTGTTGAACATATTATTCTACCAGTTATAGCCGACTGTGCACTGCTTAGCATACCATACATAACCAATAGGGATCTTTGTTCTTTTGAACTCAGGACCTCTCACTTATGTTTGGCTTTCTTGCTCATGATTGATGCTCTACCACATGAGCAATACCTCCAGTCTGACATTTTGATTACTAACAAGAGATAAAACTCTTACAGACTTTTCTGTCCAGGCTGACATCAAACAGTGATTCTTCAGGTCTCCTACTTAGAATGACAGTAGAGTTACAGGCATACGTCACTGGTGTCTGGCTAGGCCTATTTTTAAACATACTGCTAATAGTGTTTGCTATGGAGTAGGTGATTTTACTGTCAGGATCTTGGCAGAAAGTCTGTGCCACCTTAAATCAGAATGATTTCATTTGAGCAATGGATTATTCCCAACTGTGCCAGTTAGTGCTAGGGAAATCACCCAAGGGGGAGTAGCACTCATGTGGTGGCAATAGTCAAAGTAGCTCTTTTGTTATTTCACTACTTGTTAGTGTGATGTAGAGGACAAAGCTGCCTGGACAGGGCTTTCTGGTGCAAGCTGCAGGGGCACCTGGAGAAAGACAGTGGGCAGCGTGCTACACAGCATTCAATCTCCCTCTCCTCTGTCTCCATCTCAGTTCCTGCCAAGGCCTCTCATTGGATGAATCTGCTTGAGTACCGACTGGTGGCTGTGGGGAGACCAGTGGAAAATAGCCAGCTCAGTAAAGTGGGGCATTGCTCAGTGACATAGGGAACTGCTGTAAGCCTGCTTTGTTGGTTGATTTGTCAACGCATGATAAAAGTTACAGTGATGACTATAATTATACAGTAAATAAATCAGAAGAAGTTTCAGAAACAAAACTTTTAAAGTCTCTTGAGTGTGTTATGCAACACAGCTGATACAAAGAAGCCCTCAATCTCACCTTATCTTTGGCTGTGCTTAAATTTGTGTGTCTTTCCCTGACCTTCACTTTGTAAAACTCTGCTTTCCCAAAAGCCAATGGTGGCCAAAAGCAAGGTAAGCGTTTATGTGCTTAATTTAAGTGACGAAATGAAGATCTGTTGAAAGATGTGTCATTGGGGGGATGTTGTTGGGTGGCATCATGGGGAATGGATCTAGCATCCTCAGTATAGTAGTGAACGCTATGGCTCCTATGCAGGTGCAGATTTTCAACCGTGGTTTCCTTGGGACCATACACATGGAGTCAGTTATGGTGTTTCATCTGACTGACCCCACAGGACTGTCTCAATTACAAGTTTTTCAGCAGCACCATCTTATTTTGAGTTTCTCATTTACTTCCTCTTAAACACATCCAGAATAGTTTGAGGGTTCCTAAGGAAGTTACTGCTGCATCCACAGGACAAGAGAAAATAATCAGGAAGTAACCTCCTAGGTTTCCAAGGTTTGATTTGGCCTTCCGTTTATTTTCCCCAGCAGAGCAATCCTGTCCTCTATAGATCTTAAATGGCCTCTTTCAGGTAAAGAGATGCTGAGGACCCTACAATCTCCTCTGCCTTCCAGAAACTTCTGTGTCTATGATTTTCTGCAAAGTTCACAGCAAGGATTACAAACGCAAGAGCCGCATAAGTTACACATTTTTCTCAAACTTAAAAAACTCATTTTCAGATGAGAATACCCAGGCATCCAGTAGAAAATGCAAAGAATACCTTTGCTTAGACAAAGGGAGCAGCCTCTTCTTGGCTCCCGGTCATGGTAATCATGCAGGATTATGGGCATGACCCTGTCTGTCTTAAAAAGCCTGAAGCACCAATTTATAATGAACTCTCCCAATTAATGGTTTGGGGGAAGGCCTAGCAACTACTTAGAATAGTGAAAAAAAAAAAAAACTATACAGGACAAATTTCTTTTAAATGTACCTCTGTGGCCACATGGCTTCAGAGAACCGATTTGCAACCTCAAATGGCTGGCCTAGGAGCCATTTAAGCAGTAAAAAACAAATGTTTTAAGTAAAAACTAGAGAGAGCTTTGATAATTTCATAAGAACCTGCTCTGTGGTAAAGGAGAATGGAAGATGAGCCTGTAGGTCACAGGTTTTCCTTGGTAGAAGGGCCCTAGATATCCCCAGGATGGCCAGGAAGGGCACCTCACACAATGAAAGCCAACAATCACAGAAGGTTAACTAAAAGCTGCCCAGAGAAGACAATTGAAATATGAAAGACTCATTTCCATGGTACACTGCAGGCCAGACATTCAGTTTCTCTGTTCCAATTATCTGCCTTTACACAGAAATGCCAGGAGGAATCTAATTTCCTAATTTCACCTTCAATCATTTTTTCCATTATTTTCATTTATGGAAATAAGCATACTTTGTGCTAAGGACTCAGGTTGAAATTGTAGAAGCAGTGCCCCTTTGGGGGGAAAAAAAGAGAAACATTTGGTTTCCTAAACCTGTTTGAAATTTTACTGCTCATATTTTTTTCTCATGTCAAGTTTGAAACCAACCTATGTTCGCTCTCCTATGGTCTTCTGACCCTCCCATGTGTTGGCAGCGGTGGGAATGTGGGCACAGCCAGCCTGGTGGGCCCAGTCCTTCAGAAGTATCTGGAAGCATGGTTTTGTAGTCACTCATACCAAATCACCTGAGCTAAGACAGGGCCCTCTCTCATACCAACTCTGTCTGCATCTTAGAGTTTCAACAGTGGAGTTCATTAAGTTTCAGCACCTGCTTTGTGAGCATAATATAGACTAAGAACTGTTACAATAAAAGACATTGAACACATTTCATGTGTTTGTTCACTTACTCCCCACAGTACCCTTCTATATAGGCATGTTCATCTCCATTTTTCAGAGGAGGAAACTGAGGCATAACATTTTTTTAATGAATTTTCTAAGATGGTATATCTGTAAGGGTTGAATGCAAGACACTTGGCCTTGGAAGTAGTCTTTGCAGATGTCATATCATTCTCCTATAGTGGCACCTGGGGTGCCAGTTTCAAAGACAAGTCCTGAGCACACCTTCCAGAGATGGTGGTCCCAGAGATACTGATCCTAGAGATACTAGTCATGGAGATACTAACTCTAGAAATACTGGTCCCAGAGATGCTACCCCTGGAGATACTGGTCCCAAAGATGCTGGTTCTGAGAGATGCTGATCCAGGAAAACCCTCAACATCTGGCTGAAGGTTAAGGGGAATCAGGTATTGACAGAAAGATATCCTGCTCCTGGGACCACACTTTGACGTACTCTTGACATCCTTTCAAGACAGTTTCTCTTTGGTCACTCCTCTGAGACAAGGCTGCCACCTTTCCCTCACTCTAAGACCACCAGTGTCCTCATTTAGTACAAGACCCAGAATCCTCTTCTGAAGAGTTTGTCTTTTCTCATTCATTCATTTATGCATTCATTTGTGCCAGTACTGGGGCTTGAACACAGGACCTGGGCAATGTCCCTGGCCTTTTGTGCTCAAAGTTAACACTCTACCTTTCAGCCACAGCTCCACCTTCAGCTTTTTGATGGTCAGTTGGAGATAAGAGTCCCATAGGTCTTCCTGGCCAGACTAGCTTTGAACTGTGATCCTCATATCTCAGCCTCCTGAGTAGCTAGGATAACAGGCATGAGCCACCCATTCCTGGCTATCTTCTCTTTTATTACTGGGCTCTTTCCTATCACTACAAACATGTGTAAGGCATTCTCATTCTCAAAACCAAGATCAAGTTGAAGTATTAAATTGCAGATGACTTAAGCCTCCAGCTTAGTTCTTGCCTTAATTTCAACCTCAAATTCTTTAAAAAAAAAAAAAAAAAAAGAAGAAGAAGCAACAAACCTGATGTTCCTCAGAGGAAACATAAAATTATGTGCCAAACTTTACAACTGGAGGCCTTTAGAAGTCTTAGGACTTCAGCTAAGGCTACGCCAGGTGGAGGTGATAGCCAGAGGCCAGAGTGAAGAGGATAGCGTGAACTCAGGTTCTGTAAAAGCAGAGATTGAGGAAGTGGACTATTCATTCAGAATTTGAGGTTAAAATTGTGGCTGGGAAGGTGGCTCAGTGGTAGAGCGCTTGCCTTGCATTCATGAGGCCCTGGGTTCGATTCCTCAACACCATATCAGCAGAAAAAGTTGGAAGTGGCACTGTGGTTCAAGTGGTAGAGTGCTAGCCTTGATCTGAAGATCTGAGTGACAGCACTCAGGCCCAGAATTCAGGCCCCATGACTGACAAAAATAATAATAATAAATAATCAGAGCCTTGCGTTCAAATAATAATACAAAGCACTTATATGACCCATGCTGGACTATGAACAAATCATCTTTATGAAATTAGCCTTAAAGAGAATCAAAAGAAATAAAAAGATATTTTTTCTGTACCCTTTAACATTTCTCCCTTAAACTCAGGGACTTCCTTAGGTCTTGACCCAGATGTCATCAATCATTTATGAATCTCTGTTCTGATGTTTCCTCACTCTCTTTTCAGTGAAAATCCAGTGACCTATTTTCAAGCATCTTTTGGATAAATCCATTTATAAGTCCCCCTACTTGTTCCAGATTGGCCCGAAACTATATTAACTAGACATTATAATATCATACCTAGTGCGCTATTAACTCATCACTTTAAAATCTGTATTGACAATTTCATTATCCACTCAAATCTCCCCAGGTCAGAAAGCCTAGTCTTCCTTGGCTCCTCCTGCTTTCTTCCTTCCCCAAGTGGGAACAGTCTATGCCTAGCATCGGTCTTAGCTTTTCTTAGTTCATATTGGCAAAAAGTCTCCAGAACTGGTCTGTCTGGTTCCAGTTTTCATTGCCCACTTCCATGATTAATTTGCCACTAAATTTCATCTCCCAAAACCAAAGTTGATACAGGTCAAGTCTTGTCACCTTGACTTGAAGACATCATTTAATTTCAAATCAGTTCATTTTGAGGCCCTGGACACAGTGTTAGCTCAGCCTCTATTCTTGCCACACTAAGCAGCCACTCATTTATGTTGAAGAAGCTCCAGTTAGCCTTCTTCATTGGCACACACCAATTCCTTCCCCTTTTTCTTTACCTATCAACTCTACCTGATCTTGTGAGTCTGGCTGAGATGCAATCTCTCAGAAGACTCAGTTTTCCTGCTGTTTGGTTCATGTTCAGGCTTCCACAGGGTTTGATTCCTTCTCTGCAATAGCTCTTGCTCAGCTTGGGCTATTACAATTTTTCTCTCTCTTGTTTTACTTGGTTTTGAACTCAGAGTGTTGTGCCTGCACTCTCCTGCTTGAGCCATGTTCTCAACCTCTTTTGCTTTGAATGCTATTTTGTTTAGATAGGATCTCATATTTTTGCCTAGGGTAGCCTGGACCTCAATTCTCTTAACTAAAATCTTCTATAGCTTGAAATACATTTGTGTACTACCACACTGGGTTGTTGATTAAGACCAGGTCTCCCTGTCTTTTTACCCATATGATGTTGAATCCTACTGGTCTTAGCCCCCTAAGTAGCCCTTGTGCTCCCCTTCTAACCTTTTTACCTTTTCAACAACTGTCTCATCTCCTGGATGATAGCATCACGTGGCAGGGAGCACTAATGTTTGTGAAATGTCTGCCCTTAGAGCCAGTCAACAGTAGATACTCATTGAGCATCTCTGTTACCCACAGCATTGGTCCTGGCCTTGAGATGCAATTGGTTATTTTCCTGAGGTCCTTTAAATTTGTTTGAGCAGTCATGGCCAGGTTGGGTTATTCTCTAGGAGCAGAATTTAGTGGAGGGGCCTTGGAGTTTACAAAATGTGTGAAGACTCTCTATACCACCCCATGAGAGAAACTGCTGCCTACACAGAATATTCCCATAGTCCAACTTCCAAGAGAACAGCCAGAAAACTCAGGCCTGAGCATTCTGCACCCCTTTGTGGAGGCCTCCACTGTGCTAGCCCCAGTTTTAGCCCGTTTCTCTCCAAGGCCCAGAATTTAAGCCGTGTCAATCCTACAAGTACTGGGGCCTCTGTCCTGTCCTCCATCAAGCCTGGAATGTCCTTTGCCTCACATCACCTCAAATCCTCTGTCCCTCTTCTTTCCCCAACTGTCTAGATGATTTGCTTTGTGGGTTTAGCCCAAGGGTAGCCAATTCCTGCTGCATGGGCCAGAAGTGGTTAGGAGCAACAGAAGAGAGCTAAGGATGGAATGGGCCTTGTCAATCAAGGGGTATGATGGACACCAGAAGGGAAGGCATTCCAACTCCATGTGTGGAAGGAAGTGTTTATTTTAATGGTATACATTTGCATTGAATATGATAATAACAAATTGCTAGAAAAATGAAGTTAAAAGATGAGGCTTCATTTTATTGTTTACATTATTGGATCCACAGACATAAAATTACTTTGTAAAAAGTGGCTCAGACTTTCTCTTGAAAGTGGATACCATTTCTTTTCTCCAAAGGAGCTTCTGGCTTCTTTGTCAATACTTACCTTGCTCTAAATGTGTGATTTTATTCCCAGGTCTTCTACACTGTTCCGTTGCTCATCAGTTCTGTTTTTGTGACAATACCATGCTGTTTGTGTTACTATGGCACTGAAGTGTAATTTGGAGTGTGGTATTTGTGATAGTTCCAACAGTGCTCTCATTAGCTAGAATTGCTTTTACCTTCTGGGTTTTTTTCCCCTCCATATGAACTTTTGGATTGATTTATTTAATTCTCTGAGAAATGCAATGGAGATTTTGATGTGTTTTGCATTGAATCTATTTTCATTATATTAATTCTGCCAATCCATGAGCATGAGCTGTCTTTCCATCTTCTGGTGTCTTCCTCAATTTCTTTCTTCAAGGTTTTATAGCTTCATTTTAGAGGCCTTTCATTATCTTGGCTAATAGTATTTTATTGTTTTTTGAGTTATTTTGTCTCTCTTAAACCAGCCTGTTCTCCAGCATCTTTTGGTCCTATCTGGTCTATGATGAAATATTGTAAGGATAGTGACATTTTTCTATTTAAGTGTTGTTAGTTTGAGAGCTTATTAGTTACTGAGAATAACCTTATTCTGACAACTAAAAACTGCCATAATTCTATATTTCTATGGTAGCATCTAACACATCACACTGTGACTTAACTAATCACATACCAACTTCCCTGCTGGACAATATTGTCTTAGGGATCAATGGTGGAGACAAGATGTCTTATTTTGATGCCACATTGAACTTGGTGCCTGTCAACTTATCAAACCTGACCACTAGACAACTAAATAGCAATTACCTCTATTGTCTGTTGACTATAATAACCCTGTACCCTGGTGGAGTAGTCCTCCAAAAGTAGGAAGAAAGGGGAGCTTCCTAGACTAGACCAGCGAAAGGATGCTGTGCTTTCTGCTTCTCCATCTCCTAGAGCTGTCTTGGTCTTTGCTTGACTTATAGGTCTGATCTCTCAGCCTTCCAACCTGTGTGACCTGTGAACTAGAGATCCTTCTAGTATATTTCTTATAGAAATTGTTCATATAGCCAGAATTGATTGAGTTATTTATATGAAATAAATGTGCGATTTCTTTCTCATTTCCCTCACTTCACTTTGTTTCCTATAAATTGCTGAAGCCTTTTTTTTTTCTTTTTCTCTCCTGACCTGGAGTTCTTCTATAAAATATCTGAATCATAATTCTTCTCAGGTTTTCAGCCTCTGGGTATATCTATTGTAATCTAAATCATGCTTCTTGGTACTTTTGACTCATCTCAAAACTTATAAAAATGAAAGAATGTTCTGATTCTCTTATGAAAAATATCTGCCTTCCTCTGCTCTTTCTCTCACCCTCCACTGCTTCCCCTAATACTTGTGGACATTTACACCAGCCCTATTAACAGCGTGGCTGAGAATCATTTTTATTCTCTAACAGAGCTACTTAATTTTGGGAGGGGCACTTACTGGGGTAATAGCACTCAGTATTTTCTAACTATGGAAGAAACCACTCCTTGTCTACTCAATATCCTCCCCCATCTGTTTTTTAAATTCCAGTACTGGGCATTGAACTCAAGACCCTCTCCCTTAGTTTTTTTTACACTCAAGGCTAGTGTTCTACCATTTGAACCACAGCACCACTTCTGGCATTTGGTAGCTAATTGGAGATAAGATTCTCATTGACCTTTCTCTCAAGATGGTTTCAAACTGCAGTCCTCAGATTTCAAGCTCCTGAGTAGTTAGGATTACAGGTATAAGCCATAGATGACAGGCATCAATATCCATTCTTTCTCCCTTTCTTCCTAGGAGAACTCCCAAAGTCTTCAAGTTAATACACATTCCCTTGCCTGTCTATGGAGAGCTCTGTTTGGACTTTAAGAGGATGCTACTGGATAAGGTTTCTGGGAAAGTCACTTAAACAGGCCTGATTCAGTGTCCAGCGCTGCTTTAGTTTTCCTTCCCTTTCTCTTTCCTGTTTGAAAAATGAACAAGAGTCAGCCTGGAGTTTTGACAGACATTTTGTGACAATGAAGAAACCCTGAATCTAGAATTCTACATTGAAGATGTTGGAAAACAAAATTCAAAGGTGCCTAGGTTCCTCAAGAAGCGTGGCTCTGTAATACCGACTTCATCAATCTATCTTCAATGTCCATGTTAAATTAGGAAAAATATTTAAATTACTGTTAATTTTTATCTCTGCTACTAGTGACTGAAAGCACTTCTTCACCAATGTATAGATATCACACCAAACCTCCCTAAACTTTGTTTGGTAATCCCATCTGACAGAGGGGGAGTCTTATGCTACCACCCATTGCTGGTAGTATTAGACTAACCCTGTACTGGGTCATCACTGATGGATTAGGTCACCATTTGAACACCATGTTTGTCTGGCACCAAGGATTGGAATCTTCATCACTGCTTTTGCTGTCTTTGAGTTGAACATGCAACTAAATTCTCAGACCCACACAATCCATGGGCATTCTTGGAGGTGTGTGAATGGTAGAGATAATCCCACAGAATAGAAGTGTGTGGTGCTCCTTCTCTACTTTGGCTTTCTGTTTAACATGCTCTTCAACTTCAAGTAAATTTGTCCAGTGGTCAGCTCTGCATGGAGCAGCCCTTCCTTATTCTTTCTAATCCTTTGGAGAGTTATAAGGGGAATCTGTTGGAATGAAATTGGCTTCCAGAAAATGTGTGTGTGTGTGTGTGTGTGTGTGTGTGTGTGTGTGTGTGTGTGTGTGCATGTGCGTGTGCTTGATATAGTTGAAAGGATTAGGTAAATGATATAGTTTAGTGTGAAATGTCCAATGGATTTATGAGTTAATGAATGGTGTTCTCAGGCAGTTGCCCTGACTCTATCTTTCTTAAGGGTGATGTATATCTCCTCTTATTGTGACAAGTAGAAGCTCCTCAGTGAAGACAGTGGCTAGGTTGGTGTGATTCACCTTCCTTCTGTACCAGCTGGCCTATTTTTTTTGTATATTTCAGGGAGTGTGCTGTCAACCACTGTAGTTCAGAGTTGAGATAAGGAACAGGGTTCATAACCATTGATTGTGGTTCTGAAAATCTTCAACTACCTGTTCTTGGGCACATTACTTAGTATAAATCTTGATTTGTCCTTATTCAAATTGGTGGAAAATGAATTCCTGTCCTTCTAAAGATTATAAGAAGATATGTATGTAAAGTCATTGGCAGAGCGTGTACCTCAGGACACTATAGCAACTATCATTAGTGGCAATTTGCAAGTCTTTCTAGTTGACTACTTCTAGTTGGAAGCACTATTTAATTCCCCAGACAGAATGATCTGCTCTCAGCTGTGGCTCCTCCACTTCCCATTTGGTCAGTAGCTGGCCCTAAGTCCATCTCTTCAAGCTACATTAGAGGTCTCTGCATGCAAGACCTTTCTTCAAAACCTTCATGACCAGCACATGGGAACTCTGTAGGCATTGAAGCCCCCCAAAATAAAATCTACGATAATGGCTTTGTTATAGGAATAAATATAATAGTTGGGATGAGCCACCAAGAGATAAGCACACAGGGCCATCTCTGGCTGCCAATGTAAAGAATTTTGAAGGTCATAGTCTCTGCTTGGTGGGAAAATAAGAGGGGAATCTTTGTTCTGATTTGTAAATGGACATTTCTGCAGTCCATTCAGGATCTAATAGGTCCTGGATGGTCTCACACTGGGAGATTTGAGATTCAACAGGAGTTGACACTAGTTACCATGAGCAGGCTCCCTACCTCCTCAACTACTTTCTCCCTCCCCCCAAGTTGTAAAGTTCATTTTCCACAGAGTGTCTTGTACATCTCATGGTTACAATCGGTCATCCTGTATCCCTATTTAAGCATTTTGTTTTTTCCCTTCCCCTCCCCAAATTAGAAAAATGTATATACAAGATGTAGGGCACCAGAATCAAATACAGTGAAAACGGGTTATACCATGGGGAAAGAACATATAAAAGAAACAAAAAAAAAATCACATAGTACATTATAAGTACATTAAGAAGAACAGCAACAAAGATAAAACCTTTTGTGGCCCTATCATGGGTTTCATTTCACTTAGCATCAGGTTATATGGTCATATGTACATAGCTTTTGACCTCTTCTGCTTATCCTGGACATATACTAGTTATTGCAGATAAGGGAAACCATGAGACCTATGTTTCTTTGAATCTGGCTTACTTCACTTAATATAATTTTTTCCAAGTCTTTCCACTTCTTAACAAATGGGGCGATGTCATTCTTTCTGATGGAGGCATAGAATTCCATATATATATATATATATAAATATAATATAGAATTCCATATATATATGGAATTTATATATATAGAATTTATATATAGAATTCCATATATATATGGAGTTTATATATATGGAATTCTATTGTATACACACACACAGATATATATATATTCTTGATCCATTCATCTACTGAGGGCATCTGGGTTGGTTCCATATCTTAGCTATCATAAATAATGCTGTGATAAATATAGTTGTGCTGGTAGCTTTAGTATACCCTTGTTTGTGATCATTTGCATAAATGCCCAAAGTGGGATTGTTGGGTCATAGGGGAGCTCTATGTGGAGTCTTTCCAAAGTGGTTGAACAAGTTTACATTCCCACCATCAAGGCAGTAGGGTTCCCTTCTGGCCACATCCCCTCCAGCATCTGTTGTTATTAGAGTTCTTGATTATAGCCATTCTAACTGGGGTGAGGTGTAATCTCAATGTTGTTTTGATTTGCATTTCTTCTATTGCTAGAGAAGTTGAGCATTTCTTCATGTGTCTATGGGCCATTCTTATTTCCTCTTCAGAGAACTTTCTCTTTACTAACTTTAACATTTCTAATAATAACTGTGATTATAAGCATACTAGAAAGGATTGATTATTTATTTGAAAAAATGTAGATAGAACTGTAACCCCTTAACACTTAATAATTTCAAAAATATGTGTCAATATTGGGGCTTGAACTCAGAACCTTGCTCTCTTGCTTAGCTTGTTCTCAGAGGGCTGGTGCACTAAAACTTGAGCCACAGTTCTACTGTTGTTGTTGGGGTGGCTAAATGATGATAAGGGTCTCACAGACATTCCTGCTGAAGCTTGGTTTTGAACCACAGTCCTCAGATCTCAGCCTCTTGAGTAGGATTTATATGCATGAACTAAGATTATAGGTATGAACAACCAGCCCCTAGCTAAGATAAATTGTAGTTTGGGTTTTTTTTTTTCTTTTCCTTTCTCCCCCCCCTCTTTTTTTTTTTTGGTTTTTGTCTTTTGTGGGTCCTGGACACTATCCCTGGGCTCCTTTGCTCAAAGCTAGTACTCTACTACTCTGAGCCACAACTATACTTCCAGTTTTCTGGTGACTAATTGGAGATAAGAGTCTCAGGGTCTTTTCTTCCCAGGCTAGCTTTTGAACCATGATCCTCAGCTCTCAGCCTCCTGAATAGCTAGGACTACAGGTGTGAGCCACCAGCACCTGGCTTTGAAGTATGTTTTTTAAATTGGACTGATAGATTGTTCCTGTACTTTGAATTAAGTTCAAGGCCTTCCTTTCCTGCTCAGTCTTTTTTGTTCATTTGATTGTTTGTTTTGTCTCCAGCTAACTGTCTACCAGTTGGGCCATGCCTCCAGTGATAGCTTTTTGCTGGAGATAAGAGTCTTTCAGATTTGTCTGTGCAAGTTGGCTTTGAACTGTGATTGTCAGACCTCAGTCTCCTGAGTAGCTAGGATTATAGGTGTGAACACCTGTATCCAGCTCCAAGTTCTTTACTATTAGAAGAAATGATACCAGACTCTGTGCCAAAGGAGAGCAAATTTCAAATAATTTTTTTTCTTTTCAGCATTTCTACAATCTAGTTGCCATAAATGTAACATTATTGAAATGGCATTAATTTATGGTTCCTGTCATACCAACAGCCCCTGCTAGCTAGTTGTTAAGAGAATTTGCTTTGGGGAATCAGATCTGCTGGATGGATATAATTTAGTCATGCTCACTGGCTAAATTTACAGAGGAATATGGCAAAATTGAAATTTCAGGGGCTTGAGCAAGCAGAAACAGTGTTAAGGAAAATTTAATCAAAGGCCCCCAAACTGCTGGACCTTTTAAATCTGCCCTCTACTTTTGCCACAGAATCAATTGGAAACAAAATGTTCACCCCTCTCCCTCTCCCCTGCTTCACAGAGGCAGAGGCCGCTGAAACCTGATCAGGAAAGAGATTCACTTATACAACTCTTAAATGTCACGTCAAGGCAACTGCATGAATGGGGGAAGGGGAGCGATTCCCTTTGCAGCACATACCCTAAATAGGCTGTCTGAGCTGGTGGCTGGAGCCTCGTATTTAGCTTAAGGATTCTGCCCACCAGGTCAGCTCTTGCAAGGTGGTTTTTGTCCAAAATAAACAAAAAAGCAAACAAACCAACAAATCCTGGGTACTCAGGAGGCTGAGGTCTGGGGAATGCCGTTGGAACCAATCCAGAGCAGAAAAGTTCAGGGGACCCTTATCTCCAATGAACCATCCAAAAGTGGAGCTGTAGCTCAAGGGTTAGAGAGCCAGCCTGGAAGGGAAAAGCGAAGGGAGGGTGTCACACGTGCAACTGGCCTAGGAGAGTCCCCAGGCCTCTTCTATTCCCTGGCCTGGGCTGGTAGAGGTCCCTCTTCTCAGCTCCCCGAGATGAAATGCATGTGACCCTACCCTTGCCAAGGGACCATGTTCAGGGTTAAGCCCAGAGTTAGCTATGCTCCAAGTATTAATAGAGAGCCACGGGGCGGCGGCTAGCGCGCCCTGGAGCCGGCGTGGCTGCGAGAAAGGATCCTCTTGTGTCCTCATTCCTCTCTGGGCTTGGCGAGCGCCCCGCAGCAGAAGGTGCACCTGCGCGTCCCAGAGGAGGCGCCGCCTCGGCGAGATTGCCAGGATCGCCCGGAATCGCCGGGATAGCCAGATCGCCAGGCAGCAGGATCCGGAGCTGGAGCCAGAGCGGAGCCAGGATGAGCAGTGTCGCGGACCGCCGCAGCTCGCTAGAAGGTAAAAGGCCTCCTTGGCGCCCCGGGGGGCCTCTCCAAGGTTCCAATTTCCCGGGTGCTTGTGGAAAGCCCCCCCTCCCACCCCGTTCTCGTGAAGTTTTGCACCCTCTTTTAGACTTTTGTTTGGGTTACTTGGATATTGGAGTTCACTTAGTTGGAAATTGGTCTGATGGGCGCGCTGGCGGGGAGCCTGAGCGCGGTTGGAGGCGTCCTGGCTGAAAACGACAGTTTTGCTTCTGCTTTGGGGCAAGAACACAGCATCGCCCAGGCCTCCTGGCCGCCCAGGCGCTGTAACGCTTTAAAACAGGCTGCCTTGGTCCTTGGTCCGCGGCTGCTGCCCTCCTGTTCTTCTGACTGGATACCTGCGACCTTCCCAAGGCATCGTGCTGTGGCAGACGACCCAAAATGATTTTATATCACGATGGCATTCAGTTCTATTTCTTTCAGGCTTACTAACTTCTTCTGGGGAAAGGAGGGTCTGGATTGCTTAGAACATGAGACAAAGCACAGAGAACCCCATTCAGGTCAAAATAGATCTATACATGTATGCACGTTTGGTCTTAGCTGAGGATTGCAGGATAGACTTCATCTCTTGTCTCTCCCTCCGCCTCTCTCGGCGTGTATCCCTTCTCTGAAAAGTTTGGTTGCCATTCAGGCTTTCTTGCTAACTAGCTATTTGTTGACCTTTTAAGAGGAACCCTCCCCTAGGAATAACCAACTCCTCTTTGAATCAAAACCCTTTGGATTGTACTGCGCACACCTTAATGAAACTCTTGGGAGGTGAAATTCTCTACCTGCTCCACAGGTAGTCAGGTAACCACACAAGGGGTCCCTGTGGGTCTGACAGTCCTGCAATTGGGTATTTTCCTCAGATCTGGCAAGAGTAGAATCATTATGTAGAGAGAAACATTTCATTCTTTCCTCTTACTACATTGATGTGAGTTTCTAACATAATTGCCCATGATTAACATTTTTAACAATGTAACTTTGAAAAGTTACACTGTAGCCAGCCAGGCATAGTGTAAGCACACCTTGAATCCCAGCCCTCACAAGGTTAAAGCAAGCAGATAAAAGAATTCAAGATCCCCTTGGGCTACATAGCAAAACTCTGGTTCAATAAACAACAACAACAATAAGTATAAAGTTAAAAAAAAGTTACATGATTGTAGTTTTTACTAGATAACCTAAGAACATCATCATTTTAAACCAATGTTGCTTGTTGTCAAACCACTCACTACCTGTGTGTCTAGGATCCCCATACTGCAAGGTAAGATTTTTGACAACTGATTGAGAAATATAAATAAATTAGATTGTTGATTTTTTAAAATTCTTTGATGAGTATGACAATCTTCTTCATTTAAAGCAAAAATGGGAAAGACAAGTGTATCTGACCACCTTGGCCCTATTGTTTGGTTTGTTTTTAACTTTAGTTTTTCTTGTGAGTTTGTGTAAATGTGTGTGTGTGCACATGCATGCACATATATGTGTGTGTGTGTGTGTTTGCTGGTTAATTGGAGATAAAGGTCTCACATAACTGTTTGCTCTGATGGTTTAAAACCTTGATTCTCAGATAGTCTCCTGAGCAGCTAAGAATACAGGCCTGAGCCACCAGCAGTGGACTTTATAGTTTAAAGCTACACGGCCTTTAAAACTCTGAGTGAGACATTTGAAAATAGGCATCAATGTTCTTAAATCATGTGTGAAGAATGAGGTATTATTCCAGGTGTGCTGAATGAAAGTCAGCAAATCTGGTTGGTAATGAACTCAGTTGAGTTAATACCAATGCTGGTAGCTATTGTCCCCAGCAGAGGCCCAGACAGAAGGGCAAGCACAGATGACTCACCTTCATGTATCTCCTGTAGACGTCTCTCAGATGTGAGAGATTATAGGAAGCCTTGGTGATACAATGCAACATGAACGTTCAGGAATTTCTTTAGTACTGTGGTTCCTGGGGAACAAGTAGGGACGGATATCAGGATACCTGGGCAGGAAGAGACCAGGGAGTCATGCCTACACCTTCACATATCTCCAGGATGGGGACATGGTTGGTGACCTTATAGCAAAGCAGTACACGTTCCAGGAGTCCTGCTGTGACCCTCTTAAGTTGATATCTAATGGCTAAGTGGCCTTTTTAAAGGAGGTAGAGAGAAACTGACACCCTTCACCTCCTAAGTGGGAGAGATGCCTCTAAATTCTAAACAGCGGATACTGCCTGGACTATTTGAGTGGGGTGTGGTATTAGAAAATGTGTCACAGGTAATACTATTCTGATTTTGATCTTCAAAAGTTAAACTTCTGTTTCAGAATGAATGTTGAGGCCATGTATATTATCAGCACTTGTTGGGTTCCTTTGGCTCAGGAGGCTGAGATCCGAGGACCTTAGTTCAAAGCCAACAGGCCCATGAGATCCTTTGTTTCTTTTATTTATTTTCTTTTATTTTTTTTTGGTCAGTCATGGAGCTTGAATTCAGGGCCTGGGCACTCTCCTTGAGCTCTTTTGCTCAAGGCTAGTGCTCAACCATTTTGAGCCACAGTGACATTTCAGGTTTTTGAGTGGTTAATTGAAGATAAGAGTCTCACAAGTACATTTTTGCCCGGGCTAGCTTCAAATCATGAGCTTCACATCTCAGCCTCCTGAGTAAATATGATTACAAGTTGTGAGCAACTTGTGCCCAACTAACAATTTAGTGTTTTGTTTTGTTTTGTTTTTGCCAGTCCTGGGGCACAGTCTCTGAGCTTCTTTTTGTTCAAGGCTAGTACTCTACCACTTGACTCACAGTGACACTTCCAGCCTTTTCTGTTTATGTGGTACTGAGGAATTGAAACCTGGGCTTCATGTATGTTAGGCAAACACTCTACCACTGAGCCACAAGTCCCAGCTTCTTCCTGGGCTCTTTTGCTCAAGGCTAGCACTCTAACACTGAGCCACTGTGCCACTTCTAGCTTTTTCTGTGTATGTGGTAATGAGGAATTGAACCCAGGGCTTTATGCATGCTAGGCAAGCACTCTAACTCTAAGCCACATTCCCAGGCCACGAGAGTCTTATTTGCAATTAACCAGCAAAGAAACTGAAAATGGAGTTGTGACCCAACTGGTAGACTGCCAGTCTTGAGTGAAAAAGCCAAGTGAGGGTGTGAAGTCCTGAGTCAATCTTCAGTACTCCCCTTCCCCCAAATTGTAAGCACCCACTGTAGTAGTAGCCTGTGGTAACTTCAATAGCTGCTGTAAGCAAAGAAGGAAGTTTCAGGTTCAACCTTGAATGGGAATTCCTGAGGACACCAGCATGCTGGAGTCCACGTGGTCTGTCAGAAAATCCTTGAGTAGGCGATAAGGTGATAGCATGTTTGAATTACTCTTAACTGTGTCATATGCTTGCTGTGTATCTTTGTAAAGCACAGGGCAGTTCTTTCATTCAGTAGAGTTCCAAGACCTCCTCAGAGGAGATGGTGCAAAGGGACTTTGACTGAGATGCTTGTCTTAAACTCTTATTGGCCATCCATTGTGGACCTGTACTGTATGGAAGAAGCTGGCAAAGAATCGTACTGATGAGAAGGAATTCTTAGTCTACTCTAGGTTTCCATGTAGCTCATGATCTTGTCATGGCACAGCCAAGAAATGTTCAAGCAAATTAATTATATCCAATTGTGCTTTACTTGTATGAAGAATCAAGGATCCTTTGGGTATAAATCACTTTTCCTCTATTGTTTGAAATCATAGTGCCATCATTTGTACAGTTCTGCCTGCATGGTTGTAGTTCTGGTTGAAATAATTTTGAAACAAGTAAAATTTTAGTTTTCATAGGGTAGAATAGAAATGTTTTCTGCCAGAACACAGATTTTTCACATGCCCCTTCATCCCCCATACTTGAAGTTGGGGCCTTACGTACTATTCCTTAGCTTTTTTGAATCAAGACTGATGCTCTACCACTTGAATCACAGCTCCACTTTCTGCTTTTTTTTTTTTTTTGTCAGTCGTGGGTCCTGAACTCTGGGCCTGGGCACTGTCCCTCAGCTCTTCAGATCAAGGCTAGCGTTCTACCACTTGAGCCATAGTGCCACTTTTGCTTGTGTGGTGCTGAGGAATGAAACCCAGAGCTTCATGCATGCAAGGCAAGCACTCTAGCCCTGAGCCACCTTCCCAGCACCCCCCCCATACACTTTCTGCTTTTTGATGATTAATTGGAGATAAGAATCCCACAAACTTTCCTGACCAGGCTGGCCTTAAAGGGAGATCCTCACATAATAGCTCAATAGCTATGTATACATGACCATATAAGCAAAATGAACTCCAAGACATGGGCACAAGAGGTTTTTCTTTGTTGTTGTTTTTAATATACTATGTGAAGTTATTTCTTTTTTCTTTCATTCACTTTTTTCTTCCTATGATTTATCCCCTGTTGTCACTGTATTTGATTTTGGTGACCTGGATATTGTATATACATTTATCTGAATTAGGGAAGGGAAGAGGAGCAACAAAATGGTGAGACAAAGGACAAAGAGCAAACCAATGCAACAGCAGTACTCACAAGACAGTACGTTGGAAATGAACTTCACAACTTGGGGAGGGGACTGGGGTGCAGGGAAAGTGGGAGAAAAATGAGGGAAGGAGTAACAATGTTTGACAAGAAATGTACTCACTGCCTTACATATGTAACTGTAACCCCTCTGTACATCACCGTGACAATAAAATAAAATTAAGAAGATAAGTAAAGGGTGATCCTCAGATCTCATCCTTCTGAGGTAGCTAGGATTACAGGTGTGAGCTACTGGCATCCGGCTTTCGCACACTATATACAAGATGTACTCTATATTTAGGGTATGTTATAATACAATTAAAATCTCAATATTCAAATTTGAATACAGTTGAGCCTCAGAGAGGACCTGAGATTTGACTATATAATCATGCTACATAAACACATTGCTTTCATTCCTTTATTTTGGGTGGGAAGGTGAGGATGGTAGTGGTGAGCTGTGAAATAAAGACATATAAGTAAGCACAGATTCTTCCCCTGCAATAGGGCTTTCTGGTTGCTAACAAGAAAAAGCTGGCTTTGAGGGACAGGACAGTGCCCCAGGGGCATGCTTGCTACCCTCTATTAGGGTAGATTCTCTTATCTTCTTCCCCTGGATCTGAATAGGTGGAAGAAGGTATGCCTATGGGGCTCATAGCTGTTCTGTTGTGAGAAGCCATAGTAAAGGAGAAAGGAGAACGAGGAATAGAAAATATTCTGGCCCGCAGCTTGGTTAGAGAGTGTATTTCTGGATATGCAATTTAACCCCATGGGTCTCAGTTTCTTGCTCTATAAAGTAGGGACAGAAATATCCACCAATTAGGATTATGGTAAGGATCAGGGAAATCAGGCAGATAAGATGGCAAATAAACTGCTTCTGCTTAGAAAATTGCACATGGAGGCTAAGGAAGCAAGTGCCAAGTGTTAACACATGAGACTTTGCAGAAAGATAGCCCAGGGTGATAAAGTGAACCTTGTGTCTATTGATGCAGAAAGTTTAAGCTGCTGCTCTTTGTTACTTGGGATTTCAGTCTGAGGAAAGACTAAGGGGAAATTAATTTATATGTTAAAACCAAAGCATGATTTAAGACTCCAGATGATTCATGGAAAGCTGATTTTCAAAAAGTGATTGGGGCAACGACACAATGAAGTTGCTGCCACAAATGACTTCAAGGTTTTTATTCTTAACTGAGTGCTGGGGGCTCATGCCTGTAACCCTAGCTACTCAGGAGGCTGACATCTGAGGATCATGATCCAGAGCCAGCTTGGACCAGAAAGTCTGTGAGGTTCTTACCTGCGATTAACCTCCAAAATACCACAAGTAGCTATAGCTTAAATGGTAGAGCATCAGCCTTGAGTAAGAAAGGGAAGGGACAGCACATAGGCCATGAGTTCAAGCCCCAGTACTAGCATGCACACATATAAACACACACACACACACACACACACACACACACTTTCCTAATTTTGCTCACTAATTTTCCAGTGTAAACAATTTGGTTAACTATTACCAACATCACAGCTTTTTACTAAATATTTGTCACTGTTTGTATTCTTATTTCTTGCCTAAATTCTGTGAGGACTTCTGTTTATTTACTATATCCTCAGCAGTTAGAAAATGACATTCATATAATATACACATGTGTACACATATAATATGTGTATGTATGTATAGAGGTCATGTTTGTGTGTGTGTATATATATGTTTATAACATGTTTGTTATATGAATTGATGTATGACTGAGTGAAAGAGTAATAGGAGATTTAATTAATAGTATGTGCTTTCTGAAATACTTAATCTTTTACACATTTGCATTTTATATATTTAAAATTTTGCACTTACATCCTCATTTTTCCTTATAAGAGCTGTTTGGAATAGTGAAAAATTGTAACTATTTACACATTAAGCAATCTGTCATTATTCAAGACACCTAAATATCTAAGAACTGAGTAACTTAAATAAATATGGTAAGATATAAAATGTCACATGAAAGAGTTGTCTTTGGAAAATGGCTATATATTCTGCAAAGATTTGGTGGACAGATAGCAGATCGATCACTATTAATTTCTGTCTCTGAGTAGATGGGATGATGAATGACTGCTCAAATTCTTTTGCTTGTTTATCTTTCCTGAGTCATATGGAATGAACTTGCCTTGCTCTTTTAAGGGAGAAACACATGGCAATAAACACTTTGAATAGTCTAGGTCACTTCCGTGGTCCCACTTATCATTGGGTCCTTATGTCATTTTCATAGCTCACTTTCTGACCTTACCCTTCTAACTCTTTTTGAACATTTAAATAGTTTCCAGTTTCTCTTTGTTACAAACTAGCATAACTAATTTAAAAGAAACTAAAAGTAGGTGAAGAAAAGAGGAGGAACTCAAAACCAGTGGTTATAGTTAGATATAGTTTCCAAGCTGTTGTCTTGACGAATGCATTGTTGTGCTGCAGACCCAACTACCTAGAGCTCTCTCCTGAGCCCTTAAGTTACTTTCCTCCCTTGTAATGGAAACATGTTAAGATAGTCCTTAATGCCTTATTTGTAAGAGCCTCCTACTTGTTTGGAACATGAACTTGAAGTGTTATCAAGGTGGTCAACTGTTGAATATCACTTCTTTTTGTGAAGCATAGCCACAGGCTCTAGGCCAGCTTCTTATCTGTGACTAGTGAATGACGGAACCTGCCTTGCAGAGTACAAGTGAGGATTCAGTGAGAATCTCCACAAAGATGCTGAGCTCAGGCTCATTCACTGTAAATGCTGTCCGTATCAGCTGATAGAATTAAAATGATCCATTCTCACATGGAGAGGAAGAGGACAATGCATTTGTTTTCATTTTTGTGGTTTGGTTTGATTTTTGGTGCCAGTAAAAAGATTTGAATTTAGGGCCTCGTACTCTTCCTTGGCCTTTTCATTCAAAGCTTGCACTTTACCACTTGAGCCACACCTCTATTTCTAGCTTTTAGTTGGTTAATTGGAGATAAGTGTCTCTCAGATTTACCTTCCCAGCTGGCTTTGATCCATTACTCTTAGATCTCAGCCTTCTGAATAGCTAAAGTTACAGGCATGAGCTACCAACACCCAGCTAGCAGGCTGCATTTGTGACTAAATTTCTACTTTACCATGCAAATTCCATTGTCTCTGTTTTTGTCCACCCCCTACCTTATTTATTTGTTTTTCATTCATTCCATCGATCATTCATTCATTCATTTTTTTATGCTGGTACTGGGGCTTGAACTCAGGGCTTTGGTTCTGTCCTTTAGCTTTTTCACTCAAGGTTGACTCTCTACTACTGGAGCCACAGCTCTTCTTCCAGCTTTTTACCAGTAAATTGGAGACAAGAGTCTTAGGAACTTTCCTACCTGGGCTGGCTTTTAACTGTGATTCTCAGATGGTTTACAGGCATGAGCCACCAGCACCCAGCCTCCCCAATCTACTTTATGTTACTTGATTAGGCTCTGAGTGTCCTAGGCTTTGATCTTGCAAGCAGCAGCAGTGCTCCTAAACCCTCTATCTTCTCTGTAAAGAATAGCTGGTGGGAACACAAGGGCTTATCCATGAATGATAGCATGAAGGTAGGTCCCAGGGTGGGGAGTTTATAGCAGACCTTCTCAATATTTTTGGCTTTCTCTTGGAACAATTAGGACTAGATGGCCAGGCATTATTTTCTGGTGAAGCCCTTGGGGCCATTATCCACACACATGCTTCATCCTGGCATTGTCCTCTTTCACCAGGGCTGCCCCCAGGTAGTTGGTGCAGGGAGATGTTCTCTCCTTCTTCTGCAAGCCCTTTGGAGCCAGTGATCAATGGTGAGAAGTTGTCACTTCAGACTTCAGTGAGCAGAGCTTTCTTTTTTTGTTTTTCTTTTATTTTCCTCTAAGAGGAAAAGGTGGGGGGGGTGTTCATTTTTCATTGTAAGAATGCTGTATAGAGGGGTTACAGTTACATGAGCAAGGTACATTTCCTATTGAGTACATTTCCTATTGAGCATAGTTGCCTCTTCCTTTGTTTCCCCCTACCATCCCTGCCCTCCTCCCTCCACAACTACCCCCTATGCTCCTCCCTGCCAAAGTTGTAAAGTTCGTTTTCAATGTAGTGTTTTGCTTATCTCATTGTTATACTGGAATGCCACTTCCTTTGGACATGGCCAGTCTTCTTGGCTCAGTTGCATCCTTCAATCTAACCCTTAAATTCAAGAAGCAATTGGGAAGTCATGGTCTACTAGGCCTCTGACTGCTTGGCAATCAGCACTATTGAATTTCTTATATATATAGTCAGCTCCTCAGTTCTTACATTAACTTCGTTAACTGTAGCATGAGTTGATGAATACTGATATTCTCATTTTCTAATCATCTTAGATCTAAGTAATTAAATACAATGGAGTGCAGTTTTACTGTTTATTTTCTTTAAGTAGTTGCACAAAAGGGCTTCAGTGCAATGTGTCAGGTTGTAAGTACAGTGCATATTGATCAATGTCTCCCTTTTCAGCATTCCCGCCCATCTTTCCCAACCCTACCCATCTCCTCAAACTTTTATGTTTTCAATCATTTATTGATTCTATACACAGCTATTTACGTTTTCTTCCATTTTATTTTTGGTCTTTTCATTAGTTTTCAGGCAACTTTTGTTTGTCTCCCTCTCAGTAGTAATAGTGAAATGTTGGAGTGCATTAAATATTTAGAACTTGGAATTTACTTGACAAAATGCAAATGCTAAGTTATTTAAATTACATTAGATTGTAAAATAGTGTGTGCAGTAAGAGCCCATTTTGTTGAAAAGTAATAATCCACTTATACATGTGGAACTGAACTGAAAAATACATACCTAGGGATTTAAAACAGCTGTGCCTGATTAGGTAGATAATAGAGTTTTTCTAAGTTTCTTCTGGCTATCTGGATGTTCTGTAGTGAGGCAGCATTGCTTCTATGGAAAAGAAAAACAGATGTCAAGGAAGAAGCTTGTGGATAGAGCTTTGCTTTGCTTAGTTTTTTTTTCTCATTCATTGTAGACCAGGCTTTACAGTTGTGTTAATCTGGTTCATTTTCCTGTCCTTACACAGGTACCAAGGCCATTTCTGTTATTTTGAAGATCTTACTTTGGATTCTGAAATGTATTTTCATTAATCTCTCATTACTGAATATTTAGGCTGTTTCAATATTTATCATAAACAAGTTAAAAAGCAGTGGCTCAAAATTAATTAAAATTGTAGCAGAGAGAGAGAGAGAAAGAGAAATCTGCCATTCAGAAAAAGGATTAACAACATTTTAAAACAGAAAAGATAATTGAAAATCTACTAAGGAACACATCAAAATGACCAATTTTTGAAAATCCATTGGTGAGAAGTATTTACGTTTTTGACAAATGAGCACCTTGGCCACTGTGTACTTGGTCACTTTACTATTGGACCAATAACACTCTGTTGTGGAGGCAATGGGGTAAGGGGACACGCTTTGAGCATTGACCTCCTCTTGATGGAAGTTCAGGTTCTGACAAATGTAACAAGGTGCCCTGTGTGAACATTGTTCCTTGTACAGCTCAATGGAACTGTGTTCACAGTGCTCAACATCTCATGATCTTTGTGAAGATGGATGGAGAGAGCTATGCTAAGCAGCTGGCACACTGAAACAAGTATTTCTTGACTTTTTCCACCAATAAATATTTATTGCATTGAGTTGTATGAATAAATAAGACTGGAACTCTGTGGGGAGTATGTGTTAAAATATAGATTAGTTTAAGTAAATCTTCCAAACCAAATACAAATCCATCACATAATGAAATAAGCAGACCTTTCACTTCCATCATTCCTTATAGAGAAACCAGAACAAAGCCTTGATTGTAAAAATTCTTCCTGCTCAGAACTGAAGCAAGCAACACAGATGGAGAAGACAAGAGGAACTGATATAGTGTGGGAGACAATGTTTTCCCTGTTGATGAAGTTTTGATGGTGAATAACATCTTCCTGGGCTGGACAGGTGTATATATTACTTTGGGAGCATTTAGGGAGTTGAAACTGTTCTTGCTTCTGTTGTAAACATACTTAGAGGCCGCAGACTTGTTGAGGAAATAAAGCAAAGTGATTGCTAAGAGAAGGACTGGCTAATGATCTTTCTATGAGCATAATATCAAGACATTTCATTACAGTGGCAGGCATTCTTCTGCCCAAGATGGGTGCCATGACAAATCCTCATGAGTGTCTTACATGGTGTTCTTGAAGTTGTCCAGCCTGTGACTACTGTGGCAGAGTACTTCAAGGTTGGTCTGGACTACAGAGAGATGATCAAGCACTTTTTTATTTAAAAAAAATCAAAGGTTGCTGGGCACTGGTGGCTCATACCTGTAAATCTAGCTACTCAGAAGGCTGAGTTCTGAGGATCCCGGCCCAAAGCCAGCCCGGGCACTAGTGACGATGTGGCTCAAGGTAGAGTGCTAACCTTGAGCAAAATTGCTCAGGAAATCCTTGAGTTCAGGCCCCATAACCAACTAAAAAAAACAAAAAAGAAAGAAGGAAAGAAAGAAAGAAAGGCAGAAATCAAAGGTTTGTAATAATAAATAAAATACTTAGGAATAAACTTAAGCAAAGACATGAAAGATTTCTTTACAGAAAACTACAAAGTAGTACAAATAGAAATTAAGGACACAAGTAATTGGAAAGTGGTCATGTGACCATGCTTTAGAGGAGAATATTATGAAAATGTTTACATTGTTCAAAGTAATTTGACAGAAAATCCCAATGCCATATTTTTGTAAATATAAAAAATCCCCTAAAATTTATGTGGAATTTCAGGGACCTTAAATAGCCAAATAATTTTGTGGGAAAATATAAATAAAACAATAAAGTTGGAGCACTCACATTTCCTAGCTAGAAAATATATTAAGATCCAAAGGGTTTTGGTTCAAATCTAGCCCTAGCAGACAAGTCCATGACATTTTTGTTTCCAAAATAACTAAAGAAAAAGCAAAGCTGAATTTAAAAAAAAAAGGATGGCTCAAGTGGTAAAGCATCAGCTGATCAGACAAACCAGGAAATCCCTGAGTTTGAATCTCAGTATCAGCAAAAATAAAATACAACAGAAAGAAGTGAAAGAGAGAGAGAGAGAGAGAGAGAGAGAGAGAGAGAGAGAGAGAGAGAGAGAGAGATGAAAGTTCCATAACACTGGATTTGGTAATGAATTCTTGGATATGAGGCCAAGCACAGGCAACATAGTTGAAAATAGACAAATGGAGCTACATCAAATTTAAACCTTTTGTGTAGCAAAGGTAATAGTCAACAGGGTGAACTGGCAATTAATGGAGGAGATATAATATTTGATAATCATATGTCTGATGAGTTAATATTCAGAATACAAAAAAGATTCCCTACAACTCATATAACCTCATTTAAAAGGGGCAAAGGACTCAAATAGGTATTTCTCCCCAAATGACATACAAATGACCAACAAGTATGTACAGAAAAGCTCAACATCACTAACCACAAGAAAAACACATATCAAAATGTTGGTGATGAATCCCTATAATCTCAGCTACACAAGAGGCAAAGATAGAAAGACTACAGTTTGAGGTCAGCCCAGGCAAAAATTTAGTGTAATCCTATCTAAGAATTAAGTAGCATATAGTGTCACATATCTGCAACCGCAACTACATGCAAGATGAAAATAGGTGACTTTGCCAGCCCAGGCAAAAGCATATGAGATGCTATCTGGAAAACAAATTAAAGCTAAAGGGGCTTGGGACATAACTCAAATGGTCGAGTACTTGCTTAGCAAATATGAAGGCCTGAGTTCAAATCTCAGTGCTGACAAACAACAACAACAACAACAGAACAGAAAATTAACAGTGCTGGTGAGAATGTGGACAAATTAGAACACTTGTATATTGTTGGTAGAATAGTAAAATTATATACCTGTGGTAGAAAACAATGTAAAAATTAAACATAAAAATACTTAATAGAACTGCCATCTGCTCCTGAAATCTTCTTTCTGAGTATTTACCTGAAAGAATGCAAATCATTTTTCACAGTTATTCTCATAGCAATGTTATTCACAATGGTGAAGCAATATGAATGTTCATGTGTGTATGAATGGATAAACAAAATGTGGGAACTACACCCAAGGAAGCATCAGTCACTGTTTACAAAGGAAGAAAATACTGCCACATGGAGGGACAAGGATTAGCCTTGATGCCATTGTGCTAGGTGAAACAAGTCTATCCCAAGAATAAAAATCCAGTGACTCCATTCATGTAAAGAATCTAAATGGTTAAATTCATAGTAACTGAAAGCAAGATGATGAGTTCTAGTGACTAGTGGTGGGAGGTGGGGGAGGGAAAATGATATAGAAATACAATTGACATAGAAATGTCTATGAAAAAGTTCTGGAGATCCAATTCACAATGTGAATTTTCTGTTTTTTTTTTCTTTTTGATTCTATTGTAAAGTTGATGCATGGAGGGGTTACAGCTATATAAGTAAGGAAATTAGTACAATTCTTTTCAAACGTTGTTACCCTCTCCCTTGCTTTCTCCCACTTTCCCTTCCTCCAAACTCCCCTCTCTGCAGATTGTAAAGTTCATTTCCAGCATAGTGTCTTGTATCGCTGTTGTATTGGTTTACTCTTATTCCTTTCTCTCACCATTTCTGCACTTCCCCTTCCATTTCCCAAATCAGAAAAAGGGTAACAAAATAAAAAAACAGTGATCACAGGGAATAAACCAGAGGAGGGAAAAATGAAAGAAAAAAGAAATAACTGCAAACAGTACACAAACAAACAACCAAAAAAAAACCCCCTTGTTTCCATAGGTTGGAGTTCATTTCGATTAACATTTTTTTTTTCTGGTCGTGGGGCTTGAACTCTGGGCCTGGACACTGTCCCTGCGCTCTTCAGCTCAAGGCTAGCACTCTACCACGTGAACCGTAGCTCCACTTCTGGCTTTTTCTGCTTATGTGGTGCTGAGGAATCAAACTCAGGGCTTCATGCATGTGAGGAAGGCACTCTACCACTGAGTCACCTTCCCAGCCCTCGATTCACATCATTTTATCTGGTCATATGTATATATCTATTGGGCTATTGTGATCTTTTGTTGGAAATATCCTAGACATATACTAATGATTACAAATGAGGGAAAACATAGAGCCTAGGCTTTTTTAGTTCTGGCTTATTTCACTTAATATGATTTTTTGAAGTCTTTGCATTTCCTTATGAATAGGGCAATGTCATTCTTTCTGAAGGAAGCGTAGAATTCCATTGAGTATATATACCACATTCTTGATCCAATCATCTACTGATTGGCATCTGGGCTGATTCCATATCTTAACTATGGTAAATAATGCTGCAATGAACATAGTTGTACTGGTAGCTTTAGTGTGGCATTGTTTGTAGTCATTTGGGTAAATGCTCAGGGATGGGATTTCTGAGTCATAGGGGAGCTCTATGTTTAGTATTTTGAGGACCCTCCTTACTGCTTCCCAGAGTGGTTGGACCAGTTTACATTCCCACAACAGTACCATTCTTTTTCATCCCTGCCAGCATCTGTTACTAGCTTTCTTGATAATGGTCATTCAAACTGGGCTGAGATGGAATCTCAGTGTTTTGGTTTGCATTTTAAGGCCAGAGATGTTGAACATTTCTTCTTGTGTCTATTGGCATTCATAGTTCCTCTTCAGAGAGTGTCTCTTAAAGTCTTTTGCCCACTTATTAATAGGGCAGCTGTTTCTTGGAGGATTTGTTATTGGGGGTTTAGCTTTTTGAGCTCAAAGTATATTTTAGATATAAGGCCCTTGTCTGTTGTATGGCTAGTGAAGATCTTCTCCCCATATGTGGGCTTTCTATTTATCTTGCTATCTATGCCCTTTGCCATGCAGAAACTCTAAAGTTTAATGCATCCCCATTTAGTCAGTCTTCCTTTCATTTATTGTGTTTTTGGATCTTTATTTAGGAGGTTTCTACCTGTGTCAAAGAGCCCTAACATATCCCCTATCCATTCCTGTAATATTTTCTGGGTATCTGCTCTTACCTTTAGCTCTTTGATCCATTTGGAGTTGATTCCTGGTGATTTATGAGGATCTAACTTCAGTTTTCTACATTTCTTCCAGCATCATTTGTAGATCTTCCATCTAGTGTTTTTGGGTTGCTTATCAAAGATTAATTGACCATAGGTGTGTGGGATCATTTCTGGGTCTTCAATTCTATTCCATTAGTCCTTAGGCCTGTTCATGTGTCAGTACCAAGCTATTTACATAACTACACCTTTATAATAGAGTTTGAAGTTTGGTATTAATATTCTTCCAGCACAGTTTTTCCCGCTAAGGTTGTTTTTGTTATTTGGGATCTTCTGTTTTTCCATATGAAGTTTTGGATTGCTTCTTCTATTTCATTAAAGAATGTTGTTGGGATATTAATGGGTATTAAATTGAATTTGTAGATAGCTTTTGGCAGTATTGCCATTTCCATATTAATCCTCCCAATCCAGGAGCATGGGAGGTTTTTCCACTTCCTTAAATCTGCTTTAATTTCCTTTTTCAGGTTTAAAAAATTTTCATCATAGAGGTCCTTCAGCTCTTTGGTTATGTTAATTCCTAGGAGTTGCTTTTCTGATTTCAGCCTTGCTCTTCTCATTGTTGGCATACAGAAAAGCTACTGATTTTTGTGGGTTCATCTTATCATTAGCTGATTACTTTGTCAAACTTTCAGATTTTCAAGTAACTTACAAGAGAGTCTACAGGGCTCTTTAAATACAGGATCATGTCATCTACCAAGAGGGAGAGTTTTATTTCTTCTTTCCCTATTTGGATCCCCTTTATGTTTGTCTTTTGCTTGATTGCTCTGGCTAGGAATCCTAATACTATATTGATAAGGAGTGGAGAGAGCAGACATCCTTGTCTCATTCCTGATTTTAGAGGAAATGGTTTTAACTTTTCACCATTAAGTGTAGTGCTAGCTGTAGGTTTGTCATATATAGACTTTATCATATTGAGTAATGTTCCATGGATTTCTAGTTTCTCAGAGCTTTCATGATAAAGGGGTGTTGGATCTTGTCAAATACTTTTTCTGCATCTATTGAGATGATAATGTGGTTCTTGTCCTTGCTCCTATTGATGCATTGAATTATTTTAATTGACTTGTGAATATGAATCCAGCTTTCCATCCCTGGAATGAATCTGGTTTGATCATAATATGCAATTTTTTTGATTAGTTGTTGAATTCAGTAGGCCAGAATTTTATTGAAAAGTTTTGCATCAATGTTCATCAAAGAAATGGGTCTAAAGTTCTATTTCTTTGATTAGTCCCTATCTGGTATTAGCCTCATAAAATGTTTGGTAGTAATCTTTCACTTTCAATTTCATTGAAGAGTTTAAGGAATATTGGAGTAAGTTCTTTTTTGAAGGCCTTATAAAACTCAACTGTGAATCTGTCTGGTCCTAAGGTTTTCTTAGATGGGAGGTCTTTTATTACCCTTTCTATTTATATTTGATATAGGTCTATTAAGTTGGTTTACATCTTCTTGGTTTAGTTTGGATACATCAGTATTTGCTAGAAATTCTTTTTTTTCTTCCATTCTTTAATTTGTTGGCATAAAGGTCTCCAAAGTATTCTTCTAAAATTTCTGAATTTTGTTTATGTATGTTGGGATGTTCCCATTCTTGTATCTGATTTTGGGTGTTTGCTTAGTTTTTTGGTCAGATTTTCTGAGCATCTGTCAATTTTGTTAATTTTTTTCAAACAACCAACTATTTGTCTTGTTGATCCTTGCTATTTTTTTTGGACTCAATTTATTTTATTCTGTTTTGATTTTAATTATTTGTTTCTGTCTACTGGATTAGGGTTTGGCTTGTTGCTCTTTTTTCAAGGAGCTTAAAGTGCATCATCAAATTGTTGGTTTGATATTTCTCCAATTTTTTTATGTAGACACTCAGAGCTATAAATTTTCCTCTAAGTATTGCCCTCGCTATGTCTCAGAGGAGCTAGTATTTTTGTATTTTTGTGTGTTAATTTTTGTTAACTATAATAAACATTTGAATTTCCTTTCTGGTCTCTTCAATGACCCTCTGGTGATTCAATCTTCATGAGTTACAGAATTTTCTACAGTGGTTCTTGGTGTTATGGTCTAATTTTATTTATTGTTGTCTGAGAGAATGCAGAGAATAATTTTAATATTTCTGAATTTGTACAGATTTGCTTTGTGACCTAAAATGTGATGTGTTTTGGAGAATGTTCCACATGCTGCCAATCAGAACATATATTCTGATGAAGTTGTGTGAAATATTCTGTAGATGTATGTTAAGTCTAGCTGGCCTATGCAATTGTTTAGTTCTGAGTTTTCTCTGTTGAATTTTTGCTGGGCTGATTTATCCAGATGTGACACTAGTATGTTACAGTCACCAACAACCTATGTGTTTGGATCTATGTTTGACTTTAGGGTAAGTAGTGTCTGTTTAATGAAGTTGGGTGCTCTGGGTTTTAGTGTAGAGATATTTAGAATTGTTATATCCTCCTGCAGGAAAGATCCCTTTATTAGTATGAAATGTCCTTTCTTTCTCTTCTCACCAATTTTAGTTTGAAGTCTATTTTGTCCTATATTAGGATTGCAACTCCAGCCTGCATATGGGGGCCATTTGATTGATAGATTTTATTCCAGCCTTTCAATTTCAGAATATGTTTGTGAGTAAGGTGTGTCTCTTGAAGACAGAAGATAGATGGGTCTTACTTTTTGATACAAATAATCAATCTATGTCATTTAGTTGGAGACTTAAGTCCATTAATATTGAAAGTTAGAACTGAGAAGTGTTTGGTATTTCCTGCAATATTATTCACCTTCTTAGGGGCTGTGGCTTGTCAATTTTACTATCAAGTTCTTATTGTCAGGTTCTCTGTTTAGGAGCTGTTTCTCTGCCTACATTGTGCTCTTGTTGGTTTTCTATGTGTAGGACATCCGTAAGTATCTTTTGTAGTGCTGATTTGGTGGAAATATGTTGTTTCAATTTTTCCTTGCTGTGGAAGGTTCTTATTTATCCTTCAGTTATCAAGGAGAGCTTAGTTGGATACATTATTCTTGGATGGTAGTTGTTTGTCTTTAAGGCATGACATACATCATTCCAGGCTCTTCTTACTTTCATGGTCTCTGCTGAGAAATTTGCAGTTATTCTAATTGTTTTTCCTTTATATGTGATTGAGCTTTTCTCCCTGACATTTTTAAGGATCCTCTCTTTGTTCTCTATTTATTCTGTGCAGGTTACAGTGGGGTGGTAGAATGTCCTGTTTTTATCTGGTCTGTTCAGGATTCTAAAGTTTTATCATATCTAAATGGACCTATCCTTTTGGATGTTTGGGAAGTTCTCTAATGGGATTTTGTCAAACATATTTCCTATCCCTTTTTCTTCCATCCCTATGCCTTCCTCCATACTTATTAGCCCTAAATTAGGTGTTCTGATAGTGACTTCCAGATCTTTTAGGGATCTATCTTGTTTCTTTTATTTGTATTTACTATTTGTTCCTTCTTTCTCTGTAAAGTCTAAACTATCTTTGATTCCACAGATTCTAACTTCCACATCTTCTCTACTAGCAAAACTTTCTACTTTTTTTTTTAAATTTTCCCTTCCTTCTAACTGGTCAGTTTTGATGGCTTCAATTCCTTTTTTGAAATCTTGTTTTAGATCTTGTATGGACTTCTTTCCTTCCTTAAGTTGATTATATTTTCATTGGATGCCTTTTCCTTCTGTTGGAATTCATTCAGCTTTTTGTTCATGAATTCCATGAATTCTTCTGTTTAATCTTTGGTTAACCTCATCATGCTCATGCACAGCCATGTGCAGGCTTTCAATCTTTTCATTCAGCATATTTTCTAGTAATGTTTGTATAAGATTTTGAGAGCTATCTTCTAGGTTTTTCATTGACTGCTCTGTTCCCTGTTTATTTTGACTGGGAGTGAGTTTCCCTTAACTTGCCATTTTTCTCATTTTATATGGTTTGTTCTGCCTAAATGAAAGCCATTCCAATACCACAACAGAACACAATTTTAATACAATAACCCACCCAGACTGTAGTTGCAGTCTTTGGAGGTTCAAAATCATAGAAAACTACCTCTCTTCTTTGTTTGAGGAGGTTTATTGTGGTTCAGGGGTGGGGAATATACATAATTGTGACCAGAAAATAAGTCTGTTGTGAGCAATAAAGTAATTTGAACCAAAGGGATAACACAGTAAGCCACTTAGATACAGTCAAAATGGATACATATCATTCTAGCTGACAGACACACAAATAGGGATGAAGGGACTAAAGAAAATGAAGGAGTGAATGACCAGAAATAAAGGAAAATAGATTAAGGTGAAATTAAAAGAAAAATTAAAAGATATAGTGTAAAATAGAGAGAGGAGCAAATAAGAATAGAGGAATCTAGAAAATGAAAGGGACATAAAGAAGAAAACTAGGACCTAAATTCTGAAAAAAATTAAACTAAATATAAAATAATAATACTAAGATTAAAAATGCTGAGTTGATTGTGAACTAGAAAGTTGAGTAGTCAAAAGTATAGCCTGAATTAAGTATGTACACACTTAAGAAGGAAGCCTGGTGATCACAGTAGGCTATATAGGTAGAACTAAAGATGACAGCGATGAAGAGGGGGAAGCAAAGAAAAAAATTCTTTCATTTGTTTGGGGGACCTTGTGTCTCACTGATGTCAACTATCCACTCTATTGATGGAGCCTTTGATTTCCTTATGATGGTCAGTGTTCCGTGCAGCTTAGTTGAATTCTTAAATCAGTTTGTTTGAGCAGGCAGAACAAAATTCTGCTTTACAAACTTGGAGTCTTTGTAACTTGTCTTTGTTTGATGCAGAGGGGTGGGGCTGCTTTTCATTGTGCCTGCCCCAGGTAAAGCTGTCCCTCCTTGGGTGGAGCTTTCTCTCCCTGCCTTTTTCTGGGTGGAGCTGTCTCTCACTGTTCACATTTCTTTGCCCTGTTGGAAAATGGTGCCACAATTGCTGCTTCTCTGGCTGGTGTTATGTGCTAGCTGCTTTTGTCGGCTCTAGCCAGTATCAAAGATGGTGATCTTCTCAGGTGGGGATAAGGCTTCCTTTCAGAAGTTCCTCTCAGAAGCAGTATGGTTGACTTTTGTGAGGTACTCACACTTTCCTTTGGTGTTTCAGACCATCCATGATCTGTGTCCCTCTGTGGCCAGCAGGATGTAGATTTCTGCTCCTAGTCATCCAGCTTGCACTGGAGGTGAGAGAAAAGCCATGTTCACTCTAACTGGTGCCTTTGTCCTGTTTTCTTTCTGAGTGTTACCTCAGCTGTGGCTGCTGCTGGTGGCATATGCTCAAATCTGTCCGCTTAATCAGGCTGCCTGTATTTTTCCTTTCTGGCAAAAATCTCTGTATAATTATGGCTCCCTTGGTGTGATTCTGTAGTTGCAGACTATTTTCTAGGACCCTAAATCTCTGGTTTCTTGGAGAGAGCTCAGTTAGTCCCTAGCTGCACCTCCACCATCTTCCTCCATGAATTTTCTTAATACTACTGAGCTCTATACTTAAAGATGGTAAAGCTGAGTGCTGGTGGCTCACACTTGTAATCATAGCAACTCAGAAGGCTGAGATCTGAAGATCAAGATTCAAAGTCAGCCTTGGCAGGAAAGTCCATGAGACTCTCTGCTCTATTAACCACCAGAAACCTGGAAGTGGTGCTGTGGCTCAAAGTGGTAGAGAGGTAGCTTTGAGAAAAAGAGCTTAAGAATAGTACTCAGGCCCTGAGTTCAAACACCATGACCAAGAAATTAGAAAAGATGGTTAAGATGGGGCAAGGGGCTAATGGTTCAAAGCTATAATCCAAGCTACTCAGGAGGCTGAAATCTCAGAACTGTGGTTCAAAGGTAACCTGGACTGGAAAGTCTATGAGATCCCTTTCTCCAATTTACCACTTAAAACACCACAAGTAGAGTGGTGTTTCAAGTGGTAGAGCACCAGCCTTGGGTGAAAAAGCTAAGGGACAGAGCACAGGCTCTTAGTTCAAACCTCAGTACTGGCACAAAAATTAAAGATGGTTAAGATGGTAAGTTTTATCCATGCTTTCTGGAGGAGTAAGAAGCACTAAATTTAAAATACAAACTTATAGATAAAAAAACTGTTAAGGCTAGAAAAATTTATAAATTACTTAGAGACTTACTTGCCTCCTATCTCAGTTCATTTTGTGCTGCTATGACATAATTCAAAGAATGGAGAAATTATTCTGAGCAGAAATTTATTATTTCACAGTTCTGAACTCTAAGAAGTACTAGGTCTTTGTGCTGGAATCTGATTGAGTCCTTCTTGGTGTGCCCTCCCAAGTGAAGAAGGTGTGGGGGAGGAGGAAGGCATTGAATGTGACCTTTAGTAATAGCAGCCTCCCCATGCATAAAAATGGCCTAATTGTCTCTCAAGGGTTCCAGTACTAGTAATGATACAGCAGCAGTTAACCCTCATGGGTTTTAGAGGGGATAGGCATTCAAATGATAACATTCCCTGGACAAGTTTAGATTTTCTGAGTGTGTATCTTGGCATTATGAACACTGGTTTAATATAATACTCATGAATCCTACTTATCCCTTCATTGAAGGATCTCAGATTGCTGCCTTTGTATTCTGGTTGTATTTGTGGGTTTGCTGAATTGAACTCAGGACCTCATGCTTGCTAGGCAAGAGCTCTCTCACTTGAGTCTGTGAAAAAGTTCTAGTTTGTTTTGGGTTCATGCTTTGACCAGGGCCAGCCTGAGATCATATCACCATTTTAGGAGTAGCTGGGATTACAGATGAGGACTAACACATCTAGTTCTCTTATGCCTGCTTTTTTGTGTATGTGTAGGTCCTGGGGCTTGAAACTCAGGGCCTGTATGCTGTCTTGCATTTTTGTGCTCAAGACTAGCACTGTAGTGCTTGAGCCACAGCTCCATCTCTGGCTTTTATCATAGTTAAATGGAGATAAAAGCTTCATGGGCTTTCCAACTGTAAGGTTCACTAAAAGGAGACCACCACATGGTTCAGAAAGAAAAGAGTTTATTGCAAGGGAGAAAACTGCCAGCCTGTACAAGATGGAGGTATGCAAAAAGAGAAGAGAAAAAGGGAGGAACTTGTAGCTGAGTGGGATTGTATAGGGAAAGGTGGGGAGGTGTGACCACAGCTAATGCAGAAGTGACCTCAGAGCCTGGGGGTCTCTGACTGTCCAAAGGAGGTATGACTGGGGTGGTTCAGGAAGTGATCTCAGTGGATGACAAAGTGGCCTCAGAGTCTAGGGTCCTTTGCTGCCTCACAGGTAGGTGATTTACTGTGATTGCAGATTTACCAGCAAATAGCTGGTAAAGATATTTGCTGTCTTTCTTGAAGAGTAAAAGGGGGAAGGGCTCTTCTTCTGAGCAGTCCTAAAACCAGCCTGGGTTGGCTTTGAACTGTGATCCTCAGATTGCAGTCTTCTGAGTAGCAGGATTATAAATGTGAGTTACCAGCACCTACAGACACCTCCTGTGCCATTTTATACTGTTGCTGACTTCCTCATAGTCTATTAGAAATATCAGTTCATTGTTCCATTTTTATCTCCTCATAGTATCATCTAGAATCACTACTTGCTACACTACTTATTAGTTACATTTTAGAAAATGTGCTGGTACTGGGGCTTGAACTCAGGTCCTGGGCTCTGTCCTTCAGCTTTTTTGTGCAAAGCTGATGCTCTACCATTTGAGTCACAGCTCTACTTCTGGCTTTTTCTTGGTGGTTAAAGGGAAATTAGAGTCTTGTGGACATTCCTGCTCTGGCTTATGTTGAACTGTGATTTTTCAGAATTTAACCTCCTGAGTAGCCAGGAATATAGTTGTAAGCCATCAGCACCAGGCTAATTTGCTGCTTTGAAAAATTGTGACCATCATCTCTTCTACTTCTAGTGAGACAGATTGCCTCTGTTTGGAATGTAAAGAAGCTCATCTAAGAAGAGTTAATAACAAATGTTATTTACCTGTACAATCAGTTCTTAGTGGAGGAACTCTCAGATTTTTCACTACAATCTAGTTTGAGAAAGATTCCTCACATGCAATCCTTTAAAAAGTTATCTTTAAGTGATTGTATATAGGAATTGCCTTTTACAAAGAAGTTTATGAATAAAATGCATCTTGGTCAGTGTCACCTCTTTCAACATTGTTACACATCCCTCCTCCACCCACCCTTTTCTTTTTCCATCTTAATTTGTAGGATATACATTAAATTCTTGACCCTGCTCTTTCCTCCTGTTCTCTTCTTCATTCTTTCACCTCTTTCCCTTTGAACTGACCTACTACATCTTTTAAGTACCCACTTCCTGGTGTTTTTTGTTGTTGTTGTTGTTGAACTTTGACTTTGTCTTTCTATTTGGGTTCTCCTTTGAATCTACCATATTTTAGTTATTACATTTGCATACTCTTGCATTACGTGCAATGTATTTATTTACACGTTTATAAGGTAAATCCAGCTTCCACATATAAGGAAAAAACATTCATGCTTTGTTTCTCTGGGCCTCACTTACTTCACCTAACATAATTTTCACCAGGTCTTTCCATTTCTTGACAATGGGAGTTGGTCCACAGAATAGAGAGAATACTCTGGAGCATATTTTATGGTTACCCACACATATAATGGGCAGAGGAAAGGACTGAGAAGCAAGAGCTGTAAGTCACACCCTCCATTTCTCAGTGCCTGAGATCCAGGCATGTCTGTGAGGATGGCAGCCCTGCTATCTGGAACTCAGAAACACCTTGTAAACTTATCAATGCCAAGGTAAATGATCTCTGGTGTTGGGCGAAGGAGATCTTTGACTGAGTTCCCTGGGGCAGGTTCAGAAGCCTGCTTTTCCTCAAAGGATGGCAGTTAAGGGCCCTGTTCTTTCAAAGTTCTTCTCTGATGAGGGTGAAGACAAAGGCCTACTGATAGATATAAAGGAGGGATGTTATATGAGCCCAGTGGAAAGCCAAGCCGGAACCACCACTGAGAGCCAAGGTGGAACCACCTCAGGACCAACAGTCTGACCACAGTGGAAAGAAACACACATGAGTGGGCTTGGTCACTTACTGTTCAGTAGGAAAGGCATGAAGAATACAGACAAGTGACATTGCCCAGAGTAAGAGTCAGGACATTCAGATCTAAGATCTCTACCACTTTCCTTGTACCTTGATGCTGAGGAAGACATGCGTCCCTCCTCATGCACATAAAGCCACCAAGAATACGTTAGGAGAGTGAAGTGGGCCTAGTGTATGACAGGAAAACAGATTGTGCTAAATAAAGCAAACTTGCTACCTCCCAGAATGGAGGTTCAGAAGAAAGATAAGAATAACTAGAGATCAAAACAAAGATATCACTTTTTTCTTTGTATCTATGTGCCATAAACATAGTACTCCTACAAATAGCTATAAAGCAAATGAAGTTAGATGTATCAGTCAGGTCATGGCTATTCCCATTGCCACTGGTCCTGTTGGTAAGGTGTACATTTGCCAGATACAAAAATATGCTAGACTAGGCCTCAGGTCTGCTGATGGAGCATCTCACCATAAGTATTCCTTAGCAAATTTGTTCTCCATTTTCATTTTTTTTTGTAACATTGAGGTTTGATTTCTGGTCCTCCTACTTACTAGACAAGTGCTTTTATTGCTGAGCCACACCACCAGCCCTGGGTTTTGCTCATGAGTTTGAGGTTGAATCTCACTTCCTATCTTCCTACCTGGGCTTGTTCCTAGTCATGATCCATCTATGTTGGGCTTCTCCAGTAGCTAGGATAACAGAGGTGGGCCACCAAACTTAGCTCTTCATTGATGAGGAGGAGTGTTCTCTAAAAATATTTTCTGCCTTGGGTTGCCTGAAATCATGATGCCAACCAAATCAAATAGCTAGGATTATGGGTATGATCACACTGGCACCTGGTCTGTTTTACATTTTATAGTGAGAGAAAAAAATGTATGAAAGATGTTACCAGTCATTTTGTAAATTCTCTCTGTGTGTCTCTCTGTGTCTCTGTCTCTGTCTGTCTCTGTCTCTGTCCCTCTCTCTCTGTATACTGGTATTGGGACTTAAACTCAGGGTCTGGGTGCTGTCCCTTAAAATTTTTGCTCAAGGCTGGTGTTATTTTAACTGAGCCACACATCCACTTCTACGTTTTTGTTAATTGGAGATAAGAGTCTTTTGGATTTGTCTGCTTGGGCTAGCTTCAAACCATAATCCTCATGTCTCAGCCTGAATTATAGGCATGAACCACTAGTGCCTAGCAAATCTACTTTTATACACTCTAAAATATGATTGACATTAATTACACCAATTATTAACTCAGTCAACAAACATGCATTAGCTATAGGATCATTATTAAGAGTGGCAAGGTATCTTGAGAGCAGTATTTACCTGAAAGCTTCATTCCACAGGAAAATTAAAGTAATACAACCACAGAATGACTCTAGAAGAGACTGACCTAAACTCCCCATGTGCTCCTTCTATTCATTCATTTATTCATTTACTCCTTCATTTAGTGGTACTGGGATTTTGACTGAAGACTTCCATCTTGCTAGACAAGTACCCTATCACTTGAGCTATATCCTAGCCTCTAGAATGTTCTTTATGCACATATTGTTAAGGTAGATAATGAAAAAAAACATGAAACAAACTTGAAATATACCAGTGAAGTCAGAGTGGGATTGATGCTCATTGCCACTGGCAATTCTAAGTGTCTGGTAAGTTTCAGCATCCAGAAACTTCTTAATGCTAAGTATGACAGAACAGCTGTGAATTACTTGAGATTTAACAAACCATTGTTAAATATTCAAATATATGTGGGTGATTTGGCATGGCATAGACAAATTCTGAATTTTCAGATTTCAATTTTTTATCTATTAAATATAGTTTCTTTGTGGTGTATAGCTGATAAGAGCTTTAGAATTCAGCACTTTGATTGCTGTGTGGTTTGATCTCCTGATAGTTTGTATTGACTAACAAAAATTCAATGACATAGATCTACTTTATGACATATCTACTTTCAGGAGTATATGTTTGCATGACGTAGCTACTTTCAGGAGTATATGTGTGCCAAAAATGTACATGTAAGCCACATATCTCATTCATGGGGGCATCTGTACTGTTATGCCGTTACCCTCATTTTATTTCGGTAAATAATTTGTATGAAGAAGAAATCAAGAAGAAAGAAAAATCTATGAAAAATTGAATTTTGTAATATTACTCAGGGTCTTAAATTATAGTTCCTCTTTTTTTTCTGGTCAGTCATGGGGCTTGAACTCTGGGCCTGAGTCCTGTCTCTCAGCTCTTCAGCTCAAGGCTAGCTCTCTACCATTTGAATTACAGCACCACGTCCTACTCAAGGTCTTTACTTTTTGTGTTGCTAACACCACCAAAAGGAATTTTTATAAGTAATAGTAGAGTACAAGTCTGATGACAGTTTTGCCCAGAAGTGTGCAATACAACATGTCAGCTCAGCAGTTCATTGTTCTTTTACTGGTTCGTGTATGTTCATCCACTCTCCCTAGTGAGAGAGGATGCACAATTTAGTGGAACGGGAAGGTATGTTCCAATCATTTATAGTTTGAATATTAGCCCTGGATTTACTACCCCACTGTGTGATCTCCAGAGAGACTAATTAACCTATCAGATGATCATTTTTATTTATAGTCTGAGTACAGCACTCATCTCAAAGTGTTACAAAGATTTGTGCAAAAACATGTAACACAGTCTAACTGGTTCACTGGCATTCAAAATTGGTAACTGTTTGCTGGATTTGAGCTTTCTAAAAGCAGGGTCTGGATCAAGGATAAGTGTGCAAGCAGTGACTTTGTAAAGTGACTATAGGGAGAGAGCTGATGAAGAATAGATTGTAAAGTAAGTTGTCACTGAGAGTCCACAGCTTAATCTTGCTGGGTGACACTGATGTGGCTGAAGAAAACACACATCAGAGTTTTCCCATCTGAAGGACAAGAAAGCTGGACATTTAGGTATTCATTTCTGTCACTTCTTGTGTCAGGAATGCTGAGGGAGAGGAATTAACTTTTCAGAGCTTCAGGCTTACTATCTGAGCAGAGAGAGTAAGCTCTGGCCAAAATAGAAAGGCTTCAGGCAAATGATATGGAGATACTAGCAGTGGAAATTCCCAGCTTGCATCTGGACCAAGTGAGACACCCGAAGAATCAACCACTAACTCTTGCATTTTCTCAGTCTTGACATTTGACATTTGTTTTCCTGGCTTCTCTCTTCCAGGTGTGCTGAACCCACATCTGAACACCTCATAAGAGGCATAAATATCCAAAAGTGGAGTAAGCCAGTGTGTGTGATACTCAGAATCAAACTCAAGGGCTCATGTATACAAGGCACTTTCTTTACCACTGAGACACACTCCCCACTCTGTAAGCAGAGTGACTATGAAATTAGCCACCAGATGAGTCTACATCGTAGAAAAAGGCAAAGCATTTTCCTTAAGAGACAAGTTTCCCAATACATCATGTCCCTATGCCTCACTTTTCATAGAAGGAAAATAAATGTTACAAGAACAGACGGGATTCAGATAAACCTAAATTCAAATTTAAGCTTACCTCTTAGCTGTCCAGACTTGGACAAGTTCCCTATCTTCTCAGTTTCAGGGTGGTATCTATATAAGGGAAAGTTTAGTATATAGTTTGCCTAGTTATTGTGACGATTCAATACCATATCATGTTTGCACAAGGAGCATTATGGAATAAGGAATTTATTATATGAATTGGAACTCACCCAAATGTGGGTGAATCCAACAAAATTCTGTACAGTGCAATTGGAAATCAGAAATAAGTTACTAACACACCTCCTGATGGAAATGTCAAAATTGTCAGGGTGGAATGGGGTAGAGGAATCTTAGAATCTAGGAATGGCAGATGTCAGCCTGTGACTGTAGAAAAGACTGCAGTAAGGAAGCTGTTTCCTTGGGCAGCTCCTGTCTCTCAGGGTCTAGAACCAGAGAACGGGGAAGGAGAGAGAGAAGCTGCTGCTGTCAGCTTGCCTGAGCCTACCTATCCCTGTGCCTGTGTTTGACCTCCAAGAATGACAAAGAGCCCTGGCCACTTAGCTGCTTCTGTGGGTTAGGAAGACACCCTAGAGACCTTATCTACCATGCATAGTAAGTATAGGCTAAATTTCAAAACTGCTATGTGCCAGAAATTGCCCTGAATTTCCTATTTTCCTGGGCATTGTCTGTGGTGTGATCCCATAGCACTGTTGTTTATGTGTTGGATCTCATTGCTTGTGTTGTTAATTTATGGTCTATGGATTAAGATCAACTACAATTAGGCAGCCTTGTCTGCCTGAAGACGTGGTTCAGATCATGACATCTTGGACGTCAAACCGAATTCAGTCATAGGTTAGGACCTGGGAGTTTATCTGATAGGAATGATTGTATGTTGTTGCTGGGAAGAATATGCATAGTTGGTGGTCATAGGTCAGACAGTAAGAGAATAGAAAAATGGTAATTTTGGCACTATTGGTTCATACCTATAACCCTAGCTTCTCAGGAGGTTGAGATCTGAGAACTGCAGTTTGAAGCCACCTTGGTCAGAGAAATCCATTGCCAGTGAACTAGCAAAATGCCAGAAGGGTAGTAGTGGCTCAAATGGCAGATTATCAACCTTGAGCCAGAAAGTTGAGGCCCAGTGTCCAGACCCTGAGTTCAGTCCGTGAGCCCTGTTCTAGATGGATCCAAACTTGCATCAAAGTGAGTCTCAGTTAAGGAACAATAGTCAGTGTGGTTATGTCCTCTGTAGGTGCTCTGAACAGCACTCTGGCTCTCACCATCAGGGTAACTCAGGGATGTGTGTGCAGCACTCAGAGCTCCAGATTTTCTATTCAAGCAGTACATATTAGCATGTAGCTTCAACCACTGTTGTTTCTCTTGGGCAAGTGAAAAATTTAGAATAGTTGCTCCACTTGTATGTAGGGGTCAGGAAGATTCTGTGAGCATGTAGGATAAGAAGGGCTATGTTGATGGGCACCTGATCCCTTTCTCTGCTTCACTAAGCAGTTCGGCTCTGGCCTTGCATTTGCACACCACACTCAGCAAGGCATCAGCCCTGCAAATAACAGCCATCGCTCTTTCTCCAGAAGGCAGTGTAGACTATCCATTTTTACTTAAAGATAAAAATACCTTGGAGAGTTATTGCTGCCTTTCCAAGCAGCTCCGCAGTGTGCTTTTTCCAACCCTATTTAGTAATACCACATCAGAGCTTAGGCCGGTTTAGTTTTCTGACGCTTAAGCGACCACATGTTACTGTCTCAGCATGTAGGGTGAGGTACAGGAGGGCTAAGAGTATCTGTCCTCTTCTTGTCTGGAAGGTAGTATCAGAGCCCTGGGCACAGATGAATCCCATATCACAGTTAATCAACAGATCATGCAAATGAGGCATCCATTTATAGCATTTATTTAAATTTTCATTTAAATTGCTGGTTAACTGGAATACATTTAAAATCTTGAAGTCAACACTCAAGCAAATTGATTTTAAAACTAGACATTAAATTGCAGCACATTGCAATTTAATGTGTACTTCTAACATAATTGCTTATTGCTCAAGGAGTACAAAATACGTGTCCAAATAGTTTAGTGTGGTTGATGAGACACAGGAAGCAATCTTCTTGCTTACCTTTTTTGAGGGGAAAAGTAATTATTGGCAAGGTATCTGGACTTTGGATAGCTGGCTGCCTGGCTTTGCCACTTAGTTATGAATTGTATGATTTGGCTAATTCCCATCATCTTCCTGACTTCAGTTTGTTGTTTGTAAGAAGGAGTTAATAAAAAATACTTCTATAATAAGGTTACAATGAAGATCAGATGAGATAAGCCATATATGTACTTCCTCAGTAGCTGGTCCATTGTAAATAACCATAAATGTTAATTAGAAGCAGGGCACAGTCTTAAAAAGACTGTCCATTAAGACTCCTGTTTTTTAGTATCTCCAAATTTTAACTATTCCAACCTCTAGATTTTATAAGACATCATAATTTAACTCTCTCTAACTCTATAGGCTGTTATTATTTTATAAGTATAGCTATATTTTTTGTTTTCTTTATGCTGGACTACACCTAAAAAGTGTATCAACCCCCCCCCCACACACAAATTACTAAAGAATCTATAACTTACATTACATTTTTGGATGGACATATTTTTCTAAAACACTTTTTTGAAGATGATAACAAAATTACATTCATAAAAGTTTACTTTCAGTAGGATGAAAACAATTATTTTTGCCCAAGCAAAAAACTACCATTTTTTACTATAGTTTAGAGAACTGGAATGTTAAGTCCCTTCCCAGAATCAGCCAAATCGCTGGGAAGCTAAGGGGATGTTTACAGACTTACAAAGTATAAATGAGTACTGTGTCAGATCCACCGGACTCCTAGGATATGGTTTATAGGCCCTGGTCTATGTTGTGTTAAGGTGAACTATTCCAGGCCTCGTTTGTTGTTGATACATGAAAGATTTGAAAGACTTTAGTTAATCTTCCTGTGAGTAGAAGCCTAAAAACTCTTATGACATCGTATGACATCCATGGTCTGTTTGATCTTAACAGAGGCTAGTCATCTGTGAAAGGGAAAGCTTAATTACAGTACATTTTCCTCAAGAGAACTTGTGATCTCTTCTTTCTGTGCCCACTACTTCTGTCTACCTGCTAGCTAACATTTTTCCTACTGTGAGGACTTAAAGGACCTCCATTTTAGGTTTTCCTTTGCATGTCCCTGTTGCTTTTGGACTTAAAAATATTGTTATTAATTAAGGTGATATACAGAGGGCTTACCATTTCATAAGTCAGGTATTGAGCCTAAGCACTTTGTACTAGAGAGTATAGAAATTTAAGACCAAGAAGAAAAAGAATACTCTCCCCACCCCTATACACACACAGAGCACAATTTCTGATGGTAACTGAGTGACCTCCAAATTTTGGAGAACAGTAAAAATAGGTGATTAGCTCTGATTGTCCCAAGAATATGGAAAGTATTCTTAGTAAATTATTCCAAGTTGGCTTAAACTTTTGTACATGGAAATAACCTTAGAATCCAGTTACACAGAATATGAATCGTATCTCTCTATTTCACAGAACACAGAAGGACTCCTCCTCATTAAAAGGACAAGTTTATTGGGAAGATCTCGCATAACTCATAAAATTGGAGAAAGTTAACAAATGAGGTCTTCAAAAATTGGGAAATTAGCTGGTGCCAGCCAGCAACTCATGTCTGTTATTCTAGCTACTCAAGAGGCTGAGATCTGAGAATTATGGTTCATAGCCAGCCAAGGAAAAAATGTCTGCAAAACTCTTATCTCCTATTAGGCACCAAAAATAAGCCAGAAGTAGAACTGTGGCTCAAGTGGCAGAGTGTTAGACTTGAGCAATAAGGCTCAGAAAGAGTACTCAAACCCTGCAAGCTCCAGGAGCAGCATGTATGTGCGTGTACTCTCTCTCTCTCTCTCTCTCTCTCTCTCTCTCTCTCTCTCTCTCTCACACACACACACACACAATCTGCAAATTAGAATGTTAGCTACTTGAAAATGCCAACAAAAGGAGTCTGGTTTGGTAGACTGTCTTACCAAGGGAGTCCTGGGTGAAGGATACTTCTTTTAGAATGCAAGCTTGTCAAAAATGCTACCAAATGCTAGTGACTGATGCTTCTAATTCTAGGTATTCGGGAAGCTGATAATTGAAGATTCAAAGCTAGCCCAGGGAGGACAGTGCTTAAGACTATTATCTCCAGTTAGTCACCTAAGAGCTGGAAGCAGAGCCATGGCTCAAGTGGTAGAATACCAGTCTTGAGTGAAAAAGCTAAGAGAGAGTGTAAGACCCTGAGTTCAAGCCCCAGTACTGGCGTTTGCATGTGTACGAGCACACACAGACACACAGACACACACACACACACACACACACACACACACACACACACACACATGTGCACACAGACATGCACAAATACACATAAGCACACGCACACACACTACCGAGTTAACAATGAACTTTCACACTACTCACAAAACACAAGTCACTGGTAAAACAGTGAGACCCATCTGAATTTCAGAAATACATGTCAAGGTGAAAGAAGATAAGATAAGTAAGAGCATAAACAGCCTAGATGACAAGAGGAAAATACCAACAGTCAGTGTGACTGTAGGGAAACAGAAAGATAGAGTGAATACAGTTACCGGGAGATGTACTATACCAGAGTGCAGTGCCTACTGCTGAACCAGAATAACATGTTTCAATCAAGGCCAAGTTTTCCAGACTGGAGCTGAAGAATGGGGAAGGAATTTTTAGAATGAAGATGCCGGGTCTAGTCCCTTCACCAAGTCCATTGTCATGCAGGCCTTTTAAGCTGAAGTAATATTCATCAGAAATGTGTTGCAGACGAATGAATGAGCTTCCTATTGATATGACAAGCTAAACATACAATGCCAACCTATTGCCAAGTAATGTTATCTCAAGTGGCAGCAATAAATGTTGCTGGAAATCTACCCTCCTGAACAGGTTACCTAATTGCTTGCCTGGTGCCCTGTAGGAGGAAAACATTTGGAAATTAAAAGTAAGTGAGTACAGTCCCCTGTGTTTGTTGGTCACTGGGGATAACAGCTACCTGTCATGGCTGTCTCAGGAGTTCTCTTATAGGAAGCTTGTCCTCTCCAAAGCTGGGTTGGGTTTGGGGGGGCTCATGTGTTGAAAGAGGTGACTTGGTGTGGTGTTTCAGTTCAATATACATCATCCAATTGATCTCCTGCATGTTAACAACAGGATCTCATACAAATAAAACCCAGGGCAATGGCAACATGTCACTTCCAGAAATGTGTTATGGTCATCTGTGCTCGGAAAGAGGGGAGCCGATGCACACAATAATAATCTTTTCTCGGTCTTATTCTGTCACCATGTCATCCAGTGATCATTTTAGAAAGTAGACTTGGTGAAAGATAGCACAACAATCCTATTCTCATACCATAAATAGTTGCAGGGCTTGGTCTAGTAATCTTACCGAAAGAAAAAGGATAAAATAAATACAAATCTACAATCTTGAATTCTGTTCTGCTCTCGCTGCCTCATTGGGTTACTGACACTGGGCCTCCTTGCCTCCAATTATTTTTTTTTTTTGTTGTTGTTTTTTTTTGGAGGGTGGAGGGGAAAGAGGCAGAACTGGGGCTTGAATTTGGGGCTTAGGTGGTATCCCTCAGCCCTTTTGCTCAAGCCTGGCACCCTACTACTTGAGCCACACCTCTCCTTCTGGCTTGATTAATTCTGGACTTCCATGCCTGAACTGCCTTCAAATCATGATCCTCAGATCTCAGCTTCCTGAGTAGCTAGGATTATATGAATTGGAGATAAGAATCTCATAGACTTTGCTGCCTAGCTGGCTTCAAAGTGATTCTTAGATTTCAGACTTTCTGAGTAGCGAGGAATACAGGTGTGAGCCTCTGGCACTCTGCTTACCTTCAGTTTTTAATTTTCCATATAATGGCAATACCGACACCTAACTCAACTTTCTGCAGTACCTCCTGATTCTCAGAAGGCCTTAGTGGCCTCTGGCTGCCTCCTTGGTGGCAGCTAACCCCCTCAACCCTGCAAGCATCTGTGGGATGAATCCCCAGGCCTTTTCCACAGCGCCTTCTCTCATTTACAGACAGATGCTGCCCCTGCAGTTCACGAGCAATCAGAACCCACAGGTATGCATGGCATACTTCTCTGCTTAGCTCCTGATGCTTTCTAGATCTCAAATCTCCTTGCCATAGTCTTTGTTTCTGCCCTATTATAACCAATTCAGTCAAACCCCTCTGTGACCTGAGTACAGCAGCTCTAGCCTTTTAGACTTTCTTTCAGCTTTCCCTGCATCAGAAACAGGCTTCGGAATCACTAACTTCCTTTAATCATTTTTCTTTCCTTGATCCCTGCATCTAACTAGTCAGCAAGTTCCTCAGCTTCACAGCCAAATGGCTTCCAACTTGTATCCCTCACCCTATCTCCTCATGCTCTTCTGAGCTCTAGTCACCATCTCGAATTGCCTGGTCTTTTCTAGTAGCCTTCTAAGCAGTATCTTGTTTCTACATTGATCTTTATATGGCCTGAAGAATAAGCTCTTACAAATGGAAACGAGCTCATGCTGTCTAAAGCTCTTAGTGACTTCCGGTTGCTTTTAGAGGAAAATACAAGCTAACCTGACTTGCCCGCAGTCTGCCCTTCCCAGCCTCATTTTATTCCTTTTTTCCTCTTTTCCTTGCACTGGGGCTTTGCTAATATTTTTCTATTCCTTTTTGTTTGCTTGGTTTTGTGCTGATACTGAGGCTTGAACACAGGGCGTCACTCTCTTGCTTAGCTTTTTCACTCAAGGCTGGTGCTCTGTCAATTGAACTACACCTCTACTCTGGCTGTTGTTAGATTTTTCTCCCCAGGCTGGCTTTCAACTGTGATCCTCAGATCTCAGTCTCCTGAGTATTACAGGTGTTAGCCATAAGCATCCAGCTTATTTTTCTGGTTCTTGAAGAAGCCAATGTGTTGTTTTCATTTTCTGGTTCTTTCTTCCTGACCTTTCCATGTCTTTTTACATGTCTTAATTCAAACATCTCCTCTTCCAGAGCCCTTTTTATCTAACCAAATCTCAAATATATCTTTGTTTTTCTTTTACCGAGTCAGGTCATTTCCTCTAAAGCATTTATGAAAAGCTGCAATTGCCTTCATTATTCATCTGTTTGTTTCCTTATTACCCTATCCAACAACTTTCCTTAAGCAGCTGTGAATTTGTCTGTCTCTCTGTTCATAACACATCTAGGAGCATGTCACACCCTGCTAGACTGACAACTAGTACTCTTGTAGAGTGGTTAAATGAAGAGCAACCTCCAATGCCATGTATTGTGAAGACTTTCTGACTTTTGCAATCAGCAGCGCTGAATTTCAAGGTGGAATTTTAATGTGTATTTTGTCTGACTTTAGGTATAACACTTTATCCTTTCTGGATGGGATTCTAAGTTTTTCCTAACCATATCTTCTTTTGCTTACTGGATTTTGAAGTCATCATCTGTGTGTCTGATTCATATATGAAGTTTCCCAACACTGCCAGCTCCAAAGTCTTGCACATAATAGGTGTTCAGTGAGTATGTCTTCATGAAAGTATGAATTTAACAATGATCCATTCACTGTGCACTTCAGCTCAGGAAAATGTAACCCTAAAAAGAGACTAAGGAAATTGTATGCATGGAAAAAAATCATATTGCATGAAGTAAGCCAGGCCAAAAGAAATATAGATCCCATGGTTTCCCTCAGTTGTAATAATTAGTATATGTGTAGGATAGTATTAGCAGATGAGCAGAATAGCTCAATAGCTATCTACATATGATCATATAAGATGATGTTAAGCAAAATGAACTTCAAGACATGGAAACAAGAGGTTTTTCTTTGTTGTTGTTTTTTTTAAATGTACTATGTGATTTCTTTTTACTTTTGTTTTTTTTCCCCCCTATGGCATATCCCCTGTTGCCATTGTATTTGATTTTGGTACCCTGGTATTGTATATACGCTTATCTGAGTTAGAGAATGGAAGGGGAGCAACAAAATTATGAGACAAAGGACAAAGGGTAAACCAAGGCAGCAGTGATACTCACAAGACAAAATGCTCAAAATGAACTGTACAACTTGGGGAGGGAAAGTGGGAGAAAAATGAGGGAGAGGTACCAAGTTTGACAAGAAATGTACTCATTACCTTATGCATGTAACTGTGACCCCGCTGTACATCACCTTAACAATATAATGAAAAAAAATGTATGTATTGTTTTCTCATTTAATTCTTTGATTTCCTATTTGCAGTGTCACTCTCCAAGCCAGGGGTGATTGCACCATATCATAGGGCTATGTTCATAGTTGGCATTTGTTGTCATAATGCAGACTGTTGGTGTTTCTGCACCAACTGCCTTGTATTTGTTATTATTATCATTATTATTATTGTCTTCAGTAGGACTTGATCTTGGGGCCTTTATTTGCTAGACTGGTGCTCTGCCACTTGACCCACGATTCCACATTTTGCTGACTAATTTGAGTTTCAATTTCTTGGACTTTTTTGCCTGGGTTGGCTTTGAACTACAATCCTGTAGGTCTCAGCCTCCTGAGCAGCTAAAATGACAGGAACCACTGATTCCCAGCTGTTATTGCTATTTCTTAGCATTTGTTTATTTTCTGTAGTCATCTTTTCTTCTAAAAATTTTATTTTTCTTTTTAGCAGAATTGACACTTGAACTCAGGACCTCATGTTTACTAGGCAGGTTCTCTACCACTTGAGCCATATTCCCAACACGTAAGTCATCTTCTTTGTAGATTGTTTATTGTCACTCTTTCTTTGATATGTTGTTTCTCAGGCAGTAAACGTGGCTTGAAACAGGTGTGATTTGAAGGGGATGCCAGTAGTCTGAGGTTGGCAGTACCAGAGATATCAGTGAAATTAAGTATCTGTTCTTTAAGCCTATTAGAAGCTTCTTACCTGAAAATTTCCAGAGCAAAATGATACTTGTTCAGTTTTTAAACACCCAGTTTTCCCTGACCTTGTTCCCTCCATGCTCTCTTTCTAAAGTTAATCATTTGAGAACAGAGGATCTGTGGTGTACTTCAAACCCAGGTACAAGCCGGAGGGCTTAGACTATTACCATTCAAATATGGTCATAGTAATAGTTAATATGGGCTAGCCGCTGAGCTCTCCAGGCTCTGACCTTTGGCCTCTTTTGGTCCCAGTGTGAAGGCACTGAAGGGTTTCTTCACCTGCCAGCTAGGTGTTTGGATTTCCTATTTGTTCCATTGTACTTCCTTTTCTGTACATTGGAAGCAAGCATTATTTTTCTATTGCTAATTTTCACTTAACAAGGAGAGACTCAGATGGGATCCTTTGTTCTAGTTGGCAGACTTTCTGACAAAACCCTAATACTGTTACTATAACATCTAGCTTAGTACTGTGAGAGTTCACATAGATTCAGTCACATTAGCATTGTCTACTCGTTCTTTACACTGTTATGAGCACTTGCCTTGAGCCTTAGGTGCATTCAAATGTGATTCAAGACAAGATCCTTGTCACTTTTCTGTTTTGCTGTTGAGAAACATAGATCACATGGGATTTTAAAATTGTGGTTAAGGTCATAGATAGCAGAGTTAGGATTTGAACTTTGATCCACCAAACTTTAAGGCTTGAGCTTAGGAATCCATTGAACTTGGAGTGAAAGCCAGATGACCAGAATCACAGTGTCCAGGAATGAGAATTATGCATTCATGTTTAGAGGTGGTAGGTCTACACTTAGGGTATTGTACACGGCCTCATTTTATCCATGAAAACAAAATGGTTCCTACTGGAGATAATGGGCTATCAGAAATGATTGGAAATATTGTGGTAGTTTTAACTGGTAAAATGTAAAATTAGCCAGGTGCCAGTGGCACATGCCTATAATCCTAGCTACTCAGGAAGCTGAGATCTGAGGATTGTGGTTCAAGCCCAGCCCATGCAGGAAAGTCTGTGAGACTCTTATCTCCAATTAACCACCTAAAAACTAGCAGTAGAGCTGTGGCTCAGAGTGGTAGAGCACTAACCTTGAGCAAAAATGCTCAAGGACAGTGTTCAGGCTCTAAGTTCAAGTCCCACAACTGCTCCCCCCACCCAAAAAGAGAGAAATTTATAGAAGCTTTCATTTACTAGGTTTGGAGTCCTGTGGAAGAGAAACGACCTGATTGGGCTGCTCACTGCTATCAAATGGCACCAATGCAAATTTCAACCCAACCTTCCCCTCTCCCCCACCCCACCCCTCCCAGGATTATTGTGACTATCCCAGTGGTCTGTCATTGAAGTCACTGACGTAAAGAGTGATGAAATTTGGAAACTGCTGTTATTTGTTATGGCAGATTGTGTGTGTGTGTGTGTGTGTGTGTGTGTGTGTGTGTGTGTGTGTGTGTGTATTGGTAATAGGGCTTGAACTCAGGGGCTGGATGCTGTCCCTGAACTTTTGCTCAAGGCTAGCACTCTTCCACTTGAACTACAGCTCCACTTCTGGCTTTTTGGTGGTTGATTGGAGATAATCTCAGAGACTTTTCTGCTTGAACAGGCTTCAAACCAAGACCCTCAGATCTCAGCCTCCTGAGTAGCTAGGATTACAGGTGTGAGCCACTGGGTCCCGGAGTGTTACTGCAGCTATTAAAAAAGAAGCAAATCTTGGGATTCAGGTGAATTCTCCAACACTCTGACTTTTCATGAAATTCTAAATCTGAACTTCAAATGTCCACATTACTTACACTCAAAAGATCATATTAGCCCCATGCTGGTGGCTCATGCCTGTAAGAGCACAGAAGCTCAAAGGACAGCATCTAGGCCCAGAGTTCAAGCCCCAGGACTAGCAAAACAAACAAATAAACAAAACATTGTGTTGACTGGGCACCAGTGGCTCACACCTATATGTGAACTCACAGTTAAGGAATTCCCAGTGAGACTTTGCAGTGAGTCTTTGGGAGGAGGGACTCAAGGAAGGACTCAGTTTCCATCTTTTTCTCCTGACCTTGTATGTGGCACATAGTAGTAAGTGACAGGTGGTTATTGAAATGGTCAAATAGCTATTAAAGAATGAGAGAACCTAGGCAACTGAAGAATTGAGAATTTGAAAATGCTTTAAAGTTCACCCAGAATAGCGATTTGCAAAGGCACCTACATATTCATGTATGAAAGTACTGTTAGTACAAGTTAGAGTCCTTGCTAAAAGTTCAAATTCTGGCCAGGCATGGTGGCTCATACTTACCATCCCAGTCATTCAGGAGACAGAGGTCAGGAGAATTGCAGTTGGAGGTCACTCTGGACAAAGTAATTAGTGAGATCTCAATTCAACCAACAAGATGGGTGTGGTGGCATACTTCCAACCATGTAGGAGATATAGGTTGAGTAGACCAGGCTGAATGTATGGGAAATTAAGAGATTCTAACAGGAAAACAAATGCAAGACAGGGCTGGATTGAGGCATGGCTCAAGCAGTGCAGTGCTTAAACAGCAAATGAGATACCCTGGATTCAAACCCCATACCACAGGGAAAAACAAAGTTCAAATTCTGCTCCATCTATGAACAGAATCATTTGAGGAAGAATCCAGCAATCTGAGTCTTCACTGGTTTATGCAGAGCCTTTCTAGCAGCTAGTGTACTATATTACCCAGCTTGTCTCTTGCTTTAAAGCTGATTGAGCTGGGGTATGGAGGGGTGATGTTACACTGAGATCTTAGAACTTGGAACTGAGATTGGAACTCAGCTCATTTACCTGTGGGGTGTGTGTGTGTGTGTGTGTGTGTGTGTGTGTGTGTGTGTGTGTGTGTGTGTGTGTGTGTGTGTATGAGATATTTGGAATGCCTGAGTAGACTTATGTAAAATGACTTCCTAGGTAATTCCACAGCCAATCAGTCCTTGAGAGCTGTGGGAAGTCAGTGTTTGAACTCTGTTTCCTGGGATGTCTATCAAATTGAGCTTTGTATCTTTTTTCCCTATGGGAGTTTGCAGTCATCAACAAGAAATACAACCTCTACATGGATGACTGCAGTGGAAAGGAACAATGTGAGGCATGTGGCTGACAGACTTGGTGGCCTTCTTGTGTCCTGCACCCCATTTGGGCAGCCCTGTCATTGTAGTCCCTTGTCCACACCAGCAATGTAGTCACGTGATCACTCCAAGCCCATCTCATTACTGTCGTAGCTTGCTGACGGTCACTCACAAGCTCCTTTACACATCACTGTACGTTTCTAGAGACAGCTAAGACCTGCTGCCATTTATTGTGCACTCTGTTCCAGGTACTGTTTCAGGCTTTATCTCTGTTTCTTCTTTCCATCCTTTGTCAAAAGAAAAGCACCTCCCTGTGCAACAGTATTTGAGATGGACTTACTGTTTGCTAAGAGTAGTTGTATCTCTAATCAAGCCAAACCTTAGGCTTGTGTAGAATTTTAGGGAGGGCATGGGTTTGAGGGACTGATGGGTATGCAGGAGTGAGAATTTAATTCTATATAGGGTTGAATAGCCTTCACCGGGGAGGCTGTGGTTTGGGGCTGCTTCAGAAGAGCAAAGGACTACCACTGGGAAAAAGAGAGAGGCCAGAAAGAAGATAGGAGAATGAGGAATAGAGAGCATGGAGAGAGAGAGAGAGAGAGAGAGAGAGAGAGAGAGAGAGAGAGAGAGAGAGAGAGAGAGAGAGCGGATCCTTTTATGTGTGGTTCCTTTAATAATCAGAGGCTGTGAATAGCTGCCTGATTCCGAGCTCTTCTTTTAGTCCCCCTGTCTCTTCTCTGGCCCATCAGCTGTGTTGGACCATGGCATAGTTATTGGAGCTGATGATGTTGGTCCTGGCAGAGTTGAGGACTGGTGATGCTCCAGGCAGGAGGCCTCTAACAGGGAGGAGGTCTCTACCCAGCACTTGGATACAGAGATCTTGATATTACTGCAGAACAGAATTTGAGAACACATCAAAGTAAAGATCAAGGAAGTTTATTAGTAAAAGCAAAGTAAAGGGAAAGATAGATAGTCCACACCCCAGACATGAGGATGGACACATCTGATAGCAAATACAGTGAGTGCTTTAGCACCAAGGTCTTTTGTGATATAAAAGGTTGGGGTTCAGTTCAAATTAAAGTCACTTTAGAATAAGGTGTTTTCCTTTGATGTGACACCTGGTACATTTATTCTCTCTTGTTGTTACATTTTTATCAATTGAGCTCAGTGACTTGAAGATTGACCTGCCTATTAAAGATGTCTGGGCATTCTTTCAAAGAAAGGATGGATTTTTTTCACTTACTCCCTTCAAGACAGATGTCCATGCTTGAAATAAATAAAACTTTTAAACATATTCTATGCCAACTTGGAACTATTTTCCCAAGTATTATTTTTTTCCAGGATAAGTACCTCTAAGTCATGTATCAAGTACACTTTGTTTATTTTTCCACGATAAGTATCCTTAAGATACTGAGTGAGTTTCCGGAGCACACTAATTATTTGGGGCCATTAGTCAAGGCCAAAGGGAAAAAGAGCTGCTCTTTTTCCTTTTCTTTTTTCCACTTTATTAATATTGCAGCTTATGAGGGGGTAGAAGGCTTAAAGCAAAGAAAACAGTGCTCTAATAGAGCTCTAATAGAGCTATTCATTTAAAAAACTTTATTGTTATTGGAAAGGTGATGTAGAGAGAGGTTACAGTTACATAAGTCAGAGAAAGAGTGTGTTTCTTTTGAATAATGACACCTTCCCTTCCCTTGCTTTCTCCCAGTTTTTCCCTCCCATCCCCATTTATTAATTGCTTTTTTTCCCTTGAGAAACAACAAAAAGTGGGCTAAAGACTTAAAGAGGGACTTCTCAGAAGAAGTTAGAATGGTCAATAGACCATGAAGAAATGTTCAACATCTCCAACCATTAAAGAAATGGAGCAATTCTTCGTACAAGTGCTTGTTTCTGAATTCCTGGCTACTATTTCTCATACTTCATTTTCCCTGTTCTACCCTGCCTCAGTATCTGCCCCACCTCCAGACAAAGAAAGGTGCCTTCTGCTTGAGTGGGTCCAGTCTCTTTCCTGTGAGCTCAGATCAGAAGCTTGCATGTAGACAGCTGGCCATAACAGCCCAGAGGCAGAGCCTTCCCACTGGCTGATGAGTCAATAGAGAAGAGATATCTACGGAACTCTACAAACTGCCTTGAATGCATTAGGGCTGGGCAGACAATGCTGTAGCCAGCAGACACAAACTTCTGTTCATCCTGAATGTGGCCTCTTAGGTGACAGCTAAGAGAGCATATTGATATATGGGTATCCTATGTCACATGGCATTATTTGCTATGCAGTGCAGGGAGAGAAGCAAGCTAGTGGAGTAATTTGATTGCATGCTGTGCAGGTTCATTGAAAAAGACTTCCCTAAGAAAGTGATGTTTGAGAGGAGAATTAAGGCCCATGGTAGGGATCAGAGATGGCAGACTGGGCAGTATAGATGACAGGAAAAGGACAGTTTTGCTTTTCAAGTCTATGATGGTGACTTGGATGAGATGAAGAATCATAGTCAGAGCAGAGCACTTCTAGCTAAGCATCTCACAGGGATGCAGGAGCTACTGTGTGGAGAGGAGTCTACACACCATGGGGGGCTTGGCTAGGAGGCTACTGAAGAGATAAACATTGGATGGTGATTTGGACTGAGGATAGGTGGGAGTGGGAAAAGCACTCAAGTTCTGGATGTACTGGCTATGGGACTTTCCTCTACCATTTGAGATTCCTTAACTTTACTCTAAGCTCTCTCAGTTAGAAAGATAGTTCCAAATTACATCCTGAGCAGACCACAGAGTCTCAAGGGTATGGGGACTAAGTTGTTCCAACCTGGACAAAGGCAGGTGAGGAGAGGCATGTGATTCCAATGATCAAAAGAATAAAATGTGATTACTGAGAAAAAGGCAGCTGAACTAGACTCAATTCTTTATGGATTTCCTATGGTATTTTTTCCCTAGATAATTGTATGAATTATAGGGATCTCTTTCATCAGTCGTGTGAAGAGAGTGATGATTTAAATTTCACTGCTATTCTAGTTTCAAGTGGCTGTTTGACATTTAAAAATCTTATTGTGAGTGTTGGGGGGAGGGAAGGAGAGGGGAAGGAAGACATACTCTGGGAGGTCTAAGAGCTGTTATAATTCCTTGGGCAATAAAAGCCTGAAAAATCTCACTTTTTCTATTTGCCTAATGATAGCTCTGCTTATTGACACAACCAGGGTTCCCAGAATAATTGCCCTCCTTCCCATTTTAATTCTAAAACACAGAAAACATTTTTTGGGGGAATGTCCCTTCAGATAAAGTGCAGTACATCTCAAAGCTCAGTTCTGGGTGTGACATCTGGCTGTGTCATAAGTCATGGCAGAGACACCTTTCCAGTAGAAGCTGATGGAAGATGGGAGAGGCAACATGCCGCTGCCTGGGGTGAGGTGGAGCCCATGTGCAAAGACCCCACTCTTTCCATGCAGTAGCCACGGCTCTTCCTTCTCACCCCATATCTTCTTGGACACCATTTGTATTTGTTAATGACTGAACCAAAGGGTGTCTCAAACGTTAACAGCATACTGTTAGAGAAATCAGTAACAATAGAAATTTTTATAATATATAGAATCCTAGCTATTTAAGAGACTGAGATCTGAGATCAAAGCTAGCTATGCAGGAAAGTCTGTGTGACTCATCTCTGATTAACCACCAAATAGCCAGAAGTAGAGGTATGGCTCATGCAGTAGAGCACCCGCTCTGAGTGAAAAACTAAGGGACAGCATTTAGGTCCTGAGTTCAAACTCCAGCACATGTACACACACACACACACACACACACACACACACACACACATGCATGTGCACCCACATACATACATACAACTGATCTTTCTTTACATGTGTGTGGAAATTTGAAAAGTGAACATTTGTGAGCCAAAAATTCTCCCTGATACTAAACAAGATGACACAGGAAAGAAAAATAGAACTTTGTATACAGAATTCAAAGTTTAGTTGGTGGGGAAACTGACAGAGCTCCATGCACTAGAGGAAGAAGTGCTTCCATTTAGCGAGACCTGTGGTTCTGGAAGTAGCAGCTAGCTCTGCTTTGAAGCTTTCCATACTGACTTTCTCGAAGGTCCTCACGTGACCCCTTTCAGTTCTTTCTGTGATGCATAACCATCAAAATGCAGCATGGAGCTTACGAAATTCAGTCCAGAATCCATTCCACAAACTCATTAGTGCTTTGGTAAGAACAATTTGTATATGACCAGGTGCTATGTTCTTACCAAAGCACAGAGCTAGCTTCTTTCTAGGCTCAGAAATGGTAAGCAGATTTCCACAAAGAGAGGAAGGCCTAGGCTTGCTATCTCAATCATACAGCCTCTACACAATGTCCCAATAGAACAATTATCATATACTTTATATCCAAGGACTCAGAGATGAGGTTAATTCCAGGTAAAAATCCCATTCCTTTTGTCCAAATGACCAAGACATACCTCCCTTGGCCAGCTGTATTCCCTCCTGTGGTAGGAAGAGGGACTTGCCTCTGATAGCAGCTATTACACATTTGTAATGTCAGTCAGTCTTTTCTTTGGGGATGTTTTGTAAGCCATCTCTGATGATGAAAGATGTTTGTCTTTTCTTTCTTTCAATGCCATTGTCACAGGTTACACAATGGTAACCCTCCTGATCATACCCACTCTTATACACAGCCAGTGGTCATCATCCACACCGTGTGCTGACTCAGTTCAGTTCTGAAGGGCAAGTATCACCTGATGGTTTACTGCCCCACAAACTAGTAGCTTTGTGAAACTGTCTTAACTAAGCCATGAGATTGTGTTCCATATGAAATTCACTCCAAATGGTACCTTCATATTAAATGATATCAGGCTGTTTGGAGTTGAGATAGTGGTCCACTTTTTTGGCCTGTGTTTTGCTATGTGAGCTGATTAGTTTACCTGTGGATCACAGTTCGTTTATATGATTCCAGGAGACAATGAACAGCAAGAGATGTTGCCGAGGAAGAAGAGTGCTGTTCTGGTGGATGGAGTTATACTGAATGGCCCTACAACCAATGCGAAAGCAGGAGAACAGTTCGTGGAAGAGGCCTGTAGGCTAATAATGGAAGAAGTGGTTTTAAAAGCTACGGATGTCAATGAGAAGGTAAATATGAAAACCTATTAGCTGGGTGTAAGAGGTACATGCCTATAATCCTAACTACTTATGAGGATTGCAGGTTTGAAGCGAGCCCCAGCAGAAAAGTCCATGAAACTCTTATCTCCGGTTAACCAGCAAAAAGCCAGAAGTGGAGATGTGGCTCAAGTGGAAGAGCTCCATCCCTGGGGGGAGGGAACAACCAAGAATTTGAAGCTCTGAGTTCAATGACACATCAATGTGTGCTAGGCATACTTCCTTTCTTATTATAAAGATACTTTTCAGAGGGGTTACAGTTACATGAGTAAGGTAGTAAGTACATTTCCTAACAAGCATTGTTACACCTTTGTTTTCCCCCTAGTATCCCTTCCCTCCCCAGGTCCCCAACTCCTTCCTCCCCCACCAATAAAAAGCACTCTCCGCATGTATTGTTTTTTTTATCTTTACAAAGAACCTTAAAGAGATGGGCTATTTACTTTCCTCATTTTACAGATGGAGAAAGGAGTAGGAACTGAAAGCATACAGGTCTTGTCCAAAGATCACAGATTAGCAAGTATCAGAGCTGGGACTAAAATCCAGGCAGTTTGGCTTCAGGGTCTTCTCCATTTATTCCTAAAAACCACTCAATTTTCTTTTTGTACATTCAATACTTTCCATGTTGGAGGTGGACTACCAACAAATGAACGCATGGTAGATGCCCCTCTGTTATAGTAGTAGAAATTAAATATCACTTGAAAATGATTATGAGTGTGGTGGTATTTGTTCTGAAATTTTGGTAATATGATATTGAGGGAATTAACACAATTCCATGCTCACAAGGCCTCTGAACATAGGATAGTTATGTTTAAGGCAAACCCACTGATGGTATTTTATTTATTTATTTATTTGATTGTTTTAGTTTGTTTTATGTGTTCTTCCGTAGTCCTGGGGATTGAACCAGGGCTTCAGGCTTTCAAGAGCTCTACAACTTGAGCTATGCCCATTGACGGCATTTCTTTTTTTCCTCCTCTCCTGTCCTGTGCTCTCCTTCCTGGCCCCTCCATACCTTTCCTTTCCTTTCCTTTCCTTTCCTTTCCTTTCCTTTCCTTTCCTTATTTTTGTTTTTGCTTTTATTTTTTAGTACAGGAATTGAATTCATTGCCTTTCAGTTGTTTTGATTGCTTTCTCTGTTGGTAGTCTATCACTTGAGCCACACCTCCAGCATGAGTATTTGCTGATACTCAAAATGGAGTCTTCCTGACTTTTTACCTGGCCTGGCTTTGAACTGTGATCCTCTGAATCTCAGCATCCTGAGTAGTTAAGATTATAGGTGTGAGGCAATAGCGTTCAGCTGATGACATTTCTTTTCTTTTTTATATATTTTTTCTTGTAACAATACTGTACAGAGGGGCTACATTTCCTATAGAGCTGGCGTTTCTTATCCATCTAAATTCTATATTTATAATTGCACATTGTCTGGTCTTCTCTGTGTTTGTGAAATATTTTGGACATTGTTTTGGAGCACTCTGTTCCTTTGACAATATTTTTAAATTAACTTTCATTCAGTCACTATATATTTACTGTTAATATAACTGAGTTTAAAAGGCATTCAATTCAGCTGTGAAGTACATAAAGAAACAAAATAAATGCCCAGCTTTGCACAGAATTGATAATTTAACTGGAAGGATACACCTTCCCTGGAGAATAAGACACAGTACAAAAGGGACAGATACTGTAGGTTTGAGGTGAGGCTTTTAGCGTTCACAGGAGAGTGGTAACAAGGGCTCTGGTACACAGGTAGGGACCTTTTTTTCTGTCAAGGGCCATTTGAATAATCATAACATTATTGTGGACCATACAAAATTATCAATAACAGCAGATGAGCCACAGGCAGCCAACATGACATATAAATAGCTGTCCCATCGTGCACCGAATGGACTTTATAGGGCCAAAAGATGGGCATCTGCCACCTCTCAAGACTGATGGGCAGAGAAAAAGTAAGGTGGGATGCTAATTTCTGAGATGTTGAAAAAAGCAGGAAGGAAAGTCATACAGCATTGCAGAAGGGCCCTAGGTATTTGACCTAGCAAGGGAACTTTTTTTTTCATCTGGAAAGAAGGGCTCACATAAGTGACCAATGAGAAGCAAAATGAGAAGGGAAGCCGGTGCTGGTGACTCACATCTGTAATCTTTGCTAGCTACTCAAGGTGAGGTACAAAACCAGCCAGGAAAGTCTGTGAGGTGAGATTCTTTCCTCCATTTAAATAACATAAAGCTGGACATGAAGCTTTGGCTGAAGTGGTAGAGTGCCATCCTTGAGCAAAAAAACTGAGTTCAAGTTCCAGTACCAGCATTCCCTCTCCCCCCAAAAAGAGGAGAGGCTTGTGACCCTAAATTACCAGCAAGACCAATAAGGAACCCAAAGTTGGTCACAATGTAGTGGATGTGCAGGCTTTCTAGTCACATGAAGTAGGGATAAAAGCTATTTGGAATTGGTGGAGGTGGGTGAAGTTTATACCTCTAAATTTGCTCACTTAAAAAAAACAAAACAAATCCCACACTTTGGAAGGTGTCTCTCTCCAGTAGACCTTCTTTTTTAGCCATTGGAAAAAAAAGTACTATGATTCATGAGGTTTGGGTAGTCATATGACAATCATCCTGATCAAGATATGAAAATTTCCATCTTCTCTTAGGGCCTTGCTCTTGCTAGGCACATGCTCAACCATTGAGCTGTGCTTCCAGCCCTTGGTACATCAGTGATTTTTGCTATAATATAATGTCTCCTTTTTGTCTAGGCCAGAAGTTGGACTATAATCCACCTATTTCATGCTTTCCATTGTAACTGGCATTGACTGCTATCATGCACTTTTTTTTGCCTGGGTTGGCCTGGAACTTCAATCCTCCTGATCTCAGCCTCCCACGTAGCTGGAATAACAGGCACACTCCTCCCACCCAGATGTTGCTTAAAAGGGGATCAAGCCCAAACTGACTTCAGACCATGATCCTCCTAAGCTCAGCTTCTCGGGTAGCTAGGATTATAGGTGAGAGCCACTGGCTTCTGGCCACAAAGTAACTTTTTTTTTTTTTGGGTCCGGTTGTGGGGCCTGAACTCTGGGCCTGGGCGCTGTCCCTCAGCTCTTCAGCTCAAGGCTAGTGCTCTACCACTTGAGCCACAGCACCACTTCTGGGTTTTTTCTTTTTGCTTATGTGGTGCTGAGGAATCGAACCCAGGGCCTCAGGCATGCAAGGCAAGTGCTCTACCACTGAGCCACCTTCCCAGCCCCACAAAGGAATTTTTTAAGGCTCTCGACAGTCCGTCATTTCCTCTACTACTTTACCTCCTACCCTCTTACTCTCACCTCTGTTCCCACCTCTATGCCAAACTGCTCTTTTCAAGATTCCTTCTTGGAACGATTCGCACGCTTACTTTGTCTTTTTCCAATTTGACTTCTCAACTGTGTTTGGCAGTAGAGCTGCTAAAAGCAGCCATTCTTCTTCCTTTGGGCATCACTCGTGGTTCTTTATCTCCTCCTTCCTCTCTGGCCTGTCTTCCACATGTCATTTCTTCAAGGGCTGATGTTTTGGGGACTCCTGGGCTCTCCTCTCCTCCCTATAGGTTCTCTGAGCCATGCCATTTGTCTGCCAGTGCATCACCAAAGTATACCCTGGGACTCTCTCTTGTCCTTCATGCAAGACTCACACTGACAGCTACATCTATTTTGGATGCTTGAAACTCCTCACTCTATCTATTCCCAAATAGATCTTTCTGTAGCCCCACTGCCACCTGCAAATTCTATATCTAAGATAGAAGATACAGGGATAGAATTGGTCAATTCCTCTTCTCACCCTCAATATTGAATTGATTTCATTTCCAAAGGTTACTTATTCCGAATTTTTAATCCTTCTGGGGACTCTGTACTTTATGTCTGTTTGCCCTCTCAACCAGATCACCATTGCCTGATTTATTATAGCTATTATAGTTTTACTTGGAATCTCCACATAGGAAAGCAAGTGAACATTCAAAACATAGACATGGCCATTTTATTCTTCTATCCTAAACATTACCATGGCTTCTTTAGAACTAAGCAAAATTCAGTAATAATCCCAGAAGGCCCCCACAATGCAACTTGCTTTATTTCTCCACATACTCATTCATTTAGTCTATACATCTCTATTGAGTGTGTTGAATATAGTAGGTTGCGTTAGTTATTGGGATCTGTGTATGAGCAGACAGGCCTCTGCTCTCCAGGACATTATATTGAACTACTAGACAAGTGAGTACCACACTGTGTATCTGAATATGACAAGGACTAAGGCATAAAGGAGAGCGAAGAAAGCCAGGGAGATAGATGGAGATCAGGTAGGCAATGACAGGTGATAGATTTTGTTTGTTGTTTTTACATTTTTGTTGTTGTTATACAAAAGAATTGCCATTTCATGGTAGTAGCTTTTAAGTCAGAGGCTCAGGGTTACTGTCATTGAGAAAGCAACATGTTTGAGCAAGTTTCGAGCAAAGGGAAGGAGTTAGCTCTAAAGGTGTTTGAAGGAGAAGCATTCCATGCCAGGGGCACAGCCATATGGAGACTCGAAGGTGAAACTATGCACAGTGTGCTCAAGGGAATGGAAATGACTCTTCCGGGAAGTAAGTAGAGCTCAAGGAGACTGGAGGGGTGCTGCGGCTGGGGAAGGCAGCCATGCAGGATCCATGTGCATCCTTGTGAAGACTTTAGCTCTTACTCTGAAGAAGCCAGTGGATGCATTTGGCCCCAGATAAGAGGATCACTCTGACTGCTAGTTGATAGATTGTGTGGTGTAAGGGTACCTGCACAGAACAAACAGGGAGCCATATAAGAGGCCAGCTCTGCTAATAAGCATCTTTCTTCCTCAAAGGTCACACTTCAGCCATACCAAGCATACTCAGTTTTCCAGAGATGCAGAAAGCTCCTTGCTTTACAGCTTCTTGTCACTGTATCCTCTGACCTCAGCTTAATTCATTCTTTGAATTTGTGTCATAACTCTGACATAGGCCCTCCAGTAGTCCTTCTCTGGCCATGCCCAGCTCAGATGCCCCCTTACTGGTCACATCGATATCTGTGCTATATTATAACTCTTTTTGTGTCTCCCACTATCTGGAGCTTCATAAGGTCGAGTCCTAGCTACTTTCTTCTTCTCTGTCCTGGGCTGGACTGGGTGTGTGGTTAACAGTGTGCTGTGCTCAACCTCCAGGTGTGTGAATGGCAGCCTCCTGAACAACTGAGACAACTCCTGGACTTGGAGATGAGGGACACCGGAGAGCCACATGACCGGCTCCTGAAACTCTGCCAAGATATCATCCACTTCAGTGTCAAAACCAGTAAGAACTCCAGCTTACGCCTTGATGTGTTCTTGACAAGCCCTGGCACTTTTCATAAAACTAAGAAAATCTTTATGGGATACCAAGCCTGGATAAAAAAAAAAAAAAAGTAGTGATTCTGATGTTTTTGCAATAGTCCATTTAATCCCTAATTCCGTTTTCCCACCAAGGGCTATGATGTATAGATAGGAAAACTGTTGGTGTGTTATAATTTTTAATTTTAATTTTTATAGTACTGGAATTTGAATTCGGTGCCTTATACTTACTAGGCAACCGTTTTAACTACTTGAGCTACTACCCTATCTCTTTTTACTTTATTTTTCAGAAAGGGTTTTATACTTTTGACTGGGAGCCATCTTGGATTGTGATCCTCCTATCGATGCCTCCTCCATAGCTGATATTATAGATGTGTAACATCATGCTTGGCTTAGAGAGTGTTTTTCATATAAGCAGGAATATTTTTATTCAGGAGACATGGATTAACTCTTGGCAGTTGCTAATTACTAAATTAGTCTATCAAATCTGGTAGGACAAAAAGTACTCAAGGCAGATGTAAGAAAAATGAGTTTGTGGTAAATTTTGCAGGAATGCCTCACAGTAACCCACAACCACTATCATTTCTTGTGAATATGCAATGTTTGACTAAAGTGCCCTATTCACCTAGAGAACAAGTCTTAACCGTGAGAGAGTAACTTACCAAAACATTCGTGTCTCAGCTGGGCACAGATGGCTCACAGCTATAATCCTAACTGCTTCAAAGGCTAAGATTTGGGGGATCACAGTTTGAGCCTAACCCAGGAAGAAAAGTTTGTGAGACTCTATTTCAAAAATAGCCAGCCAAAAGGGATGGTGGTGTGACTTTAACTGGTAGAATGTCCGCCTAGTAAACATGAAGTCTAGAGTTCAAGGCCCAGTACCTGAAAAAAAGAAGTCATGTCTTAGTGTGTTGTGAAGATGATCCATTACTTAAAACTATGCAGGCATTACACTTTGGGAATTCTGACACTGGACTAAATTTAGTGAAAAAGTATCATAGAATCAGGCTAAAAATAATTGGATTAGGTTCCCCTGGGAAAGACTTATATGTGTTTCAAAAAAATTCAGCGTTTCAAAAGCAGAGATACATATCTTATTATTATAGTGCATGTCAGAAGTGGAGAATGACATTTAATGCAGTAGATTTTTCGGTTTACTGGTTATTTTCCATAACGTTACCATGGAAATCAATCATAAATTAACACAGAACTTAAAAAAATCTTATTAAAATTACTTGTGGCAAAGTCTGGCTTCCTTTGCCAGATGAGAGAGAGTTTTCTATGTTTTAATGGAAAAGATATTTTCTTTTGAGCTTTGTTTTTTTCTGGAGCTCTTTTTCCTGATCTATTGGTGTTGAGAAAGAGGGTGAGAATGGAGACAGTGGCAGAGGGTAAGCAGAGAATAAAAACAAGAATGAGTGAGAGAGACAGACAGAAAGAGAGACAGAGAAAGAGAGAGACAGAGAGATAGAGACAGAGAGACAGAGACAGAGAGAGACAGAGAGACAGAGAGGCAGAGAGAGGGGGAAAGGGGGAACACTACACTGAATTCTATAATTTGTATCAAAGGGTCACTAATTAAGTGCTTCCAAAATGCTAAAGTAATCACTAGCTTGAATGTCAAGCCAAGCCAGTTAGTCTGCTATTGTGTAGCAATGTTTATACTGTACAAAGCCAAAAACCTTTATGAGACTTTTTCCATGAGGAAAAAAAAAAAAATAAGACAATTGGAGTTTGACATGGGTTCTTGAAAGGAGGCTGTGTTTGAAATAAGCCAAATCAGAAAGTATATGTAAACAGGGTACGAGTGACTTACTCCTGAAATCCTAGATAGTCAGTAAGCTGAGAACTGAGGATATTGGTTCAAAATCAGCCTGAGCAAACAAATCCATGAAATTCTTATCTCCGATTAACTAACAAAAAGCCAGAAATTGGGGCTGGGAAGGTGGCTTAGTGGTAGAGTGCTCGCCTAGCATGCATGAAACCCTGGGTTCTCTATTCCTCACTACCACATACACAGAAAAAGCCAGAAGTGGCACTGTGGCTCAAGTGGTAGAGTGCTATGCTTGAGCAAAAGAAGCTCAGGCACAGTACCCAGGCCCTGAGTTCAAATCTCAGGACCGGTAAAAAAGAAAGCCAGAAATGGAGATGTGGCTCAAGTGGTAGGGCACCAGCTATAAGCTGGGGGTCAAAAGTGAGAACTCTGGGCCCCTGAGTTAAAGCCCTAGTACTAGCACCCACCCAAAAAATTATATGTAAGTTGTATAGCAAGTCACATGTCACTTCTACACTGTCATGTGGCTCAGGATCAAAAACATACGAAGGTCATTTGTGGATACCATCTCAGAGCGACTCCTGTAGGAGAGTGAAGTGCATCTACCAGGAGGGAAATTAATTAATATTTTTAGAAAACAAAGGCAGCAGACAGCAGCACTGGACAGACATAGTCAGATCCATTTCTCAAGGGTTCTAGTTGAATGTGGGGTTCATGGAAGAGTTTTGGGGTGCTGGTTGACCACACCTGTAATCCAGCTACTCAGGAGGCTAAGATTGGAAGATCGCTCTTCAAACTCAGCTCAGGCAGGAATAGTCCCCTGAGACTCTTACCTTGAATTAACCACCAAAAAGCTACACATGGAGCTGTGGCTCAAGTAGTAGAGTGCCAGACTTGAGTGAAAAAGCTAAGAGAAAGCACCCACCCCCTGTGTTCAAACCCTAGTACCAGCACACACACAAAAAAGAGTGGGTGCAGCAAGAAAGACAAACAGGATACAGCAAAGCTCAAAAGAAAGCATGCATGTTTTACTTAGAAGCATTGTGCTTCATGAAGGAGTTTTGTTTCTCTCCTATGTAATCATGTTTTGAATATTTTTAAAAATTGAGGTGTTACTTATAGTCAATAAAATGTATAAATCTGAAGCACTTAGCTCAGTGAACTGCATGTGTGTCATTCCACAAATCATCACACAGACCATCTTCACTTATTTCTAGCCCTCAAAAGTCCCTCAGCCTCTGTCCACCACAGCGCCTTCCCTAGGGCATCCGCAATCTTCCCCTGGAGCTCCACGTGTGGCTTTTCTGAGTTTGAATGTCATGAGTAGAATCACACTACGGATACTCTCTCCTGGATAACAGCTTCATTTATGTTATTGTCATATCAACAAGTTTGTCTTGTGACAGTACTAGGGCTTGAACTCAGGGCCTTGCTTCCTGGCTTAGCTTTTATACTCAAGGATGATGCTCTGCCATATGAACGACAACTCCACTTCAGCCTTTTTGCTGGTTATTTGGAGATAAAGAATCTCAGGTACTTTCCTGCCCAGGCTAGCTTCAAACTTAGCTCCTGAGGAGCTGGGATTACAAGTATGAGCCACTGGTACCCAGATGACAGGTTGTTTTGTTTGTGATTACTATACAGGTGAAAACTTAGTGCCTTGTGTGTGTTTTCTTTTTACATTTTAATCGTATATATTAGTTGTAGAAAGAGGTTCCATTGTGCTATTTCCCTACATACATACAATACACCCTAATCAAATATACCCTTTCTATTATTCTCCCGGGTCCTCACTCCCTCCTCTGAAAAGAACATTGTTAGTTTTTATTACTTTGTTTTCATGCCTGTGTATAAAGGACTTCAACCCATTCACCCTCCTTCACTCTTTCCTTTCACTCTTTCTCCTCCTGCTGGTATCCACCTCCAAACAGAACCTGCTTATCATTCTGGTCATTTATTTATTTTTGTACTTTAAAATTATCTTTTAATAGTTGTATGAAGGGATTGCAATTCAACATGGTGATTTATACGTATAATGCCTGTTAGTCAGTGTCACCCCTTCCAGCATTCTGCTCCCCATCTATCCCAACCCCACACATCCCCTCAAGTTGGCATTCATTTCTAAAAATTAAATTTCTAAAAACTAACTTTTCCATAGGAGAGACAACATATGATATTTGTCTTTCTCAATCTGCCTTGTTTTACTTGACATAAGGATTTTTAGTTCCATTTGCTACTTTCCTGCAAATGACAGAATTTCATTCTTCTTCATGGCTGAATTGTGTTTATATATCACAGGTCTTTATCCACTATCCGTTGTTGGATAGACCCCATATCTGACAATTGTAAATAGTGCTGCTATAACATGGGTGTGTAGGTATCTTGATTATAAGCTGACTTATTTTCTTTCAGATATGCCCAGGATTGGCATAGCAGTATCATATAGAAATTCTACTTTTAGCTTTCTCATAGAAAACTATACTGATTTCCATAGTGGCTACAGTAATTTACACTACAATCATCTATGTATGAGGGATTTTTTTCCCTCCATATTCTCACTAGCATTTGTTGTTGTTTGTTTTCTTGATGATGGCCATTCTGACTGGGGTGAGATGGAATCTGTGTCTTTTTTTTGTTGTTGTTCTCGGTCATGGGGCTTGAACTCTGGGCTTGAGCACTGTCCCTGCGCTCTTCAGCTCAAGGCGAGCACTCCACTGCTTTAGCCACAGTGCCACTTCTGGTTTTCTAGTGGTTTAATGGAGATAAGAGTCTCACGGACTTTCCTGCCCTGGCTGGCTTTGAACTGTGATCCTCAGATCTCAGCCTCCTGAGTAGCCAGTGAGCCACTGGCACTTAACTGTTATTTTTTTAAATGTATTCATTAGCTATTTCTACTTTTTCTTTTGAAAGCTGTTCATTTGTCCATTTTAGTTGGATTATTAGTCATTTTGGTGTTTAATACTTGGAAGCTGAATATCTTATTTTAAATTTATAGATCACCCAAGATTTTTTAACCAGTTGTATGCTGGCCTTGATTATTATTCCTTGGTGGCTCGATTCATGACGGAAGCACTGAACCCCAGTATGTAAGTGATGTGTAACTGGAATTTCACTGGGAATATGGGTTAGAGATGCTTTCTTTCTAAGCAGATGACATTTTGTTTCTCAAATGTTCATCTATGTTTTCTTTTGTGCTCTTTTACCATTAATAATGGGCAGTCTTAGGCCACCAAGCAGTAGTTGAGGAGCTGTTTGGTGGAGGCTGTTTTCATGAACTGGTTCAGCAGCATCGCCATCTCCATTTAAGAAATAAGAAAATGATTTAAGCTGTTTTCCATTCATTCCTGGAGGCAAAGGTGTGCCATTACTAAACATTAGAGACTTAAATAGATCTTGACTCTCCCTTGTGAAGCACAGAATCTAGTGAAAGAAAGAGACAATCGAGGCACATGGTATTCATATAAAAATTAATGTGAAATTCTCACTCTTATGCAATGGAGAGGTGCCCTATACTATAAATAAGAACAGATTTCCTAGTTGGGAGTTCAGGAACATTGTCTCTTAAAAAACTGACAAGTATGAGCTGAAAAAGAAGAGAAATGAGTTCTACGTAATGGTAACTGCATACCCCAATGTCCTATAGTGGGAGGCAGCAGGCCTCCTCCATGAACTGAAAGGTCCGCTAACTGACTAGTGGAGTGGAGTGGAGGAGAGATGGAGAAAAGCCAGGCGTTCAGGGCTCAGGGACCTCAGTTATTCCAGGTACATTGAGAAGCCGCTGGAGATTTCTAGTCATTTGATGAAATTTGTTAATACATTTGTTATTAATTTGTTCTGAAAATTATGGCAAGTACACTGGAGGGGACCCACTAGGATATTGTTTCCTTAGTCAGGTAGTTTTCACTTAGATGGAAGTGAGAAAGAATAGGAAAAATGTGAGTTTAGAAGATAAAACATGAAAAAAAATCTAGATATATGTTGGGCCTTGGAAATGAGGATAGGTGTGTGGTTTCTGAGATACTGTTTAGGTTCCAGAAGTTCATTGCTGTGTCTGTGGACTTTCACTGACACAGGAAGCACTAGATGAGGGGGCCCAGGGGCTGAGACAGTGTCAAGAAGTTTATTTGCAATGACAGGTGTTTGAGTTGGCAGTGACTTTAAGATATCCAAGAGAACCGGATTCAACAGTTTGGTGTCCCTGGGAAGGTATTTGAGGTAGACTTCAGTAGACAGGCTGCTTATTAAGGGTTACTCTTGGGGTCCATATGAGGGACATGGAAGAGGATGGTTTGTATGTCCAGGTCTAGTGCCTATCACTGCTGGCCCTCAGACATCTTTGCAATGACCCATCATCCAGGGTCAAAGGTACAGAAAAGACTTTAGCCTTGGGAAAGGCATTTTCCTGAAGCTGAGCCCATCTTAACAGAGCTAACATAGTTCTCTGGTGCCAGTAAGTCCTTCAGTGACAGCGGGCTGGGACAGAGATTGGTAATAAAAGCATCACAGGATACGAGATGCCTCATAGAATATGTCCATCTGTATGGAACAAGTAGTACAGCAGAGGAAGGTCGAATTCAGAACAGGTGGCCTCCATGTAGGCTAGGCTTTAACATTGTTAGTGTATTCAGAGTAGTAACCTAATATTAACCTGGTTACCAAGACAACAACTACTCTTTGGCATCAGCACCCAGTACAGTAGTCAGAGCATGTGCAGACTGGAATGCCCACTGTCCATGTCTGATACACAGAATCCCAATGCCCTGCATTTTTCTCTCCCATAGAATTAAAGATGTCTTCTAAACTGGAAGTGACTTGCATATCCCTAAGGCCTCGAACCGTTAGAGTAGTCATCTAATTATGACTAGGACAGTCACTGAGGGAAGTAATCCATTTATTCCATATCCATTTATTCCAATGGATAAATTTCCAAGGACTACCTACACCTCTGCGTCCACTGGTTGAAATATATTTCTTGGGACACCGAAGGGATGTTTGGACTGCAGTCATAGAAGTGAAGTGTTTTTTATATCTGTCTAGTTATACGTATGAGGTGTCCCCAGTGTTTCTGTTAGTGGAAGAAGCAGTTTTGAAGAAAATGATTGAATTTATTGGCTGGAAAGAAGGCGATGGAATATTTAACCCAGGTGAGTACAAACAGTTACTTCTATCCTGCATCCACTCTGAGCATCTAAAAATGTATTCCTATGAGGGAAAACTCCTTGCAGACTTACACAGTATACAGAGTTAGACATTAAAAGTGCTACGTGGTAAGCCTGTAGCTGGCACTTTCTCTAAAATGATCATAATTTGCATAATGCTAATTCAGTGGCATGCATACTTAATGAATGAGATGTCTACAATTTAGTACTTACATATCTATAATCTCAGATTTAAATCTAATATAAATGAAGTTTTCTGCTATTGAGAATTTGGAAAGACAAGGATAAATCCTTCAATATTTGCAATCAGTTTTATTTGAGAAGGTTCGCAAATCACATTTATCTTATAATCCTTTTTGTAGACCCAACGATAAACAGGTAGTATTGTTTCAATTTTATTGTGTAGACAACAGATGAAAAAAAAGACTTAACTCTGGATCATTGGCTACTAAATCTGGAGCTCTTAGATTAAAATTTTTTGTTCAGAAAAAAACTGAAATGAGTGAATAGAGCAGAAATTTCCATCTTTGCTAAGATGGAAAAGTTCTAGAATTAGAGATTAAGGAATGGGTAAGAGGAACATTAAGAGTAATGAAGGGTTGTATTTAGATGAATTTCAAAGTGGCTAGAAGAGTTCTGACCATTCATGTTTTGCATTGCATTTGGTGCTTTGAGTGCTAAATCTTCATGTAATAACTATGACATTTTAATTTTGTTTTTGCAGGAGGTTCAGTGTCCAATATGTATGCAATGAATTTAGCTAGATACAAATATTGTCCTGATGTTAAAGAGAAGGGGCTGTCTGGGTTGCCAAGATTCATGCTTTTCACATCTGCAGAGGTAAAATAGTCTTCTTGTTGACAGATACATTGCTTTAGCTGAGAATGCATTATTTTAAAAAGCTTGTTTATTTGATCAGTCTTGCTGTGACTTTCACCTATCCACATGTGATTAATATGCCTGAATATAATCTAGATTTGCATTCCGGGAGAGATCCTGATGAGGTTGGAAGCGACACCCCTAAACTCCAATTTCTACTTTACTTAAAATGCATAGTTTGTAACATTTTAAGGAGAGAACATTTCACTTGAAAGTATGTTTTTTTTTCCTTTGAGTGTTTATTAGAACTCAAATCATCACTACTGATCTGAGATGTTTTCCTCTCAGTTCCTTGTAAATTCACTTTGATTGGCTAGCATGAGGAAATACTGAGTAACAATCAACCACACACACACACACACACACACATAGACACACACAGACACACACTCTCACACACACACACATACAGACACACACACAGAGGAGCTCCTATCTCTTATTTTACCTGCAATAAATTCAAGGTCAAGTATAGCTAAAAGCACTGACATGGAGCTAGGCTTCCCAGATCAAGTTTATCTTCTAACTACCTCAGTAACCTTTGATAAGCTGATAGTCTCTATATCTCAGTTTCCTTAGATAGATAGATAGATAGATAGATAGATAGATAGATAGATAGATAGATAAATAGATAGATAGATAAAAACCTATATCTGTTAACCTTTGTATTTAATACCTTATCCTCAAACTCAGTAGCTTAGAAATTTAACTTTGAATTCATGCTTACAAGTCTCCAAGACAACTAGATAGGTTAGCCTTGCCAATACAGAGTATGGCTAAGCAATGGCTGGTGCAGGAGTTGCTTATGGTGACTTTGTCTTCCACATGGCGCTGAGGTATGCTTTCATGGAGACTGGAAACACACGAGATTCTTGATTTGTGGCACAGGAGTGATGGTGAATAGGGCAGTGAGGAGACTGAATTTTCATGTGATTGTGAGATCAGAACTAAGTGACTCTTTTTCCAGTTTCAAAAGAAGGCTTCATATATCCTGTGCTAATAGGCCACTTCAAGTTGAAGCCAAAAAATCCAGAAATGGAATGGAAATTCCATGGGGGGAAAAAATCTACCTTGGGAACATGCTGTAATCTCAAGTCTATATGTCTACACCATTCATCTAGACCCCACTTTGTAACTCAATCATTTCCAGCTCTTTGAAGATACTTTATTACTGTGTGTTTATCAATAATTTATCCATTACTTAGCTAAAGAAAGTATCAACTGGGCACTGGTGGCACAAATCTGTAACTCTAGCTACTCATGAGGCTGATAGAGGTTCAAAGCCAGTCAGGGCAGGAAAATCCATTAGACTCTTATCCCCAGTTAACCACCAAAGATCCAGTGGAGCTATGGCTCAAGCAGTTGAATGTCAGCCTTGAGCAGAAAAAGCTAAGTGATGGCACCCACGACCTGGGTATATTTCTTTGATTATATATATATATATATTTCTTTGATTATATATATGTGATATATATATAATCAAAGAAATAGTCTTACCTTATCTTTTATGATAGTCTTTCTGCTACTCTTTCCATTAGTTTCTTTGAAGTGTTTGGTCTATGCACAGCTTATGTTCTTGACAACTTGAACAGGTGGATCTTTTGGCTTTTTGCTTCTCCAGACCACCCAAACTCTAGTTTGTACCATCAAATGTATAATATATGCCCTCATACTAAAGGTGTGACTAGGAAAAAGAAGGAAACTTTTGGAGAAAAGTAATAATTGATGACTTGGTCAGCACTATGGCATGCATTTCTTGGGCATGTAGAAATCTTAGGGGTGTCCATCAAACCTAAGATTCAAATTATCTTTAGCATCAGAATAAAACAGTGGCCTTTGCAACCACAAGGTGAGGATCTAAAAGCAACTCTTACTGACCTATGGGAATCATTTTTATTTCCCCAGGGCCTGGAGTTCTAGAGTGCCTATCTTTGGGTTGTATCTCATCATTCCTTGCACCTTAGGAAGGTAGCTCAGGCCTTCCTAACAGGCTGATGTGTGCCATAGGACCTCTTGCAGAGCATGAGGGTGAAGGTTGTCTTATCCAGATTCTAGTTCTGGACTCTTCAGGAATGGAAACAGTTATGCATTCTTGGAGAAATCCTCTGGATATTTCTATTGTGACATTTGGTAGCTCTGCTGTATCTGTTCGTGAAGTTCAACATGAAAACAGTCAGCAAAAGATGGAATGCAATGTCCAGGGCACAGGACCCTCTTGAGGAGAAAGTCAAAGTCATAGACAAAACATCCTTTCGGTTACCAGGAAGTAAAACTTCAGCTCAGTGTTGCCCTTTGTGAGAGCGCTTGATGTTTTATCCTTATAGAGATGAACACCTGCTGAAATTATGGAGCTTTCTGTAGATCTGAGGTTGGGCCTTACACAGACTTACTTATCTTTTGCCAGTGTTGGGAACAAACACCATTTGTTTCTAAATGCAGTTGCTCCTTCTGAATTGCAGCCTTCTAGGTTTTCTCCTTTCCTTGAAACTACTCAGCATGCTGAAGCATCGCCCATTTTTCTTTCATCCCCTTCCAGGGTCCTTTTCCTTCTCAGATGCTCTCAGATGTTTAAGCTTCAGTACTGTAGACTTTTTATCAGTCTCTATCCATTTGAGAATGACATTGGGCTGTACTTTTCCATGAGGTACTTAAACAGTTTCACAGAAGTTATTCCTTCTCTGGTTATAAGGTTTTTATTTAGCATATCTATTGGTTGGAAGCATTTTGCTGCTGCTTAGGGAGAGAGAGCTGTGATTTCCCTTCTAGTCAGAGGGCAGTGAGAAGCAGGTAGTATTTATCATGAAGAAATCAATAACTGTTTGATTGGCACAGTGCAAATCTCTAGTGAGAAGTAATTTACCTTAACTCTATCATCTTAGCTGTGTCAGGTCTGTTACCTCCAGCTAGACAGAGTAGGCTGATGTAGCAAGTAGAGAATTAATTACACTTTTTTGTGTACATTATTACTCCTCAACGTGCATATGTTCTTGTGACATAAATGAAATAGATGCATCTTGCAGGCAGTTTGGATGGGTTCTATTTGATATCTGGAAATTAATTATTTAAGATGGCTTCATTCTTTTTTCTGTGATGGTATTACTTCTGCATCCTATTTTTACAGAGTTAAAAAAAAGTTTCCAATAAAACTCCCTTGACAAAAGAATGAAGAAAATTACCACATTGGAGGGAATATATCAAGTCAAGTATGAAGGCATGAGTACTCTTCTAATGTATTCATACCTACAAAATTAAATTACAAAGGTTTTTTTGGGTACAATAATATCCTTTAGCACCTTCATTTTTCTGGCATGACAAAGAATTAATTGACCACCTGTCCTCACTAATATATAAAGAATGGCATCTCCAATGTTTGAATGCTAATTATTTTATGAGTTCCACATGATGGTGTGGGGGAGGGCAACAATCTGAAGTCTGGACTGCTTTTTGCCAGTGAAAGAGGCCAAACCAATAATTCTAGAAACTTCTATTAGCCCCATTCATAATGCGATGGCTGACAAATGCAACTGTTTATAAGTTAATATTACTTTCGTTCTTGTGGCTTTAGCCACTTTCCTATATATTTAATTTCAGCTTTGCATGCAGCGTTAAATAAGATTAGTCCTGTATCTTATCAGCATTTAGAACCCATTGTTTGCTCTTGGAAATAATTAAACTCTTCTTCAGTCTGTGATTGCAATCTTCCAGTCCAAGTCTTGCTGTCTCCCTAGGGGATTCTGAGTCAGCAGTGGACTAGATTCTAAGTTCCCATTAATGTTCAGCCTTACTTATTAAAAGTACTGAAAGAAGCTTTTCTCAAATGTTTTGCAAAACAACAGCTTCCAGTGACCAAGTTTGTTCCATACGTTAAGTCTTTCATATAGGTTAACCTGTTCATTCCATGGTGAGCTGGTGGCAACAGATGCTGACAATTACTGATGAGCAACCCAGGCCTTGAGAGTGTGTCATTCATCCAATATCCCATCAATCCTGATTCTCTGACCCAGGATCAAAGTTCTCAGTCACTGTATTATTTAGTCATATTCCAAAGATGTATTGAGCTACAAGGGCACATACCATTTAGATGATCAGTGATGCATTTTCTGTGCCCTGCATTCAACTGTCTCCCTCCCCCTCCCCCTTCAATTCAGTGTCATTACTCCATGAAGAAGGCAGCTTCCTTCCTTGGGATTGGTACGCAGAACGTGTGCTTTGTGGAAACAGATGGAAGGTAACTGGGACAGGATCTGGAAGCCTGGTGGGGGGAGGGAGAATTCAGACTGTTTAAAAAACAGTACTCTTTTGCCTGTGGAAATCCTGAATGTAACTGAAAGTCTTAAATCTGTATTCCTTAGAGGTAAAATGATACCTGAAGAGCTGGAGAAGCAAATCTGGAAAGCCAGGAAAGAGGTGAGAAGGGTGAGAACAAGAGAACAAGAAAGAGCAAGGAGAGAGAGAGAGAGAGAGAGAGAGAGAGAGAGAGAGAGAGAGAGAGAGAGAGAGAGAGAGAATATGAGTGAATTAAAGGAAGAGAATGCAATCCATCAAAAGCCAATGTTCTGTGTGAAGAGAGGAGAAAGTGCGTTGGGGTTGAAAACAGGGAAATACGTTTACAGATCTTTTATTTCCACGTATTGACTCTCTAGGTTCTGTTCTTGGATGTTCTCAGTCTCAGATGATCAGAGATGGTTAAAAAATAAAGTAAAATACTGGCATAATCATATTCAGCACTCTTGGCTAGAGCAAGTCCTAAAGATGAACCTAGACTGTTCTCATATTCTTCTGAAAAACTCTTCTCTATGGAGTCTAAATATGTGTGTCTGGCTGCCTTCAGGACAGTTCTAGAGTTGAATGATTTATTTTTCGTTTTTTTTCTTTGTGTGTCTGTGGGGGTGGAGGGGCTTGATGCAGGGCCTGGGCACACTATTCCTTGGCTTTTTTTTTTCTCATAGCTGGTAATCTTCCACTGAAGTAAAGCTCCACTTATAGCTTTTTTTTTTTCTTGTTAACTGGAGATATAAGTCTCAAAAATTTTCTGCCTGGGCTGGCTTCGAACCATGAGTCTCAGATCTCAGCCTTCTAAGTAGCCGGGATTATAGGCATGAGTCATTGACACCTAAAAGTTTTGATTTCTTGATCAATCCATCCTCCCATCTGCTTCTAACCCTTAGTCCTCTCTGTTACTGCCACCTATATTGATTGGTCCTGGGTCTAGTCAGTGAGTGGCAGAATGTCTTGTCTTCATTAGTTTCTAGAACCAATGAAAGCTGAGAAGCCAAGGCATGATCCCTGTTTACCTGCTATAATCCAGTAAGGCTGGCCCTTCACCTGTTTTGAAAAAGTGGTTCATTATTTTGCGCTAGCCACTTTTGCTTCTGAGACCCGCAGACTCTAGATGGGGTACACTACCGCTCTGCTTCTCCTATCTTCACCTTCCTCCTCCGCTCTCAGAGCTGCAGATAGATAGTTCCCTAGAACTTCCTGATAGGTAACAATACTCAGTTGCACCCGCAGAAAGGAAAAAGTTCAGTTCTTAAACTGAAAGGTCAGCCAGTGCCCATTCTCATAGAAATTCACTTGCTAAGAAGCAAGGACTCTTTTTGCTTGGTTTCTGTTTGGTTTTGTGGTAAGTAATAATATTATAGTCTTTGAATCTTTTTGAAAAAAAATCATGAAAGGCACCTCATTCTGAGTCATGATAGATTGTTGTATTTCTTCTGGAGTCTATACATTAAAAATCTCCTATCATTGTGACGTATTTTCTTTCTTTTTGTCTCTGTCTCTGTTTCTCTCTGTCTTTTTCTGTTTCTCTCTTTTGTAGTTCTGGAAATGGAAGCATGAACCTTAATTATATTAGTCCAGTTCTTTGTTACTTGAGCTACGTCCCTAGCGCCTTTGATTTTAGTTTGTTTTTCAGACAAGTTGTCATGCTTTTTCCTGGGCTTGCCTTGGAGCTGGATTCTCCTACTTCTGCTTCCTAAGTAGTTGGTATTACAAGCATGCAAGACAATGCCTGCATTGCTTTCTTGAGATAGAATCCCACTCAATTTTTGCACAGTTGGCTTCAGATCATGATCCATCTTTATCTCCCAAACTACCTGGGATTAAAGGCATGAGTCATCATGGTTGGCTCTATTGTGAATGTATATTATTAAATCTATATTTTTCTTTAAAAAATTTTTAATAGTGTAATGCTATGTAGACTTGATACTTGTCTGATTGTTTAGATTATCATATTTATTTGACTTCAGAGTGAAAGCCAAATGCTTGGGAGGAGTTTGTTTTGCTATGAACCATAGGCATTGATTGAGTTTCATCTTTTTCCACAGAAGTGCCTATAAAAGAAAGAACTCTCACATCATTAATGCTTGCTGGTGAATAGTGCTGAGTGCTCTTTGTTGAATGATCTGTATTACTCCTGCCTGCTTCCTTCTCTCTTTCCTACTCTTAGTGCCTTCCTTCTTCCTCCCTTATCCCCTTCTACTCCTTTATTTCTGCTTCCAGTCCTCTCTTATTCTTTTTCCCACCCCACCTATATGTTTTTCATTTATTTTTGAATTTTAAACTTTTCATTACAGAAAATTTCAAACACAAACAAAGCTAATATGATGAGCCTTCACACACCCATCCATCATTTTCAGTAATCAAGTGACTTCCTGTTTCACCTACACCCCAGCCCCTCCTGCCGTCACTGGATGGCCATGAAGCAAATCCCAAACCTTGTATCAATTGGTCCATAAATTTTTTTGTTTTGTTTTTTGGTCAGACATGGGGCTTGAACTCTGGGCCTGAGCTTTGTCCCTCAGCTCTTCAGCTCAAGGCGAGCACTCTACCACTTGAGCCACAGTGCCACTTTCGGTTTTCTGGTGGTTTATTGGAGATAAGAGTCTCACGGACTTTCCTGCCCAGGCTGGCTTTGAACCGCAGTCCTCAGATCTCAGACTCCTGAGTAGCTAGGATTACAGATGTGAGCCACCAGTGCCTGGCTCCATATTTGTTTTTAATAAGACATAATACTATCATTATATTTGAAAACTAAGCCCTCTTAATTAGCATTAAATATTCAGTCTATATTAAAATTTCTTCCATGTCCTTTAAATAAATAGTTGGCTTATTTAAGTAAGTCTTCAAACAAAGTTCCTTCATGACATTTGGTTGCTAGGTACATTGAACCTTTTCTAACCCATAGCTTTCCTCCTACTTTCTCCCTCAAAGCATTTGTCAAACCAGCTTCATTGGTCCATTGAGGTTTCCACATTTGCAATTTATAGGTAGTAGGAAGGATCTAGACTCTGTCTCTGTCCTACCCAGCCTCTGTTCTATTGTCTGGGATGTGGAAATCAAATCCCTAGACTCCAGAACTTCAAGTTGGATGTTCTACTAGGAAGGATACATTTTTCCTCCATCCACTTTAGGTCTTTGTGATGATATTTGTCACTGTTATTGTTGGTCCATTCATTAACTTTCACCTCATTGCAGCCTCTCACATCATAGACTTTTTAAAATTAACTTTGTGGTTGTTTTTTAGAGCCAGTACTGAGCTTGAACTCAAAGCCTGGAAGCTGTGCACTACCACTTGAGCCACTTCCAGCTCCACTTCCAGCTTTTTGCTGGTTAATTGGAGATAAAGACTGTCATAGATTTTTTTCTGCTCAGGTTGACTTTGGATCTTGACCTTCAGATCTCAGCCTCCTGAATAACTAAAGTTAGAAATGTGAACCACCAGTGCCTGACTTACTTCATGGATTTTACTGACATCAATGATCATTGTCCATACCAGTCAATCCATTAAGTGATGCTATAATTCATTCTCTCATTTCTTCTTTTCTTGATTGACAGGCATTCTACTACAAAGAAAATCCTTTCTTCATTCCTATTTGATTTCCCTAAGGAAGCAGTTTTCACCTATAAGGCAGGATAAATGTTTTATATTTCCCCCATTTACCAATTTTCAAAATAGTGAGATTCCTAGCCTTCCCTAAGCATAGCTTCCCATTTCAAAGTATCATTAACAATTCATATTTCTAGCATGATGGATTCTATTCTACTGCAGTCATTATTATATTCTGTGCTCATTTTTTGTTTGTTTTGACAATGAAAGCATACAAAACTGACATAATTCTATAGTTGAGAACTTGGAAAAATAAAAATTGCTTGAGGCACATTTAAAAGTAGGGCAATAGGCTTAGAGTTGTCCTGTCTTCCCAGGTTTCTTTCAAGCCAGCTAATATTTAAGCCTGGATTTACTATGAACAAAGCCTGCATCCATTCTGCTATATTAAGAGTGGCTAGTTTATTTTTGTCAGTAGATCAGACTTAGCTGTTTTGGTTCAAGCTTTTAACTCTTATTGCTTCAGATATAGAGACCAACACAGCGATATATTTTTTTAGTGCTGTGATTCAACTCCTTGGCTGATGATAATTCACTTAAAAAAATCTTTTAACCCATGACCTTTCTTTGATGTCCTGATAAAGAAGTGATGATCACAAGCCATCAGAAGTTCGAAAGTGATTATTAGCCAGGTGCTGGTGGCTCCTGCCTGTAATCCTAGCTACTCAGGAGGCTGAGATCTGAGGATTGCGGTTCAAAGCCAGCCCAGGCAGGAAAGTCCGTGAGACTCTTATCTCCACTAAACCACCAGAAAACCACAAGTGTGCTGTGACTCAAGTGGTAGAGCACTTGCCTTGAGCTGAAGAGTTGAGGAACAGTACCCAGGCCCAGAGTTCAAGCCCCATGACCAACAACAAAAAGAAAGAAAGAAAGGAAGGAAGGAAGGAAGAAAGCCTACACTAGCATAATGATTGAATACTTTGGAAGTATTTTTGTGTGTTTGCCATGACAAACTTTTTTAGGGAGTATAGCTTGTTGACAGCCTGTAATCAATATTAGATTTGCTTAATTTTGTTATTAACAGCAAGAGATTTGAGAAAAATAGGGAAGGTTAAATCCAAATTGTAAAAGTTTAATACCTGGGCAAGACTGTTTTGTGTATGTGCAAATACGGGGGTTTGAACTCAGGGCCTCCTGTTTTTACTTGGCTTTTTCACTCAAGGCTGCTGTTCCATACTTCAATCACACCTCCACTTCACTTTTTTGCTGGTCAATTAGAGACAAGAGTCTTACAAACTTGTCTGCCTTGGCTGGTTTCAAGCAAGGATCCTCAGATCTGAGCCTCCTAAGCAGCTTGGATTACAGACAGGAGCCATGAGTGCCTGGCTTAGAACAAGATTTTTTTTTTTTAGAGGTGAAGAAAATTCATTAGTAAGTTATCATAGCTTGCATAGGTGTTTTCTTCAGACTGTCAAGATGTCAGGCAGTTCATAGGGAAAGCCCAGCCATAAAGACACTTTCAACAGTTTTAGTAAATTACTTTTACTGATGCTTTTAATAATTGATGTAAATTTGTTCTCATTTCATTTAGGTCACTGACATGATAAAGACTTAATCTGTTGTGGTTGAGTACAGGGAAGAATTTGCAAAGCCCCTGGTTTGCCAGGGGCTTTGTCACCTACCTCCTGACCTGGCTCTGAGAGGTTTGGGGGTAGACCCCAGCCTCTGTGTCACAGCTGTCTTCCCAGATGGCAACTGGATTCATTATGTTCCATCACTTTGATTCCTGGGCATCTCAATTTGGAGATGTGGGACCAAGTGGTCTTGTTCTGCCCCACTTTCCGTTGAGAAATAACATCTTTCTGTCAAAGGTCAGTTAAATTGGAATGAGTTTGGTTCAAACACAACAACCTCTGACATCAAAGGATATTAAAATATATTGTCATACCAATGCACTTTGCGGTAAAACTGAAGGGGAAATGGCATCACATGCTGTATAGAGGTAAAATGCCTTTCTGAGTAAAATAATAACCTGACAGGAGTCAGGTGGACTGGACTCCTAGGATTCTAGGTGCTCCTTACAACTTCAAGGTTGTAAGTTTTCCTCCAAGATTATTCCACATCACTGCCGCCATGCTGGTGTTGACATGTTTGGAACAATCTCCTCAATTCTTCCTCTACTTGGTTAGTTCAAAGCCCCTTAATGGGGCTAAGATACGTGGCTAAGGTAGCTTCCAAGGTAGCCAAGTCCTTTGGCTCCCATTTTTCCACTGACACCTGCTCACTCTGCAAGTTGCAGCCACGGACTCTGTGAAAACCATGTGCAGGGGCAATGCAAGCTCTTCTTCCCAGCAGGTGCAGTGAATTTCCCCTGCAGTACCCTGGGCATGGTGCTGCATGTGAGGTAGCCAAGGTCAAAGTCCGATTCAGATTTTACTGAGTCTCTACCTGAGCATATTATGGCTTGGTAACTGAACTTACTTTACCAGGAGAAAAGTAGACAAGCCTGCCTGCCTGCCTTAAACCCCAGGGCTGAGGGGTTTGTCCTCCTGTCTGATCCTTTTTGTTTGTTTGTTTTCTAGAAGGAGGAGGAGGCTGACATTATGGAAGTCCCAGACATTTCCCCAAGAAGGAGTTAGGAACCCTATGGAATGTTGGGTTACCATTACTGTAAAGTTATTCACTTTCTATCTGGGTCATCTTCAGAACAGAAAATTCTACAGGAAGCAAATGAAAGCAATTATGATGAAGCTCTGTATTGAGTCAGGACGAAAGTTGCTTAAACATGTTTGCCATGACAGGGGCCTGCACAATGTAGAAGTTTTTAAAACACCCATTAAATTAACAATTGTCGCCTAAGAATCTTGTATATCTCTGGATGCTTTGCCTTTTGTGTTTATCAAACTACTACTGCAGAGTAAGTTTTGTTCTGACAGTGACGATTGTCTTTGTGTGTGGCTCTTTCTTACAGGGGGCCGAACCCTTCCTTGTCTGTGCCACGGCAGGTACCACTGTCCTGGGTGCCTTCGATCCTCTGGATGAAATAGCAGACATCTGCGAGAGACATGGGCTGTGGCTCCACGTGGATGTAAGTTCACCTATGAGAACGTAACACGAACTCCCTCCTCTTCTAACTTTCTTACTCTCAGGAACTAGATCTGAAGCCTTCCTCCTTTCAATCGTGGCTTTAACTTGGGGAGTATGTGTGGCATTTCCTGTAAGGTTCAAGGAGCATCCAAGATTTCAAGTGTATTTTGATTTAGTTTTGTGGGTTCCAAGTTATGACCCGTCTTCGTATCATTTATTTATGATTATATAGTAGTTATAAACTATATAATTTATATAGTCTCTTTTCATTGTATATTATTTTATCAGCATCCATCTGTTTTATGTGGGATTTTTGGTGACGTTTCTATATATGTTGACAATATAGCTCAACCAACCACTCTCCTCTATTACTTTTCCCTATCCCCTTCTCCCTTATAAGTTTCATCGCTCTGTTTTCATACATGCAGTAAACTACTTCAATCCTATTCATCCTCCTTCCTGCTCCTTATAACTTTAGACAATCTCCTGCTAGGACCCACTGCGAAACAGACCTGAATGTAAATTCCTGCCATGCTTTTTTGGGAAGGGATAGTAGGAGAAAAACAAAGGAGGTGGTAACAATGTTCATCAAGAAGTGTACTCATTACCTTACTCATGTAACTGTAACCTCTCTGTACAGCATCTTTACAATGAAATAAAATACAATTAAATAAAAATAAGTAAATCTATGACCTGAATGGGTTTTATTTTTGTTATTCTTATCTTTAAATAGTTGTACAAAGGAGTTGAAATGCATCTTGATCAGTGTCACCCTTTTCAACCCCCCTTTGATTCACCCCTACCCTTACTTTTCTTAATTTTATAGTATATGCTCTGCATACTTGACTACATTCTCCCCTGCCTTCCCGCTTCAGTCATCTACCCCTTTTCCCCACAGCTCCACCCCTCTTTGCAGGTACCTATTTCCTGGTGCTTATTTTGTTGGGCTTTGTCATTCATTTTTAAAGTGTGTATTGAATTGCACTGAAGGGTTTCATCATACTACTCCATATGTAATCTGCCTGCTGTCCATTGTAATCTAAGCCTTTGGACTTTAGTTTCTTCCTTTGGGAAGGGAGATGGCTAATGTATTTGATAAAGAATTTTCTAGCTCTCAAATGGTATGATTCCAATCAGCCAGAAAATGCAAAAAAAAAAAAAAAACCCAACTTGCATTACTTAATTGCATAGTATAATTAAATCAGGTTTTCTCAGAATCTATCAGAGATAATTGTTTGAGGGGGATTGAGATCATTTATATTCTTTTTAATTTTCTAACTTAAAGGGTTGGCTTTATTTTCTAATTAATTTCATAAGTCCTGGGGGCTATTCATAATACAAATTTCCATAAATTAAAGGTAACTGTTATTATAAATCTGCTTATCCAGGGTTGAAATGGTGAACTCAGATAGCTATGCATACTTGTTGAGCTCTGTGGTTTCCTTCCATCTTTTTTCTCTTTCAATTTTTTGTTTTATGAATCCAGGAGTCAATTTGTTTGATTCTACCTAAGGAAAGGGACGGTTGAACACGTTTATGAGAATTTGGCACTATCTTGAGCATTATCCCGAGGGTCCCAGAGCTTCCTGACCAAACAAATATGTTTTAACTTACCAAGTAGAAACAGTGGAGGATATTCCCATATATAATTTTGTACTTTCAAAACATGTCCAGGCAGGTGTCTTATGGTTCACATCTATAATCCTAACTACACAGGATGCGGAGATCTGAGGGTCATGGTTTCAAGCCAGCCAGGCAAGAAAGTCTGTGAGACTCTTATCTCCTTGACCAACAAAAAGCTGGAAGAGGAGCTATAGCTCAAGAGATAAAGCACCAGCTCTGAGGGGGAAAAAAAAAGCTACACGAGAGCTCCTTGGGCCTGAGTTCAAGCCATGGTACTGGGGTTAAAAAAATAAGCAAACTAATGTCCCAAACTGATGTTGCTCAAATATGTTCTTAAAGAAAGTATTTCTTAACAAGTTCCATTTTTTAATTTAAAAAATTAGAGAGATTTTCTTTCATATTTATAAATCACAATTCTCTCTAAGCCCCATAAATCTTTAAGAATCATTCCCAATTTAAAAACTGCCACAGAAGCCTCATTTTACATAAAGTGTATAATCCATATTTGATGTTTTTTTAATGAGAGTTGAATATTTAAGCATCGCTGTTTATGTATTTGATTATTTCTCTTTATTTCCACAGTTATCAAAGAACTCAACTTCATATTATATTAGGGCATAATGTATTGTTATGCTTTTAAATCTATAAAATCAATACAATGAATGTTGAAATGTGAGCAGATACCAATACTGAAACCCCATTTGAAGAAGTTATAAATTACCTACCTGAAGTGTTGCTATTGGCCAGCTAATAGAGTATGTCATTTTATTCAGCTTTACATTACCACCACTTTCGCTAAATATTAGATATACTTAAAAAAAAACTTGAATTGCTAAAAATCAAACAAAAAAAAACCCTTTGTTCATATAATATGATAGACTATTTTGGAAATTTACAGGTCCTTTAAAATATAAAAATGTATTTATTCTTCTTCAAATACAATTATGATTACTTATTTTCCTTGGTTTCCCATGAATCCCAGGTTGCCATACATTTGTATCATATTTTATTAACTTTATTTTATTTGTATCATATTTTTATTAATATGAACTTTCAAAAATATCTTTTTTTTTCAACTCTGGGCCTGAGAACTGTCCCTGAGAATTTCAACCTAAGGTGAGCACTCTGCCACTTGAGCCACAGAGTCACTTCTGGTTTTCTGGTGGTTAACTGGGGACTTTCCTGCCTGGGCTGGCTTTGAACCACAATCCTCAGATCTCAGCCGCCTGAGTAGCTAGGATTACAGACGTGGGCCACCAGCACCTGGCTCAAAAATACTTTTGCAGGTAGAGTACCAGCTTGAGCAAAATAGCTAAGGGACAGCAGCCAGGCCCTGGGTTCAAGTCCCATACCAGCATACACACTAAAATTACTTTTTTCATCTCTGAATGTTTTTTCTTCTTTAGTGGCATACAAAAATGATAACTCATATATTGGATGTTATCTTGAATTTGGTTCTCTACTTAACCATTGTAACATATATTTTAAGTATATATATTTTAGGGTGTTTTGTCTCGATGACCATTTTGTTTTCTGTGAAAGCAAAATGCCATTCTACCTCTGCCCCAGCCTTGGTCAGGGCTGGCCCAGGTCTAATGTGTGACAGAGGCTGGTGGCTTTGCCAATTCTCTCCATCCAGGCAAAGCTTCTAGACACTTGCTCATCATTCATTCCAAGTCCTGGAGCAAGTTTCAAACGTTGTGTGTAGAGCCATGGACTTTTAGAGATCAGTCCTGTTTTTACCTCTGCCTCAAGACTTTTTTTTCCTATCAATCAGTTCATGAAAGAGAAAATATATATATATATATATAAACTGAGTGTTGATCACTCACACCTGTAATCCTAGCTACTCAGAAGACAGATCCTGGTGAAGATTGCTATTCAAAGCCAGCAGGACAGTCCATGAGTCTTATCTCTAACTACCCAGCAAAAAGCCAGAGTAGAGCCGTGCCTCAAGTGTCAGAACACTAGCCTTGAGCAAAAATACTCAGGGATAGTGCCCAGACCCCAGAACTAGCACCATAATAAAATAAAAAAGTGCGAAATAATTATTGTGTTACCTAGCTTGTAGAAATAATTCAATAATTGAAAGTCCTTATTGAAAACCTTATAGAAAACCAAGTTCCTTCAACATTTAGAGAAGGATGTTTTTTGCAAATCCTTGAGTTAGGAAAATGGAATAACTCCATTCTCAGTTGATGTGGAGAACCTTCAACATGGTTCAAGCCATTTCCTTCAAGCTGTCTACAGATTAAAACTCACACCAACACAAATAAAATAAAATTAAATTAAAATAAAAAAAAACGCACACCAAAGTGACTTTTCATATTTTCTGGATATATTACTTTGCCTTCCCTTCCAGATGTATTGTTTATGGGACTTCTTTCGTCTCCTTTAACCTCATCTCTTCTCCCCGATGCTTAGAGAATTGACCTCTCCAATACATTATTTCCTTAATTCACAAGCTTCCCTTCTTCCACCTATGATTTGCCAATATTTCAGAGAACCCCAAGGCTGAAGGGATCTAATTATTATTGAAAGATGATTCCCTTCATCCCATTTGAGTTTGCCTTCCATCCATGTTGTCAGCAATGTAGCCCATTCATTGTATAGAATGCCAAAACTTCAGCCACGACTCACAGTACAGTAAGTATGGCAACTGCCAGCCTCATGAAATCATTGCCTGCTTTTAATTTCTAGGGTTGAAGATGGCACCAATTTTCTGTGTGTGTGTGTGTGTGTGTGTGTGTGTGTGTGTGCTTATACTAGGGCTTGAACTCAGAGCTTGTGTGTGTGTGTGTGTGTGTGTGTGTGTGTGTGTTTTCCTGAAAGCTAGTGTTCTACCACTTGAGCCACAGCCTCACCTCCAGCTTTTTTTCTGGTTAATTGGAGACAAAATCTTTCAGATTTATCTGCTCACTCTGACTTCAAACTGTAATCTTCAGAGCTCAGCCTCTTGAGTAACTAGGGTTACAGGTGTAAATCACTGGCTTCTGCTACCAAGTGTGTCATTTCAATCCATTTTCATCCATCCAAAGCCCAACTGGCCAACATGCCAATTTGTTTACAGTATGTTCTCTTACATTCTGCTGGTCAATGAAAAGCTTACTACTCTGAAGAAGTTCTGGATGTTTCAATACTACCAGTGGAGTTCCAGACAGCACCAGTGGAGATGTCACTGAGAGTTATCTGTGGGAGTGCCCCTGAAATAATGTTATTCTTGTTATATAAATATCTCAACAGGCTTCCTGGGGTGGCTCAGCTTTGGTCTCTAGGAAGTACTGCAAGCTTCTGCATGGCATCAACAGGTAAATGCTGTTTTCTATTTTGTAGCTGACTTTCTTTAGGCAAACAAGTTTCTTTGAGATTTTCCCTGGCAAGTGGTGCTTTTTTTTGTTTATTTTTGCCTGTCAATCCTGAGGCTTGAACTCAGGTCCTGGGAACTGTCCTTGAGCTTCTTTTGTTCAAGAATTACCCTATGAAATAAAGCAAAGAACAATATCAACAACAACAACAACAACAAAAATCCTAGCATAATGAAAAAGCAACCAAATTGCTCCAAACTCCACAAACTCCTCTAGAACAATGACTTGTGAATGAAGACTGAATGTAGATACTGCTAATGCCAGATTTCCTTCTACCTTGGAGAAATTAATCAAGTGTCTTGCCTGCTCTGTCCCTTTCTTTGTTTAACACAATAGGGCCGATTCAGTGGCCTGGAACCCACACAAGATGTTGATGGCTGGAGTCCAGTGCTGTGCTCTACTGGTGAAAGACAAATCCGTAAGTTTTCCTCTCTGGTTTCTGGGAGACTATGGAGTTAAATCAGTATAGGTAAAGGCTTCAGTTGCTAATCCTCTGATGTTTCCAACCAGTAGTAGGTGCAGTTCTTTGGGAAATGATGTTGGCCTTGAAAGATAGACTCAGATAAAAGATCTAGGGATTTTTGGTCCAGTAATCTTATGAATGTGACTTAGGTAAACTATCATTTTTGTTGTTGTTGTTATAGAGAAATGCTCTCTCTCACCCTCATTTGGATTATATTTTCAAACTCAGTTTTGAATGTTATTGAGTGACTTTTTTTTTCCTTGTTGATTAAGTCTGGGATTTGAGTGATCACAAGATTTGTCACTGAGAAAGTGTGACAGATGTGGGTCACACAGGAAATTGAATGCTTGATGTGCTTGGCTGAAACTCAACAGCTATTTGCATGAGAACCACAAGTTCAGTGCTGATGGTGGCATGCTAATTTATTAGGGGATGGCTTTTCTCAAGTGGCTAGTGCTTTTTGAATGAGGTAGAGGGCTGGAAATTTGTATAGATGATGGGAAGGAGGTGGGACAGGAGTTGTCGGTCCCGTTGGCTAGAGGCATCAACTCTGTGTTTTCCATAATTAAATAAGGATCCTGGTGGGAAGTGGCCCAGACTGGCAAGTGCTGCTGCTTTCTTCGAAATGCCTCTTCAAGCTCTGTGTTCAGAATGTGGGCGATCTTTCTCAGCCATCTGTTTATATTTTTCCCCCTGGGGAACTCCCTTGCCAACATTAAAGCCATTTTATTTTTATTTTTAAGGCTATTTAAAATTCTTTTTTTCCCAAAAACTGTTGTGATATTCATATGTTAATATCCTGGACATTCTGATATGATCAGACAATGTCCACCAGAATCTACGAACCGTTTGTACACATGTGAACACTAAGGAAAATGAGTCTGCCTTTCTGTGAAGTTGGCTATGGTAGATTGTATCCAATACCACTTTATCTTTCTAATTTAAGTCCTTAAATTGCTCTGTGATGATAACTGAAAGGTAGTTTAAGATTAGTGTATCCAAGTCCAGCACTGGTGGCTCACATTTAGAATCCCAGGATAGCTTGTAATCTTAGCTACTCAGAAGGCTGAGATCTGAGGATCAGAGTCCTAAGTCAGCCAGGGCAGAAAAGCCCATGAGATTCTTATCTCCAGTTAACCGCCAAAAAATTGGAAATGTGGCTCAAGTAATAGAGCACAGATCTTGAACAAAAAAGCCAAGTGAGAGTTTGAGACCCTGAGTTCAAGCCCCAGTACTGGCATGCACATGTGTGTGCTTGTACACATACACACACACACAAGATTAATGTATCATGTATGAGCTATGTTCAATTTGCCCATAGCTGTGCTTTTAGGAGATAGAGTTAAATGTAAGCCATAGTCTCCTTTTAGACTAGATAAAAGAATATAAATGCATAGGCATATTTAAAATGACAGGCATTTGACATTCGCTTTCTTCCTACTCAGCCGACCCAAATGACAAACTTAACTGTTTGTGTGACACTCTCAGGAATGGAAAATTTAGAACAAAAGTTTTATGACTCTCTTTTGAATAACTCAAGTACTTCTGTAGAGTTTTCCTTCTTGAATGATATTTGAGTGATTTAGCCAAGAATTGATTTACATTTATGTACTTAAGACATTTAAATTGTACTGGATAATATAACTCCTTGACAGTGGTTAAAATTTTACTTTATTTTTTTTAAAGAAATCATTCCTGGATCCCACTGATAACAATAAAACCCAGGTCTACTCATACAGTTGAAATTGAAAGGTTAAGGGAATCGCATTCACCATCAGGAAATTTAGTGTGTTAAAGTTACACACACACACACACACACACACACACACACACACACACACACACACACACACATATATGTTTTTGATGAAAAGATCATTTTTAATCCAAATGGAATAGTAAGATCAATCATGATATATGAGCCAGGCTAAGTCTCTCTCTCTCTCCTTTTTGTGTGCATTCTGGTGCCTCACATTCTCTCTTTGCTTTTTTCACTTAAAACTGGTGTTCTGCCACTTGAGCCACTGTTAAACTTTTGGCTTTTTGCTGATAAAGTTAAGATAACTCTCAGACTAAGCTAGGTGCTGGTGGCTCATTCTTGCAGTCCTAGCTATTCAGGAGACTGAGATCTGAGGATGTGAGGTTCAAAGCCAGCCCAGACAGGAAAGTCTGTGAAACTCTTATCTCCAATTAACCACCAGAAAACCAAAAGTGGCACTGTGGCTCAAAGCAGTTGAATGCTATCCTTGAGCACTAAGAGGCTTCCAGCTCCATGACTGGCAGGAGAGAGAGAGAGAGAGACAGAGAGAGAGAGAGAGAGAGAGAGAGAGAGAGAGAGAGAGAGAGAGAGAGAGAGAGAGAGAGAAATATGAATGGATGAATGAATGAATGAATTAAATGCACTTATTGCATTAAGGGTCTCCAGTGGGTAGTCTGTGGCTTGAACTTAAATGCTTCTTTATCTGATGCAGAGAGTAGCTTAGCACAAAGTGGGAAGACTTGATATGGTCAAGGTGCAAAGAACAGTTTGTATGAATTTTCTAAGGAGAGAAAGTCTTTGTTAAGTTTGAGAACCTGAGAGAGCTTATTGTGGCTGAAGGACAGAGGGTGGTATGAAATGAGACCAAAGGATAAAGCTGTGAGTAGCTCATGTCAAATCACAGAGAATATTTTAATGACTTTAGACTTGATCTTTGAAAGTAGAAGAACTTTAAAGTCAGAGAATGATCTGAAAAGATTTTCATTTAGTTGTTTCTTTGTATGTCCCTCCCCCATGGTATAACCCCTGCTTTCACTGTATTTGATGTTGTTATAATTTGTGGAGGGGAAGGGAAAAAAACAAATAGTTTAAATAGGGATACAGGTGGACCCATTGCAACAACGAGATGTACAAGTCGTTATGTCAAAAACGAACTTTACAACTTTGGTGGGGGGGGGAGGGTTGGGTGAGGGGTGGGGGGAGGATGGGATGGGAAGGGGAAACAAAGGAGGAGGCTACAATGCTTGATAAGAAATGTACTCATTATCTTGCCCATATAATTGTAACCCCTCTGTACAGTATTTTCACAATAAAAAAAAAAGATTTTCATTTAGGACAGTAAATTGGAAGGGAACATGAGTATACATAATAGCAAAGATAGGTCTTCAGTATCTAAACAAGAGCTGATGACAAGGAGTAGAAAAATAATGTTATAAAATCCTGGCTATGTCTAACTATCAAGTAGGCAGGAATAAATTCCCACTTACATATGGGGGGTGGGGAATGAAGGAGAAGCAGGTGTTATACTTGATTCCCTATGATGGATACAGCACTTAAGTGAATGAATGGTCCTGTTTAGGAAGATGGAGGAGGAAAAGAATTCAGAGTGAAATATGTTGCCTTTAGAGGTGGACATATGAAATGTGAGGTCCCAATGAGATATTTGAGTGTCATGTAGGCAGTTGACACAAGGATTGGTTATATGACAGGAAGTCTGGGCTAGAAAAGCCTATTTTGAATAGTTGACATATAGGTGATAGAAGAAACCCTGGAGGGACAAAATGGAATGACCAAAGAAGAGAGTCTTGAAGAACTTTATCATCTACAGATTGGATAGAAGAGGAAGAAGGCTAAACCAGAATGCCCAGGGCATTAGCATGATTAGGAAACAGTAGTGCTAATCAAACTGACAGAAGATCAAATGGAGGGAAAAGTAGTATCTTTCTCTCAGTAATGGCAAGCCTCACACCTGAAATCCCTATGATAAAAGAGAAAAGCATGGGGCTGGGAAGGTGGCTCTGTGGTAGAGTGCTTGCCTTGCATGCATGAGGCCCAGGGTTCAATTCCTCAGCACCACATACGCAGGAAAAAGCTGGAAGTGGCTCAAGTGATAGAGCACTAACTTTTAGCTGCAGAGCAGAGGGACAGCACCCAGGCCAAGAGTTCAGGCCCAACAACCGACAAGAAAAGAGAGAGAGAGAGAAAAAAGCATAACGGGCATATTTATCCAAAGTTGTATGTGACATAGGAGACTTTAGAAATAAAAACTCAAAAGCCCAGGGAAAATTGAGCATAGAGAAGAAAGACTGGAGGGCAGAGGTCTTGATCTGATGGTAATAGATTGGGATTAGGGAGTGGGGAATGGTTTTCAACACCTATTCCAATTATTATTGGTATCTGGGTGCAAGGTAGGACTCTGTAGAAAGGGGGGTCTTACACTTTATTTCAGGGAGAGTTCCTCAGAGAGCTCTTCTGAACTGCTTGAAGAAGAAAGATGGTAGCAGGCCAGAGAGGGGCCTATACTGGAGTCTCGCTTTGAGCTCTTAACAGTGTTAATAGGAATATGAATGGATGCCATCCTGTCATAGCCTAAATGGCACTTCCTTAAGCCCAAAGTTCACGGACATCTCTCCACTCTCTTCTTAGATGGCTCCCTTCCTGTGAAGCTCGTGCTACTATGAGTGATTATGATTTTCTCATAAATCTTTCCCTTCCACTAGGATACAGGTACCTTAGGAGAGGGACTGATACTGATAACAGGGAAACTGTCTCTGTAATAGAAGAAACAAAACTGAGGTGAAAAGCAGGAACTGACAGGCAAAGGCTGGGTGAAGGCTGTACCTCAGGAAGGGAGGTGAGAGGCAGTACTGACAGAGGGAGAGGTCAGATGGCCAAGATGGCTGACCTGGGCTGACGTGCTTTTCCTGCAGCATATCTATGCCATGTGCCATATACCTTTTCTAATGAACTTTTCTAGAATCTTTACTTGGAGTGGACAAGAGGGGTGAGAGAGAGAAAAGATTAGAGAAGAAAGCAACCTTTTATCAGGTTGTTTGGCAGGCCTGGTATATCCCACTAATCATGAGTATGGTATTTAAATTTTTTTCTTTTATCTGTTATAAGAGATTTTCTTTTTTTTCTCTCCTCGTATAAGAGAGTAATTAACAGCCAGTTCATCCTTGAAGATATCCTGACACAACTCTGAACGTGACTAATTTTCTTCTCATAAGGGTTGGCGGATAAGGGTTAGAACACATCCCATAGGCTATTGATGAACGAGTATGGAAAGACATTTAGTGGATAAGAGGTTATGGATTAAGGATTTGGAATTTATTTTACCTCTTGTTCTGATCTGCATCAAGATCACCTCATTCTATTCACCACCAAGTCCCCTTGCCTAAAAAGGGATTAAATGGGAAAGCAAAAAAAAAGAATACTAAACTAAAAATCATTGAGAACCAAATGTGATATTAAAGCCTGTAATCCCAGCGCTCAGGAGACTGAAGGAAGAGGATCACAAGTATGAGGCCAGCCTAGACCATGTACTGAGATCTTGTCTCAATAAAAACAAACAGAAAAGAAAACAATAAGTAAAATAAATTGCAAATTTTCATGCTTGATTAAATACATTAAAAATCTTCAGAAATATCTGATTTTATGTCAGCAAAAATCAAAACAAAACAAAAACAGGTATTTTTAGTTTCCTCCCGATCTGTGTTGTTCTTTTGGAGAAGTCTGAGATAGAGTGACTAACATTACAGCTAATGAGATTATTGCTCAGCCTTACACAGGCTTGAGTGCAACTCCAGTGGCCCTTGGTGAGCAGTGATTTTAATCGGGGCTCACTTCTTCACTCCATGTAAGGGATAACTGTAGTTAAAAGAAAGCAAATTGCTTAGTGTTGTGCACTGCTGGGAAGGGAAAACACAGTTCCCTAATTGGCTCCCCCCATAGCTCTGACATCCACAGAGTATTCTGATTGGCTAGCTGGAGCTGTGTCTTTTTAAATGTCCTGTGCTAGTGCAGAGATTGCTTCAGGAACAAGGCCTTGCTGCTTTTATTGAAGTTGTATTGTTACTAACCCGCTCTTCATTACAGGGATGAAAAGAAAACCATAGTTATTTTTTTAAAAATCTGAGATGATAAATAGATTGACTGCGATGTAAATGCCGTGTGTCTACATAGCTGTTTTGGATCAAAGACAGTTTTGATGCTTTGATCTAAAATAAAAGGCCAAATATTCTAAGGTTTGGTTGCTTAGATACAGAAAATCTCAATATCCACCTTTTGATTTTTAATGTTTATTAGAAGAATGTTTTTTTTGGTCTTAAAAAGCCTCCCAGACAGATAAGAACATGAAACGTGCTCATCAGAAGGCTTTGGAGTGTATATCAGCCCACTCATTTCTGTCTCCTACTGTCTTTTGACGTTAACCTACAGACCTTTCTCTTGAACCTGGCAGCCAGCAGAGAATTTGACTTCTTTGCTTTTTACTCTTCTAGAAAGGTTGTGCTGACACTGCAAATTAAAAAAAAAATCCGCCCACTTTTATATTTTTATTTCAGAGGTAATACGTATTTATCAGAGATAGATCAGAAAATTCTGATAGAGAAGACGAAAAGGCACAATACCAGAGGATGCCTTTTATGTATTCCCCTGGTACACACATGTTAAGAGCACACTCATATCCATTATCTGTGTTTCTAGCATGTAGTCTTTCATTTGCTTGGCAGTCCTGAGGATGAACTCTGGGTTTTTCTACCACTTGAGTGACACATGCCCGTCCCTTCCCTTCCCTTCCCTTCCCTCCCCTCCCCTCCCCTCCCCCTCCCCTTCCCTCCCCTCCCCTCCCCTCCTCTCCCCTCCCCTTCCCTCCCCTCCCCTCCCCTTCTCTTCCCTCCCCTTCCCTTCCCTTCCCTCCCCTCCCCTCCCCTTCCCTCCCCTCCCCTCCTCTTCCCTTCCCTCCCCTCCCCTTCCCTCCCCTCCCCTCCCCTTCTCTTCCCTCCCCTTCCCTTCCCTTCCCTCCCCTCCCCTCCCCTTCCCTCCCCTCCCCTCCCCTTCTCTCCCCTCCCCTTCCCTTCCCTCACCTCCCCTCCCCTTCCCTTCTCTTCCCTTCTCTTCCCTTCCCTTCCCTTCCCTCCCCCTTCCCTTTACTTTCCCCTTCTTTTCCTTTCCCTTTTTCTTTCTTTCTTTCTTTCTCTTTCTTTCTTTCTCTCTTTCTTTCTTTCTCTTTTTCTTTCTTTCTTTCTTTCTTTCTTTCTTTCTTTCTTTCTTTCTTTCTTTCTTTCTTTCTTTCTTTCTTTCTTTCTTTCCTTTTCTTTACTTCCCTTGCCTTCCTTTCCCTTTCCTTTCTCTTTCCTTCCTTCCTTCCTTTGTTTCTTCCTTTCTTTTCTTCTTTTCCCACTTTTGCCTAGGCTGGCTTCAGATGGAGATCCTTCTGTCTCCTTTCCCTAAGTAGCTGAGATTATATACTACCACAGCTGGCTCTAACATGCATTTGTAATTTAATCAAACTGTTGTCATTGTTCTATATTAATATACATCCATTTAGTCACAGAATCATATTGTATTATATTGGTATACTGTAGTTAATTTTACCAACCTTTTATTAGTGACTTGTTGGATGCCTTAAATTTAGAATTATTACCAATTGGGTTGCATCTTTGAGGTTAAGTCTTTGCTCCTTCATTCCTTCCCTAGAGTGAAAGGACCATGATTAGTCCATGATGCTTTTTCATACTTATTTTTCATACTTGCTCTATAATTAGCCTTGCAAAAATTTTGCTCACATTCTCACTACCAAGGCATAAGTGTGTGTGTTAACTTTTGGGGGTTGTAGTTACATCAATTTGATATGCAAGAGATTTGTTCATGGAGAAACACAGGTGCAAATATTTTGCTTCTAATTTTATCTACTGACATTTTATATTTCCTTCTCAGGCATCTTCTTTAGCTCAGGATATTGACATGAAGTTTCCTGCTACTTAACTTTCAAGCATGAGACCTTGAAGATAAGTTTGTAGTTCTTTTCCATTCATATTCGTCCCAGAGGAGGTGTAGAATGTAGACCTAGTTATTCTTTAGAAGAAGAGTAGGAAATTCATTCAGTTCACATTCATTGAAGATGAGGAGAAGAGGGGAGAGTAGGGACAAGGAGGGAAAGGAGGGGACAGGAAAAGAGAGGAAAGCAGAAAAGAAAGGGCAGAGGAGGGAGGGGAGTGGAGGAAAAGGGAGGGAAAGGGAAGGGAGTGAAGACCTGCTTACCTCTAGAAGGAAGAAGTTTCGAGCTTAAGCACTTAATTCAAGCCCCAAGAGCTGTGTGTGCGCATGTGCGCGCGACACACACACACACACACACACACACACACACACACACGAGCATACACACACACACACACACACACACACACACACACACACACACACACACAACAATGTACTAGAGCTGGGCTCTGCTGGCTCATGCCTATAATCATAGTTACTCAGAAGCCTGAGATCTGGAGGACTGTGATTTAAGGTCAGCCTAGGCAGAAAAATTCATTAGATACCTAGGAATCAAGGGTTGCTGAGTTCAAACCCCAGTGTTGCCAAAAGAAAAAAGAAAAGAAAGAAAAGAAAACAGATTTCTCAAAACAGAAACTAAAACAAAATATCTGTTCCTGTGAGGGTTTTCTCTCAGCTTTGATATTTCATCATGAGTTCCTGTGGTGTCTATGATTTGAAATCATCTGATCATCAAAAAATTCTTTTTTCTGCTCATGCCAGAGAATCCCCATGCGTTCTCTCTACACATAGATCATAAATCTCTTCAGAATGAAAACCTCCTACCTAATGTAGAAGAAAGGGGGAGGGTAGTTGTTTCAGGCTGAATAGAAGAGAGGAGCCTATCAGGTGGAGGGGTGATATCAATTTCTGGAGCTCGAGGCTGACACAATCATTCTCTGTCTCCTGGATATTCTCACTCCAGATGAGAAATTTCTCCTCAGACCTTTCAGCAAGGTTGAGATTAGTGTCACCCTGACAGAATTCACCAAATCCACACTTGGTAAATAGCCCTTTTCTTTTTAAAATTCCTGGAATATAAAATTGTAAGAAGTAGGTACTTGTCTATTCATGGATTTCCTTTAAAGACTTTGTGTACTCTCATGCATAGGTGGGGAAATCACGTTCAGGAAGCAGGAGATTAGCCAAGCACTAGTGGCTCACACCTATAATCCTATCTATTCAGGAGACTGAGATCTGAGGATTGCTGTTCAAAGCCAGCCTGCGCAGGAAAGTCTGTGACACTCTTATCTCCAATTAACCAATTAATCACCAAAAACAACAGAAGTGGACTTGTGGTTCAAATGGTGAAACACTAGATTTGAGGGACAAAAAAGTTCAAGGACAGCATCCAGGCTCCAGAACCAGCACAAAAATGTTCTCAATACTAAATACTTCTATCAGTTTTACCTTACTTCTCCAGGAGGAAAAAGATATAATGTATTAAATTATTGTTTTCAGAATCCACCAATAGTAATGTTGTTGGTCTTACTATTGTCATTACTTTTGTGTATTTGTGTATATGTGTTACTATGGTTTGAACTGAGGGCCTTCAGCTTGCTAGGCAGGTGCTCTACTGCTGAGCCGCACCTCCAGCCTTTTCTGCATTGGTTATGTTTGAGATAGAGTCTCAGTCCCTGCCTTAGCATGCATACCTACACCATCATCTGCAATATTTGGGGCTTCCTGATAAAAGATGAGATGATAGGCATGTACTATTCTATCCAGTTATAGGTTGAGAAAAGGGTCTCATGAACTTTTTCCCTACAATGGACCTAAACTGAAGTCCTCTGGATTTCAGCCTCCTGAGTAGTTAAGATTGCAACCATGAGCCACAGGTGCCCTGCCCTTGTCATTTATTTTAACAGGGAAATCTGTCCTTCGTTTCGAATCTATACTCCATATTGCCTAGTATAATAAAATTATTGTTAACTGTATCTCCTAGGGAGTTATTATTACACAATTGTGATGGTAGTCCCAATGTTCTTTAATCATTGGCTACCATCTAGTCACACCTATGCTCAGGTCCTAACACGAGGCTTGAAGCCACCATCATCAGAGCCTGTGTTCGTGGCCTTTAGAATCATCTCAAGTGAGCTTCGAGCTACTTAGGATAAGATGGGCATCTTAGTCACACTACATTCTCACCCCTGGGTTCCAAGTCTGACACTCAATTATGTTCAGTAATAATGTTCCAGAAGTGATGGACTTTGTATCTTTCTCTGGCACCCCCAAGTGCTAATATATTTTACATCTGTTACCTTCAATGTGAAGTAATAATGCCCTGTACCAAGACACTTGAACTTCCAAATTTCAGTGTCTCTTCTCACTAGTGCATCGGAACTCTGCTTTGAGGGGGTAGAACTAATGCCTGTCACATCCATGTGACTTGATACATCAGTAGCTCCTCCCATCCCACTCCTTGTGGGCCCGCAGAAACAAGTCCACACTGTTGCCAGTATTTGGCCCCATATCTACATGCTTTGGGGACCTATAATAAATTGGTAACTCAAGCTTTCTACTTTTAGAAACCATATTGTTTTTCCCCTAGGAAGTTATTTTTGTTCTGGTGTCTAATGATGCTGTTCTTTTTTGGAGACTAGACAAGTAGAAGAGATAGTCAGTTTACTAAGGCTCCCTGGGTCCTCTCTTGACCTCCTAGTAACACAGAACGGCACTCACAAATCTGCCCCTTTGTTGGCAGTGGGCGATTGTCATTTTGGACCCAGCGTTTTGGCCCCACAGCTTCCCAATTTCATCCTTGAGTTCCTTCGGAGCTCTTGGGTGTCTGCCACCTGGTGCTACTGGTTAAGCTACGTTTATTTCATCAGTTTGGCTGAAATGAGCTGGGCTTTTGCCCACTATTGCATAGCCTGTTTTCTGCCCGTCTATTTCTGGAGTACCCTGATGGAGTGGGAATCTCTCTGATACTTTTCCAGGTAAAGAACATCCGGGCAGCCTGCCCGTGCCTATGTAGAACCCCTGTCTTTGTTTCTCTGCCAGGCATCACGGATGACTTCACATTTGCTAAGAAAAAGAGCAAAAAGGGGAAAATACAAAATTCTCCTTTCGTGTCTTTTGTCATTGCTGATTCCACCTGAACCAGCAGTCAAAAAGTACTACAGGAAAAAGATTCTATTTATAGACCAAACTTTCTGCCCTATTTAGGTACAAGAAGATACAAGAAGATCATATAAAATGGAAGTCTAACCAGGTGTTAGTGGCTCCATTTGCAATCTGAACTACTCAGAAGACAGAGATCTGAAGATTGAGGGTTGGAGCCAGCTTGGGAAGGAAAATCCATGAGAGATTTATCTTTAATCAACCACCAAAAAGCCAAAAGTAGAACTCAAGTGTTAAAGAACCAACCTGGAATGTCCCTTAGGACAGTGTCTAGGACCTGAGTTTAAGCCCCAGTGTCACCCCCCCCCCCCACCCCCCAAAAAATCATCTAAAGAGAAAACAAAGTAGGGTCAAAGTATAAAAGGAAACATATGTCATAATCAGCATTGGCCCCTTGATTCAGTGGGTAAGTTAAAGTTAGGCTTAAGGATTTTTAAAAGATCTAAGCATCAGCCTTTTGCTTTTTCTTCTACTACTAACTTGAAGCAACAAAGACTTTTCCTATTTGCACTCTGCAGTGTGACACCAGGGACCCCTGTGACTTCTCAGAGTAACTCATTCCATTTGTTTTTCCCTTGCACATTTCTGCTTGTTTCCAAGGCAGACACCTGGAAACAGACCTATACCTTTAATTGGGCTTTGTAGTGTTGCTCCAAAGACAGACTATTTCAGGGAAGTCAATTATTTCCTGGAGTTTTCTTTTTTCACAGCTATTCAAAGTATCAATATAAGTCCATATGCAAAAAAGAAAAAGAGAAGCAAAAAAGGGTTCAGTTTTTGTAAATCAGAAGTGGTAAATATAGCAGTAATACATAGATATTTTCAGTAAGGGGTGGGATGTGGGCTTACCTATAAGCAAAGTCCTGGGTTCAACCCCCACCAACACAAGAAAATGAATATATTAATAATTGTATTTCAACCATAATTTATGTAGAAATGGAACTTTTGAAGACGATAAAAAATATAGTCAGCCTTCTATATCTATGGGATCTCTAGCCACAGAATCAATTAACCGCTAACCAAAAACACTTGGAAAAAATTGGTAATGAGTCCAGCATTGATGGCTCAAGGCCTATAATCCTAGCTGCTTAGGATGGTGGTTTGAAACCAGCTCAGGCAGAAAAGTCCCTCTGAGACTCTTATTATCTCCAATTAACCATTTAACAACCAAAAGTGGCTGTAGCTCAAAGTGGTAGAGCACTGAGCAACAGAGTTCAGGAACAGTGCCCAGACCCTGAGTTCAAGCCCCAACACTGAAAAAAATAATTGCTTCTGAACTGAGCACCTGTAGACTTGTTTTCTTGTCATTGTTCCCCACACTCGTTACATAGCATTATGATGTATTATACATTGTTGCTTATAACTGACATAAGTTATAAAGATGATTTTTACTACAAAATTTTTTTTTAGTTTTTATCGGCAAATACTTGTACATGCAAAATTGACATGAACCACCTAACATGTCCCTTTATGTGTTCAGTCATCTTGATCAGACTCACCCCTCCCATTACTCTCCTTCCTCACATCCCCTGGCATCCATCAGTAACATCAAATTTCCCATTTCCTTTTTCATGTATGTTTATTGAGTATTATGCTTGTATTTATCTACCATTCCTTTTTCCATTCATCCCCCCTTTGCCAATGTTCCCCCTTACTCACAACATATTTTGGCTTCCTGATAATCATTCTTCAAACATTTTTAAACATTTTAAACATTTTTAAACATTGTTCAAAAGGTACGTTGTAGCATGAAATTTCATTCGTAAATATACCATACTTTAATCAACTTGGTTGTGTATGTATCTAAATGGTCCTGTATGTGTTCCCATGCAACTTTATTTTTTAGGTCTAATATTCACATATGAAAGTAAACATTCACTCTTTGTCTTTCTAGGCTTGACTTACTTAATGTGATTTTCACCCCAGATCTATTTTTCTGAAAAATGACAGAATTTCATTATTCCTGAAAGATGAATAAAATTTCCTTCTCTCTCTCTCTCTCTCTCTGTCTCTCTGTCTCTCTCTCATACACACACATTGTCTTGGTTTATTTATCAGTTGTACAGCATCTGGGCTATTTGCATCTATAAATTGTATATTGTGAGTAGAGCTGCAATGAACATGGGCATATAAGTGTCTTTATTTTATCCTGTCTTGCAACTTTTCAGATAAATGTCAAAGAAGTTATTGTTGGATCAAAGGGCAGTTCTCTTTTTAGTTTTTTTTTTTTTGTGAAATCTCCACATTGCCTCATATAATGGTTGCACTAATAGACATAATAAAAGTATATGAAAGGATATATGTAGGCTATATGCAAATGCAGGTTGAGTATCTCTAAGATTTTAGGTTGTAGATATGCTCGACTGCAAAAGTCTTTGCAAATGTTACAGAATCTGAAGAAGTCCAAGAAGCAAAACACCTGAAATTGAAGTATTTTATATAAGGAGTACTTAGCCTATATTTGCCATATTATATGAGGGATTTGAGTCTGTACAGACTGGAATTAACAGGGGTCTTGGAACTAAATCCATGTGGATATCAAGGAACTGCTTGTATATTAAATGTGAATAAAACCAGGTGATGTTGACTGATGCATGTAATCTAGCTACTCAGGAAGCTAAGAGACTCACATTTCAAAGACAGCCTGAGCAGAAAAGTTTGTGAGACTCCATCTTCAAAATAACTAACAAAAAGCTAGGCTGTAGGAGTGTCTCAAGTGGTAGAACACCATCCAAACAAGCCAAGCCAAGAAGGTGTGAGGCCATGAGTTTAAAACCATACTGGAAGAAAGAAAATAATAATAGTAAATCACTGACTAAATTCAGCATAGAAGAAGAGTAAACAAGTCCTTCCTGAACAGATTTAACAAAGAGCATAACCAAATACTAGAAATTCTCCCTGAGTTCTTTCCCAACCTTGATTTTTTTTAGTTTCTTTATAGTTTTGCTTTTTAGTTACAGCTCCTGAAATGACATAATTTACTTTTGCCTATTTGAGGTTTTTTTAGGTTGTAGATAAATAGGGTCCACAGTATGGATTTGTGTGTGTGTGTGTGTGTGTGTAGTATGTATGTGTTTGAGTTTTTGTTGTTGCTGCTCATTTTAATTCTGTGTTTTTGTTTTGGGGCTTCTTTGCCATTTCACCTAACATAGTGTAAACCTCCTGGGTTAATGCAGTGTTCTGGCCTCAGACTCCAGGGTAGCTGGGGCTATGGCATGCACCGCCATGCATGTTGTGTCTTTACGATCCATTCAGGGCTGGGAAGGTGGCTCAGTGGTAGAGGGCTTGCCTTTCATGCATGAGGCCCTGGGTTTTATTCTTCAGCACCACATAAGCAAAAAGAAAAAAGCCAGAAGTGGTGCTGTGGCTCAAGTGGTAGAGCAATGCCTTGAGCTGAAGAGCTGAGGGACAGCACCCAGGCCAAGAGTTCAGGCCCCACGACCGGACCCCCCCCCCCAAAAAAAAAGATCCATTCATACTGCACACAACACACAACAACCCAATGAATATTTTCTCTCCTTTAGACTATACCATATGAATAAATCACCAATTTGTTCATCAGTTTTATTATCTGTAAGAACTTGAGTTATATCACTAAAGCCTATCAATTCAAGGCTTTAATGGACACTCACTATGAATGTATTTGGGGGCATATCTTTATTACTTCTTTATCTTAAAGTTCAATCTGGGAAAATTTTTGCTCTTGAAGGCCATATTTAAGAATGCGTTACTTGGATGACACACTTGGTTTTCTTTTAAACCCTCTATCTTTATTTCATTTTTATTGCAAACAGACTTCAATGAGTGATTTCATGATGCATACCCCCTACACATACTTTATTTTAGTCTTTTGGCTTTATGTCAAAATGTGAGCTGTCATCTCTTTGATAGGGAAATGAGTTTTTTCCCTTTGACTCCTTTTAACGGTTTCAAGCTTTCTTTAACTACCATGTTCTAAGTATGAATTTTGTTTCATGTATCTCTAATTGGCCTCATTAGGCGTCCTGAGACTATAGATTGATGAGTTTTCTAAGTTTGGAAACTATTGCTTGTGCCTCCTTTCTGTCATTTTCTGGCACTCCAACTCAATGTGTATTCAAACTTCTCATCAGTTTTCTCTTACTCTAGTTGGTATGTTCCATGCTTGTCTTTCTGTGATTTGTTGTGGATTATTTCTTCTGATTTGTCTTGAAATCCACTAATTCTTCTAGGCTCTCTAATATCCTATTGCAGTTGCTTTTGTTTCCTAATTTTGTTATTGGCTTTGAGACTGATGGATTGGTTTCTTTTGGTTTTGTCCAATGGGAGGATTTCCCATGCACATGGTTGTTTCTGACTGAAGTTGCAATGTGCCAAGCATTGGCCTGCCTCTTGTAAGCTGCTGCTTACTTCTGCATCAGAGATAAACAATCACTAATGTATTCTTCTTACCATTCAAGAGACTGCATGTATCTAAATCTGGCCTGATTCCTACCCTAGGTAAATGCAAAAGCTAAACAGAACAGAAATATAAAACAATTAAAATGCAATTCCCTTAAGTTGTAGTGTTATTATACAGCATAGTAAAACATATGTGTTTGGGGAATGTAAATCAAGTAAGAGAAAAGTGCTAGAGTATGGACAACAAAACTTTTGAAGTAATAGTTACTAGTATTTTATTTCGAATACTTCAAATGCATTATATGATCACAATAGCAAATAGAATCAAGCATAGCGAACATCATAAAGCTACAAAATTCATGAGTCAATGTTAGAACACTAAACATTTTCTTAATGCATATTAATGTATTCATGCATATATATCTATGCTATTAAATATAGGTTATTCTATTTTGCTTCTATAATCCACATTTTTGCTCTCCAAACTCCTCCATCTTTGTTTTAGAATCTAAGAAGCAGAGGTTATCTGGGCTTTATAGAGGGTTGAGAATGCATTTTTCTTGTAAAATAGCATGCTTTTTGTCAGGGTAATCTAACTGGGATACTCCTACTTACATCTCATGCATAGCTGGGATTACAGACATATACTACCGCCACCTGACAAAGAAATATTTTGTTTGGTGGTACTGAGCTTTGAAATCAGAGCTTTGTACCTGATAGGTAAGCTCACTTTCACTTGAGCTACATCCTCTCAGATTTTTTATTATTTCTTAAAGATTTATTTTCTTGCACTCTGTCAGAAAATGATTGTGTTAGTATAAATTGTACTTTTATTTACTTTCCAATATCTAAGGTACAATTACAAGGCACTGTAGAATTTCAAAAATAGCTCTGTTGTCTTTTATGTAATTTTATTGAGTTGCCTTAAAATATGCATTCTTTATAAATCCTCTTGAGAGTTATCTAGGAATGGGTATTCCTTTTTATTACCTAATAGGGTGGTTCTATTTTACTCATTAAACAAAGTTAAACATATGTTAATAGATTTTCTTTGCTACTAACTAACCTCACTTTGTTATAGTAAGTTATTATTTTAACATGGATGGATTTATATGTTTAGAATTTTGCCTGCATCTAAATATTATTGATCTTCTTTGTGTGTGGATACTTTCTCTTGGATATTTTCCTCTCACTGTTGGGTTCTAAATGTTTTGTTTGTTTAATTATTATAAAAAAATGGATCACTAGGTTTTGAGAATTGCCCTGGAAAACTAATAATAACACTGTCTTGCTCAGCATTGTTTGTTCGTTTTTTTCAATTGTTTTTTCATTTTTTACATTTTTGATGAATTAGTAGGAATTGCTGTTGTATTTGAATCAAGTTCAACAACATATTTTCTCAAATATTTAATATGGTTCAATAAACCTAAATATGTTAGCATAATTTACTATTTTCTTATTTTTAAATCACTTTCATCTCATTTTCTCCCATCTGAAATTTTAATTTTTTAATGTTTTTGTTTTCTCCCTCATTTGTTTCTCTGTGAGAGAAACCACTTCTTGCTTCTATTTTCCAATTCACATCCTTATTAAACTTCCTTAATTAATATTCATTTTCCCCTACTTTCTTTATGTTTTTCTTCTGCAAGAATGGTAATTCACATTTGGAAGTTTTTGGCTTGACTCCTGAAGTTTTATTTGGGGAATGTTCTCACTGAAACTATTTTTCAATTAATCTATAAACACAGCATTGACTTAGTCTTTGCAAAGAGTGGTTTAGAAAAGTGATTTAAATCTCCAAAATGCTTAAAATATGCCACGAAATTCTGGCTTGCTTTCTTGTTTTCAGTTACAGAGCAGAATAAAAACAAATCAAGAGTGACAAGTCCTTACCTTTTTTTTTTTTTTTAAAGTCTGGAGAGTTACTCTTGGAAGGCTACCTCAGCCTAGATTCTACTTTTAGTTAATTCTTTTTCCTTCAGAGAATATCAGCCCTTGGAGTTTAGGGGGAGAGAGGTATCTGCAGAAGAAGCAAGTATTGGATAAGAACATAGGACCATATGGGTCCCTAGAATTATGCAGGTCCAGGGGTGCAGAGATAGAACAGATCCTCCTCCTGGGTGTATAAAGTCATGTAGGCTATTTTCTCTCTGGCTCAGGTTCTAGGTGAGGTTTAGATGGATGAACTTCATTTTCCATGTGTCAAGGAAGGCAGGAAGAAAGAGAGGAATGGAGGGAGAGGGGAAGGAAGGAAGGACGGAAAGAAGGAAGGACGGAAAGAAGGAAGGACGGAAAGAAGGAAGGATGGAAAGAAGGAAGGAAGGAAGGAAGGAAGGAAAAGGAGGAAGGAAAAGGAGGAAAAGGAGGAAGGAAAAGGAGGAAGGGGGAGGGGAGAGGAGAGGTTTGGCATGGCAGGGGGTTATCCAAAGGAACAATGAGCAATTCAACACAAATCATCCTGAAAACCGCAGTTCCTAAGAGTTGGGACTCAGAATCTTTGGCAGTCAGAGTCATGACAGGAAGATGGAATGGTATTTTGAGAAAAGCTAGAGATGGAGCAGGCGCTCAGCACAATGACCACTATATTCTGTTGGGGATTTGGTGGGAAAAGGAGGGGTCCTCAAGCTGGAATTCAGAGCCCTCTATTCTGATTTCACTCCCCACTGCCAGGTCGCCAGACTTAGCCACAAAACCACAAGGTGCTCACTTAAATTTGAATTTAATAGAAATGACATACAATATTTTGTTATATTTCATATATTTCACAGGATATGTTTCCACTAATTTGTGAATTTATGTGAAATTTGCATTTGGTGGAGTATTTTACATTTTAACTGATAACGCTTGTCCCTGGCCTTTGTGAAATTCACAATAATGTTAGAGAGCAAAAAGAAAAAACGCCTTTCAGTGGACAAAGGTTGATCAAACAAAGGTTGATCTGAATAGTCTGGGAATACTCCATTTCAGCTTTTTTTCTGGACATAACCAAAGTAAATGTTATTAGAAATAATGGTGGTTCTGAGCTGGAAATCATTTAAAGAAAAATAAAGCCAGGTGCCATTGGCTCATGACTGTAATCCTAGCTCACCCAGGAGGATGAGATCTGAGGACTGTAGATTGAAGTTAGCCTGGACAGGAAAGTCAGGGCAACTCTTATCTAAAATTTACCAGCAAAAAGCCAGAAGTGGCTCACATCACTGAGCCTTGAGTGGAAAGCTAAAGGACAGTGCCTGGACTCCGAGTTCTATCCCCAGTACACGCCGCCCCCCCCCCCCCCCCCACCATGTGTGCAAAGAGGAAAAAACAGTATTCTTTTTACAGAGTTAAACTAATACAATTTTGAAATTCAGGACAATAACATTTGCTCTTAAGTTCGGCTGTCAGGTTAAATACATGATTTTGACTTCACTGCCCATGAGACCCCCCACAAATGGATTAGAGTTTCCCCAGATTAGATTCGGATCCCACAGATTCACCTTTAGTCCACTTGGCTGGATCCAGGGCCTAAAACAGGGCAGGGCTTGTTCTACTCTCTGTGACTAAGAAGGGAAATTAGGGCTTATTGTGGACTGGGCAAACAGCCTAACTTGTGGCCACTGTAAACATCTTTCATCTCTCGCTGTGACAACTTCCTAATGGCTTGCTGAGTTTTAAACCTGGTCCAGAAACTGAGGAAGATGAAATGTATCTTCTCCATTTCTTCCTTGGTAGCAGCTGTCAGGAAGTTCATGGCATTTTTTTTTCTAAAAGGCTACTTTCTTCCTAGCACATTCCATTATGCCCTTGTCATGGTATAGCACATGTCACTATTCTATGACCTTTGGGTGTTATCTTGACGCCTTATTCCTCTGTTTTATTAGCAGTTAGAGACAGCACTGTAGTGTAGATTAAACTCCGACATTCAGTTACAGAAGCTGGGATGCATTCATTTAGAGAGGCCTGTCAGAATCTGCACTGTTTCCATATCCAGCTTACCAGAGGTACACAAAAAAGTACAATGAAGTGTGTAGCTGTTTCCAGAGCCAGAGAGACCCAGGAATTTATCCACAATAAGGAAAATACTGTTTGCTGTGCTGATACAGCTATGTCTAGAGTCAAAGGTTCATCTGCTCTAATGGACTTTATTTCCCAATTATGAAAGTCCTAGGGCTTCTCTGAGCTTCATTGAAATCTCATGAATGTTTTACCTTTGCTGATTATAGATTTAGTGTCAGCCTATGGTGCCTTTGTAGCAGAAGTGCTGAGAAGTGACAGGGAAATGGAATTGGGAGCTGAATCTGTGGTTGGATACATGGCAGAAGTAGGGGTGTAGTAGGAGATAGCTCATGATACTATGAAACATTTCTGAGAAATGCTACAGGGTCAGAAATTGAGATTATGGGCTTTGGGAGAAGCAGATGATGAGCAGACAATGGCATTTGCCAAGTGTCTGGGGCTGGGAGCCACATGCTGCTGTGCTGGGAGATGGGGCTGGGTAGCAAGCTCAGGCCATGTAAAAGAAAGCTTTGTGTTAGGAGAATCTACCATTTTCTGATGGGCAAGTAGAAAGCCATATACTCTTCTTTGTCTACTCAGGTCCTTTTTTGGGGATGCTTTTTATTGTAAAAATGCTGTACAGAGGGATTACAGTTACATGAGCAAGGTAATGAGTACAATTCCTATTGAGCATTGTTGCCTCCTCCTTTGTTTTTCCCCTAACATCCCTTCCCTCCCACCTCTACAACTACCCTTCCCCCCATCCCAGAGTTGTAAAGTTCATTTTCAACATAGTGTTTTGTTCATCTCATTGTTACAATGGGTCAACCTGTATCCTTATTTAAGCATTTTGTTTTTTCCCTTCCCCTCCCCGAATTAGAGAAGTGTACATACAAGATGCAGGACATCTACATCAAATACAGTGAAAACAGGGGTTATACCATGGGGGAGGAACATACAAAGAAACAACAACAAAATATCACATGGTACATTATAAATACATTAGAAACAATAGCAAGAAAGAAAAAAAATATATTTGTGTCCCTATCTTGGGGTTCATTTCGCTTAGCATCATCTTTTTTCCCCTACCATCCCTTCCCTCCCATCTCCTCAACTACCCTCCCCCCAACAAATTGTAAAGTTCTTTTTTCAACATAGTGTCTTGTACATCTCAATTATTGCAATAGGTCATGTGTATATAGCATAAGGAATGCAATTTGGATTCAAAACCAGTCAGGTCATTCCAAGATTCATGCATTAAAAGAAGTGTGCTGATGGCTCAGGCCTGTAATCCCTAGCTACTTAGGAAGCTGAGATATGTTGATTACAGTTTGTAGCCAGCCTGGGCAGGAAAGTCTGTGAGACTCTTTCTCTCCACTAAAACGACCCCAAAAAGCCAGAAGTGGAGCTGTAGCTCAAGCACCCTCTTTTTGCTCAAGAGCCCTAGCCTTGAGCAAAAACAAGCTCCATAACAGCACCCAGCCCTGAGTTCAAGCTCCAGGCTCAGCACAATTTTTTAAGTGAGTAATAATAAATGTAAACCCCCTATAGGTGGTAGATCATAATGCAACCTTATTTTCTGCCTAAAACTATAGACTTTAAAGCCAAAGAAGCAAAGAAGGTTGCTTTAGAAAACATGATGCCTGTTGGATCTCCTCAGAACTAATAATATATGAAATGTGTTGTTAACGATCTTTGCTAATTTTGATTCAGTTCACATCTATAGCCAAGTCAAGAAATCTTCTCCTAACACAATTTGGCTTTGAGACCATCAATTGTCTATCTCTCCAGGGACTGACAGTCACTGTTGTTCTGAATACACCCTGTTCTCCGGTCCCCTTCAGAACACTTATAGTTTATCAGGCAAAAGCTTCTTCTTTTGTTTGGACACTGTAATTTGCATATTCAGAACTGGACTGGGTCAGAACAAGCTAAGAAACCTCATCTCCTGTACAAACCTGCCAGAGAGCCTTTTTCCTTCTGTCTGCCTTCTCTCCCTCCTTCTCTTCTGCTGTTTTTGCTTTTAACCAAGAGTAACTTATGTTTGCATATAATGAGCTTTCAGTTTGAGATTCATAGTCCTTCCTGCCACATTATTTCAGCAAAGATCCATTACAAGTGACATAATACAATTTTAGAATAAGGCAGAAAATAAACCCAGATATAACCAGTTTCATCACACAATAATATTTTTGCTTCTTCTTGGGGTGATGACCGTTCAGTGAAAATCAGAATTGAGATGCCATCATGGGTCCAAATCACCAAATATTATTCTCTATGGAAATGTATGGGATATTTCTTGAACCAAAAAAGGAAACTAAATCATGGCAATTTTCCTTCCCCAATTCAAATATCTCTTTTGGAAGGCTATATAAGTGGGATTGAAAACTGGCCTTAACTAGGTGTGACAGACACCTCTAATCCTGGCTACTTGAGAGGCAGAGGCAGGAGAATAATGCGTTTGAATTTCTCCTTCTCCTAATCTTCTCTTTCTCCTCCTGCTCCTCCTTCTGCTCTTCCTCATCCTCCCCGGTCTCCTTTTCTACTCTTCCTCATCCTCCTCCCCTTTCTCTCTTTCTTTTCTTCCTCCTCCTTCTCCTCTTCTTCCTTCCCCTTTTCTCCTTTTCCCCTCACCCTCCTCCTCTTTTTCCTCCTCTTTCTCCTCCCCCCTCCTTCTCCTCCTCCTTGTTTACCTTCTCTTCCTCCTCCTCTGTCTTCCCTTTCCTCTTTCTTTGCAGTACCTAGGAATAAAACCAGGGCTTCAAACATCCTAAGCAAACATTGGTCCCTAAGCCACATCTTCAGCATCTGCCCACTTTTAATCAAAGAAAATGTTTCTACTTTCATGCAAATTGCTACACTCTTCTGATCCCTGAAATTGATTGTCTTACTGAATGGATCTCTTGTAGACCTAAAAATTATGGACCTTGGTTAAAATGGTCTGTCACCTGTTTTGTAAATAAAGTTTTATTGGAGCACAGCCATGCACAATCACTTCAGTATCCTGCACGGTTGCCTTCCTGTACAGTTGCAGAATTAATCATTGTGACAGAAATTGGAGTAAACACTGAAAAACTTACAGTATTTATTATGTGACTCTTCATAAAACTTGTTTGTCACCTTCCTCCTTTAAAACACCTGGAGGAGAAAGCTTTACTTTCCCTAATCTCTTGTGCTGTACTGTGAAGTGGGAGATTGTGGGATTAGATATGCTTCTCAGTGGGTAAACACATTGTGGACCTTGAACCCTGGTAAAACCTGTGCTCAGATTCTGCTTCTGTCTGTGACTGTCCTACATGTCTTTAAGCATTTACTTGATCTGTATGAATCTCAGCTTTTTTCCCTGTAAAATGCAGATTCCCTTCCTTCTTTGAGAAACAACTATAGCATTAAGCAAGATAGTTTTTAAATATGTGTAGTACAAGCTGGCACTGGTGGTTCCTGCCTATAATCCTAACTGCTTAGGAGGCTGAGATTTGAAGACTGTGATTCAAAGCCAGTGTCAACAGACAAGTACAAGAGACTTTTTAATCTCTTATTAACCAGAAAAAAAGCTACAAATGGAACTGTGGCTTAAGTAGTAGCTTGCCAGCTTTAAGCCATGTGAGCACATGAGACCCTGAGTTCAAGCCTCAGTTCCAGCTCTCCCCCTCTCTCCCCCTCTCTCTCCCTCACTCTCTCTCTCTCTCTCCCTCCCTCCCTCTCTCTCTCCCTCCCTCTCTCTCTCTCTCCCTCCCAGCTTCACACACACACACACACACACACACACACACACTCTGTAGTGCATTGCCAGGCATATAGGAGGCACTCAATGAATGGAATATCTTTATTTTGGTTTATCCAACTTTGTGGTAAACCATATGTGAACGCACAGTTTTTTTCTTTGAGCAAATATCCATTGTTAGGTTAGCTAATTCTTGATCATTTTAGCACATTTCTGCATTTTTCAAAGAGATGCATTTTGCTTTTGCTGGTTTATCTTGCTGTTTTTATTGTTTATGTTATTATCTTTAAATAGTTGTATGAAGGGTTTTTATTTCAATATGTGGGTTTATAAGTACAATGCATCATGGGTCTTTGAAAGAGAAATTGATTTTTTTGTGGGCTACATCTTTGGTTTTATCAATTGCTTCTTGATGCCGTTTAAATTCATATTTAAGGCTAGTTTTTATTGTTCTTTTTAAAATTTAATTTAATTTTGCTGTAAAGATGTTTTACAGAGGGGTTGCAGTTACATAAGGTAATGAGTACATTTCTTGTTGAATGTTGTTACCACCCATTTTCCTCCCACTTTCCCTCCGCCCCATCTCCCCTCCCAAAAGTTGTCAAGTTCATTTCCAACTAGTGTCCTGTGAGTATCATTGTTGCACTAGTTCACCTTTTGTCCTTGTTTCATCATTTTGTCATTCTCCTTCCAGTCCCCAAATCAGACAAATGTATATACAAGACGCAGGGTACCCAAATAAAAAACAGTGACCACAAGGGATAAATCAAAGGGAAAAAAAGAAAAAGGAAGAACTTCATACAGTACATTAAAAACAACAACATCATCAACAACAAAAAACCCTCTTGTTTTCATATCTTGGAGTGCACTTTGATTGGCATCATTTTATACGGTCATATGAACATAGCTATTGAGCTATTCCGCTCATCTGCTAGGACTATCCTAAACATGTTCAAGTCTTTCCATTTCCATACAAATGGGGCAGTGTCATTTTTTTTCTGATGGAAGCATAGAATTCCATTTTTTTATTTATTCATTTACTGAGGGGCATCTGGGCTGATTTTATATCTTAGCTATGGTAAATAATGCTGCAATGAACATAGTTGTGCTGGTAGCGTATGTGTGGCCTTGTCTCTGGTCATTTGGGTAAATGCTCAGGAGGATTGCTGAATCATAGGGGAGTTTTATTTAGTCTTTTGAGGAACCACCATACTGCTTTCCAGAGTGGTTGAATCAGTTTGCATTCCTGCAGCAGTGTAGTAGCATTCCTTAAGGCTAGTTTTACATGAGATTTTTCTTGGTTGTGTTAATATGAACAATTCCCAATGAGTATTTAATGGGATTTATACAAAGAAGAGCAGAGAAGTTGTATTTCAGAAATTGGCATCCTACCTTGCACTTTTCTCTTCCATAAAATCAATCACCAACCTCTACCCCAGGCCTCAGGCCAGACCTCCTGAGGATGCTCAAATTCCAGGAAGTATAAGCCAGAGGTCATTCTTCTGAACATGTACAATTTCTTTTGAGGAGGAACTGTGCACTCATTAACAACATCAGAATAAGCCAGAGACAGATGGCTTTTATCAAATTCTGTGCTCCTGGTGTGGGACTGCTTTCTAGCCTCAGTCTAAAGCACTGTTCTTTGTCAATTTTGTCCAATTTAAAAGAGAGCATTTCCATACGTGTCTTCCCACCTCTTTGAGAGATTTAGTTAATACATTTGGCTGAAGAGATGTGACTTGGGTTAATATTTCTTTTCTAGGCATTCACCTAAAACTCATACCAGAAATAACATTGCCAGGAGGTAGGCTACAGGAAGGTATCATTATGCTCAGTACAGATGAATGAAGTCCAGACTCTGGTGGCTCACGCCTACAGTACTGGCTACTCAAGAGGCTGAGATCTGATAAAACTGCAGTTCCAAGACATTCAGGGCAGGAAAGTCTGTGAGAATATTGTCTCCAATTAACAAGCAAAAAGCCAGACATGGAGTTGTAGCTCAAGTGGTAGAACATCAGTCTTGAGTGAAAAGCTAAGGGAGATTACCCAGACCCTGAGTTCAAGCCCCAATACTGACACGTGTGTGTGTGTGTGTGTGTGTGTGTGTGTGTGTGTGTGTGTGTGTGTGTGCGCGCGTGCATGCATGGACACACACACACACACACACACACAAATATATAGATGAATGATGAAGTAATGGACTGTAATTGATCATTATAGCAAATATCCAGGATTGAAGGCAGCAAGCATCTACTGGATGCTTTTGCTATGTGTGGGTACCCAGTGTGCCCAGAAATTGGCATAATCCTCATTCCCCTGCCATCCAATGTGAATTTTGTGTGCAAACATCCCTGAAGAGCTCATTCGTCCATCATTTTTCCTCTTGACTTTGCTTTCATCTCTTCTCCTGATCGCCTTCTTCTTCCCCCATTTCCCCTACCTTCTTTTTATTTCTTTCCTCCTCTTTTTCTTTTCTCTCCTAATCCTAATCCTACCATATTGGAAGCTGCCTTAAGATTCTTAAAAAAAATAGGGTGTAAGCTAATACAGATTTAGAGTAATTATAGGAAGAGAGTTAGAAGAAATGCAAGAAGAGCAAAGATCACAATTTTTCTCACCGGAATTAAATGAGAAAGTTCTCTCAGATCTGGGTGGACATGTTTAGCTTCTAAGTACATAACTTTTCTTGATCACAAAAGCAGAGCCAATCAAATAGTTGAACAGATTAAGGGTCTTCATTTTATTTGCCCATTGCCTGAATGCCATAACCCATTGTATACTTCATTAAGATTCCAGCGTGCTAACTACTCAGAAGGTTGAGAACTAAGGAATGCAGTTTGAAGCCAGTCTGGGCAGATAAGTCTATGAGACATAGTCTCTAGTTAACTAGCAAAAAAAAAAAAAAATTAAAGTCAAGTGGTAGAGTGCCAGCCTTGAACAACAACAACAACAAAAGCCAAGCTAGAATGTGAAGCTCTGAGTTAAGCCCCAAGTCCTGTTGTAAGGTGAAAACACAGAGAAGCCACATTTTGAAAGAGCAAATCTTGGAGTCTTTATTGGAGCACAAGCAGTTTGTAAGCAATCAATTGTTACAAAGGCCCACAGCCTACAAATATGCTTAACACAGGAAACAGGGCAGAGAGGAAAGAAAGAACAAAAACAATACCAACAAACCAATTCAGTACTGATGCAGAGCTGAATCGGGATGCCATGAAACCAGGTTAGCTCCAATGGAGAGCTGAATTGGGATGTCATGTTGACCAGAGACAAACCAAGAGCCAGCTACATGTGGCCTGGCTTAATGATACTTGAGCTGGTCTGGGCCAGGGCAGGGGCAGGGATACAGGAAATTCCTAGTCCTAGGCACCAGACTGACAGATTTAATGACCTGTCAGTCAGATGTCCACCCCTGCCTCCAGGAATTTAGTCATATACATCACCTGGGAGTAAGACTTCCCTTCCTATAGGAATTCAAGCACAGCCAGCCATCACCTGGGAGGTGGGACTTCTCCTTCCCCACCATGAAGACAAGCTGCCAGACCCTCCACTACACCATATAGCCAATATGGCGCTGGCCAGAGCTGGTCTCCTTACTTCAGTACCAGCATAAAATAAAATAAATTAGTAGGACTCTAGCATGATTTATATTTTCTTTATATTTGGGTATGTAGAAAGAGCTATTTTTTCATTGGTATGCTTTCACAAAGAAGATTCAGATAATGGATACTAATTGCACAAAAAGAAACCAGATAATTACCATACTTTTACATTCTCCTAAAAGCACTTCAGCTGTCTCTAGATTCAACGGGGCCAGTAATGCATTGTTGCCTTAAACCGCTGCATCCGGAGTTTTCAATGTAAGGTCAAGCCTTAGGAGGAGAGCAGTTGCATATTAGCAACATGTGAAGAATTTGAAGAAATAACGTTGCACTTACTCCACACCATAAAAATCTGAACTTTTGCCTAGAATAAAACCCTTGCTTACATTATTCTTGGTTAAAAAAAAAATAGATGGGTCTCGTGCTACCTAAGGTTAAGATGCACTGTACTAATTGGTCATGAGTTATAGAGCCAATTAGAAGTCACACCAGCCTCTTGTGTTTTCTTTTGTTTTAAATTTGTTTTGGTAGTTGCATCATAATGAATGGAAAAATGGATTTTTAAAAAAGGAGTGTGTGCCTTCCATGTGAGAGTAGAATACCATGAGATTTGCTTCAGTTCACATATATTATATACAGTGTCAGTTTTTAAAAATAATCTTTTACTGTGGGTTGTATTCAAAGTTTGAAAAATACGAGTTTAGATTATCTTTAACAGACAAGGTGTGTTGATAGTTGTCCAAGGAAAATCAGAACAATCTCCATCTGTCCTTAGAGAGAAGCCTGATTGTAAAGCAGAAGAATTGCTCAGTGATCTCTGCACTATCAAATGTGTCTTGTCTATTTATAGAAGCACTTGCACATTCTCTAAGAAACTGGGTCCAACTTTCCTATCTCCTGAAGGCAGGAGCATGGTTTAAAATTATTAAGTTGCATTTCTTAAAAATAGTTTTTTTTTAGCTAAGGCTCTTCATTTTCAAATCAGCTCAGCCTTACCTTAGTTTGGGGGTTTTAGGGAGATTTATGCTTCAGGGAAAAATATATAAGAACTCAGCTCATGCATAACTCTACCAGTTAGTTCTCTGTAAATCTCTCTCTGTGCTGCAGGCTTAGAACTTAACAAACTTTCTGGAATCTTCCAGGAGGCATTCTGGAAGAAGTAAGGCTTTGTTGTTCACATTAAATGTGCAAATATTCCAAGATACTCTTGTTTTCACAGACAGTAGCTAACTAATTCAGTTCCTGTGATCTCTTTAGCCTTTCGTACACAAATTCCTATTGTAAAATGCTTCCCCAGACCTGCCCCTGGGTGCTATGCCCCATCTCCTCCTCCTTCTTCTCTCCTGTACTTTCATTTTTGGATAGAGACACAGGTGCTTGAAGGCTGCTCTCTCCTTGGGGAGTGGAGCACCTGACCGGAAGTAACTTGGGAGAAAAATGGAGAAGGCAAATGAGTCAGAGGAATCTGGGTCAGGAGGGAACTAGAACCCTTTGGCAGAGGATGGCCGGAAGGAACTTAGGAGTCCAGCCCACTGTGCCAGCAGTGGATGGAGTGGTCCTAGGTGTCTTTCTGCCCGGAGCTGTGGCACAGAGCTGAAGATCTATTTCATCACTGAAAGCCATGTGTGCAGGATGAAGGTGATGATTTTAAAACGACATCCACTGCATTCAAGAGAGACTTAATTGAACTCTGCACAGCAGTGCAAAAGAATACCAGTCTTAATGACATACGCAATTATGTACTCTGTAAAACCTTTCTTCTATAATATCCTGAATGAAAATGTTTCTTCAATGAATGTACTTTCCTTGTTTCGTTACAGTAGTAGTATTCTAAGCTAATAGGGCAGGAAATTCCACAAGACTTTTATCTCCAATTAAGCAACAAAGAGCCAGAAGTGCAGGTGTGACTCAAGTGGTAGAGTGGCAGTCTTGAGCAAAAAAGCCAAGCAAGAACATGGTGCCCTGACTTAAATCCTCACTACTAGCACTAAAAACCAAACCAAACCAAGCCAAACAAAACAAAAAGAAAACACCTTGTCCATTAAGTAAAAGAGAAGAGAAAATCACATGTTGTTGGGATCTAGCCCACAATACCCTTTCTGGAAACAACTCAAATTAGATAGACTGGGAAACATTTTCAGAAGATGGACAGTATGGAGGAAATATTTTGCAAGAATGGAAGCTGACATGAAGAATGAAAGGTATATTCAATGAGTAGGTCAATACATGCCTCCAGAAATTAGCAAGGCAAACTGTTCTTAAGAAATTTAAGCATAAACACCCCCAATACCAGCAAACTTTTATGGTCAACAACTTCTAGAAAATATAAGCAGCAAGCGGCTGAAGCTTAGCAGGAATTGGATGATTAATTGATTGCATAAGCAGAGGATATCTGTGTGTGATTCAAAGGGGTGGACAGGAGGGATGAGTGAATTGATCAGAAACAGTTCACCCAGAGCTTAATGTCAGGATGTGAATCTCTGCAGACACTCACCTCACTGTGAAGCAGTCAGGGAAGTTGGGTATGTCTGGAAACTGCCTCTCCTATGGCAGAGGAGGAGGCAAGTAAGAACTTGGGTTTAGTGGCAAGTTCAAAGAAAAATGGTGGCTATTTCAATAATAAATAAATAATGATTTTACCCCAAGCTGGTTGCAGTGCTAGATGATTTTAATTTTTACTGTAACAGAAAATAGAAAAGGACAGAAAGTGAATTAAATGCAAAACAGATACACCAAAGAAATGCCAGAGCACGAATGAAAGGTATCTACCCAAAGAAGTCACAAATAAGAAGATACTTGCTTTGGAATATAGCAGGTGAACATTCATGGAGCAAAATGCAGCAGTAGCATGCTCAGAGGCTCAGAAGATGAGGCCTGGGTTAGATAAAGTTGAAGGCAGATTCATAATAACTGGTAAACAGATTGAGATAAGTCTCAGGGACTTTCCTGCTTCTCCTGACTCTGAACTGTAATCCTCAGATTTTAGCCTCTTCAGTAGCTAGGATTACAGGTGAGAACCATTGTTACCCAGCTGGCAAACAAATCTTGCAACGTCATTGAGCTTGAGAACACCCTCCAGCATCACTGAATAGCTGTGTGACACTAGGAAAAGATGTTTTACAGGAGAGACAGAAAACTGAGCACTAGATAATTTCAATGATGATATCATTGCAAATGATCCTTATCATCACCTTTCATTCCTATTATGGATCTTGTAAGATACTGCTTGTTCTACCCGTGTTTAATGCCGGAATCAGAAACATTCCTGACACAGAAGGAAAACCAGACAAGTAAATGTAGTGGTATAAATGCCTTTAGAGATGCAAAGACAAAGGGGTGATTGCCCCTGCTTTCCTACTGCATTCTTTAGGGTCTATTTAGACTGGATGGCCAAAGATTCCTAAAGGGAGGGGCTGATACAAGTGAAATACTGTAGGCTTTCGACATATCCAGGAAAATAGGTATCTCACAGTGACATATCCTTTCTGTTCAAAATACACCCCTTTTGTTTATTGATTTGTTATTTTTGGCTCCCACACATATTCCCCCTTCTCCTTCCCTATCATCATTCCTTTCTTTCCTGGATTGTTGTGATTTCACATTCACATGATGCCTTTGAGTGTGTGTGTGTGTGTGTGTGTGTGTGTGTGTGTGTGTGTGTGTGTGTGTGTGTGTCTGGTGCTGTAGCTTAAACTCAGGGCCCGGTGTTGCTGTCCCTTAGCTATTTCACTCAAGGTTAGTGCTCAACCACTTGAGCCACAGCTTCACTTCCAGCTCTTTAGTGGTTAATTGGAGAATCAGAGTCTCACAGAATTTCCTATCTGGGCTGGCTTTGAACCCCATCCTCAGATCTCAGCCTCCTAAGTGAAGTAGGGAAGTCAGGTCTGGCCAGTGCGTATTGGCCACATGCTGCATTGTAAGGTCTGACATCTTGTCTTCATGTTGGGGGAAGGTGATCTCCCCCTCCCAGGTGATGAGCATGCCTGAACCCCTGGTTGCAGGGACAGGCACTGAGCTAATAGGTTACTGAACTTGTCAGATCAGTACCTGAGACTAGGAATTTCCCTGTCCCCTGGCCAGGTCCTTTTTAGGCACAGAACAGGATAGGCACCATTACGCCATGCCATAAGTCTCCATGTTCACGTCCTGTGTCTGGTCTCCTGGCTCATCTCTGGTCATCATGGTGTCCCAATTGAGAGCTGAATTGATTTGTTGTTGTGTTTTTGTTCTTTCTTTTATCTCTGGCCTGTTTCTTAGCAGTGTTAAATAAATTTGTGGGCTACAGGCCTTTGTTACAATTGGCTGCCTGCAGACTGCTACCTATGTAATAAAGACTCCAAGATTTGACCTCTTAAAGTGTGGCTTCTCTGAATTCTCTGATAATTTACCTTACAACATGAGTTGCTAGAATTTCAGGCATGAGCCACTGGAGCTCAGCTTCACTAATGCCTTTTTGTGTCTCCAATACATACCCATCGAGACTTGGAAATAACCACAGCCTTTAAGAAGAGTACCAAGAATGAGAGCTTAGCAGGTGCCAGTGGCTCATGCCTGAACCAGATAGATGTGGGAGGTAGGCACTGGGCCAGAGACCGAAGAGTATTTCCAATTGACACTAGATCATTAGATTTTCATGAAATTCAGGTATGCTATATATACAAAGCATCCTTGTCTCCATTCGGTGGATGAGAAAAATAGAGCCTAGGATGTTAAGTGACTTGCTTTGGGCTCTGATACCACGTAGGTAGATCAAAAGCGGAATTCATGGCTGTGAATTCTCACATTATGCTGACAGAATAACGAAGTTTAATATGGAATATCTGCATGAGCCTGTGAAGATTTTATAACAAATTATTCCTATCACAGCATTTAAGATTCCTGGTGCCGTAGCTACTCTTTCCCTTTCCAGTCCCTTCTCTCTAGAGTAACCTAACTCATTAATTAACTCAGGTCATTCTGAATGAATTCCACCCCCTTTTCTACCCAGCTGTTCCTGCCTCTTAGCTAGCTGCTGACATATTTCTTCTGTAAAGGCCTGTGATGGCTCTAAGGGATGGACAGGTGGCACTCCTTTGTGCTCTGGACACCTTGCTTGTTCTCCTGTCCCAGTACTGTACTAGTACTGCCTGGTTTTGTTTTTCTATCCTTGTTTCCATCTGAAACATGTGTGTGTGTGTGTGTGTGTGTGTGTGTGTGTGTGTGCATGCATGCATGTGCACATGTGTCTGCTGGTACTGGGTACCCTTCTTTAGCTTTTTCAGTCAAAGCTGGTACTTGACTTGGTGCTTGAGCAACATACCTGTTTCTGACTTTGGTTGGTTAACTGGAGATAAGAATCTCACAGACTGTCCTGCCTGGGCTGGATTCAAACATCTCATTCTTAATGATAGTGACTTGCAGATTTCCCGTTATACCACCAATCCCTGGCAAATATTAATGCTCAAAAAGATGTTTGCTAAGTAAATAAATAAAACCAATATCAAGTAGCAGAATTACTTTCAAAGTTCATTTTACATTCTAGGTTATAGTCACTAGGTCTTTCCTCTGTGGTAGCCTTACATGTGGTTTTATAATTCAAGCAACAAATATCAGTTGAGGTACTCAGCACATTCTGGAGATTTTACACCAAGGCTCCTGACATCATAGTGCTTGTTACAAACTAGGATACATAATTTAGCATAAATTTATTACTACAAAGATGTTTAATATGCTCATTTGCCAAGTGCTTTAGCATTATTTTACATGCAATTAATGGAGTCTTGGGAGAGAATGATAGAAAAAGGTTTTTGGTGGCTATGGTTTGATAAACTGGAAATACAATTGCAAAGAGGAAGATAAAAGAAAGGTTTATAAAACATAGAGAATTTTGATTTAGAAAAGTGCACATGGTCATTGGCTGCTGGGAAAGAGGCTTCTGAAGTGGATGTGGCCCATGGGAGTCAAAAGTGAGTTGGCTGTCACACTTATAATCCTCTGCATTCAGGAGACTGAGATCTAAGAATCAAGACTTGAAGCCGGCTCCAATAGGAAAGAAGTCTGTGAGACCTTAATCTCCAATTAACCACCAAAAAGCCAGAAGTAGATCTATGGCTCAACTGGTAGAGCACTAGCTTGGAGACAAAAAAGCTGAGGGACAGTGTCCAGGCCCTGAGGTCAAGCCTTAATACACACACACACACACACACACACAAACACACACACAGAGTGACTTGGTTAATGTGGACAAGAATAGGCAACTAACTTTTAGTGGTATCTTTAAATATTACCGGAGTTCCCAGTATGTTTTTACATGCATATGGAAACATTGTAGAATAGTACACTGTGGTGTATAAAAGTTCAAGCAGGCTTGGCTTGAAAGTCAGCCCCAATGCCTAGTAAAATGACCTTGGATAATTAACTGAACCTTGCTCTGTTGAAAAACATGTACAACAGACTTGGCAAAAGCAATAGAACTTTGCTCACTGGATTATTGTGAGCTCATAACATATACAATGCCTGCCCAATAGTATGAGTTCAATAAAAATTACCCACCATTGTTACGATGATGCTTATGTGCTAGGTTATATTATGAATAGAGAGAGAAAGTGAAAATGGTGGTACTGTGCTCAGGTCCCGTACTGTTATTAGATAACTTCTCTTGATTGTAAAAACCTGTTTTCTGCCAGCATCAGACAAAGGAGCCGGGCTCCTACATGTTACATTCCTCACACATGCTTGATACTTAACTTCCTGCTAAGGTTTGGCCATAAAAGGTTCAGATAGGAGACTGAATTAGGTTCTTTTTTTTTTTTTTGGGTCTGGTGGTGGGACCTGAACTTTGGGCCTGGGCTCTGTCCCTCAGCCCTTCAGCTCAAGGCTAGTGCTTTACCACTTGAGCCACAGAGCCACTTTCGGCTTTTTTCTTTTTGCTTATGTGGTGCTGAGGAATCGAACCCAGGGCCTCAGGCATGCAAGGCAAGCGCTTTACCACTGAGCTACCTTCCCAGCCCCATGAATTAGGTTCTTGAATTATGTTGTAATGTTATTGAAATGTTAATTTTATTGAAGTCATGGAGACAGTATTATTGTACTTAAGTTCCTAGGAATTAAGGACTTTTAAAATGTTGCCTTAAGAAGAAAGAGAAGTGTAGGTGTGGCTCAAGTGCTATAGTGCCAGTCTTGAGGGGAAAAACAAAACCAAAACCAAAAACAAAACAGGAGGCTTTGAATTTTAAGTCCCAGTTCTTGGATGGGGTGGGGGGGAGGGAAGAAGAGAAGGGGAGGAAGGTAGATCAAGAAGCTGAGTGTCTGCTTACATAATATTGAAGAGAATCAGAGCTAGATGGTTAAATGGATAGAACAAAGTTCGTCCAGGGACCATTGAAACACAGATTTCTGCAGAGACCGGGCTCAGTTGTGGACCTGGACCAATGAAGATTTGTAGCCAAAGAACAGAACAGAGATCAGTGAAGAAAACATAGCAATCAATGAGCGGTACAGGATAAGCAGACTCAACAAGATTCTTGCAGAATGCAGGCTAGTGTAAATCAGATACTAAGAGAGAAGGATGAAGAATCTGGTCCAATGTCAAGGGTGATCACATATCAGGGTGGAAGTTCTCTTCAGATTGATTTGACATAATTCTAATTACAGCAGGAATGCAGGCTGATGAGGATGGGGGCAAAGGAGGGTGCTAGAGGGCTTAGGTTAGCAGCATCACTAGCAGAAATGGACTCTCCTCCATCTCTGTCTGTGTCTAGCAGACTCTGTCCAATCTCATGGGGCCCCTGTGAGGAAGCCCCATTCCTAGGCTTCCTGCAGCTATTTGCTTAGGGACTGAGGCCCACACAGAAGACAAAAGAACAGGAGGAAATGATACATTCCTGATGAGGAATATCATTTACTCCTGATTCAACTGTGCCTGGAGAAAATGTATGATTAGACTTTTACGTATACGAACCAAAACTCTTTCTCTTTGCTTCAGAATCTTTTTACTCAAAAAGTCCTCATGTGCTAATTCCCCAGAACAGTGTGAGTTCCTATCACACCACAAAGCACTTCTTATTCTCACTGGACGCTTGCCATTGGAATTTATTTAACTGGTGTTGATTGTCCTGCTTAGGTGTGAAGATGAGCAAATGGTCTTTCTCTTTCGTAGCACAATAAGTAATTAAATTTTTTTGAACATGTTAACTTTTACTATGCTTATTTCAAACTGCAGCTTTCTCCAGAGACCTGTACCTCTTCTCTTGGCTGATGTGTCTCTTCAAAACTAAAGGCCATTTCATCCATTTTAATACGAGGATAGAAACTAAAATGCAAAGCAGGGACTTAGAGGGGAAAGTTTTCATTTATTTTCGATAAAGTAAATCCCAAGCCTCCAGTTGTTCTTTATGAAACCTTCCCAAAGCAGGCAGATTTTTCAGTGCAGTAAAATTAACTGTGTCACGACTACAGGATAGTCCTCAACTCCTGCTCCTCTGTGTTTTCTTGGCTTTCTGCTTCTCCAGCAACCTATGGTGATACAATTTGCCTTCTGTTAATGGACAGATGGGACCCCATCCAGCTTGGTCACTAACATTCAGCCACTGATGCCCAAACCCAAAGATCACTTGCTTTGAAAGCTATTTTAAAACTTTCAGGGTTGATAAAAGTCACTTTATAACTTTATGTGTACCTGTGTTATGAATGTATGTGTGTGCTTGTGTGTGTGTGTTGTCTTTAAACTACGTACAGTGGCTTTGTAATGTTATATGGTGAAACTGTAGTTTCTATGGAAACAATAATCACATTTTCTGACCATTGAGATAGGGAGATACGGTGGTGGGAGCTAAGAGATTGCTGCTACAGCTGAGGTAAAATATGAGTGAGGAGCATTTTCCAGATTAGTATTCAGGTCCAAGTGATGGACCTGTGAACTATGAGCAGAAGGACCCCTATCAGTACCAAACTCAAGGCTTCCTTTGATTAGTGTTTTACAGGAATCTCGTACTCTGTATGTGTGTGTGTGTGTGTGTGTGTTGGTATTTTGGGCTTTTTAGAGATGAGTTTCATGGACTTTCCTGCCTGGGCTGGCTGGAAATTGTGATCCTCAGCTTCCTGAGTAGCTAGAATTACCCAATTGTATGTTATGTATAATGTTTTACATTGTATAAAATCATGGGTTTATTATTTTTTTGTTTTGGTGATAGAACATATTTAGACACACATTAGAGTCCACACAGATGATATTGTGATTCAAGTAGAAACTGCCTTTCACTTGGAGCGTGATATGCTCCTCCTCCTGCTCCTCCTCCTCTATCTTCTTCTCATATAGAATATTTAATCCATTGTCTATGGAGAAGGGAGCAGTTTCTAGAATCCCTGTGTCTACTGGGGTGTTCTTTGTAGCTTCTGTACAAATCTGACAGGGATTCTTTTTGGTTTCGATGATAGGTTTTAGTTTTAGTTTTGTTGTTGTTGTTTGTTTTTGTGCTGGAACTGGAGCCTGAACTTTGAGCCTTAGTACTGTCCTTAGCTGTTTCACTCAAAGCTGGTGCTCTACCACTGAGCCACAGCTCCACTCCCAGCATTTTTCTGTTTAATTGGAGATAAGAATCTTATAGATTTTTCTGCCCAGACTGGTTTGAACCTTGAACTTCAGATCGCAGCCTCCTGAGTAGGTAGGACTGAGCCGCCGGCTCAAATCTGACAGGTAGCACATGTAAAGGGAATGTGGGAGAAATGTGGCTTTGTAGGGTGACATCATTGTTCAGATTGATTAGTGAGGGAAGACTGTGCCCAGCACATGGGCAAGCAGCATGCATGCAGGGATAGATAGAACCTATAATACCTGACTTCAAGAACCAGCAACTAGGTGAGCAAATGCAGCCATGTATGGCCCATTTGGAATGGGAAAATGAGGAAGGGGAGAGGGGAGAAAATGGTGTGGTGGGACCCACTGGAAAATAGACCTAGATTTTATCTTATTGAACTTCAAAAGTCAAATAGCTATGGCTCATACCTATAATTCTGGCTACTTAGGAAACTGAAGTCTTAGAATTTGGATTTGAAATCAGGATAGAAAAGTCCATTGAGACTCTTATCCCCACTTAACCATGAAAAAGCCAGAAGTGTAGCTGCAGCTCAAGTGATAGAATGTCAGCTTGGACAAAGAAGCCAAGCAAGATCTGAAGGCTAAGAGTTCAAGCCCTGGCACGCACGCGTGCACACATACACACACACACTTTACACACACACACACACACACACACACACACATATATATATATAGAGAGAGAGATGTATATGTATATGAACATATATGATGTAGCAAATAGTGTAAGATAATAGAAACAAGCCAGTGGTTGCTGCTTCGTGATTACGAAGACTCCTTGGGTTACATCTAATTTTTCCACAGTTGAGCTCTTCCCTCTGGGTTTTTCTCTGGGTATTGTCACATCTGGTCTTACATTGTGGAATGGCTTAAGAAAAGGGCATTTAGAAGCCTGGATTGTCTGTGCCTATGAAATTGTATCAAATATGCACAATATGTCAAGGTTTCTCTCTGTGTCTCTCTGTCTGTCTCTCTGTCTGTCTGTCTCTCTCTCTGTCTCTCTGTCTCTGTCTCTGTCTCTCTGTCTCTGTCTCTGTCTCTCTTCTCTCTCTCTCTCCTAGCAGAACCTTGGGTGATTTACAGACAGATTTAGTTCTCCTAAGAAACTGGCCTGCCTGGATCTCACAAAGACATTGTCATTTCTGCTTCTCTTTATTGGCTGTGAAATTGTGAAGTTGGGTTCTACCACTATCAAGTCTTAGGTTTTGTTTTAAACATACTGAGCAATCTGTGCCTGACAGAAAACCATCATAAAGCAGTCAAGTGAAATGTGCTTTTCCATAAATAATGATTGTCATACAAGTTTCGTTCCTGTGTTTTAAGCATCAAGTATATCTTAGACATGAATGATTGTAAAATCTTTCTTTCTCTTTCAAAGGGTCTCCTTAAGAAGTGCTACTCTGCTGAAGCATCCTACCTATTCCAACAGGATAAGTTCTACGATGTAAGCTATGACACGGGGGATAAATCCATCCAATGCAGCAGGAAACCTGATGCATTCAAGTTCTGGATGACCTGGAAAGCAGTGGGCACTTTAGGCCTTGAAGAGAGGGTGAATCGAGCCCTTGCTTTATCTAGGTACTTTCATGATGTGTGTGTGTGTGTGTGTGTGTGTCTGTGTGTCTGTGTCTGTGTCTGTGTCTGTGTGCACGTGTGCGCTAAACACCAAAGAAAAATATCATTGGTAAGTTTTGTTCATGCTTATTGTAATAAGTATTTTCATGTAATAAATGTCTTCTTAGCACCTACTATGTGTTACAAACTGTAAACAGAGCAGCCCTACCACCAGCTCTACAGATCCACTGAGGCACACAACAAGATCAGGTGAAGTATAGGTAACTCCCTTTGGATAAAAGGAATTTGTGCTGTTCCAGGAACATTCTGGAAGGCTTCCCAGTGTGTCATTAAGGGCCACTTTAGAGGCTTCTTGGAGGATAACACTCAACTGAGCCATAGTGAAAAGGAAGGAAGAGTGGTATGAGCAGAAGTAGCAGCAGGCCCTGGTGTCTGTGTCTAAGGGACTTAGGACTGGTGTCATTGTAAGGACTTGCAAGTATGGCTTGTGAGAACGTAGGCACACAGGAAAAGGCAAGATGGAAGTGTCATGTTTGGATGCTCTTTGCATCATTAGAAACAAAGCTTTTTTCTACCTTTCAAGGACATTAGGAAGGCTCTCAAGATGCTGGTGGCAGCCACCTGCTACCTGAACATGACTGAGTTATTACACTTAGATTGGTGGGTGCTAATGGACTGGACAATCAAATCTGGTCATGTGCTTTATTGAGCATGCACTGCTCATAGGGCTGAACCTCATGGTGTTAAAAAGGCTTTCAATGTTGAAAATCCTTAAAAACAGATTTTCTTCAAATCAAAGATTTTTTTATTTCTCTCAAAAGAATTGTAGGAGAATGGGCACCGGTGTCTTATACCAGTAATCCTAGCTACTCAGGAGGCTGAGATCTGAGGGTTGAGGCTCAAAGCCAGCTCATGCAGAAAAGTCAATGAAATTGTGGTCCCTGGTTAACCAGCAAGAAGCTAGATGTACAGTGTTGGCTCAAAAGAAAGAGTGCCTACCTAGAGTAAAAAAGCTACAGGAAAGCATCAAGGCCTTGAGTTCAAAACCCAAGAGGGCTCTCTCTCTCTCTCTCTCTGTCTCTCTTTCTCTGTCTCTCTTTGTCTCTGTCTCTTTTTGTCTCTGTCTCTGTCTGTCTGTCCGTCTGTCTGTCTGTCTCTCTGTCTCTCTCTCATGACTTGAAGGAATCTAGATTTTTGGCCTCTCTCCTAGAAGCTGAAGGAGCTACCAGCTGAACATGATGTTATTGAATCTATGGAGAACTACATTCCCTATTACCTCTGTGAGTGTGTGTGTGTGTGTGTGTGTGTGTGTGTGTGTGTGTGTGTGTGTGTGTGTGTGTGTATGTTTTAATCTGGCATATTTGGTATAGTAAAGTAATAGAAAAAAAGTCTAATGCAAACCTAGCTATCTTATTTACAAACTGTGTAACTTGAGCAAATTTCTTCACCTCTCTGCTCCTTAGTTTTGTCCCAATAAAACAGCAATAATTCAATAATTATAACTGTTTCAACTAGTTATGGTGGAAACTAAACTTGGAGCCCTGCCTGGCATGTGCTGCATTTCATATGAGTTGCTGTTGGTTACCTACTGGCCACCAGGAACCTCAGAGGATTAGATCTCTAGATTGTGTGGTCTCAACCCCTTCAATGGCTGTTTACTTGTCACTCACAAAATCCTAAGAATACACTTTTCATTTCCTCTTCCTATTCTAGGAGTGGAAGGGGTGTTGTGTGGAACAAACTGTCTGGATCCATGTCTCAGAACACCCACCATTTATTCCCTAGGCCTGTGTGACCTTCCACTCTGGTGGCAAGAGATGCAGTCTTCACTCTGTACTTCTTTCCACTCATTGTACCAGAAGACTGACTGGGGAGTGCTCTTGTGACAGCCATGGTAGAAGTCCAGGAAGTCCTACTTGTGATACCTAATTGTATTATCTCCGACATTTCATTGGCCCTAGCAAATCTTACGGCTAATCCCAATTGCCAGAATCAGGAAGCACCTTTTCTCTGCCTTTTGTCAGGTGAACTGTGACTGTATTGCCAAGGGCTTAGATGTGAGGACACTTAAAAGGATGGCTTCAGCACTTTCAGAGGCTTTTAAAAGTTAGAAATCTTGGTGTTATATCAGGGATGACAGAAACCTTTTTCCAGTTATTATAAACAAAGAAAATGAAACTTGTGTTACTTACAAGATAGTGTAGGGTTGGTTTTTGTAATGGCTTGATTAAAGGCTTTTTATATTGAATTTTATTGTCAACATGATATACACAGTGGTTACAGTTACATACATAAGACAGTGAGTGCATTTCTGGTCAAAGTTGTTACCCCTCCCTCATTTTTCTTCCACTTTCCCTTTCCCCAATCTCCCCCCACTCCAAGTTGTAAAGTTCATTTCTATTATATTATCTTGTTACACTGGTTCACCTTTTTCCTTTGTCTCACCATTTTGTTGTTCCCCTTCCCTCCCCTAATTCAGATAAACACATATATACCCAGAGCACCAAAATCAACAGGGAATAAGCCATAGGGGAAAAAAAAAACACAGAAGAAGAAAGAAATAGTACATGACTGACAACAACAAAGAAAAACCTCTTGTGTGCATGTCTTGAAGTTCATTTGGCTTAGCATCATCTTGTATGGCCATATGTACATAGCTATTGAGCTATGTTCTTCATCTGCTAGGACTATCCTAGACATATACTAATTATTAAAAATGAGGGAAACCATAGGAGCTATGATTCTTTGGGTCTGGCTTACTTCATTTAATTTGATTTTTTTCAAAGGTCAAAGGCTTAATAGATATCATCAGGCCTAAATCTCTGTCTTTCAGCCATGCTTTTTCTTGTTAGGTTCCTATTTTCATATGGGAGGGTGGTCATCAAGGAGACAGATCTGTATTCTTCGAGATTCAAGGTCAAAATGAGAGCATCTTCCTCTTTTTCCAACAATCCCAAGGAATGTTTAATTATTTGTGAAGAAGGGAAAGGTCTGTCTCTGAATCCATCACAGTTTCCAGAGAACATGAGGTCATACTGAGCCATGTGGTCTGGCTTGAGTCTGGGAGAGTGCCTCCCTCATCCTGTAGAGAATATGTAGAAGCTAGGAGAGAATGGGACTTTCTAGAAGGAAGTTGACATGCTTCTATTAGAAGCAGGACATAACTACCCAGCACTGAAAGAAAGAGACTATCTACCATAAATATTCATATTTGTCCATTAAATTAAAATAAAAATGCAGCATGCTCTCTTCCCTACTTTATATATTCTTGTGCTATTTAAATGTGTCAGAATAGTGCATTATTTTGCCTAAGCTGCTAAGGAATTCAATGACAGGTGTCTTGCAATAAGGTTAAGTATAAATATTTAATGATTATATTTATTATGAAGTTAACATTCATCTCAGAGTAGACTTTAGTTTATAGTCTAAGGATAATTTCTGACTTTTGGAAAGAAATATCACTGGAGGATAAATGTTAACATTTTAATCCAATCCAACAAACACTTATTGTTTGTAAATGTTTATCAAGTTGAATTGAATTGAATTAACATTTCAGTGAGCATCACTGCAGAATCTGTGACCTATATTTAAATATTTGAAAAAAAAACCTCCTCTTTTATGTGGTTACTCCTAATAGTTTATTTCCCCTAGTCTTCCCCATTTTTTAAAAATTTTTATTTTTATTTTTATTGTGAAAATACTGTACAGAGGGGTTACAATTACATGGGCAAGATAATGAGTACATTTCTTATCAAGCATTGTAGCCTCCTCCTTTGTTTCCCCTTCCCATCCCTTCCCATTCTCCCCCTACCCCCCCAATAATCCTCCCCCCCCACCAAAGTTGTAAAGTTAGTTTTAGATACAACGACTTGTACATCTCATTGTTGCAATGGATCCACCTGTATCCCTATTTAAATGATTTATTTTTTCCCTTCCCCATTTTTTTGATAACTGACAGTATATTTCTGGGCTTAGCAAAAGTCATCCTGTCCCCCAACCCCAATGCCAAGAAGTAGGAGAGTCTTTGCATACATGTCACTGGATTGAATATGAAATAAAAATCTTGGAGAAATTTTAGTAGGGTAAGGAATCATAGTTAATTAACAAGAGGGCTATATTTTCATGAGCATATTATTTATTTATTTATTTATTTAGTTAGTTAGTTAGTTATGTGCTGGTCCTGGAGCTTGAACTCAGAGCCTGGACACTATCCCTGAGCTTGTTTGCTCAAAACTATTGCTCTACTGCTTAAACCACAGCTCCACTTCCTGCTTTTTGCTGGTTCATTGGAGATGAGTCCCATGGATTTCCCTGCCCTGGCTCATTTTGAACTGTGATCCTCAGATCTCAGTCTCAAGTATGAACCATTGGTGCCAGGTCATTGGGCTTATTTACTTTTTTTGTTTGTTTGTTTGTTTGTTTGTTTTTATTGTGAAAATACCATACAGAGGGGTTACAATTACATGGGCAAGATAATGAGTACATTTCTTATCAGTCATTGTTGCCTCCTACTTTGTTTTCCCCTTCCCATCTCCCCCCTGCCAAAATTGTATAGTTCTAACTTGTACATCTCATTGTTGCAATGGGTCCACCTGTATCCTTATTTAAATGATTTGTTTTTTCCCTTCCCTTCTACATATTATACCAACATCAAAACTGATTAGTTTGTATTTCTCATTTTTAAGAAAGATAGAATATTATCTCAATTCCTGTCACTGCTGTCTTCACTGGGATCTAGCTAGTGGAATATTGATAAATTGGCTTTCCAAAGAAACAAAGAAAACTAAAAACTCTTCATTCATAGGGTCCACCAATTATGGTGATATAAATACTTCCATCGTGGCGGTTTGAAAGCTACAACAGTTGGGGTTTGTGAAATTGTTGAATATTTAGCAATGGGCTGTCATCTGCCAATTCAAGCTAGCCAGAGCACACAAGTGCGTGTGTGACATAATCAGCTCCAGGCTCTGACAATTAGAGTCAAAATGTTATTTGTCCTCAAGCTCCCTGACCTGCGGGAATTTGCTTCAGAGTTTGCCAAATCAAAATAACTCTCATCCATAACTGGAAATCTCTATTTGAAATAATTTGTCAGTCAAGGCATCATTATTTTACATTTACCAAGAATAATCTTCTTAAGCAGATGACAGATGTGTTTCAGTAAAGCAACACACAATGCCTCATGATACATTGGTGGTACACAGCTGTTCCTGGAGGCTGTTTTAGTTAAAGCATTTATTGCCGTGGGTCCTAGGTCAGGACTCTTTAAATAATAGAAAAGCGACAACTTCTCTCTGCATCTCAAAAAGAGTTATGCTAATTCCATAGAAACAGTGATCCCATGTTCCTGAATGTAAATGGAGCATCATTTTGAAATTGGTATGTTGATCTTAACATTTATAAACCAGATGTTTATAGACCAGTGATGGCAACTTTCATCAGAATGTTCTCCTCCTCCCCCCATAGTGGCATGCTGATTTTTTTTTCAGAAGAAAAAAAAGCCTCTGTGTGTGTGTGTGCGTGTGTGTTTGCGTGTGTGTGTGTGTGTGTGTGTGTGTGTGTGTGTGTGTGCGCGCGCGCGCGCTTACGCGCTTACGCGGGCGTGTGTATGTTTGGGGGAGGTGCTGGTATTGGGGCTTGAACTTAGAGTATTGCATGCTGACTTAGTTTTTTTTTTCATTCAAGACTGCCATTCTACCACTTGAGTCACACCTCTATTCTCAATTTTGGATGGTTAATTGAAAGCAAGAATTTCAACAATTTTTCTGCCCAGGTTGGCTTCCTGAGTAGCTAAGCTTACAGATGTGAGCCAATTGTGCCTGGAAAGAGATTTTTTTTTTTTTTTGGTACCAATGCTGGAGCTTCAACTCAGGGCCTGAGTTATGTCCCTGAGCTATTCTGCTCAAGGCTAGTGCTCTACCACTTTGAACCACAGCTTCACTTCCAGTTTTCTGGTGATTAAATGGATTATCTCCAATTAATTATCTCCAATGATCTCCAAAAATCTCATAGACTTTCCTGCCCAGGGTGGCTTTGAACTGTGATCCTCAGATCTCAGCCTTCTGAGTAGCTAGGATTATAGGCACCCAGCAAGAGCAGATATTTTTAGGAGAGTAATGATGCTGATTTTTATGGCTTGTCAGAAATCCAGCAGGAAGGGAAACCTTAGTCTCTAGAAGACCTCTAAGGATTTTCCTCATTTCCATTTGACCCCATCATTCCAATTGAAAAGAAAACATTTCCCTCAAGAAATATTAATGATTAAAATTTCCTCTGGTTGTTGAAAGCTAGTGACTTTGGCAGCCTAAAGCAACTTGTGCTTATGAAGCATTATTGAAACCTGGAAAGCCAAGGTTGTAAACCACATCTTCTGGCAAAAAGCAGGTGATTGATTGTGCCCTCTGACATGTGCCTGCAAATGTGTTTCCAACACCCACGCTTACCTATTACTAAGGACACTTTTTAGGCTTTTGTTGTGGAAGTCAGGTTCCAAGAGTGTGTGTGTGTGTGTGTGTGTGTGTGTGTGTGTGTGTGTGTGTGTGTGTCTATACATACATACAATGACCTCTGTCCCTTAGTTTTTTTGCTCAAGGCTGATGTTTTACCACTTGAGCTTATTTCTACTTCCTGCTTTTTACTGGTTGATTGGAGATAAGATTCTCAGTGGTTGTTCTGCCCAAGCTGGCTTCAAATTGTCATCCTTAGACCTCAGCCCCTGAGTAGCTAGACCTGAACCACTGGTGCCCAGCTAAAGGGTGTTTTGTTTTGTTTTGTTTTTAACGCAGATGTAGAATAGTCATACATACAAGTCTTTCAACAACAACCAGCTAAATTCCCATTTGGCTACTTCACTGGGTCTCCAGTGGATCACTAATCTATTCCCAAGGCATACAATCTCTCCAATCTCTCAGGTGGAATTTATTTCTTAACCTGCTTGCATGCTGAACAATTGGTTGCTGTATTTTGGAAAAGGTGAACCATTGCACACTGTGCTACCTAGTATTCCCCCACAGGGAGGAGAGGGATAGAGTCTGGAAAGGCGAATGTTTTCATTCCTTTCTTTCAGTCTGTAGTATGTAAGTATCACCACTGCAAGTAGGCTAAGAGCCTGTGAGTGTAGGCCATGAATTAAAGAAGCCATGAGCTACTCTGCTAGATGTAGGGCATATAGAAAGCAGATCAAAACCCTCTGGAGTTCTGAAAGGCTCTGTGCAACCATTAGAGCATATTGTAGCTGAGAAGATGAGACTGGGGGAGAAACTTGTTCCAGGGTGTTTCAGCAACCCTTAAGTTCCTGGTGAGTTGAGAAAAGATCTGAAAAGGCCATTTCCAGAAAGAAAATGGTATCTTGTAAAGACAAACATACAAACAAAAAAACAAATTAAGCCCAAGTAAATTTAAAGGGACTCATGTAACAACTGAAAGAACTGATAGTCTAACGCTGGGAACACATTTGTCAGTGCAAGAAAGGGAACTGTTTTGGAGCAAGACTATCATTAATGTTAATGATAATTATTGAGCCAAGTCAGAATATTAATACTCCAGGAGGATTGATGAAAATGCTTGCTCATGTGTTTTCTCCTCTCTTTCATGCCAAGCTTACTGGAAGAGACAGTGATGAATTTAATGAACTTATCCTTTTTTAGGCCCACTTACATGCATGCTTTTGATGGAAGTAGTTTTAGTTTCTACATTATGCCACACAATTGAATGCATTTCTTTTTAATTTTTTATTGGATTCTCCCATAATAATAATTTGAATATGCGTTTTAGGCTCTGTGCATACATTGTAAAAATGTTGTGAAGAATAAATCATCACTCTGAGTATAGACAGAGGTAATGGAAAACACTACTTTATTTTTGCACCAGTACTGGGCTTGAACCTAAACGCTGGGCACTGTCTCTTTGTATTTTTGCTCAAGGATAGTGTTCTGCCACTTGAACCATACCATATTTATGCATGTGTTTAAGAAGATACATTTCTCTATAGAAGTCCTACTATAACTAGTATTCCTGAACTTTGCCCTGTGAGATAAAGACTTCTAGATGATCACATGAGGTGATCTGTCAAAAAATGACTTCCTGGTCAAACAAGTTTGGGAAATGTTAACTACTATTACTTTCTCTTGGAGATGCTGAGTGCTCATATGGACACAAAAGGCTGAGAACATTGTAGAATAGAAACTTTGTTGTTGTTGTTGTTTAACTTTGTACCTAAACACTGCCCCTTAGCATTTTCACTCAAGGCTAGTGCTCTACCATTCAAACCAAACCTCTACTTCTGGCTTTTTGCTGCTTAATCAGATATACATGTCTCGTAGACTTTCCTGCTTGGGCTAACTTGGAACCATCATTTCTAGATCTGTCTCCTTAGTAGCTAGGATTATAGGCTTGGGTCATTGGCACCTCACCAGAACACAAACATTTAATTTAGTTTTCACCCAGAAGCAGACAATATTGACTGTTAATTCAACTACTCTCTCTTCTTCCTTGCCAACTGGAGCCTGGTTTCATTGACGTAGTAATATTTGAACTAGGAACATTGCTTTGCCCACAATTAGTTTAAGGTTGGGTATAAGACACAGTACAAAAGATATAGAATGAATTCTATGAAGACCGCTGGAGGAAATAGTCTTAGCTAAATCAAGAGAATTGTATGGAAGAAGAGAAATACTTTGCTCTTATCACTTTGTTCCTTCTGGTGACACCATTATGTGGTGTGAGAATGCTGTAAACATGAGGAGAGACTTCACTGAAATCCTGAGCACCCATCTAGACTGAGTGTCATTGTCCAACCATCCAAGCAAATCAGAAAAATGGCCAGGTGAAGTAAGTCAAGTATGCTTCTGATTACGGACCACAGAAATTAGCTTGTTATTCCTTGCTGTGCTCAAACTTAAAATTAACAGTAGAACCATGATTTATGGAAAACCTTCTTAGCACAGTATGCCAACAGGCATCATTTGGGAATTGGTGTTGGACTTTGGCTTTCTTTGTCAAAGTTGTAATTCTCACACCCCTTCCTCGTGCCTTTACCCTCAGTTCAGCTGCAGAATGACACTGGACCTTAGCGTTTCTGATGGTGACTGTGGGCTGAGCATAATCCCTGGTCTCTGTGGGTAGCAAAAGGAGAATTTTCATTTAAATAATGAAGCTCAGATTTAGGAGGCCTTTCCCTAGGAGCAACTGTAGGCAGTTTGTCAGAAGTATTTTAAATGGATTCTATAGGTAGTGAGTTTCACTCATTGCCCAAAAACATTACCTATCAGTAAAGTTTTTGCAAGTCTAGTTCCACATCTTCATTACATGCATGAAGAAATAGAGGCAGAGTCACATTGTTGACTTACTGTCTCCTTAACAATTTCTAATCTGGAGCCTCCCCTCCCCCCACCCCAGGGCCAGGCTGCTGGAGAGGCTGAGCACTTTGGACACTGAGGACAGTGCCAGCCACCTCAGTCAAGTGAGCTCCAGCTTCCCAGCGCTGGACTAATACTTGTCACATTTGTGCCTGAAATGGTGAGAAAAGGGCTCATTCTCAAAGCTTCCCTCCTCTAGGTAGAGGTAGTCAAAGTTTGTTTCCAAAAATTACAGAACAAGGCTACTGAGGGTTCACACTTGTAATCCTAGCTATTCAGGAGACAGAGATCTGAGGATTGTGGTTGGTTCAAAGGCAGCCCAGACAGGAAAGTCCATGAAACTCTCTTCTCTAATTGACTACCCAAAAGCTATATGTACAGCAGGGACATAAGTGGCAGAGCACCAGCCTTGAGTGAAAAAGCTAAGGGGCTGAGCTTAAATCCCAAGTTCAAGCTCCAGTACAGGGCCCAAAACTTCTAAAAAAGGAGCTACATCTATAAAACTTTGTAGAGAGGCATAAAGAGAAAGCTGGTTATCCCTAAGCCTCATTATGCCCTCTTTCTGCCTTCCTCGAGTGAACAGACTAGAACAATCTATGATGCATCCTTTTCTGTTTTACTCTGTGTTCCCTACTGTATGTGATAGAGGCTACTTTGGCTTTCTTTAAGAATTTCCTTTAAAATGGAATCCAATTATCTATGTTTCTCACTACCTTGGTTTTTATCTTTTACTAGTATATCAAGAACATCCCTTGGGTTGAATGGAACTGGACCAAGTCCATTCATCCATTCATTTTACTAGTTACAACATATTACATCAGGTCACTGCAGTACATTTCAATTTACCATCTTTTAGTTCCTTGATATTAACCTTATTTCTTGTTATTCTCTATAGAATAGATTCACATACAGAGCTTTGTATTTTTTAATTATTTTTGTGCCGGTATTGGGACTGGAATTTCAGGCCCGGGAGCTGTTCTTCAGCTTTTTTACTCAAAGCTGATACTGTACCAGTTGAGCTGTATTTCTACTTCTGACTTTTTTCCTGCTAAGTTGGAGATAAGAGTCTCTTGGATTTGTCTGCCCAGGCTAACTTTGAACTATGATACTCAGATCTCATCCTTCTGAGTAGGCTTACAGACATAAGCCACTGGTATCCAGACACATGTAACTTTAGCTACAACATACAAGCATACAAATATGTCAGTATCATTCCTGTTAATATTTTCCTGATAGACCAGCACAAAATTGCTTTGCTTCATCAGAACATACGAGTATTACTCATTTGAAGGAATACATAGCATGTTTCTACCATATCCTCACTATCATTGAAGGTTGTCACTTTCTAAGGTTTGTTTCCAATACCACCTGGCCCAGGCTTGTTGTTTTCATTGACATTTCTTTGGTCAGTATCATCAGTGATTTTCGTGCATCTTTTTCTGATTTTTATTGACCATTGGATTATTTTTCCTTAAAAAATAACTTGCAGTGTGCTAAAGGTTCTAAGACCATAGCTAAAAAATAGTTTGGAAATATTTAGGGAAAGGAATATGTTTGTGAAATATCAAATACTTCATGAGTCAGGGTTTGTGTGTTCACGTGTGTGTTCACATAGTGCTCTAATAAAGAATCCATATTACTAGTTAATAGTGATAGCATTTCCCCAAGATTACTTGTATTTCAAAGATGATATCTATAAGGAAGCATCCAGAAGAAAAGCTATAAAAGTAAATATGAAAACTATGAGACGTGAAAACTATGAAAGCCCGCATTCTAGAATCACCTTTAGCAAACAATGTTCTGAAAAAAATCCAACTTTTCTTTGCTTTTTTTTTGGTTGTTTGTTTGTTGTGGCAGAACTGAGGTAGACAAAGAGTCTAACATGTGCTAGGCAATTCCTATACCACCTGACTGCCCACCCCCAGCCCAATGATGGTGTCACAGAGAGCCTACCCATGTCTGTAGCCTAGTTAGAACAGTGATTGTCAATCCTCTTTCTCTCTGTTTTGGCCATGGAGATTATTTTGATCTTTTTTGATCTTCAGTTAATATGTAAGGAGGCATTGCACACTAAAAACTCTTCTCCATGAGCCAACAAAGTGGTTAAAATATCTATGCCAAAACTCTATCAAGAATATGGATGTGAAACACACATGGTAATGTGTCTGGCTTTTCACACTGAGGTTAAAAGCTGATGTTAACATGTGAGACAGACATCAGATCATTAAGAAGATGTATCATTTTTGCTGAGACCAGAGGATTGCAATAGACCTGGGAATATCTATTAAAATCGCAAGTTCTGCTTTAGTGTCTAAGTTCTGCCTGAGTCAAAGTTCTTGCAGTCTAAGACTTGTCTCTACATTACACATAACAGCATTAGGGTTTTGTTTTTGTTTTTGTGGGGTTTGGGGCAGTAGTGGGCTTGTACTTAGGATATCATATGTGCTAGGCTGGTGAGATAGTGCTGAACCATTCTTCCAGTCCTGTTTTACACAGGTTAATTGAAGATTTTTTTTCTTACTTCCCACTTAGGCATATACCTGAGCTATGATCTGCCTGTTTTAGACTTCCCATCATTGCTGGGGTCACAAGGAAATATCATACGGATTCTGACTTACCACTGTGGGAATCCAGTCTCTTAGACTTATCTGCTTGGACTGTCCTGGAACCAGAGTCCTTTTGATCTCAGCCTCTCAGATAGCTTGGGAAGACAAGACCATGCTACTGCACTATGTATTATATGTTGAGAAGGGTCTTGCAACCCCTGGGCTGGCCTTGAACTGAGATCCTGCCATTCTTAGCCTCTTAAGTAGTAGGAATGGCAGTGTTGTCTTATATACAACATGTTCCTAGGGTTTTTAGAATGTATATTATAACTATTCCATGATTTTTAACTCTTAGGTACCTCGTAGATGAAATCAAGAAGAGGGAAGGTTTCAAGTTACTGATGGAGGTAAGTGACTATGGAATTGTGCTTGTGGTTTTGCCAGTCAACTGTGATGAAGGTGGAAATTTTTTAATCTGTTATATTTCATTGATTTTTTTGTGTTAGAAACTTAGAAACAACTCATTAGCTTAATTTGTAGAGTCCATTATGCTAATTTACTCTATTAGTGAGTATTTTTCTTTGTTAGATTCACAGGGAACACACTTGCCTTTAAGTTTGAAAATTAAAAAGCTCAATAATAATTACCTAGGATAATACTGAATAAATTATGACCTCTATCTTGATGTATAAATTGCATAATGATTGTACCGCAAATATTCAATTGTGCCTGCATGTAAAAAATCAATTAAGGCAATGTACAATAATGCATATACTTTCTCTTTTATATGAAATAATGAGAGCATATTAGCTTTGGAGCAATGGAAAAATAAGTCATTTTGTTATTTGTGTTGTTGGATTATTTGCAATATTGCAAAGACAGTGAATTTTTTTCTAAAATACCTGGTAAGGAAATGTGGGGAATATTTTTAACTGATTTTTATAAGTTTTTAATGTAAAAATACTGTACAGAGGAGGGGTTACAGTTACGTGAGCAAGGTAATGAGTCCATTTCCTATCAAGCATTGTTGCCTCCTCCTACCTACCATCCCTTCCCTCCCACCTCCACAACTACATTAACTCTGATTTTTTAAGACATAATGTGAGCTTACTTTTGATCTTGCTATAGTATATATCTGGTAGCAATTTTTAACCTAATCTAAAATCACCTAGAGATTACCATTTAACATCCTCTACTATCTATAAGAAAAACCTAGTTTTTCTTTGTCTAATATTTTATTCATTTTAATTAATTAATTATTATTATTTTATTATATGGAAGCATTACCCCATACTAGGTACAGTGATAGGCACTGGAAATACAACACAAGAGAGGCCACTGCTCCACGGTGCTTCATTCAGATAGCTCTTTGCCCTAAGCAAACAACTTGACACATGGAGCGAGAAGGCTGCAGAAAACAAGCAGGTCTGTGAGAGATAACCCAGGATATACACTAGTACAGCTATCAATATGGAAAGTACTATAACTGCAGTAAATATACAGCACAGGTCTACAGTTGAAGTGTGTGTTGTTAGGCACTTGGTTTGGATGGTTAAGTTGGGATCATATTTGCTTATCTTTGAGCAGAGATCTGATTATGATAGACAGCAGGCCATGTGGATGTTTGAGGGAAAGGCACTCCACAAAGACCCAATGAAAAATCACAAAGACTAAGAATTAGAGAGCTCTAGGTGTTGGAACGAACCAAAGAAGGTGATTTAAACAAGGAGGGCGACTGTAGGAGATGGATTTGGAAAGGTGGGCAGAAACTAGATGGGGCAGATCAAGGACATCAAGGAAAGTCCTTTAGTTTTCATTTCAAATGTCGGCATTGGTGATGTTTTGAGAAGGAGTCTGATTCCAGTTTTATTTGTTTTTGTTTTTTTTATTATGTGTAAATACTTGTACCAAGGAGTCACCATGCAACAAACCAGTTTATGAGTAGAGTGCATTTTGATTGATGTCACTCATTTTATTATTCTGCCCCTTCCCTCTTAAGCCTTCCCTGGCTTCACTTTTCTTAATCTTGTAGGATGTGTGTTAAATTTTATGACTGTACTATTCCCTTCCTTTCTCTCTTCATTAGACTAACCCACGCCCTCAACTACACACATTCCTTTCAAGTGCCTGTTTCCTGGTAATCATTTTGTTGGACTGTGAGTTAGCCTTTCTAAGGACTCACACCATTTGAATTCTCCCCTGAAAATACCATAGTATGGTTAATTTTGTGTACCTTGCATACAATCTTAAAATGTTCACTTGTACATTTATAAATTAGCTCTAGCTTCCATGATAAGAGGAAATGTTTGTCCCTTGTCTCTCCTGGCCTGACTTACTTCCCTTCACATGATTCTTTTTCCAGGTTCATCCATTTCTCTGCAAATAATATAATATAATTATTCCTTGTGGATGAGTAAAATTCCATTGAGTACATATATCGTACTTTTTAAAATTTTTTATTGTGAAAATACCGTACAGAGGGGTTACAATTACCTGGGCAAGATAATTGTAGCATTATTGCCTCCTCCTTTGTTTCTCCTTCCCATCCCCATCCTTTCCCATCTCTCCTCCCCACCCTCCACCCCCGCCCCTGCCTGGCCAAACTTGTAAAGTTCATTTTTCAACATAACAACTTGTACATCTCATTGTTGTGATGGGTCCTCCTGTATTCCTATTTAAATGGTTTGTTTTTGCCCTTCCCCTCCACAAATTAAACCAACATCAAATACAAACCAACATCAAATACAATGAAAGCAGGGGTTATACCGTGGAGGAGGTATATACAAAGCAACAAAGAAATCATCTTATAAATATGTTAGAAACAATTGCAAGAAAGAAAAAAAAAAACATTTCAATACTTATCTTGGGATTCATTTCACCTAACATCAACTTATCTGACTTTTTCCACTTGTCTCAGACATATACTAGTTATTGCAAATAAGGGAAACCATGGGACCTATGTTTCTTTGGGCTTGGCTTACTTCACTTAATATAATTTTTCCAAGTCTTTCCATTTCCTAACAAATGGGGCAATGTCATTCTTTCTGATGGAGGCATAGAATTCCATTGTGTATATATACCACATTTTCTTGATCCATTCATCTACTAAGGGGTATCTGGGTTGGTTCCATATCTTAGCTATGGTAAATAATGCTACAGTAAACATAGTAGTGCTGGTAGCTTTAGTGTGGTCTTGTTTGTGATCATTTGGGTAAATGCCCAAAAGTGGGTGGGATTGCTGGGTCATAGGGGAGCTCTATGTGGAGTCCTTTGAGGAACCTCCACTTTCCAAAGTGGTTGAACAAGTTTACACTCCCACCAACAATGCAGTAGGGTTCCCTTCTGTCCACATCCCCTCCAGTATCTGTTGTTATTAGAGTTCTTGATTGTAGCCATTCTAACTGGGATATCATATTTCCTTGATCCATTCATCTACTAAGGAGCATCTGGACTGATTCCATATCTTGGCTATGGTAAATAATGCTGGAAGTAATAAGATTGTGCTGGTGTTCTTATTGTGTCCTATTCTGTAATTTGTTGGATAAATGCCCAAGAGTGGAACTGCTGGATCATTATGGTAGCTCTATGTTGAGCTTTTTAAGGAGTCTTCCTACTGCTATCCAGAGTGGATGAACAAGTTTACATTCCCACCAACAGTATGATTGTGTTCCCTTTGGCCACATCCCCACTAGCATCTGTTATTGTTAGTCAAAGATGTGAAGGACCTCTATTATGAAACTTTAAAACCTGATAAAAGAAAATAAGGCAGGGCTGGGAATGTGGCTCAGTAGAAGAGTGCCTTCCTAGCATACATAAAGCCCTGGGTTTGATTCCTCAGTACCATATAAAGCCAGAAGTGGCATTGTGGCTCAAGTGGTAGAGTGCTAGTCTTGATTGAGCAAAGAAAAAAAAAGAAGTACAAGGACATTGCCCAGGCCCAGAGTTCAAGACCTAGGACTGGCAAAAAAAGAAATTAAAGCAGTTTTAAGGAAATGAAAAAAACTTCCATTTTCCTGGAATGGAAGGATTTACATCATGAAAATGGCAATACTGCCCAAAAGCATCTACAAATTCAATGTAATACCCATCAAAATCCCAACAATATTCTTTAATGACATAGAGAAAGCAATCCAAAACTCCATAGGGAATAATAAAAGACCCTAAATAGCAAAAAACAATCTTTAGGAGGAAGAATAGTGTTGGAGGAATACTAATACCAAACTATATTACAAAGCTGTAGTAATAAAAATGGTGTGGTATTGGCACAAGAATAGGCCTGAGGACCAATGGAATAGAGTAGAAGGCCCAGAAATGAACCCACAGACCTGTAGCCACCTAGTAGTTGATAAGGTATCAAAAAATACAAGATAGAAGAAAGACAGCCTCTTCAACAAATTGTGCTGGCAGAACTGGCTATACATATGCAGAACACTGAATCTAGATCCTCATATATCTATCACCCTACACCAGAATCAATTCCAGCTGGATCAAAGCCCTCAATGTAAGTCCAGATACCTATTACAGGCAGGGATAGGGGAAACACTAGGGCTTCTTGGCACAGGTTGAAACTTCTTAAGTACAGCTCCAGAATCACAACGAATTAAACAAAGACTGCATAAATGGGATTGTATCAAACTGAAGAGTTTCTGCATGGCAAAAAACATAGCTAGTGAGATAAACAGAAAGTTCACAGAATGGAAGAAGATTTTTACTAGCTATGCATCACACAAGGTCCTCGTATCTAAAATATACTTAGAGCTCAAAAAGTTAAGCGACCCCCCCCCCCCACAAAGAAACAACAACTCAATAAATAGGTGAAAGACTTAAAGAGACTTCTCTGAAGAAGTAAGAATGGCCAATAAATACATGAAGAAATATTCATCATCTCTGGCCATAAAAGAAATGCAAATCAATCTCACCCCAGTTAGAATGACCATTATGAAGAAAACTAAATATTGTTTGTATCCTTGATGATGGCCATTCTAACCGGGATGAGATTTATGTGGGATTTTTTATTAATAGTTTTTTTATTGTGAAAATACCATACAGAGGGGTTACAATTATATGAGCAAGGTAATTAATACATTTCTTATCAAGCATTGTTGCTTCCTCCTTTGTTTCCCCTTCCCATCCCTTCCCATCTCCCCCCACCCCCCTCTGCCAAAGTTGTAAAGTTCATTTTTCAACATAACATCTTGTCCATCTCATTGTTGCGATGGGTCCACCTGTATCCCTATTTAAACAATTTGTTTTTTCTCTTCCCCTCCCCAAATTATACCAACATCAAATACAATAAAAACAGGGGTAATACCCAGATGCCCCTCAGTAGATGAATGGATCAAGAAAATTCTATGCCTCCATCAGAAAGAATGGCATTGCCCCATTTGTTAGGAAATGGAAAGACTTGGAAAAAATTATATGAAGTGAAGTAAGCCAGGCCCAAAGAAACATAGGTCCCATGGTTTCCCCTATTTGCAATAACTAGTATATGTCTGAGACAAGCAAAAAGGGTCAGATAAGTTGATGTTAGGCTAAATGAACCCCAAGATAAGGACTCAAATGGTTTTTCTTTCTTGCTGTTGTTTCTAACATATTTATAAGATGATTTATGTGGTTTTGAGTTGTGTTTTTAATGACCAGAAATGTTCTTCATGTGTCTATTGGTCATTTTTACTTCTTCTGAGAAATCCCTACCCTGTTTGCCCATTTATTAATCGATTTGTTGACTCTTTGAGAAGTGTGTCTCTAAAGCTTTTAGTATATTTGAATATTAGGTCATTTTCTGATATATAGCTGGCTAAGATCTTCTCCCATTCTGTAGGCTTTTTATCTTGTTAACTAGATGCTTTTCCATGATGAAAAGTCTTAGTTTGATGCAGTTCCATTTATTGACTCTTTCTTTGATTTTTTTTTCTTTCTTTGATTTGTTGAGCCCCTAGAACTTTACTCAAAAAGTTCTTTCCTGTGCCAAGAAGTGCTCATGTTTCTCCTACTTCTTGTAGTAGCTTCATGGTTTCAGGTTTTACATTAAGGACTTTGATCCATTTTGAATTGGTATTAGAACTAGGTGACTCTGATTTTAAAAGACTATACTTGCGATGATGAGAGAGGAATGTGGTGGTGATAAGGGTAAAAGGAGGACAAGAAAAGAGCACAGGAGACAAACTGGGAGAGGGCTGCAGTAACCCAGGTGAAGTATGGCAACGGCCCTCAGGCAGATATGAGAAACGGCTGCTCAGAATGTAGCAAGTGGCTTACCCCACCACCTACCCAGGAGGCATCTGATTAGGTTCTAAAAGCCCAAAGCTCTGACAACCAGAAAGGTAAAGGAATTCACAAAGTAACATAACTAAGAAGCAGTGACCAATGTAAACTATGGGTTATTCCACAAGGCAGTGCTGCTGGTGTCTCCAACAGGCTAATGATAGGAAAAACCATAAAGGATGGGGTGCTAGTAATTGCTTAAGGCTCAAAGAGGCTAAGAGGTATGACAGGATGGAGATCTTCTTGGAATCTTAATTTGAACAAATCAACCATGAAAAATGATTTTTAGGATTGTTAAGGAATTTTGAATATGATCTGACTATTAGAGGATATCTAGGGAATATTGATAACTTTGTTAGTCATTAATAATGGCATTATCACTATGCCCTCTGTTTCTACAGTTTATAGAGGTACATAACTAGTCATGTTGAGAAGCACTGACATATGATTACCTTTAATAAAATTTGAGTCTATTGATCGGTCTATCCGTCTATCTATCTATCTATCTATTATATATACCTGTGTATATGTATATATGTGTATATATACTGAATTATATATATAATATATATTTATATATAGAATCAGTTTTTGAGCTTGCTAGGCAAGCACCTTACCACTTAAGACATGCCTAGTCCTTTAACTTTTAGTTTGCTTTTCAGATGGAGTCACATTTTTCATTAGCCATCCTTATATCATGATGCACCTGTTTCTGCTTCCTGAATGTCTGGAATTACACATGTAGGCCAGCATGCCTGGCCTATTTCTCAAAATTTGAGTTGCTTTATTTCTCTGATATATACATATATATGTATATATATACACACATATATATTTGATGGACCATATATAATGTTTATGGAAAGTGTTGCACATTCTAGGACTACACAGTCTTTTGATAGAGATGAGAGGAAAAGGACTGGGAAGGTGGCTCAGTGGTAAAGCGCTTGCCTTGCATGCCTGAGGCCCTGGGTTCGATTCATCAGCACCACATAAGCAAAAAAGAAAAAATAAGCCGGAAGTGGTGCTATGGCTCAAGTGGTAGAGCACTAGCCTTGAGCTGAAGAGCTGAGGGACAGTGCCCAGGCCCAGAGTTCAGGTTCAGATCCCACGACTGAACCCCTCCCCCCACAAAAAAAAGAGATGAGAGGAAAAAAATGATGAAAATAAATGAGTTATAAAACATTGTTTACATATTCTTCCTATAGACTGAGAAAAGTTAAAACGAAACCTGCCAGACTTGAAATCTGGGCCTGAGCTCTGTCCCTCAGCTCTTCAGCTCAAGGCTAGTGCTCTACCACTTGAGCTACAGCCCCACTTCTGGTTTTCTGGTGGTTTATTGGAGATAAGAGTTTCACGGGCTGGCTTTGACCCATGATCCTCAGATCTCAGCCCCCTGTGTAGCTAGGATTACAGGGATGAGCCACCAGCACCCGGCTGCTACCATTATTTTTACAAAGTTACTTTCATATCCTTATGAAGAAAGTTTAGATAGTTTTTTGTTTTGTTTTGTTTTTGTGCTAGTACTGGAGCTTGAACTCATGATCTCACACTCTTGCTCAACTTTATTGCTCAGTGTTGGTGTTCTATCGCTTGAGTAACACTTCTACTTCTGGCTTTTTGGTGGTTAGTTGGAGATAAGAGCCTCCTCTCAGGTTAGTTAATTGGCCTGGCTTCAATCTCTGATCCTCATATTTCAGCTTCCTGCATAGCTAGTGTTATAAGTATGAGCCATCAGGGCCCTGCCAGAAACAGGTGTTAATTATTAGAAAAACTTCTACCCCTAAATGTGCCTTTCTGAGGTAACCTTCTGGCTCCTGTCCATAAAGATGCCTCCTTCAATGATCTTTCAGAATTACTACTATAACTTTTAGTTTTGGCTTGATTTTGCTGCTGGTGACGAAGCCTAGGACCTTGTACATGCATATGCCTTACCACTGACCAGTACTCCGAGCCCCTGCTGTAAGAATTTTTGTATTGCTTCTATGTTTTCATCTTTTCTCATTTTGTTTTCCTAAATACAGAAAATTCAACTTTGAATTTCACATCTAAAGATCAAGTTGATGTGAGGCAATGAGGGCTAGGTGGAGAAAGAGAGACATAAAGTTGGTTAGAAGATAAGTATAAGAATATTAAGTATTACCCAGAAAACAGTGAATGAACACAATGGAACAGTACCTAATACTTGAATATATCTTTTCTTAAAAAGAGTAAAAGTCACTCATATCTTCTTTAAAAATGATAGAAAGTTAACATTTCAAATGAATTCTGCATTATTCATAGTCTCCCAAAACTCCTATCTGTTTTCATCTGCATTCGGTCTAAGATCTAACAACTATTTCCTAGAGGTGTATTCATTCATATGTTATGAGTCAAATACTTCATTTTGATCTCTTGGGAGAGTTCTAATTGTTCAACTTTTTTGTTTTTTTCTTCCTGAGTTCTGCAGGAACTCAGGTAGAAATGGTTTTTTAGAGTTCACATACTTTACAAGTGTGAAGGATCTTCAGAAACACCTGAGTGACATCCTATGCATGGCAGGTTACCTCTCTTGATAGTGTTGTAACAGGGAGCCAAGTTCCATTTGCAGAGAATTCACTGGCTCATTCCCCTTCCGGGAAGTTCTGATTGTTCATGCCCTAGCTATTAAACATTACCCTGTGTATGTCAACACTTTGCGATTCATCTTGCATAGCTATCTTGTTATGTAGTTATTTGGTTGTTTGTTTTTTGCCAGTCCTGGGGCTTGAACTCATGGTTTGGACACTGTCCCTGAGCTTCTTTTTGTTCAAGGCTAGCACTCTCTCACTTAAGCCACAGTGCCACTTCCAGCTTTTTCTGTTTATGTGGTACTGACCCAGGGCTTAATGCATGATAGGCAAGCACTCTATCACTGAGCCATATAGTTTCATGAGATCACAACAACTTAATTTCTAAATCTAGCAAATAGTTTTTGATCCTCTTAGTTTTCTAAAGCATTTTACAGGCTCTATCATTTTCATCTGACTTTTCCTTCTCAGTCTCTATGTGAACTTCTCTTCAGCTGAATGTCTGTTAGTATTCTTCTTTACTCTTTTACTTTTGTCCTTTAGTCAATCCACATAGTCTTCTTAAAACATTTATCCACATCTAGAGTTTTGTAGCATTTTGCCATATATAATCGATCTCATGCAATGTCTCTCTCTTTCTCCATATATGTGTGTTCTATATATATATATATACTACATATACATATGTATATATACTTATAAATGTATTTATACTATATATGTACTAAATATGTGTGTATACACACATATGTATAATCCACACCTGATTTTTCTTAAAACCTCTAGTTTTTTGTACATGGTTATGTCTTGCAGTTTTCACCTAAACCATAGGCACCTCAATTCTGACATATTTCAGGGTTACTAGGGCTTGAACCCTGTGCTTATAACTCTCCGTTGGGTTTTCATTCACAGTTGGTACACTACTGCTTGAGCTACACTTCTACCTCAAACTTTTTGCTGGTTAATTGGAGACAAGACTCTCAAGGACTTTTCTGCCTCAGCTAGCTCTCAACCTCAATTTTCAGATCTCAGAGTCCTGAGTAATTAGCTTACAAAATGAGCTACCGACACTCTGTTTAAAGATTTATACGTATTTTTTTCTCTTGTGGTACCAGGGATTAAACTCAGGGCCTTATACTTGCTAGGCAAGTGCTCTGCCACTTGAGCCACACCCCCTAGTCCAAACCTGCCATTTCTTTTTTTTTTTTTTTTTAATTTTATTTTATTTTATTTGAGAACATACTGTACAGAGGGGTTACAATTACATGGGCAGAATAATGCATACATTTCTTACCAAGCATTGCAGCCTCCTCCTTTGTTTACCCTTCACCTCCCTTCCCAGCCTCCCGCCTCCCCCCACCCAATCCTTCCCCCCTCCCCCCCCACACCGACATTGTAAAGCTCGTTTTTGACATGACATTTTGTACTTCTCATTGTTGCAACAGGTCCACCTGAATCCTTAAACGACTTGTTTGTCCCATCTCCTCCACATGTTATACTGACATCAAATATAGTGAAAGCGGGGGTTACACTGTGGGGGAGGGACATACAAAGCAACAAAGAAATAATCTTATAAATGCGTTAGAAACACATGCATGAAAGAAACAAAAACATTAAAATACATATTTGAGGGTTTGTTTTCCTAACATCACATTATCTGACTTTTTCCGCTTGACTCATACCTATAGTAGATATTGCAAATAAGGGAAACCATGGGACCTATGTTTCTTTGGGCCTGGCTTACTTCACTTAATATAATTTTTTCCAAGCCTTTATATTTCCTAACAAATGGGGCAATATCATTCTTTCTGATGGAGGCATAGAATTCCATTGTGTATATATACCACATTTTCTTGATCCATTCATCTACTGAGGGGCATCTGGGTTGGTTCCATATCTTAGCTATGGTAAATATGGCTGCAATAAACATAGTTGTGCTGGTAGCTTTAGTGTGGTCTTGTTTGTAAACATTAGGGTAAATGCCCAAAAGTGGGATTGCTGGGTCATAGGGGAGCTCTATGTGAAGTCTTTTCAGGAACCTCCATACTGCTTTCCAAAGTGGTTGAACAAGTTTACATTCCCACCAACAATGAAGTAAGGTTCCTTTCTGTCCACATCCCCTCCAGCATCTGTTGTTGTTAGAGTTCTTGATTTTTGCTGTTCTAACTGGAGTGAGGTGATATCTCAATGTTGTTTTGATTTGCATTTCTTTTATGGCTAGGGATGTTGAACATTTCTTCATGTGTCTATTGGCCATCCTTCTTTCTTCTTCAGAGAAGCTTCTCTTTAAGTCTTTCGCCCACTTACTTATTAGGCAGTTGTTTCTTTGAGGATTTGTTGTTGGGTGGTTTAATTTTTTGAGTTCCAAGTATATTTTAGATATGAGACCCTTGTCCATTGTATGGCTAGTAAAGATCTTCTCCCAATCCGTGGGCTTTCTATTGATCTTGCTAGCTATGTCCTTTGCCCTGCAGAAGCTCTGCAACCTTATGCAATCCCATTTGTCCAACCTTTCTTTGATTTGTTGTGTTTCCGGTCTCTATTCAGAAAATTTCGGCCTGAGCCAAGGAGACCTAGGGTTTCTCCTATTCCATCCTGTAATGTTTTCAGAGTGTCTGCTTTGAGTTCAAGGTCTTTGATCCATTTGGAGTTGATTCTGGTGCAGGGTGATATATAAGGATCTAGCTTTAGTTTTCTACATGTAGTTAACCAGTTTTGCCAGCACCATTTACTGAAGAGGCTGTCTGTCTTCCATTCTATTGTTTTAGCTCCCTTATCGAAGATTAGATGGCTATAGGTCTGTAGGTTCATTTCTGGGTTTTCAATTCTATTCCATTGGTCCTGAGGTCTGTTCTTATGCCAATACCAAGCTGTTTTGATTACTATGGCTTTATAGTAGAGTTTGAAATTTGGTATTGATATTCCTCCAGCAGTGTTCTTTCCATTGAGGAGCGTTTTTGCTATTCGAGGTCTTTTATTGTTCCATATGAATTTTTGGATTGCCTCTTCTATTTCCTTGAAGAATGAGGGTGGAATTTGGATAGGTATTGCGTTGAATTTGTAGATAGCCTTGGGAAGTATTGCCATTTTCACGATGTTAATCTTTCCAATCCAGGAGCATGGGAGGTTTTGCCATTTTTTAAGTTCTGTGTTGATTTCCTTTTTCAAGATTTTAAAGTTTTCATCATAGAGGTCCTTCACTTCTTTAGTTAAGTTAATTCCTAGGTATTTTATTTTTTGTGGGGCTATTACAAATGGAGTTGCTTTCCTAATTTCAGCCACACTTTTCTCATTGTTGGCATACAGAAAAGCCATTGATTTTGGGGGGTTAATTTTATAACCTGCTACTTTGCCAAAGTTTTGAATCAGCTTCAGTAATTTGGGAGTGGAGTCTATGGGATTCTTTAAATACAAGATCATGTCATCTGCAAAGAGGGAGAGTTTTATTTCTTCTTTCCCTATTTGGATCCCCTTTATGTCTGCATCTTGTCTTATTGCTGTAGCTAGGCATTCTAATACTAGATTGAAGAGAAGTAGAGAGAGTGGGCATCCTTGTCTTGTTCCTGAGTTAAGAGGAAATGGCTTTAGTTTTTCACCATTGAGTATAATGCTGGCTGTAGGTTTGTCATATACAGCCTTTATTGTATTGAGGAATGTTCCATGGATTCCTAATTTTTCCAAAACCTTCATCATAAAGGGGTGTTGGATCTTGTCGAATGCTTTTTCTGCGTCTATTGAGATAACTATGTGGTTCTTATTCTTGCTCCTGTTGATGTGATGAATAATATTAATTGATTTGCGTATATTGAACTAGCTTTGCATCCCTGAAATGAATCCTGTTTGATCGTGGTGTATGATTTTTTGGATGAATTGTTGAAGTCGGTTGGCCAAAATTTTGTTGAGAAGTTTTGCATCAATGTTCATCAAAGAAATGGGTCTATAGTTCTCTTTCTTTGATGAGTCCCTGCCTGGTTTTGGGATGAGGGTTATGATGGCTTCATAGAATGTGTTCGGTAGTGAGCTTTCTCTTTCAATTTCATTGAAGAGTTGGAGGAGAATTGGTGTGAGCTCTGCTTTGAAGGCCTTGTAGAATTCCGCTGTAAAACCATCTGGTCCTGGACTTTTCTTAGCTGGGAGGTTTCTTATTGCTGTTTCTATTTCAATGCTTGATATGGGCCTGTTAAGATAGTTTAACTCATCTTGGTTTAGTTTTGGCATGTCAATATTTGCTAGGAAGAGGTCCATTTCTGTCAAGTTCTCAAACTTATTAGCATAAAGTTTTGAGTAGTATTCCCTTATAATGTTCTGAATCTTGGTTGTTTCCGTGGTGATGTTTGCATTCTCATCTCTGAGTTTATTAATTTGGGTGTGTTCTCTTCTTTTTCTGATAAGATTTGCTAAGGGTCTGTCAATTTTGTTAAGTTTTTCAAAGAACCAACTCTTTGTTTTGTTGATTCTTTCTATAGTTTTTTTGGATTCTAATTCATTTAATTCTGATTTAATTTTGATTATTTCTTTCTGTCTACTGGATTGGGGTTTATCTTGCTGCTCTTTTTCAACGAGGTTTAGATGTGTCATTAAATTGTTAGTTTCAGATCTCTCCAATTTGTTGATGTAGGAGCTCAGAGCTATAAACTTGCCTCTGAGTACTGCCTTTGCTGTGTCCCAGAGGAGCTGGTAATTTGTGTGTTCATTTTTGTTGAATAGCATGAACATTTGAATTTCCTTTCTAATCTCTTCCATGACCCACTCATGATTCAGCAGTGTGTTGTTCAGCCTCCATGTGATACCGGACTTTCTTTGGTGGCTTTTGGTGTTGAGTTCTAATTTTATTCCCTTGTGGTCAGAGAGAATGCAAGGTATAACATCAATGTTTCTGAATTTAGACAAGTTTGCTTTGTGGCCTAAAATGTGGTCTATTTTAGAAAACGTTCCATGTGCTGCTGAGAAAAACGTGTATTCTGATGCTGCTGGGTGAAATGTTCGGTAGATATCTGTTAAGTCTAGCTGATCTATGCAGCTGTTTAGATCTGCGGTTTCTCTGTTGAGTTTTTGCTGAGTTAATCTATCTAGTGGGGAGAGTGGTGTGTTAAAATCCCCAACAATTAATGTCTTTGGATCTATATGGGATTTGAGGGAAAGTAGTGTTTCTTTGATAAATTTGGGTGCTCCATTGTTTGGCGAATAGATATTTAGAATTGTAATATCCTCCTGAAGGAGAGATCCTTTAATTAGTATGTAGCGACCTTCTTTATCTCTTCTCACGAATTTTAATTTGAAGTCTATTTTATCTGATATTAGGATTGCAACTCCCGCCTGTTTATGGGGTCCACAAACCTGCCATTTCTAAAACTGAGGTGTATCAGTTTTCCTTCCTCCCAAGTTTCTACCTTCTTCTTTTTGTTATTTGGACAACAATCCTTAGTATTATAATCCATCCAAGCAATGATCTTGATGTCATTTTTCACTGTCTACTTCTCTTCCTCTTATCTATCTCCATTCCCAAAGCCAAAGCCAGTGTCTAGACTCGGGAACCCATCACTTCTAGTCTTAGACCTCTCTAGCCATCCTCCACATTGTAACCTGAGTTGCTTTCTCAAAAGGAAACTTGCCCTTGGGTGCAGCTCTGCTGTGACTCCACATGACATCAGGACCAATCCCTCAATTTCCAAGTATGGCGCAGGAGGAAGCCCTTGGTGAAATGACTCTGATCTTTATTTCTAGCCTGGCCCCTCTTTGCCCTCTGTTCCAACACTGGCTTCCACATGGATACTATTCTTTGCCAAACATCTTAGATTCTGAAAAATCTCCCCTTACCTTTTTTTGTGTGCTGGTACTAGAACTTCAACTTTGGAACAGGAGTTTTGTGGGGTTTTTTTTGGGGGGGGGGAAGTTGTTTTCATATTTTTTAAGTTGTTGTGCAAAGGAGTTACTATTGAACAAATGAGTTTATAAGTGCAATACACTTTTCAACGTTCTCACCCATTCCTCCCACCCCAACCCCTTCCCTCAATTTTCCTAGTTTCTTCTTTTTTTTAAATTATCTTTAAGTAGTTAGACAAAGGAGTGCATTCAGCAAAGCAGTTTACGGAGACAACATGTCTTGGTCAATGTCACCCCTTAGAACATTCTTTCTCATTCCTCCCAACCTGCCCTTGTTATCACTTTTCTTAATTTTTCACTTAAGGATAGTGTTCTACAGCTTGAGCTAGAGCTCCAATTGTGGAGCTCTGGTACTTAATTGGAGATCATAATCTTGTTGACTTCCCTGCCCTAGATGCCTTCAAACTGCAATTCTCCAATCAATCTTAGATCTCAGCCTCCTGAGTAGCTAGGATTACAGGCATGAGCCACTGATGCCTGGCTAAAATCTCCCCTTTATAAGTGTCCCTTGCATTGTAGTCCATTTTTCCCAACACCTTTATTAATTCTTTAAGTTTCTGGGGCAAATACTGTGTAAGTCATTCTCACTGTAGCATCTAGGTCAGTGTCTAAAGCCTAGAAAATTTGGTGTAATATGTTGAACCATTTGGTTACCTTCTGCAGATACTGTGTAAAATTTATAGTTTTAGTGTTTTTCAAATATGGTACCCAGAAATTAACATAGTGTTATGTCTCAACTAGTACAGATGTTAATGAAGATACTCATATACTGTAAAAGAGAATCTATCCATTAGTGTATCCCCAGACTGAAAGACCCCAGACTCCTGGGATACTTTCGTCAATGGGAAGGCGCCCCAGAAAATCCAGGCCGGGAGAAGCAAGAGGAATTTATTCAGCATTTGCGCAAACAGACTCTCTGCCCCGGTCAGTCAGAGAGCCCCGAGCAGCGGTTACAAGCCTTTTTAAAGGCTAAAACCACAAGATTAATGCATAACACAAAGCATCCCATGATTGGTCCATTTAAAGGTCACCATATACACCAACAATCACTTTGCCACGCGAGAAATTTTGTAACACTCTGTAAAATGATTGGCCCATGGTTGGTTTAAGGGGGGGTTACATGGTTACAGGCCTGTGATTGATTAACATTTGGCCTAGTTTGCTGTACGTGCCAGGTGGTCCTTATCTTGGGTCCTTATCTTGGATCCTTATCTTGGGTCCCATTCTTGGGTCCCATTTGGCCACTTGGGAATTTACTTGTTTGTTCTTTATTTTTGACTACAGAGCTTGTCCCAGGGCCGACAACTCTGAAACTTTTTATGTATTTCCAGGGAGGGGAAGGGTCAGTGCTAGCGCAAGCAAGTTTACAGAAGCAAAACCAGCAGTTAGCAATTGTAAAATGTAACTCTAATTTTTAATCTTTCACAGACAATAGTCATTGGGTAATAGAGTGCCTTCTGTGGACTAGATCTGGTACCAGATACTGGAAATTAATTATGTTATTTGTTAAGCCAACCATATAGTACAAACAGTATCCTCTCCACATATAGTTCAGGAAGGAGAAGCTGAGGACATTTAGCACTTGTCCAAGCACAGACCTTTGAATCTAGAATTCATGTCCACAGCTTGTGACTCCCAGTCCAGCCTTTTTGTGCTACCAGGTGCTCCCTTAAATTCGCTCAACAAGCCCATTCTGTGTTTAAACCATAGGATGCTGGGGTTAGTTAAAACCTGCCTACCATGAATATTATTCACACTAGATTTGCCTGACTGATGATTTGAATCTGTGTGCTAGAAGTTCATTTATTCTGGCTCAAATAAATTGTGTTGGCTTTTTGATTGCTGTTATTCTAGTTGAATGACCTTGCAAACAAAGGGGTGACACAGTCTTCCAGACTGACCTGCTGCCTGCAGGTGACCATTCACTTATTGGCCAAGTTGGCGCCTTTCATTTATGCAGTAATCCTTCTTGAAATTGACATCAAAACATCATGAAGTCTTTTTTAAATTTTCTTTTTATTTGAAAATCAGGATAAAATGTCTTCAACTCACCTTTAATGACACTTTGGAGGTTATAGCAAAATACTTGTTTCATAGGGCTTTGTATCCTTCACTGTAGACTTAGGTCCTTTCCATGTCTTACCTACTTTATGACTTTTAGAGAATATAGACTAAGATTCTTAAGAGGTCAGACTTTTTTATACAAAGGAGTTTAGATTAAGTGCCATGTGAAGCAGTTCTGCTTTGAAAATAACCCATTAATACTTTCTTTTCTCAAAGAAACTGTATGAAATATAAAGTTACAAAGCCAAGGAGTCAGGAAAACTTCAAACACCTTCTTTGAGAACATTCTAAGATGTTATTTTTAACTCAATAATTTTGGAAATGAGGGAAATGAAGGTATTTCACAACATGGAACATCAAGTTGCTTTCAAGTAAAGGAAGCGTCAGAAGAGCTTCCCCAATTTGCAGACATCCTAACACTGGTGCCACACTATTCCACAAGAGATTGTCCATGAAAAAACCATCACAGATATGTCACTACTAAAATATCTAGACCGACGGAAATTTTAAAGGAAATATTTAAAAAGTCTAAGTCCTAACATGAAAACCTAAGTCTAATAAAGCTGTTTTAAAATACTTTCATGCAAATGAAGATGAGTAAAATATTTGATGAACAAAAAACTTGATCAGGGTCCATTCAGAGTCTATTCAGAAGAAAAAAAAAACATTTCCCACTGTATGTGTGTGTGTGTGTGTGTGTGTGTGTGTGTGCGTGCACGTGTGCATTCACTCATGTATGTATATACATGTATATACATATGTGCACATATGTATGTATAAATGTATATGTGTATAATGTAATTATGTTGTGCATGTATGCATGTACATGTTCATATATTTATGTGTGCATGTATATATGTGTGTATCTTTACATACAAGTATATAAAGATCTATTAACAGAGAATTGGAGTCCTGAGGGATTATCTCATAGGAAAAAAACAGCACTTTAAAAATATATAGGAATAACTCTATATACATATATATGTGTATATATATAACTATAAGTAGAGGGCAGCCAACACACATAGTCTGAGACAAAGCTCTGAGAAAGAGACCACATCCTTGTAAGGCTAAGAGCAAACCTCTTTGGAGACAGTGTGACTTTGGTTCCCAGCGTGGCAGGAAGTTTACTGGGCTACCTTGCTGGTGAGACTCACTGACAGTGCACCATTTGGAGGCCCTGGAATTCCATAATTTGGAAGCCCCTGCAGGCTCTTCCCAGGAGGCACTGAAGATGCCCTGTGGGTGATGTGAATATACATAGCTTATCTATCTTCTCACCCGTGAGACACCTGTGCAGAAAATGCCAGGAATATTAGTGATGGGCCCTGATCTGCTGCTGGTTTGCTACATTGCTCTTGAGAGGCAGGAGCTGCCCAAGGCTATGATCTGCGAACAAACACCACAAAATCTGCAGATCTATAAGATATCCACAACAGATCAGGAAGAGAAATACCTCTCTTCTCTGGCATCCTCTAATGACAATGTTTAAGAAAGATCTGGATAAGAAAGGAGACATATTTACATCAACAATCTCCATTGTTGCAGACACCAAGAATGGGTGGGTTTGGAGTTTAGAGGTCATGCAATTAAAACTGATCTAGTACTGAGTAAGGAAAACTGTTGATGTAAAGGCACAGTTTCCTAGAATCTATTAGCAAATAGTTAAATATATTTTTCTTCCACTTCCTAATCAGTCATAGTTGCTTTATTTGAAACGACTTATTCACTTTAAATAATTCGAAGAAACCAAATCAATTACCATTCATAAATCAGAATATAAATTGTTATGGAATTTCCAAAAAAAGCAAAATAAAAAAACACTACTGTAGTTTCATGATAAATATTTGTGAAAATTTATTTGAGTTACATAGTATTTTATGTTGAACTATCTATAGTTTGAAGATTTGTAGCTCTTTTTCTTTATCAAATGCAATGGGAATCTTAAAATTTTCAAAGATGAAAAGATGAGCAGATGAAAAACTTACCTTGTTGGGCTGGAACTGTTCCTGAGCATTCTGTTATGATATAAAATCCACTAAAATTGAAACTCTATATAATACTAGTCTTGATCTTAAGATAAGAGATGATAGCTATTTCCTTCTTCTAAACTACTTGGAACTTTATACTGACACCAAGGCATAATTCTCTGGTCAGTGGCAACTATTATAGCATTGCTTATTATATACAAACTGTATTTGTAGTGGAAATTCAATGTCATTTCAAATGCTGCCAGTGGTAAGTGTCAGACGAGGAAGGTAGGTACAGATCACAATCTTTCCTAAGTGTAATGTGTCTCATTTGTGAATTCTCAATGTAATATCTCCAATTACCTGGTCATTGAATACAAGTTTGTGATTGCCTTTGACATAGCACATCCTGTGTTGTGCTTCAGTGAGCACAAAGCTTTGCCTCTGTTAACAATGGCTGAGTTAAAGTCTGTTCTAGAACATTGTCTCCTGTCTAACCAAATCATGTCTGATAGAAAAGTGATGTCATAGAAAATACAGCCCCGCCAGGCTCTGGCCACTTAGCTTGCATCAGAGTTTTCCACTTTACAACACCAACTTCAGAATCACCCAGCAGCTCTCGGGAAATAACCGTTTGTTGGCCTTTTCTAGGATGGGTTTAATCAAAATGTGGGCATTTAAAGCACAGGAAATTAGATCTTGCATTTTGATCAGGCTCCTAACTGAATTATATTCAAGGCCAAGAATCAAGATGGCAGACCTTCCCTTGTACCCCAAAGCAGAACTGACTGGGGTTATGATGTGTCAGCTAGCGAAACCCCAACATATCATGCCACTAACAAATCAGAGGGGCTTTTGCATCTGTCAGTTGTAGCTAGAAAAAGAGAACCTTTGTGGCTGCCTAAAGCAGAGAAAGAATTATTAGAAAGAAGTAGTGGGGGAGGGGATGGAGAAGTGGGAGGAGATGGGAAGGGATGGGAAAGGGAAACAATGGAGGAGGCAACAATGCTTGATAAGAAATGTACTCATTACCTTGCTCATGTAATTGTAACCCCTCTGTACGGTATTTTCACAATATAAAAAATAAAATAAAGTAATTTTAAAAATGAATTCAATAAAACAAATTGAAACTGGAAAAAAAGGATACTTTAAGGGCCAGAACTGAAGAGGAACTATATAGATCTCTCTGTCTCTGTCTCTGTCTCTCTCTCTCTCTCGCTATATATATGTATGTATATACATATATATATATATATAATTCATTAGCTGAATAAGCTCCAAGCTTTACTTTCCTGATCAATACCTAGTTTTACCTACAAGAAAGAGAACCTTTGAAGTGCAAATGATAGAGAAAAAAAATTAATAAACTTTTATCAGAAGTTAGGCAGAATGGGTGCATGCTCTATAGGATTCTGATTTGGTGTCAAAGTTATAGCACCTGATAAGTTTTAGAGAGACTAAGTGTTTAAAAAGAATTTGGTGAATTGCTTTTTAAAATGAATCTTGGGATAACAAAACAACTTTTCCATTATTTCTTCATTCTCAGCCTGAATTCACCAATGTTTGCTTTTGGTACATTCCACCAAGCCTTAGAGAAATGGAAGAAGGACCCCAGTTCTGGGAAAAACTTCATTTGGTGAGTAACTCATTACTTGTATTCTCCTTTTTGATGCGATGAACTCCTTGGCCGTTGTTCCTGTGGGAGATTCTTTACTGGGGCTAATATCTTGAAGAACTAGAGTAGGAAATGATCACAAATCTAATAGCTGTAAAGGAGGATTCCCTCTAACCAATTAGATCACAGTTAAAAAAGTGTGCTGGTTACATGATAAGTTCAGAATGTATTAAGTCTGATTCACAGTGCATGTCAGAATATGAGATCTGGTAATGGGATCCAAGTTATAAGTTTAGTGATGACTATCTGCTGGTTCAGCTCTGCTGGTGTGTCTCTGTAAGTATTATGTCACCTCACTTGTGAATAATGTAAAAAGTCCAATTTGGACTTCTTTTCTGAAGGTAGAATTCTGACCTCTTCACCAAAAAAAATACCTGCATCTGACACCCAAAGATGCCCCTCAGTAGATGAATGGGTCAAGAAAATGTAGTATATACACACATCAGAAAGAATGATATTGCCCCATTCATAAGGAAATGGAAAGTCTTAGGGAAATTTATATGAAGCAAAGTAAGCCAGACCCAAAGAAACATAATCCCCCTCATTTGTAATAACTAGAATATGTCTAGGATATTCTTAGGAGAGGATCATAATAGCTCTGTAGCTATGTGCATATGACCATGATGCTTATCGAAATGAATTCCAGGAATGGAAATCAGAGGTTTCTTAGTGTAACATTTGCAGTTATTTCTTTTTCTTTTTTTCCTTTGATTTATTCTCTGTTATGACTGTTTTTGCTTTCTGTACCCTTTCTCTTGTATATAAGTTTATCTAATTTGGAAAAGGGAAGGGAAATCACAGAAACAGTGGGACAAAGGGTGAACCAATACAGCAGTGATACTCACTGGACATTATATTGGAAATGAACTTTACAACTTAGAGGAGGGGAGTTGGTGTGTGTGGCAGGGGGAAGGGAGAGAAAATGAGGAAGGGGGTAACACTGTTCAAAAATAAATGTACTCATTACTAATGTAACTGTAACCCCTCTGTACATCACCTTTACAATAAAATTTAAAACAAACAAACAAAAAGGGTGGGGGAGATATACCAGGAATTAATTTCATCTGATCTCTGAACAAGTGTGCTTAAAAGTGTTGGCACACACAGCACAGCAGTGGTGTACTGACAGGCCAAAGTTTGCAGTACCCAGCCTCTAGAGACAGCTGTGATTCATTCACACCTCCCCACACATGGCTCAGCCAGTTAAAATCCTGCCTCCACGCCAGAGCTCCAAGACCTGTGAAGTCTGGTGAGTCTCACTACTAGACCCACCTCCCCTACAGTATGAACACAATACATATTGAAAATGAACTTGGGTGTTCCATGGGGATATGAGAGTTTGTGATAGGCTGCTGCCATTAGTGAGGCAATCCCTGATCTGCTTCATCTTCTCTCCCAAGATAAACACTGAAACATACATTTGCTTGGTTAGTAAAAGCTATGACTTACAATTCCCTTCTCTCCTTAAATGGAAAAAAATGATAATTGTGTGGAGGGGATGATGCATGCGTGTGCATGCGCATGCCCAGCTCTGGTGCTTGAATACAGGGCTTGGGCACCGTCCCTTAGCTTTTTTGGTAAAAGCGATCTCTCTATCACTTGAGGCACAGCTCCACTTTCTGGCTTTGTGGTGAGTCACTGGAGATTTGAGGCTTTTTCTTTCCTGGGCTGGCTTTGAACCATGATCCTCAGATTTAAGCTTCTTGGATAGCTAGGATTACAGGTCTGAGCCACCAGAAGCCAGCTTGATAATTTTTAAAATTGAAGTTGATAGTCCTTTTGTTTAGTTTTTGAAGGAAAGACTTACTTTACTGAGTGCTTACTAATGTATACACTGGAGGTACAACCATCAAAAGAACTTGGTTTCTGTTGAGAAGTTTGTACCCAGGGAGACAGTGAGTTATGGGATCTCACTTGATATTAGAAAGTGGAAGGAAACCCAACATGCAGGCAAAGTGGAGAATAGGAATACTTGACTCAGAGTGTGACACTAGAGCCGAGTCTGCATAGATCCATCAATGCCAGTGAGGGACAATTGGGAAGAAGTCAATCCCAAGAACGACATGAAAACCCCAGCAGATTAAGAGGGGAGAGTGTGAGTCAGACTACAGGGTCACAGGACTTCAGGGAAGGTGAGATGACAAGCACATGGCCTTTATCTTTCAAGGCAAAGAGCTTGGAATTTTTTGCCACAACTAAGGAGGCATTGTCTTTAAGCTATGGACACCTGTGCAATTTCACCTAAGACTTTGACCATTTAGCCTCAGGTCATTTTCTGTTTCTTCCAACTCACTCATTCACTGACCTACATGGTAACACACCAGAGGATTAATATATGAATATTCTACCTTCTGTCAAACCTTAGTTCAGGTGGCAAAACTTGAGAAGATGGGTGATATTACCCTTGCCCTGGACTAGCTAAGTTCTTTGTCACCCATTTCAGGCAGTTAATTCAGTCCTTGGATGTGTCTTGTATTTTTGTCACACAATGCAAATCAGAGAGTGCTTGAGAATACATTTCAGATGGTAAGCAACCCATAAAAGGAAACAGCAAGTGGACGACATGAGAATTTAGTGGTGAGGTTTAGAGGCACACTTTTCCCTTTGATGGAATGCAGCAGACATTTTTTTGGTGGAGGTGGGGGAGAGGCTGCTTCAAAGAGATATGGATGCCTTTTTTCCTCACCAAGATAGAAATCACTTTTTTGATTATTAAGAAAGGTGAAGAAATATGTGATATTTGTGCTCTTCTAACTCAGAACTGCTGCAGTGCTATAACTAGATTGGGATTTTATGGTGGGTTTTTCTTTCTGTTTGTGTTTTTGATTTGTGCTAAGACTAGGGCTTGAACTCAAAACCTTGCCCCCTTGCTTAGTTCCATACCTCCACTTCCAACTTTTTGCTGGTCTCATAGACTTTCCTACCTGAGCTGGCTTTGAACCTTGGTCCTCCAATTTCAACCTTCTGAGTAATTAGATTTATAGGCATGAGCCACCAGCACCTGGCCTAGCTTGTTTTATGATGTTGGGAGCTATTTTTGTCTCATTCTTCCTTTACTTTCTAGTCTTAGAAAACTCTGAAATTGGGAAGATGCCTTACTGAAGGCTTATTCTCCAAGTAAAGAAATGCCTGAATCTTAAAAAAAAAAAAGAAAAGAAAAAAGAAAACTCTGAAATTGAAGATGGGATATATAAGCTAAAATCAGAAAACTCAAATATGTTTTTTATTTTAACTGGAAATCAAACATGGATGGAGACATTCTGTTTTGTCCATAATATGTGCCAACACTTCTTCTTTTAAAGTTAATACGTGGTTACCCACCCCTTCACCTTGGAAATGCTTTTCTGCTAGTTAGAACTATGGTTCTTATTTGCCTGGTTTATATTATACAATTTTAATTGTTCTGGATGCTTCTAATTAGTAAAATTGTATGCTACTTGGGAGGCTGAGATCTAAGGTTCATGATTCAAAGCCAGCCTGATAGAAAAGTCTGTGAAACTCTTATCTCCAATTAACCAGCAAAAAGCCAGAAGTGGAAGTGTGACTCGAGTGATAGAACACTAGCTTTGAATAAAAAAGCTAAGGTATTTAGTCCAGGCCATGGGTTCAAGCTCCAGTACCAGTTAACACACACACACACACACACACACACACACACACACACACACACACAATGTATGCTGCTCACAAACTGTTGTTAGGCCTCAGGTTTAAGTTCCTCTTCCCTCTTTCTCTGTTTATTGTGTGTGCTTATGAATTTGGCAAAGGCAAGGGCAACACATACATATCTTTTGTTGATCTCTAGTGTGAGAATTCAGGTATATGATTTATAACTGTGAGTATACTTAAAACACACTTGAAATTTATCTTGGATGGAGAATCACAAACTGATAAATAAGCTGAAGAAGGCTTGTCCCTCTGATGGAGACCATTGTCAGGGTGAGTTGTCAGATTCAGACTCAGGGCTGTGATAAGTCTTCTTCTATAAGCAGAGGAGGAGAGGGAAAATCTGGTGATGAATCTGGACTATACAAGGATGTGAATGTGTGTGCTTGCAAGTGTATGTGTGTGCATGTATAACTTTCTGAGATCACAGTTGCTCTGCATTGATGATATAAGACAGCTGCTCTAAAACACTGTATTCTCTCCCAGGTTCAAACAACTTCTCTTTAAATGTCCTCCAGAAATGCCCTTCTTCCTGAACTTGCTGGTATTATGAGACTCAACTCTTCACTGTTCCCTACTCCAATTGTATTTGTTTCTTTGCTCATCTGCCAGAGGAAAGAAATCCATTCATTAGCCAGTGACTGATGGCTCATGCCAATAAATCCTAGCTAATCAGGAGGCTGAGATATATGGTTTGAGGGTCAAAGCTAGCCCAGACAGACAAATCTGAGAGACTATCATCTCCAATTAGCTAGCATAATGCCAGAAGTGGAAGTGTGGCTCAAATGGTAGTTTGTCAACCTTGAATAAAATAGTAAGTAAGAATAAGAAACCCTATTATTCCTTCCCTCCCCACTTCCCCAGCTCTTCCCTTCCCCACCCCACCCTCAAAGTTGTAAAATTCATTTTCAACATAGTGTCTTGTACATCTCATTGTTACAATGGGTCAACCTGTATCCTTGTTTCAGCATTTTGTTATCAGGGGAACAAAAGGAGGTGGTAACAATGCTCAGTAGGAAATGTACTCATTACCTTACTCATGGAACTGTAACTCCTCTGTACAGTATCTTTACAATAAAAAAATGTTTTAAAACATAAAAAAGAACAAAAAGTCCTGAGTTCAAGACTCATTCCAGGCACACACACACACACACACACACACACACACACACACACACACACTTTCATTTGCTTTCCTCTCTGAACATTTACAACTGCATCTCTGCTGCCTCCTCACTGTCCTGCCAAAACTCTCTGAATGGCTTACCATTCTTTGCTGTGGACATTTTCAGCCTCATCAGATCCAATGACCAGTATGTATAATAAATACAGTGAGTGTCCCCATTCTACAATGAAAGTGACAGAAAATATAACCTACTTGTCCACATGATTTTATGAAGCCTATAGAAGATCTTATATGTAATATGAATAAGAAATTAGTTTATAATAAAACTATATATTTCATTACATCAGTGCTCATGCATGATAATGCTGGAAGATGTACAAGTGGGAAGATTCCTGTGCAAGCTCTTAGAAGCATGGTGAATGTAAATCATGTACAAATGCAGATGTTCTAAGTAGGTGATGGAAACAACAAGAATGTTGGAATGTTACAGGTAACATTTCTAAAAATGGTATGTAAATCTTGTTAAAACTCTGATGAAAACACTTTTCAGAAATTTGATTAAAAATGAGCACCCAGAAATGATGTCTCACATCTTAGCTATCCAGAAGAATGAGATGTGAAGATCCTAGCTGCAGCCAGCCTTTGCAGACAAATCCATGAAACTGTTATTTCCAATTAAACAGCAAAAAGCCAGAAGTGGAGGTATGGATCATGTGTTAGAGTGTCATCCTTGAATGAAAAAGATAAACAAGAGCATGAGGTTCTGAGTTCAAGCATTAGTACCAGCACACACACACAGACTCACACACATACACACACACACCACACACACACAGAGCATAAAGCATTTGTGCTTGAATATTTGTTATTGGGCATTTTATTTCATGCATTTCCAATGGAATATCTGAAATTGAACAGGACATGGCACCATGCTTCCTGGCTTAGCATAGCTCTACATGGTTCAGGATTGTTTGTATCCATAATCTCCACCTATTCAATAACATTAGCAACCCCAAACATTGTGAAAACCAAAACCTCTGCCCAGATTTCCAAAATATACCTGGGAATGTAGACTCTCCATTGACAAACACTGTCCATAGAATAAAAGCCATAATTACTATTTAAAATAGCAAAAATTTCTGAAATAACTCTCTAACTATAAGCAATTGGTTAGATTTAGTACATATTTATATATCAATTGATAGGGTTCACTTAAAATTCCATTTCAAATTAATATATGAAGATATATCATTAATTAAAAACAGGTAATACCCACTTTAGTATATGAATTTTGAAAAATTGTGTTTATACACGCAGATACACTTAAACATATATACAGACATATAAAATACACTGTATATGCTTAAATTAAGGACACATGCCACACCAAAATGTTTCTGGAGACAAAATTACAGAGATTTCTTTTTCTTTTACATTTCTTTGCAATTAAAACTGCAATTAGTTTAAATTGCTTTTATGAAAACACTGTAAAAATAATAAGAAAAATATAGAGTTATTGAACCAATAAACTCATAGCTGCCTGTGTAATTCTCTTGGCAAAGGTTACTGGCTTTGGTTATATGCACCCAACACTTCAAAAACTTGAACAAACACAGAAGACCTGAAGAACACTAAAACAGGCTAGAAGACCCAGAAATTGATATTATAACAGCCATCTGACTTTGACAAAGGGGTCCAAAATATATTTTGGGAAAAAAACAAACCTTTTCAGCAAATGATGCTGAGAAAACTGAATGTCTACATTCTGAAGTCTGAAACAGGCTACCTATATCAGTTCAAAGATCTCAAACTCTGAAAATACTACAGGAAAAAAATACAAAATATCAGAACTTACTGACATAGCTAGTAACTTCCTGAACAGAACTTGAGTAGCTCAGCTACTGTTTGCGGATAGGCCTCAACCCTACCCAGAGCTTAGCCTCAACACAGCAACTCCAAGCTAGAGGAAACAGCCATCTCCCTCTTTTGTGATACTCCCACAAAAAAAGCAGATCTCCCTCCCACTAAACTAGGCTGGAAGGAGGACCACAAAGTCCCGGGTAAGGCAGAGCTTTTCTCTGCCTGCTCAAACAAACTGACTTAAGAAACCAATCAAGCCACAGGAAAACCAAGCACCACAAGCAAACCAGAGACTCCACCAAGAGACTGGTTACAGACACAGGGGAGATAAAAGATCTCCCCCCCCCGCCAAAAAAAAAAAAAAAATCACTCACTTTTTTAATTAAAAAAATGTTTTCTAATTTTTCTTTCATAATTTTTATTTTAGGTGTGTGTGTGTGTGTGTGTGTGTGTGTGTGTGTGTGTGTGTGTGTGTGTGTGTGTGTGTGTGTGTGTGTTTTGTTTTCTTTTAAATCTCTATTAACTTTTTGGTCTTTTTTAATTTTGCATGACTTAATTGCTGTTATGCTCATCCCCAGATAAATACCCATCAATGATTATTAGACCTTATCCTTCATTGTGTACATACTTAATTCAGAAATTAAAATTTACTCAATTCACAATCTCTTAGGCTTAACGTCTTTAATAGTAGTAGTATTTCTTTATAATTATATAATTTTTAAGTATTCCATTTTTAAATCTTTTATTTTTTCATTTTTCCTTTATAATCTCTCTCTTCCTCTCATCTTATTCTTTCCTTCTATCACTTTATTTCTTTATACTTGCATAATTTGTAAGTGTTTCATTTTTAAAATTTAAATTTTTGTTTTTTCATTTTTTTCTTGTTTATCTCTCTCCTTTCTGTTTCGTCCATTTCCTCTCTGAGATTATGACTTGGTTAAATTCACTCTTTCCTTTTACCTCTCCACATCCCTCTAATCTATTTTCCCCCACAATTCTCCCTAAACCTATTAATTTCTAGTCTGCTGAATCCCTCTTTGATAGTCTTAGCTCATTAATCCATACTTGTTTGATGATGAATAGATTGTGTCTGTTGAACTAGATTGTATCTGCAGCCATTTTGACTGTGCATCTACAGGACTCTGGTTGATGCTTGCCTTAAAATAGTATTCTACTGTGAAATTGGTGTTACTTTCAGACCAAATGGGCAGAACAAGCTGGAGAAACACAAGAAAAATGGCAAGTCCAGGTATCTTAACTCCCACTCACAATAATCATGTGAAAGAACAGTTAATGAATAATCCAGAGGAGAGTTCCCAAAAAGCTCTACAAATGCTACCGGTAAACATGGTGAATGAAAAGATTAAAACCCTGCAAAGGACTCGGTGTGAGCATGATAGTGAACGAGAGGAGGCTAACCAAAGATTAATACAGGAACTTTGCAAGTCTGATGTGGCTAGCCAAAAATTATTACAAGAATCTCATGTGCATGAGGAAGCTAATCAAAGATTAATACAGGAATTGCATGAGCAGGCTGAGAACAGCCAAAGAGTAATACAGGAATTGCATGAGCAGGCTGAAAACAGACAAAGAGTAATACACAAATTTCGTGAGAGTGAGGAAGCTAATCAAAGAGTAATACAGGAATTGTGTGAATGGGATGAGAATAGACAAAATCAATAGAGGCATTCATGAAATCCATAAACAGACAGCTGAAGGAATCCAGGGAGACCACAAAGAGAATGCTGAATGGACCCCAGCAGAAGGAAAGGGAGTCCAATGAAACCATAACCAATCAGCTAAGGGATTTGAGAATAAACACTGAACACCAAATTAAGGAAGTAAAGAATTTCATACAAGATCTAAAACAAAGCTCCAGCAAAGAATTTGAAGCCATCAAAGCCAACCAATTAGAAGGAAAGGACATAAAAAAACAAAGTAAAAAGTCCTGACAATAGGTTAGACCACGCAGAAGATCGAATCTCAGGGACTGAAGACAGCCTAGATATTATAGAGAAAGAACATACAACTATCCAAGAAATCCAAGAAATATGATAGATCTATTCAACATTTGGAAGACACCATCAGAAGGCCTAATCTGAGGATAATGTGTGTAGAGAGCACCTAAAGGAAATTTATTTAACAAGATCCTAGCAGAGAACTTCCCAAACATGCAAAAAGATAAGCCTATTCAGATATAAGAAGCTTTTAGAACCCAAATTGACCAGAGCAGAACAGGGCATCCTTCCATCACATTATAATCCACATAGGATCAATTCAGACCAAGGAAAGGATCCTTAAAGCTGTCAATGAGACAAGATCAATCCCCTATAAAAGGAAAACAATTAGAATAACCTCAGATTTCTCAACAGAAACAAAGCAAAAAAATCCTGGAATGAGGTATGCCATGCCCTAAAGACAAACAACTATCAACCAAGAATACTATACCCAACTAAACTCTCCTTCATAACAGAAGGCCAAATAAAAACTTCCATAGCAAAGAAAAACTGAAACAATATATCTCCACCAAAGCAGCCCTACAAAAGATACTTAATGATGTCTTACACATAGAAAACCAACAAGAGCACAATAAAGGCCAAGAAACTGCACCCAAACTGAAAATCCAAGAACCATAGGAATAACCCAGTTGTCACAGCCCCAAGAAGGTGGATAACATGGCAGGAACTACCGAACACCTCTCAGTTCTAATTCTCAATATTAATGCACTTAACTCTCCAATTAAGTGACATAGTCTGTCTAGTTGGATTAAAAAGCAAGATCCTTCCATCTGCTGCCTTCAAGAGTCAGACCTTGCCGATAAAAACAAACATATTCTGAAAGTGAAAGGCTGGAATAAAATCTACCAAGCAAACGGCCCCCATAAACAGGTGGGAGCTGCAATCCTAATATCAGATAAAATAGACTTCAAATTAAAATTAGTGAGAAGAGATAAAGAAGGACACTGCATACCAATTAAGGGATCTCTCCTTCAGGAGGTATTACAATTCTAAATATCTATTCAGCAAAGAACAGAGCACCCAAATTTATCCAAGAAACACTACTTTCCCTCAAATCTGGCATGGATCCAAAGACATTAATTGTTGGGGATTTTAACATACCACTATCCCCACTAGATAGATCAAACCAGCAAAAACTCAACAGAGATACTGCAGATCTAAACAACTGCATAGATCAACTAGATTTAACAGACTTCTACTGAATATTTTACCCAGCAGCATCAGAATACGTGTTTTTCTCAGCAGCACATGGAACGCTTTCCAAAATAGACCACATTTTAGGTCACAAAGCAAACGTCCAAATTCAGAAACAGTGAAGTTGTGCCCTGCATTCTCTCAGACCACAAGACAATAAAATTAGGACTCAACACTAAAAGCCACCAAAGAAAGTCCTGTAACACATGGAGGCTGAACAACACACTGTTGAACCACCAGTGGGTCATGAAAGAGATATAAAGGAAATTCAAATGTTCATGGTATTCAACAAAAATGAACACACAAATTACCATCTCCTCTGGGACACAGCAAAGGCAGTACTCAGAGGCAAGTTTATACCTCTGAGTTCCTACATCAATGAATTGGAGAGATCTCAAACCTACAATTTAATGAGATATCTGAACCACCTTGAAAAAGAGCAGCAAGCTAAACCCCAGCCCAGTAGATGGAAAGAAATAATTAAAATTAAATCAGAATTAAATGAATTAGAATTTAAAAAAACATAGAATCAACAAAACAAAGAGTTGGTTCTTCAAAAAAAATTAACAAAATTGACCGACCCATAGCAAATATTATCAGAAAAAGTAGAGAACACAACCCAAATAAACTCAGAGATGAGAATGGAAACATCACCACAAAAACAAGCAAGATTCAGAACATTATAAGGGAATACTTCTCAAACTTTTATGCTAATAAGTTTGAGAATCTGGAAGAAATGGATAATTTTCTAGCAAATATCAACATGCTGAAACTAAACCAAGGTGAGTTAAACCAATTTATCAGACCCAAATTTAGCATTGGAATAGAAACAGCAATAAGAAACCTCCTATCTAAGAAAAGCCCAGGACCAGATGGATTTACAGTGGAATTCTACAAGGCCTTCAAAGAAGAACTCACACCAATACTCCTCCAACTCTTCAATGAAATTGAAAGAGAAAGTTCACTACTGAACTCTTTCATCCCCAAAACAGGAAGGGACTCATGGAAGAAAGAGAAATTTAGACCTATTTCTTTGATGAACATTGATGCAAAACTTCTCAAAAAAATTTTGGCCAATTGACTTCAACAATTCATCAAAAATTCATACACTATGATCAAACAGGATTCATTTCAGGGATGCAAATCTGGTTCAATATACAAAAATTAATATAATTCATCACATCAGCATCAGCAAGGATAAGAACCACATGGTTATCTCAATAGATGCAGAGAAAGCATTTGACAAGATTCAACACCCCTTTATTATGAAGGCTCTGGAAAAACTAGGAATCCATGGAACATTCCTGAATACAATAAAGGCTGTATATTACAAACCTACAGCCAGCATTATACTTAGTGGTGAAAAACTAAAGCCATTTTCTCTTAACTTAGGAATGAGACAAGGATGTCCATTCTTGCCACTTCTCTTCAAATTAGTATTAGAATGCCTAGCTACAACATTAAGACAAGATGCAAACATAAAAGGGATCCAAATAGGGAAAGATGAATTAAAACTCTCCCTCTTTGCAGATGACTTGATCTTGTATTTAAAGAATCCCACGGACTCCACTCCCAAATTACTTGAGCTGATTTAAAATTAACCCTCAAAAATCAATGGTTTTTCTGTATGCCAACAATGAGAAGAGCGTGGCTGAAATCAGGAAAACAACTCCTTTTGTAATAGCCCCATGAAAAATAAAAATACCTAGGAATTAACCAAAGAAGTGAAGGACCTCTATGATGAAAACTTTAAAAACCTGAAAAAGGAAATCAAAACAGAACTTAGAAAGTGGAAAAACCTCCCATGCTTCTGGATTGGAAGGATCAACATCGTGAAAATGGCAATACTTCCAAAGGCTATCTACAAATTCAATGTGATACCTATTAAACTTCCAACCTCATTCTTCAATGAAATAAAAGAAGCAATCCAAAAATTCATATGGAACAATAAAAGGCCCCAAATAGCAAAAACGATCCTCAACAGAAAGAACACTGCTGGAGGAATACCAATACCAAATTTCAAACTCTACTATAAAGCCATAGTAATCAAAACAGCTTGGTACTGGCACAAGAACAGACCTCAGGACCAATGGAATAGAATTGAAACCCCAGAAATGAACCCACAGACTTATAGCCATCTAATCTTTGATAAGGGAGCTACAAAAAGTAGAATGGAAGAAAGACAGCCTCTTCAGTAAATGTGCTGGCAAAATTGGTTGACTATTTGTAGAAAACTAAAGTTAGAGCCTTATATATCACCCTGCACCAGAATCAACTCCAAATGGATCAAAGTCCTTGAAATAAAAAAAGACACCCTGAAAACATTACAAGAAGGAATAGATGAAACCCTAGGTCTCCTTGGCACAGGCCAAAATTTTCTTTTTTTCAATTTTTTTATTATTGTGAAAATACCGCACAGAGGGGTTACAATTACATTAGCAAGGTAATGAGTACATTTCTTATCAAGCATTGTTGCCTCCTCCTTTGTTTCCCCTTATCATCCCTTCCCTTCCCATCCCATCTCCACCTCCCCTCCTATGATGCACACCCTCCTCCTCCCCCCCACGCTCCCTCCCACCCCGCGCCAAAGTTGTAAAGTTCATTTTCGACATAACATCTTGTACATCTCATTGTTACAATGAGTCCACCTGTATCCCTATTTAAACAATTTGTTTTTTACCTTCCCCTCCACAAATTATACCAACGTCAAATACAGTGAAAACAAGGGTAATACCCAGATGCCCCTCAGTAGATGAATGGATCAAGAAAATGTGGTATATATGCACAATGGAATTCTATGCCTACAACAGAAAGAATGATATTGCCCCATTTGTTAGGAAATGGAAAGATTTGCGAAGAATTATATTAAGTGAAGTAAGTCAGGCCCAAAGAAACATAAGTCCCATGGTTTCCCTTATTTGTCATAACTATGTCTGGGACAAGCAGAAAAGGTCAAAAGCTAGGTACATATGACTAGATACGATGATGTTAAGCGAAACAAACCCCAACATAGGGACAGACGTAGTTTTTTTTTTTCTTTCTTGCTATTGTTTCTAATGTATTTATAAGGTACCATGTGATTTTTTTTGTTCCTTTGATATGTTGCTCCCCCACGGTATAACCCCTGTTTTCACTGTATTTGATGTCAGTGCTCTGCATCTTGTATATACACGTCTCTAATTTGAGGAGGGGAAGAGAAAAAACAGAATTCTTAAATAGGGATACAGATTGACCCATTGTAACAATGAGATGAACAAGATGCTATGTTGAAAAACAAACTTTAAAACTTAGGCAGGGGGTGGGGGGCGGGGGGGAGAGGAATGAAGTTGTGGAGGTGGGAGGGAAGGGATGGTAGGGGAAAAACAAAGGAGGAGGCCACAATGCTTGGTAGGAAATGTACTCATTACCTTGCTCATGTAACTGTAACCCCTCTGTACAGTATTTTTACAATAAAAAATGCATTAAAATATTTACAAAAACATACACATTTAAAAAATTATATAAGTAAGCATTTTAAGGGAAAATTTTAAATTATTAAACCATAATTTTTTCTAGTAGTTCTGTGGGGGTGTCTATTTTGGAGACCATGATTACACTATGTCAGTCAAGTTACAGAATGTTTTTTTTTTTATCATAATGAACTACCACATATCATATGTTACTTGTTATCCCTTCTATCTTTCTGTGTCTCAGTTTTATCTTTCTCTCTGTCCAACTTCTTTCTTTTTTTCCTCTCTTACACACCTGTACTGCTCTTTGAACTCAAGGCCAGGGCACTGTCCTTTAGCTTTGTGAGTCAAGGTTGGCTCTCTATAACTTGAGCCACAGCTCCACTTCTGCCTTTTTGGTGACATAGGAATCTAACAGACTTCCTTGCTAGGCCTGGCTCCAAACTGTGATTCCTAGATCTCAGCCTCTTAAGTAGGTGAGATTACAAGCATGAACCACTTGGACAGCAAATTTTACATTCTTAAAAATAATTAACAAGATATCTTTTTGTACTCATGCATGGTCATTTCAATTTAGCTTTATTTACTGACCTGAAGATTTGTGACTAATACTAGTCATTTATGACTAGCTCCTTTCTCTTCAATAGCTGAGGAAGAATAAATCTTTCAGGATCCACTTGATGCATTTGTTGTTTTATTGCTTATTGGGTGATAAAACTTAATATGATATTCCAGACATCTCTAGAGAGAATTTAAGACTCTGCTGATGGGTCTCTGATTAATGACTCTTGAAGACAAGCCTGATGATGTGGGAAGCTTCTGCTTGTCCAAGCCATTTCTAGAGACCTTGGGAAGGGATCCGAGTTTATTGTCACACACCACTCATTTCCTGATTGTTCCGTATCACTTCAGCCATCCTCTCTAACGGTGGATTGGTACATAAGGTCTTCTGTGTTCTTTGGGTGTATGCATGTATGTGTGCATTCATTTAAAAAAAAAACTTTATGAGCTTCTGTATATCTTTTGAGAATTCTGATTTTCTTTCAATCATCTATGATAATATTATAGCTCAATCACTCAGTTTTGGATTCTGAACTAAAGACGTATATTTTCTTTAAAGGTGTAGTGGTTTTATAAGATTTAATGAAGTACTTTTTAAATCTTGAGATACACAAATCATAGCGTAGTCTTTTAAAATCTTGTTTTTAGTAGATGGCACTTTCAAGCTGTACTGGCTTAAGATTTGCATTTTTAATTGTTTTATCTTTAAGTAGTGGTATAAAGGCATTTCAGCATGTTCACTTATGAGTACAATGCATCTGGATCAATGTTACCACTTCTGTCATTCTCCCCTACCTATCCCAGCTCCAGTCATTCCCGCAAGTTACCTGCTTCTATTTTCACATATGGACATTGAACATGATGACTATATTCACCCATCATTCTTCTCTCCATTTGCCCATTGTCTTTCCCCTTGACCTCACCCTCCTCTGACCAACACGTTTCAACTTCCTGATATTCATTTTGTTTAACTGTAACAACTAACCTATAGAAGGTCCTTTTACATCAAATGTTTCTGAAAGCCATTTTGGAGTCTCCTTGTCCTGGTCATGTCTAGGATGTGAATTGTTCCTAAGCAATGAACTTCTTGTACTTTAGAGATGTTCAAGGCTCTTATTTCACACTATGATAAACTAGGATGGAAAGCTGTGTTGTCTCCAGTGAAGGATTTGTTGACTTCTAGTGCCAACTAGAAGTGTGTCATGTGTCATGTGTCATTCTGCAAGTAATGTTCCAGGAGCCACCTAGACACTTCCTGTGATGGTGTGATTCCTTATGATTCAGTGTAAGAAGCTGGGGGTGGGGGGCGCATCTTTTTGGCTCAGGGACGTACACCTCCCTAAGTTATAAAATGTCAGACCCCAAGAAGTTCCAACAAAATTCTTACAGGACCAGACACCAGTAGCTCATGCTCGTGATTCTAGCTATTCAGGAGGCTGAGAGATGAGGATCCAGGTTTGAAGCAGCCAGGACGGAGAAATCTGAGAGACTTAATTAACCATCAAAAAGTCAGAACTAGATGAAGCAGCACAACACTAGCCTTGAATGAAAAAAAACTAAAGGACAGTGCCCAGACCCCAGACTTGGCACAAACACACACACACACACACACACACACACACACACACTTGTGTGATATTCATATACAGATGTATATGTTGTATTCAACATATGTTGAATACATATGTTGTATTCAACAACTTGAAACCACATCGAATTGTTATTAATCATCTCTTTTACTTTAGTATTTCTTTTGGGCCTTAAAGCATTGTTAGAGATGTATTTTTTTTCCATTTGTAGTAACCTTAACTCCCCTGAAATGTTAGGCAAGTACAGATGTCCTCATTAAAATATTTTCTTTCATTTATTTTACTCTTCTAGTTTTAATAGGCTTCTCTCTTTTATTTCCATGAATTAGTCTACCTGGCTTCAGACGGAGCTGTTGAAAATTCAAGTTGAGGCATTGGAGGTGTGGCTCTGTTGATAGAGCACCAGCCAATGAGCAAAAGTATCAGGTATCTAGTTTGAGTCTGGGTCTCTGACAAAAAGAGAAAAATTAAAGTTGAGCAGGGCAGAGCCGGTAACTTTCTTTCTTTTCTTTTTTTTTTGGGGGGGGGATGGGGGGTCTGGTCGTGGGCCTGAACTCTGGGTCTGGGCGTTGTCCCTCAGCTCTTCAGCTCAGGGCTAGCACTCTACCACTTGAGTGACAGTGCCACTTCTGGCTTTTTTCTTTTTGCTTATGTGGTGCTGAGGAATTGAACCCAGGGCCTAATGCATGCAAGGCAAGCGCTCTACTACTGAGCCACCTTCCCAGCCCCGAACCGGTAACTTCTATGTAGGCAGAAGCTGAGTTCTCGGGTCTGCCATTAGGATCCCGCTGTCTCTTCAAGAGAAGTTCCAACGCGGGTTACGTCTCATCAGTCATGCTCACACATCAAGAACTCAGGGCCTAGAACTGGATGATCTGCCATGCACCTTGTGGTGAGTGGCAAAGCCCAAACGACACAGCTAAAGCTCCACTTTCCAAACTTCTTTTTGTATGTTGGGTCTACTCTTCTTCAGACATGAGCAAACTCTGTTGCAAGCCACCAACTTGGTCTATAATATTTGCATTTGAACCCAGTTTGTCACTGAAATCTCCCCACCTCTTTTCTCTCTGCTCTCATCATAAGATCCATCTGAAAGAATCCTAAATTGAGTTTCCCAGTACATCATGGTGGGGAGTGAGGAAATGGAGATGTTTAATTAAATGCTCCTGGAACACTTACACTGCAAACCTAAATGTAATATGTCTTTTACTCAGTCAAGGCTGGAAAACCTAAATTCCTACAGGAGCTGGACAAGTCACCTGCATGGGATAACACAAGGTGGTGTTGGGTCGCTGTGGAAACTGCAGAACACTGGCCTGGGATAGGGGGAAATCTTCATTCACCATGATGCCCCCATTCCCTGCAGGAGTACAGGTCCGGTTGCCAGGTGTTGTTGTTTAGAAGAAGCTAGAATCTAATATGCACTATCTTCATGTTTTAATTATTTATTTGTTTTTGTTTGTTGTGTTAGTAGTGGGATTTGAACTCAGATCCTTGTGCTCTTATTTAGCTTTGTCACTCAAAGCTTACCCTTTATTTAACCCACATCTCTACCTCTGGCTCTGTGTGTGTGTGTGTGTGTGTGTGTGTGTGTGTGTGTGTGTGTGTGTGCTGGACCTGGGGCTTGAACTCAGCACCTGGGCACTGCTCCTGAGATTCTGTTGCACAACACTAGTGTTCTACTCCTTGAACCACAGTGCCACCTCCAACTCTTTGGTAGTTTATTAGAGATGAGAGTCTCACAGACTTTCCTCCCTGGCTGGCTGGCTTTGAAACATGATCCTCAGATCTCAGCTTCTAGATTGGCAAGGATTCTAGGTGTGAGCTACTGACACCTGACCATGTCTGCCTTTTGCTAATTAATTGGAGATACGAGTCTCACAGACTTCTGCCTGGGCTGGCATCAAACCACAGTCCCCAGATCTCAGCATCCTGAGTAAGCTAGGATTACAGATATGGTCCAGGTTTTTAATTTTTTAAATATTGGTATATGATTTCAACACAGTAGACAGTATATCTATAATTGTGATTAGCATACACAATCAGTGGCTTGGGGCTTTGGGGCTTGTAATCTTAACTAATTTCATTAGTTTCCAGTTTCTTGTTTGTATGTATGTGTTGTGGATGTTCTTGGGGATGAGGGTGTGTTCCCTAGTCTTTTCTGAGAAGGTGAATCTGGTGGTCAGACCCAATCCACCATCACCAACTCTGAGGGATACTGAGCTCCATGTCTTCTACTAATAGGAGAAAACTGCCTCTCTCCTGCTGTCAGACCAGGGAAGGGACAGAAGTAGTCTTAAGGACTTCAGACTTATATCAGCATAATTAGGATGTACAAGAGAATGTGTGTATTCATGTGTTTGTATGTGGGGGGGAGGTGGTGTGTGTGTGTTTAAGAGAGTACGAGGGCTTGAATTCAAGGCCATGGCTTTCTCTTTTAGCTGTTTTCACTTAAATCTGGAGCTCTACAACTTAAGCCACATCTCCACTTTAGGCTTTTTTTTTTTTTTTTGCTTGTTAATTGGAGATCAGAGTTTCATGTATTTTCCTGCCTACTCTGGCTTTGAAGCTCGTTCCTCAGATTGCTACCTCAGGTAGTTAGGATTACAGGTGTGAGTCACAGGTGCCAGTAGATGTATTTTGTTTCTGTCTTCTTTTTACTTATCTCTACCCCTAAAATGAGATTGTGCCATTAAGGCTACCAGCTTGTCCTAAGGTTTGCATGGCCTGAAGAAAGTGGTCTTTCTTGATTTTTTGAAAACATAAGTTGAAGTCAGTGAAGATATCATAGAGAACACAGCAGAGCTATAGCACAGGGGAGGAAGAGAAACGTCCCTCCTGCCAAAGCAGTGTAGTCTGATAGAATTCCATTGTAGGAATTACCTGCAGCCTTAAACTGGCTGAGCCCCCATTACCTCTGCTTGCCTCAGTAGCGCTGTGGGTACTGTAATTCATGACTGAGCTAGCATTTCCTGACTTTGAATCTTGCCTGTTAGGATTGTGACTTGAGGTTGGATTTGATTTTACTTAATGGAAATCAAATACTGGGACGTTTCTTGCACACCTGAGTTTATGGAGTAAAAATTCATCCCCACAACATAGCCATTAAGGAAATTGCTCTGGGCTCAGTGCAGTATTTATTGTTGCAAAATGAAGAATGGACCCTGCATTGAGAAACAGCTTTGTTTTTTCCCCCTCCTGTCTTTGAAGTTGCTTTGCCAGTTCCCAGCCTGCCCCCTGCTGGCCATTCGGCTCCTTGTTTCTTTGATGGCTGGGAAATGACCCTGTAATACAGACTGGGCAGGGGCTGTGACAATGTCTCCGTCAAAACCTAGTAAGTGTCAGGATCCTTGGATTCTGCAGACCCGAAAAGTGCAAGGGATTCTCACAGCGTTAGATGGTTCCATCTCACACGTCAAACATGTGGCTTTCTCTTTGTCTTTAAAGCAGAGGAAATTGGCCTGGTCTCCACAAGGAGCATTGCCACTCTTGCCTTTGGGGTTTCTGACTGTTCAGGACCTCATTCCACCTGAGTCTCACCCACTTCTGCTTCTTCTCTCCTTTCTCCATGCCAAAAATTTAATCTTTGTCATCAAATATACTGCTTCCTTTAATCAATAAGTATGTTTATGGTTTGATAGAGAAGATGATTTCATACTTTTCTCTTAAATACTATTTACCTCCTCCAAACAGTTCACTGTTTCTCCATTATATTGGACTATGCTCAAGTACAGAAAAGTTAAAACATCTTCACTATATAACAATCTTGGGTATCTTGGGTTATGAAATTGTGCCTGTAATTGAGATGTGTGGGCGGTTTCCTGCATTTTGCGATCATACACAATGGTGGATGAACATCTTCATGCTCACACCACTTCTGTTCTTTTGTGTGCATGTGTGCCAGTAGTGGGGCTTGAACTCAGAGCCTTGTGCTCTCACCTAGCTTTTTTGCTCAAGGGTGATGCTCAACCACTTGAGCTACACCTTTATTTCTGTTTTTTGTGGGGAGGGGGGAGGTTGCTGGTTAACTGGAGATAAAGTTCTCTTAGTTTTGTCTCTCCTGGCCAGCTTCAAACTGTATCTTGTATCTCAGTCTCCTGAGTAACTAAAATTACAGTGTGAACCATCAGTGCTCAGCTCACTTCTATTCTTATTTCCAGAATTTACAGTGCTCAAAATGCAAATTATTGATTTATGCAAATCAGCATTATTTGAGCATGATTAATTTTGAATAACATTTGCACATCCAGGAAGGAATACAACCATGATATTCCGTCTAACTTTGGGACATGGGTGCTACTTGTGGGGGTAAGTGAACTATTTAGGAAGGTGAAAATCCACCTCAGATTGGCTTTGCTTTGTAAATATCATACTAATTGTTGGTGAGCCAAATGCTTTCTTTACTCTCATTACTGATTATGTTTTCCTATGTATTTAGCTTTTTGCTATTGTACATATTTTGAGATCTGATGTTTTCCTTATAAACCTGATCGAGGGTATTAAAGCTTTTTCTGTCCAACGAAATGCAAATGTTGCCCCTCAAAACCATCATCTTCTTTTTCTTTTAGTCTGGCTGTTTTTCCCATTGTACAGAAGTTTTAAATTTTTCATGTATTCAAATCTGTCAGTCTTTGCCTTCATGCTTTATTCCACTGCTTCAAAGCTGAAGTTACTGTTCTTTCACAAATCTGATAAATATTCTATTCCATCTCCTGCTGGTTTTTCTATCATTCAATTTTTAATTTAATTTTTTATTTCATATGGAGGATATTTTTGTGTAGCCTATAAAAATATTACTCTAACTTGATTTTTCCCCAAGTGGTTATCCAATTATTCCAATTTGACTTATTAATTTTTCATATACTCTAATGAATTTGTGCTATCCTGTATTAAATTTTATGTCATCTATTTATTTTTGCATGTGCTGGTACGGGGTTGGAATTCTTAGGGCTTCAAGCTCTCAGCTTTCTGACTTACAGATGGTACTCTACCGCTTGAACCATGCTTCTAGTCTAACATTTTTATGGTTAACTGGAGATGGAATCTCATAGACTTTTCTGCCTGGACTGGATCAAATCTCAGCCTTTTGAGAAGCTAGGCTAGTTGTACTTAACTTATGTATTATATCTTGAAAAGCACTGTATTCTATTTCTGGACTTTTCCATTTAGTCTATTGATCTGTGCTTCTGGTGTTCTGCCAGTAACCAAAGACTTTAAATAATATTGCTTTATAATGGGCTCTCTAATCTGCCTAACACCGCCCTTCTGGTTCTTCTGTAAAGTAGCATTCTTTAATAGGATTTGGTTTTGATTTTTTATATGTGTTTTTAGAGCTTTTGTTTTTAGTTAAGACATCATGTTAAGATTTTTAGAAGAGCTGACCTCACTGATTCTGGGGTTACATAAATACAGGTGCCATTTTCCTTTGCTAAGTGACCTTGGATAGCAAAGGCAGTTACTTACATATCCTTCAGGCCCAGCACCTCCATGGATAGTATGGAGAAATTATAAGACTTTGATGGGGAGTGGATGGTAGAAAAAGTGCTTATCATAGTGTCTGATATGGAGGAAATGCTAGCAAATTTCAGTCTCATTATTTATTATTAATGCATTGCCTCATTTTGAAGGACTCTGAGGCATGCATGTCTTCTCCTCATCTTTCTCTTTGTCTTTCTGCAAAACCTCTTCACTATGGCAATAATAAACCTGCTAAATCCAGCCCTGATCATGTAACTATCGCTTTGCCCTTAGGAAAGTCTGTGACTCTTGTTCAGCGGCCAATCTGATCTGATTAAACCTTATCTTCTTGTCTCCTGGTTAATCCTCATCTATTGCCACACTCCAACCAACTAACCTCCTACTCCTGTCTCTACTTGTGGAAACGGTATACCATTGTCCACAAATGCACTTAGTACTCAGGAAAATCCAAGTTCAAATACTGTGTATACTGTACCCTTTGGCCAAGTATCTTTCCACACTATGCTTCAGTTTCTTTATCCACATGAAGACAGAATCCGTTATCCAAAACACATGGGACCAGATGTGCTTCTGATTTGGAATATTTACCCAGAAACTTCTGGGTATTCAATATCCCTAATCTTAACATCTGAAATCTGAGATAGTGCAAGTTAAAAGTTAGTATTCTCATTTCCTCAAATTTGTTCCCTAGAAGTGTGTGTGTGTGTGTGTGTGTGTGTGTAAGAGAGACACACAGACAGACAGACAGACAGAGAGCAAAACAGAGACAGAGACAGAGATAGATAGATAACCAGATGGTCATATATATAATATATGTATATGTGAGTATATATATTCATATATTTATATATACACATATTTGTTATATAATATATATTTTATATATAACATATATACATCTTCTTTCCTCTAAAGGAATACAACAGTGATCCAGTCTTCTGTAAGTCAATTATAGCTTTCAATCTAGTGTATAGGAAATTTTTAACTGCCAATCCCCTCGGCTTTAGCACAAGAAACATTTCCTAACATTTAAGTGTTAGAACCTATTTCATATACTACTGTGACACATTTGCTTTCCCTGAATTGATCCAGACTCTAGCATTATGTTGGCAGAAGGGTGGGGCTGGAAGATAATGTAGTTATGGATAAGAGAAACAGGCCTTGAGAGGTGACCATAAGAGTAAATAGTTGCTGAATTTGGGCTGAGAATTGTGTAATATAAACCCTGTAGTCAGTGCAGAGCCACTTATTTGTATTTCTACTGCTGCTAGAAGGGGAGATGGAGACAGAGGGGTGATGTGTCATTCTCGCATTCGCCATAGTGAGCTTCTGTCTCCCAAGCATGACTACCCCAGGACAAAATAAAGATGCGGGAATCTCCAAAGTCATCTCAAATTTCAAGGTGATGATCACAGAACATTAAGCCAAGAATAGTATCTGAGCAAGGTCCCACAGCTGAACGGGTTTGTCCACCCATAAAGCAAGCTGTGGTATTATGTGTTTACTAATGCAGCTAGTTGCTAATATACTTTCATTTCCTTACATTGTTGCTATTATCTAGTAAATGCACACAAAATGTTTACTGGAGGAATGACTCAATGGATTGAGGCAGGGCTAATACATTATTCCCTTTGGAATGGACATGTAATGCCCCTTCCCTTCCTTGTCCATCATCTCACTGTAAAAATACAAGTACTCATGCTGAGTGTGGTTGGATGATGGACATGGAAGCCTGAGATGGTCCAGTTACAGGCTTCTGCTGTGCAGGAGGTGGGGCTGAGAGTCATAGCTTTCTATGAATGGGGATCTGTGGGAGGAGTCTTGGTACAACTGTAGCCTCTTAAAGAGACATTTTTAGGGGTGATGCACATTTTGATGGCCTTTCTACCTTTTTACCACAGAGGATACTATGTCTACTATCTTGGGAAAATCCAGAAGAGAGAAAGAAAGAATTAGTGTTCCAAGTTGCTGCCTAGTTCGATTCTGTTGACCAAATCATCACCATTAGTTCAGAATAAAAAACAAAACAACAAAATAAAAACAAAAACAAACAAAACCAGATGAGCCAGAATTTAGAGGTGTGACTTTGGAAGGCTTAATCTCCTTTGATGTGAGTTTAGACCTTTCCTGGCCATCTTGCTGGCATCTCCTAGCAATGGTACCCCTCACTGCTATGGGAGGAGAGCATCTGCCTCCTGTCATGACATCTACCTCAGTCAGAATAGGGACCATCTTTCAGTGTACCCTGGGGGAGGTGGTATCCAGGAGTATTCTTGAACCATGGCTAGTGAAGGACTGATCAGGTCCTTCACATGATGTAGACATGAATGCCCATGTGTAAAGAGATGGCCAGAGAGAAGGAATTCTCCTGTGTACCTACCCATTCCTACTTGCCTGGGTCACAGGCCCCCCAGTCTAGTAATTTCTAGAAGAAAATGATCACTGAGAGGCATAGGAAACTTCCAATTTGGGAGTTTAGTTTTATAAAACATTATAGGAAAGATAAGAAGTTAATAGCAAGATTGCTTTCATGCAGCTATTATAAAAGAAAGGTGGCTTTCAGGGGTTTTTTGTTTGTTTGTTTGTTTGGTCAGTTGTGGGGCCTGAACTCTTGACATGGGCACTGTCCCTGAGCTCTTCAGCTCAAGGCAACTGCTCTGCTACTTGAGCCACAGCGCCACTTCTGGCTTTTTCTGCTTATGTGGTGCTGAGGAATCGAACCCAGGGCCTCATGCATGCAAGGCAAGCACTCTACCACTGAGCTACCTTCCCAGCCCCTGGTTTTCAGTTTTTAATGTAATCCTGCCCTTTTCTTTTTTCTATATAGCATTGATATTATAAGTGTGATCTACCAGAAATATTGAAGAATTAGCTATGATTTATTTTACTCTGTACACTAGAATCTATCAGATTGTGTCTTAGAATTTAGTGTTATATACTGTTATGACTTCTTACAACCTCAACAGAAACAATACATTGGAATTAAAATCTCATGCTATAATTCTGTTAAGAGAATATTTTCCCTTCATACCTTCAGTTATTATTTGTAAGAAACAAATTTTCCAAACCTTTACACCAGTTCATTTTTAATTTTTTTGCCATCAAGTTTAGGGAAAAATGTTTTACAAATTACTTGATTGAAGGTAAATAGGAGTACATCACATATAAACATAATGCACCAATTTATATGATAAATATAGTTTTACTTCTTTTTTGTGCTGGTATTGGAGCATGAACTCAAACCTGTGCACTCTCATTCATTTTTTTCATTTAAGGTGGATATTCTACCACTTGAGCCACACATCCATGTCTGCTTTTTGGTGATTAATTGAAGATAGTAGTCTCACAGATTTTTCCTGCCTGGATTGGCTTAGGACCATGATCCTCAGATCTCAATCCCCAGCGTAACTAGCATTATAGGCATGAACCAATGGTGTCTGGCTAACTTGACCTTTCTGTTGTTGTTGATTGTGGGACTTGAACTCAGGGCATGGGCCCTGTTCCTGTGCCTCTTTGTGCACAAGACTAGTGCTCTACCACTTGAGCCATAGCACCACTTCCAGTTTTTAGGTGATTAATTAGAGATGAGAGTCTCATGGGAACTTTTTTGCCTGGCCTAGCTTTGAACAACGATCCTTAGATCTCAGCCTCCTGAGTAGCTAGGATTATAGGCATGGGCCACCAGTGCCCAGCTAAATTTACTTTTTTATAGAATATTTATTATGAAATGTTTATGTTACTATCATAAAATCAATAAGGAATGAGATTATGATTGTAAATCCTGTTATCCTCATTCAAGATTTAAAGCTTAGCTTAATAGAAATATGAACTGTGCATTCTTTTTGTCACAAGGAAAAGAATGAGAAGGAAGTTTCTTTTGTATTATCAAACATATGCTTATGACGCTGTGTTTTCCAAGTGTAGATAATCAACACCTGAATTGTTTTAACAAAGGCTATTTTCTAAGACTTTCAGATTTTTTCATTTCATAATTTAAACTTTTCTGGTCAAACACTATCTCAATATTTAATTACACAAAAGATTTTGACATATATGTATAAAGCTATGCATTTATTTATTTAGCCAGTCCTGGGTTTGAACTCAAAACCTCATGTTCTCATTTGGTGACTGGTATTCTACCACTTGATCCATTACTCCAACCTAGCTTTTTATTCTAGTCCCAGGGCTTAAACTCAGGTCCTGGGTGTTGTCTCTGAGCTTTTTTTGCTCAAGGTTAGCACTCTACCCCTTGAGCCATAGATAGCTCCACTTCCAGCTTTTAGTGGTTAATTGGAGATAAAAATCTCACTGACTTTTAAGCTCTAGGCTGGCTCCCAACCTTCATTCTCAGATTTCAGCCTCCTAAATAGCTAAGATTATAGGCATGAGCCAACACTACATTCAATTAGCGTTTTAGGGGAGGAAAGGGAGTAGTGAGGGCTAGTCAGCTGACCCAAGTTTCACACACTTTCCTGCCTTGATTAGCTTTGAAAGTCCTCAGATAGCAACTTTCTAAGTAGTATGAGCTATTAGCACCTGGTCCAAATACATTTTTAAACACATATTCACAGACATATAATAGCACACATACAATTTGAATGTGTGCACATCTGCATGTGTTTATACACACCTATGTAGAAAGTATACTGAAAATGTGTTGAGAAAACAGTTCATAAGCATATAAGTATTTTTGTTAAATTCCAATCTAAGGCCAGTCTGCTGAACTCTAGAACTCAGATATATTTGGTGTACTTTATCATGTAGTGGCAATTCAGAAAAATTCACATGAAAACTTGGAATGCAATCCTATAAAGAAGCCTTGCTTTGAAGTTCCAGGTAGGAAAGAAAGCTGCTTTATTGAATTTAATTTTTATATTATTGCCAAATAGTTGTACAAGGAAGTTTCCATTCGACATAACAAATTATGAGTACAATTCATCTTGATCAATGTTGAAATATCCCAGCTTCCCAAGGCCTGTAGGACTTGAACCCACAATCGGCAAAGGAGTCACCAACACTCCGTCAATAGAGCTAGGAATCTAATAGTCATGGCATCTGACCTCCACCACACCAAGACAGTGAAGACCAGCTACGACATCAAATACCTCAGGGTATTTAAAGGCTAAGTCCATGGGGGAAGAGGAGGGTGACACTCCAGGCGGCTAGTGGTAGTTTCATGATCCATAAAGAAGCAAGTTACAGAAGCAGAGGTAGCAGTTAGTGATTACAAACTGGTGATTACCATTCCAGCCATTCCAATAACCAAGGCTGTAAAGTCACAAGGCAAAGTGCCTATCCCAAACCTTCCCATCAAAGAAGCAAGTTACTGAAATAGCCATTACAGTCTCTAGACACAAAATAGGAAGCCCTCAAAGCAAAAACCACATTCCAAATTTCTTACTTATCACACCCCAAAATCAAACCACCTTCCTGGTTTTCTGCCTCTTTCTGAGTTTCTATCGAATTCCAGTAACCTGGTGTTTAACTCACTAATTATTTCAAACCTTTATCTCTGGAATTTTCCCTTTAATGACTAACCTGGAGTTTCTACAAGGAGATTCTGCCTTTCAAGTTTAGCCCTATTAAATGCCAGATCTCTGTGTATTCCATTCCCAGGGTCTGTACTTATGTTTCTCATGTTACTTGGGGCTTATCTGTCCCAGTTAAATTTCATTTTTCCTTGGTCTAATTAATATTCGTTGTTTAATTCAATCTGGTTCTAACAATGTCACCCCTCCCTGGTTCTCCCCCATATCTCCCAACCCCACTCATCCCTTCAAGTTTCCTAATTCTGTTTTTACATATGTACACTGAATATTAGGACTGAATTTGCCCACCCTTCTTCCCTCCTCTTGACCTCACCCCCCACTCCTGAAAACACATTTCAGCTGCCTGGTATTTGTTTTGTTAAGCTATGGATTTGTTGTTAGAAGGAGTTACAGTATTGCAAATCTCTCCTGTACATACCATACTTCCAACCATATGTTTATCTATATATGCATACAACCCTCTGTATGTTTTTTATATGTTTATATTTTAGATCTTACTAGAGACTGAAAGAACTATGCAAAGAATCAACAAAACAAAAATGTTCTTGAAGAGAAAACAAGAAGAAGCTGTTTTTTAAATGTGTTCCTCACTCTCCTTTTCTTACATAGCATAGATTTCTGGCACCGTCACCTCCTTCATCATTTCTGCCTGGAGAGGCATCTAAGGGAGCCTCTCTCTCTCTCCACAGCCACAGAGCTGAGTATGATTGGGCATGGAGTCCTTTGTCCTGCTGTCTAGCTACTTCTGTTTCTTCCTCCTCACTCCATTCTCTTCCTAGGGTAAGCTGCTAAGCAAAGCAGTTGAGGCCTTGGATGATGGCAACTTTGCCTCCTCCTGGAGACACACCTTTTGCCTTCCTAGGTCATCTGACATTCTTTCAGATTCCCAAGATCAGTGCTCAGTGCCTAGGCATTCTCTTTTGTGTCTTAGTTCAAGGCACTCCCTTTTTTTTTGTCTTTTGTGGCTGTACCAGGGATTGAATTCAGTACCCAATAGTTCAGTAAACAAGTGCTCTACCACTTGAGCCACACTCCCAGTCCTTTGGCTGGTTTTCTTTCTTTTTTTTTTTTTGTCAGATAGTGCCTAATATTTTTGGCTGGGCTGGCCTGGGAAAATTGTCCTATCTGAGATTACAGCTATACACCACCACATCTGGCTTGTTTTTGAGACAAAGATATCCCAAACTTTTTGCCTAGATGGACTAAAATACTGATTCTCTTATCTGTGTGACAAGCAGCTGGGATTCGTGGTATGACCATGCCTGGCCAGGTACCTCACTTCTCCAAGACTCTTATACCTCCCAGAGCTCCATTTTCCCCATGTGGAATACATAGTCCCAAATATACATAAGTAAACATCATATTACACATCATATTGTATGGTATCATTGTCTTTAAAAATATCGGGGGCATGTGCATTGTGAGTTAGTATGGGAAAGTTTTCCATGTGATTTACTGACTTACTGTTTATATGGTAAAAATCATTTTCTTTCCTCTCTTTCTTCCCTACACACAGACACCTCTACAAATTCTGTTCCAGTTTCCTTTGTGATCTCTACGATCAGTAAAATCTTAATGTTTTCAAGTAGATAGAATTTGGTCTAGGTTCAAAATTTTTGAATACAGAACAAGGATTTGTCTATGTTCACACAAACTTAGCTAGTGCAGGAACTAAACTCCACCACAGTTAAAGACAAATGTATAAAAACAATGTCTTGTGGTTAATGGAATGTGAGAAGAGAGGAGAGTGTTTTGTCCCTAGGAACCCCAAAATCTGGGCCATTCATTGTATCAACTTCCCCATGCATTCGGTAAACTTGCCAGAATCCACAAATCAATATTCTCAGAGTGAATTTTAACTCGGTAGCTGGGTAAAGAGCCCCAATAGGCTTTCACTACCTTCTCCTTGGAAGCTTTGCTGAGAATTCTTATTGCTGTCCATGGTAGGAGATCCCTCAGTAATGTACAAGGTGACAGAAATTCCTTCAGGTCTAAGAAAAGGCAGGGACTTTAGAGAATGAGTCAATAAAGCTTACAATGCAAGACTTACTTCCAGGGTCCCTTCCAAGGTCCTCAATGCAAGACTTACTTCCAGGGTCCCTTCCAAGGTCCTCTGTCAAAGACTTGTATGAAAACTGATAGTGTTATATACTTTTTAAATGGAAGAAGAAATCTACTGGCAAAATATTTTTATGGGCTCTGTTCTGCACAGTGAATTTTAATCCCTATTTTGCCAGTTTGAATAAATATTGCTAACATGTTTATTAGCCATTATTTTTGAGAAAGAGAGCAAAGGAGAAGTAGCAAAGGCTATCTGCCTATTACTTCGTTAAAGTGGGAATGGCTGTGTCCTCTCTGCCCCATGAAATGATGACCACGATCTTCTAGTACTATAGGTGACACTCCATTACCTGTTCATCATCACCTGGCTTCTAGCTCGTGTGTGTGTGTGTGTGTGTGTGTGTGTGTGTGTGTGTGTGTGTGGTGTGTGTGTGCTGGTACAGAGGCTTGAACTCAGGGTCTAGGAGCTTTTATATTCAAGTCTGGTGCTCTACCACTTGAGCCACACCTCCACTTCATTTGTTGTTTTGTTTACTAGCTAATTGGAGGTAAGAGTCTCATGGATCCCTGCCCAGGCTGTCTTTGAACCATGATTGTCAGGTCTCAGCCTCCTGAGTAGCTAGGATTACCAGTGTGAGCCACTAATGCCTGGCTAAATTTTTAAGTGCACATATGTAAACTTGGAAACCAGAGGATGCATTCAAGGCAAAGTCACTCTTTGCATTACAGAAATCATTCCAACTCAAAACCTCCAGTAAGCAACATAAATAAGTTCTTCTGAGTGTGTCTTAAAAACCACAACTGTTTGAACTAAAAGTGATTGGTTGTTATTAGGTTGTTATTGTTATTATTCATTATGATGATGATGATGATGATGATGATGATGATTTAATAGTATAAATTAAACTCAGGGCCTTATATTTGCTAAACTGGAGTTCTACCACATAAACCAAGCCCCCAGTCCTGTTTTTTGCTGATTATTTTTGAGGCAGGGTCTTACTTCTTGTCTAGGCATGTGCCTGAGCCACGATCTGTCTACTTCTCATCATTATTAGGATCACAGGCTCAGACTACCACAGCTAGCTTTACTCTACGGACACAGTCTTGCAGGCTCTTCTGCAATGCTAGTCTGAAATTGTGTTTCTCTTGATCTCATCCTCTTATGATAGGTGCATACCACTGCACCCAACCACTTGACTGCTCAGGCTGGTTTCAAACTATAAGCCTCTGGATCTCAGCCTCCCAAGTCCTGAGGAGTACATGAAGGACTGGCACCTTGATGTTTGGTTATTAAATGTGTATTGGTGAGAGGAAGGTAGCAAGTTATTGCTGGGTTTTTGTATACAGATGGCCAATGAAGAGAGAGATAGTGGAAGAGCAAAGTTTTAGAAGACAGTACAGGTCATGGTTCTGGCCTTGTGTGTAGGAGGCAAGAGAAGGAATCCATCTGGAGAAGGTCCATGGTTGTTAACACTCAGTGGCTGAAGTTCAAGCAGGGTTCAGGACTGGGAATAGAATTTTCCACTGAGTGAACCAAGTCCCTAAAAATAATACTTAAAGGGGAGAAGAGGCTTCATGAAGAGAAGTAACATCCATTTAATAAAGTGAAAAATGTTAAGATAAAGATAGAAAACAGCTGGAACTCTAGCAGTGTCTATTGCTATGGAAATGAAAGAGATATATCTCAAGACATGTCTCAGCCTGGTTGTGAAGGGAAAGAGATCTTCAACTGGGAAGTCTTCAATTTCCTACCAGACTGTGCCTTCTCTCTCTAATACATCTTTGAAAGACAGAATTTCTTTTTTTGTCTCCTTAGAAACATGATTCCTTGCCACAATACTGTGAAATAAGCAATCACAAGATACTAGGCATATAAAATAGCAAGCATGTGTTGCCCACAATATTGGGCAAGCCAGAGATGATGGGTGGCTAATTTGGGGTAGACTCAGCTGGAGATGTCTCTGCCCTGTATAGATCTTATATTCTTCCTTGAACTTGTAGATATTAGATATATGTTCTTATGCAAATAACAGAAGGGCAAAAGCATGTAAACAGTTGCTGTCATTTTATGTCTGCTAATAGATGATTGGCTAAAGTAAATGACACAGTTGAACCCGAAACAGTTGAGCCCAACACTGAAAGGCACTGAAGACTATGCTGCCTCCTTGAGCCCATGTGGTCAAGTCCATCATTGGTAAAACAGGTCAATACTGAACTTCATAGAGGAGAAGAATTACTATCTAGGGAATAACTGAATCTACCATGAATGAAGAAGCAGTTGAAGTTTCTTTTTCTTCTTTTTTTAAATAAGTTTTTAATTGTGAAAATACTGTAGAGAGGGGTTACAGTTACTTGAGCAAGGTAATGAGTACATTGAAGTTTCTTTTTGAAACTTGGGGGTTTAAAAAACACAAATTCTTCCTGCCACTAGTGGCTCATGCTTGTAATCCTAGCTACTCACGAAGTTGAGATCTGAGGATCCTGGTTCAAAGGCAGTTTGGGCTATAAAAAGAAGGAAGTGAAGGTATGGCTCAAGTAGTAGAGTGCCAGCCTTGAGCTAAAAAGCCAAGTGAGAACACAAGGTACCAAGTTCAAGCCCTAATACCAGCATTCAGTAAAATAATGATGAATTCCTTGAGATGCTAGTAATGATAGACTACTTATTTAAAATTTCAGATTTATAACTATGGCACCTGGCCTCATAATGGCATCATACTACCACACTAAGGAAACAGCTCTTCAACAGCTGTTTGGCAGAGTCGAGTTTAAATAGCTTTGTTAGTGATTTTACTATTTATTTCTAGTGTTTGTATTTTTTTTTCACTTTGTAAGAATGTAATTGTGGTTCAGGTTAGGGTGGCAGTAAAAATGATTATTCTAGTTGGGAAATGAGAAACTATCATTTAATTCTTTTTCCTTAGCTGCATAAAATCCCAATGGCTGTGTGCAAGTGTAAATCAGGTACTTATTTTATTTGAGCTATGTGATCATTGTTTCAAAACATGGACTTCAATGCAGCATTACTTAATAAATGTTGAATAGTGTTGTGTAAAAAAAGTTTAAAAGTAATAAATAAGCTATTTATTATTTATCCAAAAAAGCTATACTTCAGACATGATTCAATAAAGTATACATTGTAGAACAATAAAAACCTAGAGATAATTTTAAATCAGGTTATGAGAACTAAGAATTTGCTTCAGAAAGTATTTTATGCCAAACACCATGGGGAAAATTCAAAGATGAAATGACATACCTTCTATCAAGCTTTCAATCTGAGGAAAAGATAAATATGTCTAAAACTCCTTACAATAACAAGTCAAGTATAACAAGAATTATGGCAATTATCTACTAAACTACTATAAATACAGAAAGAAGAGCAGAAAGAATTCTCTGTTAAGCCCTGTTTTCACTGTAATTGATGTTGGTATAATTTGTGGAGGGGAAGGGAAAAAACAAATTGTTTAAATAGAGATACAGGTGGACCCATTGCAACAATGAGATGTACAGTAAGTTATGTTGAAAACGAACGTTAGAACTTTAGTGGAGGGTGGGGGGGTTGGTGATGGACAGGTGCGGGGGAGATGGGAAGGGATGGGAAGGGGAAACAAAGGAGGAGGCTACAATGCTTGATAAGAAATGTACTCATTATCTTGCCCATGTAATTGTAACCCCTATGTACAGTATTTTCACAATAAAAGAAAAAAAGAATTCTTTGTTAAATTACCTTCCTTCCTTCCTCCTTCCATTCATCCTTCTTTCGTGTGTGTGTGTGAGAGAGAGAGAGAGACAGAGACAGAGACAGAGAGAGAGAGGGAGAGAGGGAGGAGAGAGAGAGAGAGAGTTGATACTTGGGCTTGAACTCAGGGCCAAGGTTTAGTCCCTTAGCTTTTTAAAAAAATAATTTTATTGTAAAGATGCTGTGCAGAGGGGTTACAGTTCTGCCTCTTAGCTTTCTAGCTCAAGGCTGGAGCTCTGCTTCTTGAACCACACCTCTCATTCTGGCTTTTTGCTGGCTATTTGAAGATTAAGAGTCTGTAGGGTTTTCTGCCTATTTTGGCTCTAAACCAGGATCTGCTGATTTCAGCCTTCTGAGGAGCTAAGATTGCAAGTGTGAGCCACCAATAGCTGGCTTAAGTTTCCTCTTAAAGTGCAGATAATGGAATATATATATATATATATATATATATATATATACATACATTATGCATCTCTGCATATGCTGATATATATATATATATACATATATATATATATATCAGCATATGCAGAGATGCATAATGAATTAAAGATTCCCTTAGTCACTATGAGAAGTAAAAATGCCAGTGTGCCAAAGTCATGCTTCAAACTGGGCTAGTCAGGGAGCTGTTGCTCCTACTTTTCCTACTGTGTCTCTACCACAGGACATGTTGTGCCTATTCTGGCTTCCTTTGTCATGATCTGCTCTGAAAAAAAATATGTATTTCTGTCATTCTTCTTCTCCTGCCCCTAATTCTAGCATATCAGACAGCTCAGCTGCAAAAGAGTTTTGTGAATCCTAAAAATCTGGAAGGAGCCAGAAGGTCCCTAAAGTCTTCCAGTGAGAGGCTAGGGAAGATTTTATCAGAAGGATGGTGCAGGACTCTGTTCTGATAAATCTTTATGACTTGCAGAGAAGTAGGTAATTACAGACAACTTGATTTAGGGAAATGCAATGGGGACCTCTTGAACGGGGTCACTACAGTGTCCTGCCATTTTTTCAATAGCAACAATCCAAGAAAACTCATAAGATTGTCTCTGGCTCAATCATATATTCGCCAAAGGCCTACATTTGGATTTTGTTGCATGATACTCTCTGAGCATGTCACTGCACCTGAGCTACACTGTACACAGCTCAATCAGTCTTGTGGTAATTAACTTTTTTTTTTATTATCTTTAGGTATTTGTAAAAAGTGGTTTTGATTCAACATATCAATTTATGAGTACAATGCATCTCGATCAAAGTCACCCTTTCCATCTCCTGATGGAAGAAGAGGCAAAGAGGGAGAAAAAAATGGAAGGCAAGACAGGGCAAAATGTAGGACACTGAGATCTAGCAAAAGGAAGATCCAGGAGAGGCTATGCAGAGAGAACTGGGGGGCGGGGGAGAACAAAAATAAATGTCAGCTAAAGAAAGTCTCTGTCAAGGCTGAGTGCCCACTGGCCTGCCAAGGAAGGGACTCTCTAGAGAGAGGAGCTCTGAACTTGTACACCCAGGAGTGTAAGAACATAATACAGGCAGTCACAGGTTGTATTGGTTTCTGAAGCTGATGATGCAGGCTGGGCCCAGATCTTGCAGTTCAAATGGTGATGGAGAGAAAAGGTCTTAGCTATTACCTAGGCTTGATTTGGCTCTGCAAAAAATTCTAGTTTCTAAGGCTTTTGGAGTAAATTAATAAATCTTGCTAAGCCTCGTCTGTAACATTGGTAACAATTCCTAATTCCTAAAATTAAATTGAGAAGACACGTTTGAGATAATGAATGAGCACATGGCACTCTGTACAGAGTCAAATACCCCAGAAAAAGTCTCTGCATTTATTTTTACAGGATATCAGCCTTATCAGCTTCAGCTCACATAGTTTCATAGAGTTTTGCTGAGTTTTCTGAGTAACTCAGCTACTGGCAACTTCCAGTGAGAAAGCAGAGTGGTGTCTAGGAAGAGCACTCCTTAATCTCCCCAGATGAACATAGTTTTCAGGAGTTGTAAATTTGTGAACCTAATCTATTTAATCATGAGAAATGATGTCTAGAGGTCTATATCCTCCTGTGCTTATCATACTCAGTAGGAGAAGTCTTATGTCCTGGAAATAAGCAAAAGGCAAACATAAAGCTAAAATCACTAATCCATTGGTCTTGGTTAGGCTCAAAAATATTTATTAATGCCAGGTGCTGGTGGTTCACGCCACCCTAGCTACTCAGGAGGCTGAGATCTAAGGATCATGATTTGAAGCTAGCCCAGGCAGAAAAGTGTCCTTGAGACTCTTACTCCAATAAACCACTCAAAAGCCAGAAATGGTTTTGCGGTTCAAGTGGTAGAGCTCTGGCCTTGAGCATAAAGACGCTCAGGTACAATACTCAGGCCCTGAGTTCAAGCCCCACAACCAATTCCCCCACCCACAAACACCCAATTCATTAATGACATTACATTAGCCTTGGCTACAATTGGCCAGAGTTTTATTAGCCTTGGCTACAATTGGCCAGAGTTTTATGAGCAAGAATTCTTGCTATAGATAAAAGACTTTTGATGGAACAATTTTTTATTATTAATAAGATTTTATTGTGAAAATATGGTACAGAGGGGTTGCAATTACATGAGCAAGGTAATGAGTACATATCTTTTTTTTTGTCTTTTCTTTTTTTTGGTACTGGGAATCGAACCCAGGACGTTGCACTTGCTAGGCAAGTGCTTTGCCACTGAGCTACATCCCAGCCCCAATGAGTACATTTCTTATCAAGCATTGTTGCCTCCTCCTTTGTTTTTCCCTTACCTTCCCTGCCCTCCCATCTCCACAACTATCCTCCCTCCCCCCCCCCTGCCAAAGTTGTAAAGTTCATTTTCAACATAGTGTCTTGTACATTTCATTGTTGCAATGGGTCTACCTGTATCCCTATTTAAACAATTTGTTTTTTCCCTTCCCCTCCCCAAATTATACCAACATTAAATACAGTGAAAACAGGGGTTATACCATGGGGGAGGGACATACAAACAAAAAAAATCTCATGGTACCTTATAAATATGTTAGAAACAATAGCAAGAAAGAAAAACCACTTGAGTCCTTATCTGAAGAATCTTTCTTCCTTATAATTCCCTTTCCTTTCTTCATGCAAAGTTTCTTGTGCATTTGTGTTTTCATAGATTTCTGGTGATCTAGATTCTGATCTAATCTCTTGCTCACTTTTGCTAACTAATACTTTCCCTCTTTCTTATATCAGCACTTCAAATATCAAATAGAATAGGTTGCTTTAAAAAAGAATGAATATTAATAGTGAAAAACTAAAGCCATTTCCTCTTAACTCAGGAATGAGACAAGGATGTCCACTCTCTCCACTTCTCTTCAATCTAGTATTAGAATGCCTAGATACAGCAATAAGACAAGATGCAAACATAAAGGGGATCCAAATAGGGAAAGAAGAAGTAAAACTCTCCCTCTTTGCAGATGACATGATCTTGTATTTAAAGAATCCCATAGACTCCACTCCCAAATTACTCAAGCTGATTCAAAACTTTGGCAAAGTAGCAGGGTATAAAATTAACCCTCAAAAATCAATGACTTTTCTGTATGCCAACAATGAGAAAAGTGTGTGTGAAATTAAGAAAGCAACTCCATTCATAATAGCCCCACAAAAAATAAAATACCTAGGAATTAGCTTAACCAAAGAAGTGAAGGACCTCTATGATGAAAACTTTAAAAACTTGAAAAAAGAAATCAAAACAGAACTTAGAAAGCGGCAAAAACTCCCATGCTCTTGGATTGGAAAGATCAACATCGTGAAAATGGCAATACTTCCCAAGGCTATCTACAACTTCAGTGCAATACCTATCAATATTCCAACCTCATTCTTCAAGGAAATAGAAGAGGCAATCCAAAAATTCATATGGAACAATAAAAGACCCTGAATAGCAAAAACGATCCTCAACAGAAAGAACAGTGCTGGACGAATATCAATACCAAATTTCAAACTCTACTATAAAGCCATAGTAATCAAAAAAGCTTGGTACTGGCATAATAACAGACCTCTGGACCAATGGAATAGAATTGAAAACCCAGAAATGAACCTACAGATCTATAGCCATCTAATCTTCGATAAGGGAGCTAAAAAATAGAATGGAAGAAAGACAGCTTCTTCAGTAACTGGTGCTGGCAAAATTGGTTAACTACTTGTAGAAAACTAAAGCTAGATCCTTATATATCACCCTGCACCAGAATCAACTCCAAATGGATCAAAGACCTCGGAGTCAAAGCAGACACTCTGAAAACATTACAGGATAGAATAGGAGAAACCCTAGGTCTCCTTGGCATAGGCTGAAATTTTCTTAATAGAGACCCAGAAACACAACAAATCAAAAAAAGGTTGGACAAATGGGATTGCATGAAGCTGCAGAGCTTCTGCATGGCAAAGGACATAGCTAGCACGATCAATAGAAAGCCCACGGATTGAGAGAAGATCTTCACTAGCCATACAACAGACAAGGGTCTCATATCTATATACCTGGAACTCAAAAAATTAAATCCCCCAACAACAAATCTTCAAAGAAACAACTGCCCAATAAATAAGCGGACTAAAGACTTAAAGAGAAACTTCCCTGAAGAGTAAAGTAGGATGACCAATAGACACATGAAGAAATGCTCAACCTCTCTAGCCATAAAAGAAATGCAAATCCAAACAACATTGAGATACCACCTCACCCCAGTTAGAATGGCTAGAATCAAGAACTCTAATAACAACAGCTGCTGGAGGGGATGTGGACAGAAGGGAACCTTACTGCATTGTTGGTGGGAGTGTAAACTTGTTCAACCACTTTGGAAAGTAGTATGGAGGTTCCTCAAAAGACTCCACATAGAGCTCCCCTATGTCCCAGCAATCCCACTTTGGGGCATTTACCCAAATGTTCACAAACAAGACCACACTAAAGCTACCAGCATGACTATGTTTATTGCAGCCTTATTTACCATAGCTAAGATATGGAACCAACCCAGATGCCCCTCAGTAGATGAATGGATCAAGAAAAATGTGGTATATATATACACAATGGAATTCTATGCCTCCATCAGAAAGAATGACATTGCCCCATTTGTTAGGAAATGGAAAGACTTGGAAAAAATTATATTAAGTGAAGTAAGCCAGGCCCAAAGAAACATAATTCCCATGGTTTCCCTTATTTGCAATATCTAGTATATGTCTGAGTCAAGCAGAAAAGGTCAGATAAGTTGATGTTAGGGAAATGAACCCTAAGATATGTATTTTAAATGTTTTTTATCTTTCATGCGATTGTTTCTAACACATTTATAAGATTATTTCTTTGTTGCTTTGTATGTCCCTCCCCCACAGTATAACCCCTACTTTCACTGTATTTGATGTTGTTATAATTTGTGCAGGGGAAGGGAAAAAACAAATCGTTTAAATAAGGATACAGGTGGACCCATTGCAACAATGAGATGTACAAGTTGTTATGTCGAAAATGAACTTTACAACTTTGGTGGGGGGGGAGGAGGGTTGGGTGGGGGTGGTGGAGGAGGATGGGATAGGAAGGGAAGGGAAACAAAGGAGGAGGCAACAATGCTTGATAAGAAATGTACTCATTATCTTGCTCATGTAATTGTAACCCCTCTGTACAGTATTTCACAATTTAAAAAAAAAAAAAGAATGAATAGCCGTGCTCTGGTAGTTCATGCCTATAATCATAGCTACTCAGTCAGCTGAGATCTGAGGATTGTGGTTCAATCTAGGCTAGGAAGAAAAGTCTCTGAGACTCTTATCTCCACAAGACCACGTAGAAAAAGCTGGAAGTGGTACTGTGGCTGAAGTGTTAGAGTGTTAGCCTTGAGCAAAAAGAGGCTCAGGGACAGTGCCCAAACCCTGAGTTCAAGCCCTAGACAAAAAAAAAAAGAAAGAAAGAAAGAAAAAGAAAAAAGAAAGGAAAGAAAGCATGAATATGGAAGTAGAGATATAATAGTGTCCAGAAAGCCATTTCTTTCCTTTTGGCCCATGTCTTGGAAGCAGAAGAACATGTCTACAGTATAAGTGAAGAACATCTTTCTGGTGCAGTTAGGAACTGACTGAAACAAGAACTGTCGAAGACAGTGGGAAGGGAAAGCTAAAGTGTGCAGTGTCACAGATTCTCAAGACCCACACATCTCTATCCATGTTACCCCTCCTTCTACACATGCTCCCAAGGATAGTTATTGGAAGCTAGAAGATTGTATCAGCCATGGTTACAAAAACAAAACAAAACCCCCACCAGCAAATTCCATGGTGTAAATAATGAACTTTTATCACCCCCATATTGAAGTTGTAGACCTTCTGTGTCCTGTAATCTTGGCTGGTCTCATTCTTAGTCTGTAGTGAGCTGTGGGTCCTATAAGCAGTTCTGGTGATCGTGGCTGTGTTGGCTGCTGTCGATTGCACTAAGATGGCTGAGCTGAAACAACAAAGTTCTCCATGTGCTTTCTCATTCTCTGCTAAGTCATCCAGGCTTGTAGTCCTGGAAAGGGAAAGATTCTAAGAGAGCGAGGACATCTTCGCAAGACTTGCCGAGGCCTATGAGGAGAACTAGAGCCCCATCACTTCCGATGTTTTCTATGAACCAAAGCAAATTTGTAAGACCAGCACAGATAGGAGAGGAGGTGAGATGAAGAACTAGACTGAAATTCTTCGTGGGGAGACCTTGAAAGTCATGTTGTAAAAATGGCAGATTAGACTGTCAGTACTACATACTGCAAAGATACAAGATACAGCTTTTTGTTATTCTGGTACTATAGCATGAATTCCTCTACCACTTGAACCATACCTATATTTCCAGATTTTTTTTTCTGGTTGGTTAGTTAGAGGTCAAAATCTCTCCAGTTTTTCTGCCAGACTGGCTTTGAACACAATCCTCAGACTTCAACTCCTGAATAGCTAGGCTTACAGGCATGAGTCACCAGGGCTTGGGTCCTCTAGGTCCCTTGCTAGGTCAAATGGCAATTTTTTTCCCCAAAGCTTGTGCAGTGGTGCTGTAATCCTGAACTGATTTCTCTGTGGTCTGCTTTTTCAGTGAAACTCTATGGATTTTTTTTTTTATAGTTGAGCATTTTATCAGTTACTGAGAAAAAATTTAATTTCTTTCCAAGCACACTAGAGATAGTTTTTCAGAAAGGAATTTTTAAAAAAAAGGAAAAGAGAAGAGGAAAATAAACCAGTGCCCTACAGTTGTCCTTTTACACCATGGGGTGAAGATCCATTTTTAGAAAAAAAAAACATGCTGGGTAATTACATCTTCTCCACTTGCCAGTTTATCTTTGTTAAACATAGTAAACATCTCACTGCTTAATTTGCTCTGTCAGCCATGGCTTAAAAAAAAAACTAGAGCTTTCAGGCAGGCAAGATATTTATGTTTGCAATATAATTTCACAGGCAGGTTTTTTTTTTAAATTTTTGTATTCTTGGCTCATTTACAGTCCAATAGCTTCCACTCCATGAAAGCTTAAATATTTAGCCATTGAGGAAATGTACTCTTCATCTTCTGACAGCTGACCTGTAAAATCTGGACCCCCATATTCTTTTTAAAAGAAAATTATTGTCAAGGTGATATACGTAGAGGTTACAGTTACATATGTAAGGTAATGAGTACATTTCTTGTCCAACATTATTACCCCCTCCCTCATTTTTCTCCCACTTTCCTTCCCCCTCCAAGCTCCCCGCAAGTTGTAAAGTTCATTTTCAACATATTTGGACTCCATATTCTTGATACCCCAGATTTTGAGATTCATGATGTCCTGTGATGCTGTTGATCCATGTATGCATCTTGGGTTCTTTCTTTATATCAAAGAAGGAATTACAAGGCAGGAAACATAGGAGCAAAGGCAAATTTTATTTGACAGACAATGTGCCAGAGAAACTGAGACAAGCCACAGAGCTACTGGCAGGTTAGTGCAAGTCCCCAGGAGCACTCCTGGCTGGGAGGGCTGTCTTATGCTTTACGATGTCTTATCTACCTGTTTCTTGGACAAAGAGCAAGAAGGAGGTCCACAAATTGATAGCCTTATCCAGGCTTGTGTAGGTCCTCTTTTCTAACCCTTTGTTCAGGTCTCAGCTGCTCTGGCATCGGTTGGGTTACTGTTCACCTCACCCTGAAGGAAGGAACACAGAACTAGGAGCACCTAGTTCTGTGACAGAGTTGTCAGGTGCTTTGCTTTTGTTAGATCCTTTTTGTTGAAGAGGAAGGTGCATTGTCTTCACTGGCATCTGTCTCTGTTTCCTGGGGTGTCAGGAAGAGAAGAGGACCTTCTCTCTACTAGGCTATAGTCACCATTTCCCTGTCTACCTAGTTTTCCCCTTTTGGCTCTCCCTCTTGTCTTGTCTCTCTCTGTCCCTTTAGAATCCCAGCTTGCTCAAACTCATGGTTACATATATTCAGAATGTGGTCACAGCACCTTCCTTTGTTCTTTCTGGAAGGAATCTATACAATCTGAGTGCTTGATAACTTCGATGCAATAAATTGGGCATAATTACAGTTTGTCCTCCAAGAGGCTTGCTTGTGGGGCTGTTATATAAAATAAAAAGATGCTGAGTAAGGACCCTCATGAACGGATTTATATGCACAAGGAAGTCAGCCAGTTTGTAAATTAGCTAGGCAGGGTTTGAATTAGATAAAGCTTACACGGAAACACAGGTCTACAGATTTAACTGTTTAGAAGCCAGTGAGAGCTCTATAGTTTTTCATAGTGGTTTACACTACACTCCTGCAGTTTTTTTTTCCTGTCATCACCAAATGCCCTTTGAGATTGGCTGTAAGTCTCATCCCACAAGTAAATATGGAGTTGAGAGAGTGAATTTACAGACCAGGTTTTGGTAGTAGTAGTTCATGCCTGTAATTCTAGCTACATCAAGAGGCTGAGATATGAGATTCACAGTTCAAAGTCAGCTGGGAAAGACAAATCTAAAAGACTTTTATCTCTAATTAATCAGCAAAAGCCAGAAGTAGCTCAAATGGTAGAGTGACAGCTTTGAGCCCAAGACCTTGATTTCAAGCCCCAGTAAATGCATACACATAAATAAAGAGAATGAATTTACAGTGATCAGGAGGAAGACTGACAGGTTATCTGTTCAGGTTTGTCATTCTTTGGTGATTCTGTTGAAAGAGCATCAGGAGAGTGCACCCACCCTTGGTGGGAGGAAGGGACCATCATTCCCTGACAGAAGTAATTTCCTTTCTATTTTAACACTGCATAAAAGGATTCTGAGAGAATATTAGATCTTGTTTTTCCCTGAAAACTGAATTGAAGAAATTTTTAAAATAAAAAATAAGCCCAAAGTCCAATCAGCCATGATAAATAACCAAATGCTATCGAAACACAAACCTGACATTGATTATATATATTTATATATTTTATTTTATATTACATGTTATAATTATGTATATTATATGTTACAAATATATAATATATTTGGAACTAGAATTAAAAACACATCTTTTGTGGAAAGATTTCTGAATCAAATGTATGTCAGAGGAGAGACGTTGTTATGTGCAGAGACTGTAATGTAAATTGGAGCTGTCTCATTCACTGCACCCCTGAACAGTGCCTCTAATCTGGCACACAGTCAAGCATGGAGGCTTTGGAGTGTGGTTAATATTTCACAAGGTGACTTGGAAGCTTGTGGTCACAATAGAAGCAAATCACTTTCTCACCAATAGGAGAACATATGATATTTCTTTACTGGCAACAACAGTATTGGGGTTTTAAAGAGAAGTTGATTTAAGCAGGTAACTGTAGTTGGCGCCTGGGTACACTTACAGTTTCATAGTTGAGGGTGTACGTGGTAGACAGAGTGTTCCAATCTAGAGCTGAGCAAGTGGAAACTCTCAGTTCTCTGCTTTATTGTCCCTATGGTTTATTGTCATTCTCTTTTACTGATTTGACTTGCACTCATCCTTTCCTGTGGGTGTGCCAGTCTTGGGACTTGAACTTAGGGCCTGGGTATTATCCCTGAGCTTTTTCTGCTCAAGACTAGTGCTCCACCATTTGAGCCATAGCTCTATTTCTGGCTTTTTGCTGGTTAATCAGAGATAAAGGTCTCTTGGACTTTCTAATTCAGGCTGGCTTTGAACTACAAGCCTCCAATCTCAGCCTCCCGTGTAGCTATAATTACAGGTGTGAGCAACCAGGCGCCCAACTCCATCCTTATTATATTATTTGTGTGTTTGTTTGTGAAGTTCAACATCCTTTTGACTTAAGAAGAACAAACATTTTAATCTTCTCCATTGGAACAGGTTATTTTAACATGTCATTACTTTTGCACAAATGTCAATAAATGAGCCAGGTGCCGGCGCCTCATGCCTGTAATTATAACTACGCAGGTGGCTGAGATCGGAGGATGATGATTTGAATCCAGATCACACAGAAAAGTTTGTGAGACTCATATAGTCAATTAGCCAGCAAAAACATGGAAGTGGAGGGGTGGCTTAAATGGAGAGCACCAGCCTTGAGTGAAAAAGCCAAGTGAGAATGTAAGTACTCAGGAATGAAGTAAAAAATGAAAATGTTTGTCTAGAACAGGGTCTTCTGCCTTCCTGCTGCTGTCCTTGGGCTATTATTTGATTGTAACTCTAAGAGGTTGAAGGGGAAAGTTAAGATAGAAAGGTCAAGTATCCCATATCAATCTGGTCTGCTGAGTAATCATAAGTTAATATTGTAACTGTTGGATTATGGCACTTCATGACACTGTATAAAAGCTGAGACTGGCTGTGCACAGACTTTTAACCACACACTGTACTCCTACACCTCCACACACAGAGGGCCGCCTCCTGTGTACTGGGTGGCAGAGGCAGCCTGTAATTTCAGAATGAAAGGCTGTCTGTCTCAGACTTGCCCCTGTCAGTACTCAATTCCTGAACCTCCCTCCCTCAAACTTGAAGGAAGAAGTCAAATTATCCCCATTCATAAATATGATTCTATACTTAATAGACCCTATAGATTCCACCAAGAGAAATAAATCAAGAAAACAACTCTCCTTAGGATAGCTTCTCCCCAAATAAAATAATTAGTAATCAACTTAACCAAGGAAGTGAAAGACTTCTACAATGAAAACCTGAAAACATTAAAGAAAGAAATTGAAGAAAATACTGGAAGATGAAGAGATCTCCCATGCTCATGGATTCAGAATTCAGTAACTCACCAATACCACAAGCAACCTACAGGTTCAATGTAAAACTTACCAAAATCTCAGTGTCAGAAGTGGAAGTATATGCTGGTGGCTTTCACCTGTAATCCTAGCTACTAAGGAGGCTGAGATCTGAGGATCACCATTTGAAGCCAGCCTGAATAGAAAAGTTAATCTGAGACTCTTATCTCCAACAACAACAACAAAAAACCTCAAAAACAATCAAGCAAACAAACAAACAAAACTGGAAGTGGCATTGTGGCTCAAAGTAGTAGAGCTCTAGCCTTAAGCTAGAGACAGTGCCCAGAGACAGTGTCCAGGCCCTGAGTCCAAGCCCCATGACAGACAGAAAAAAAAGGTGGAGGTATAACTCAAGTGATAGTGCTCTGGCCTAAAGCAAAAAAGCTAAGTAAGAGGAGAGTCCAAGAGAGTGAGGGAAGGTAGAACACTGACCAAAAAGAATTGTACTTCTTACCTGACTTTGTAACCCCTCTGTACAACACCTTTATAGTAATAATAATAATAATAATAATTTTTAAGTTAGATAGCTGAAAAAAGAGCAAGAGTCCCTGAGTTTAAGCCTCAGTACTGGCACATACATGCACCCACACACACCCACATGCTCCTCCCCCCCACACACAGGAAAACCCCAATGCCATGCCTCTCAAGAGATAAAAAGGCAATCAAATAAATCATAGGAAAGTATAAAATACCCCACATAGCAAAAAATAATCTTGAACAAAAGGAGCAATGTAGGAGATATCACAATACCAGAAGTGAAATTACATAGTACTGTACTATAGTAATCAAAACAGCATAATACTGGCACAAAAAGACCAGTGAAAAAAGAAGACACAGAAATAAAACAAGACAGATAAAGTCATCAAATTTTGACACAGAAGAGAAAAAAAAAAGTATACACTGAGGAAAAATTAATGTCCGACAAATGGTGTTGGGAAAACTGGCTATCTACATGCAGGAAATTGAAACAACCCCTATTTCTCACCCTGTAAAAAAATCATCTCAAAAAGGTTCAAGGAACTCAAAGTAAGACCTGAAACTAAATCTAACACAGGATAAGAGGGAAAACCCCACAAGTTATAGACATAGGTAATTATTTTCTGAATAAGATGACTCCAATTGCCCAGAAAGCAAGAAAAAAAATTGACTATAACAAATTAAAAAACTTCTGCATAGCAAAAGAAACAATTATCAGAACCAATCACCAGCCCATGGGATGTAACAAAATCTATTCGGTGAATAATTAATATCCAGAATATACAAAGAACTCAAGAAATTAGACAGTACAAGAGCAAACAATCCAGTTAACATAAATTGGAAGAAATACTAATGGCTAATAAACATATAAAGAAAGGTCCAATATTCTTCGCTATAAGGCATATTCAAATCAGTAAGATTCCATCTCAACCCTGTCTGGACATGGAGTAAAAGGAGCTCTCATACACTATGAAACCACTATGGAAATAAGAATGGAGGTTTCTCAAAAAAAACTCAAAATAGATCAACCTTATGCCTCCACCATACCATTATTGTGTATTTAAATCAGTATACAAGAAAGACACCTGCATATCCATGTTTATTGCATCTTTGTTCACAATAGTGAAATGGTAGCAATAACCAAGATACCTCAAAACTGATGAATGAAGAAAACATGATCATATCTACCATTGAATAAAGAAAATTGAAATCATGTTATAGGAAACTTGATGGAGTTGTCCATCATCATGTTGAGTGAGGTAAGTCAAGATAAAAAGCTATTCACTCATTTGTGTAATCTAAACATTAAAGACCTCGATATATACATAGAACATCAATCTACATACATACATAGAACTTTATTATTTTATATGTAGATACATAGCTATATGTATATAAAACTTGCAGCTATGGGACTGACTAACTAGGGGAACAAAAAGCAGAAAGAGGGAAAGAGAATAATAGAAGGTGAACAGTATAGAATCAATTGTGTTTATGCATGAAGCTAGCATAGAAATCTCACTGAAAGCTGTTAAACCACAAAGACGGGTGGAGAAAGAGCAATAGAGAGAATTGTTGATTAAAATATAATATATGTGTGTAAAGAATACCATGGGAAAACCCCTGGGTACAATTAGTACACACACACACACACACACACACATGCGCGTGAGTGTAGAATATTCTATTGGGGGTTGGGTACTAGCAGGAGAGGGGAAGGCCAGTAGAGGAGGTAAAGGATGAATATGGTCAAGGTAGTTTATTTGCATATATGAAAATACGTTCACTTACGCGAAAGCAGAGCAATGAAACTGGGTGAAATTGTTCTAAGGAGGAGAATAGGGGTAAGGGAGAGCGGTGGAGGAGGTAAGATTGATGGAGTACATCAAATACATGTATGGAAAGGACACCGTAAACCTCCCTTGCACAACTGATGTACACTAAAAAAAACAATCTAGGGTGGGATGAAGGAGGAGAAAGGCTGTTGGTAATCACCCTGGTGTTATCTGAGAAAGCTGTGTGAGTGTGGCAGCCTGGATGTTGTGACTCTTGATCTGTTCTCATAAAGTCTTGGTCAGGTGAAGACAGAACAAAGTACATTGCTGCGGCAAATGTGCAGGCTGTGGGTGTGGGAAAAGGGTCATTCCAGTGTCCTTGGACCTCTTGTGACTATCAGCAACTTTTTTATTTTTGTCTGTGAATGTTTTTGTCTTGATTATTATCCATTGTCATTCTCTCGTTGGGGAGAGTAAAGAGGATTGCTCAGATTTAGCTTTGGTATCGACTCCTATCTCTGGATCCAGCCAAGGACAAAATCTGTGCCAAGGTTTCCCCATCCTTTAAGAACTGTGGGCAGAGGGCTGGGATGTAGCTCAATGGCAAAGTGCTTGCTTAGCAAGTGCAATGTCCTGGGTTCCACCCCAGTATCAAAAAAGGAAAGACCAAAACACACAAAAACTGTGTGCAGGGAAATGGTTAGGCCAGTTGGGGGCACCAGTGCAACATAAATCCCACTGAATTTCTTGGTCCATGTCTCTCAATATGAGATGCACCAACGGGGCACATGTGATTTTCAAGACAAAGGTTCTCCTACTACACTGTCCTGTTAGGGGTCTGTAGACACCTCATCGTCTATCAGCTTCGCTTCTGCTGCTCTTCTCTCCTCCCATCTGCCCGTGCTATAGCTCCCCACTCGCATCCCTCACAGCACACTTCCTGTGACATTTGTTCCAGATCATTTCCTGTGTCTTCCAAACATATTTTAAACATAGGATGCTCTATTGATTATAGGTTCTATCAGGGCCTAATGTTCATTATAAATTTAAAAGATGAGCCAGGTCAGGCAAATAAATAATTTTTGAATTCAGCAAAAATAAACTAGTTTGATGAAGCTGTGAACTTAAAGCAAGTAATGCAAGCACAGAATGAGTTACACATATGTATTATGTGGGGTGTGTGTGTGTGTGTGTGTGTGTGTGTGTGTGTGTGTGTGTGTGTGTGTGTGTGTGATGTGTTTCTATCATTTGAAAACCTCATTTGGTTCTCTCTGGAGGGACACTGGTGATTCACAGCTTTCCTTTGGAGTGCTGTTTGAGCAGCTCTGTAGGGCTGGCCTTTTGGGAATGTACACAGATGGTAGCCAGAGGTGATGGTGCCAGTAGCCAATGCCACATCATGTCCACTGTGACACTCCATGCATTGTTGAATCATGCATGACAGACTGTTACCATATGGGGCTGGCGGCTGGAGTGTATTGCCCATCTCAGGATTCTTTGAAAATGTAAGTAGATGCTACAATCATGAGAGTAGAATGACATCCATAAATAAACCAGAGCTCCCCTGGGGAAAACAGCACCTTTAGTTACATGTAACCCCTCTCTCCCATTCATGAAAACACGTTGGAACAGAATTCACAGGACATTACACAGGGATAATATGAAATATTGTCTAACTTACTTTGAAGAAGGAAGAAACAGAGCAGCAGTTGTTTACATATTCCCATACTCTAACACACCCCCCCCCAATAGTAAATTACTTAAGCAAACAGAATTGGGCACCAGCAAACTCTGACTTATCTACCTGGCTGTGTGCTAGCGGATCACTCACGTAATCCCAGCTATTTAGGAGGCTGAGATCTGAGGATCTGAGGATCAGCCCAGGCAGACACATTCTAGACACTCATCTCCAATTGGCAAAATTCTGGAAGCGGAGGTGTGGCTCAAGTGGCAGAGGGCCAGCCTTGAGTGGAAAAACTAAGAGCAAGAGGCTTTCAAGTCCCAGTATGGGCACAATGTAACAAAATACCACACAATGAAAGAAAATAAAACATCTCCCACCCAAATCATGCTTCACTGTCATCTCTGCTCATTGTCTGTGGAATGCCTTGTCTTCTATCTCCACAACATTGTATTCTTTGGGGATGACTTCTAACCCATGTCCTTCAGATGGTAGTTGTTAACATGTGTTGCCAGATCCTCTGAGCAGTGATGTGTCACCACTAATCACTCTTCATTAGAGGATGTCAGTCACTGGGCATGTAGATGCTGAGGCCCCAGACAGCCATAGCGGACAGCTCTAAACCAAACATTAGAGCCCATCTGTCTGTCCTTAGGTGGCTTCTAGTAGACTGATGTTTTATTACCAGATAAAAATCTTCCTACCCTATTACTTAAAGGAATACAAAGAAATATTAGGGAAAACACAGTCCAAGTGTCTTAAAACTCTATTTCCTCAACTCAAAGTGGCTCCACTGGGCCTAATATGTTGGCTTCTTGATGAAATGTGTCAAGACTCATTTGCTACTGAAAATATTCATTGGCAGCCAGGTGCCAGTGGCTCATGCCTGTAATCCTAGCTACTCAGGAGGCTGAGATGTGAAGATTACAGTTTGAAGCCAGCCTAAGGAAGACAGTCCATGAGACTCTCATCTCTAATTAACCACCAGAAAACGGAAAGTGGTGGCACTAGACTTGAGCAAAAGAACTCAGGGAAAGCACCTAGGTCCTGAGTTCAAGCCCCAGAACAATCCAAAAAAAATTGTTATAGGCTAGTCAAGGCATGGCTCAGTCAAAGACAGTGATGGCTAGTGGACAATGGTCTGACTATAGACAAGTGGAAAGGAGAAAGTAAGAGAGACATCCGACATTCTAGTCTTTCAATAAAGTTGAGGCAATGGAGGAAAACCAAGGAGCATGAGCCACTCAAATGCAGCATTAAACTGTGTCCCAGTGGCTCACACCTGTGATCTAGCTACTCAGGACACTGAGAACTGAGAATTGCAGTTCAAAGCCAGCCCGAAAGAAAAGTCCATGATTCTTGTCTCCAGTTAACCAGCCAAAAGCCAGAAATGGAGGTGTGGCTCAAGTGGTATAGCACTAGCCTTGAGTGGAAAGAAAATAAACAAGAAAACAGGCCCTAAATTCAAGTCCGAGTATATAGGCATGCATGCACACACATGTGCATGTGCGTGCACATGCACAAAATCTACCTAGGATTTTTTAATATATATTTTTATTGTAAATATGCTGTACAGAGGGGTTACAATTATATGAGCAAGGCAATGAGTCCATTTCCTATGAAACATTGTTATACCCTCCTTTGATTTTCCCCTACCATCCCTTCCCTCCCTACCTCCCCAAATTCTGTCTCCCTTCCCTCCCTCTCACTCCAACCCCAGCCCCGCAAGTTTGTAAAGTTCATATTCAACATAGTGTCTCGTACACTATGTTGCAATGGGTCATCCTGTATCCTTATTTCAGCATTTTGTTATTTCCCTTCCCCTCCCCAAATTAGAAAAATGTATATACAAGATTCAGGACACTGGAATCAAATGCAGTGACATCAGGGGTTGTACCATGGGGGAAAAGCATACAAAGAAACAAAAAAAATCACATAGTACATTATAAGTACATTAAAAAGAACAGCAACAAATACAAAACCTCTTGTGTCCCTATCTTGGGGTTCATTTCATTTAGCATCAGGTTACAGGGTCATATGTACATGGCTTTTGACCTCTTCTGCTTGTCCTAGACATATACTTGTTATTGCAGATAAGGGAAACCATGGCACATGTTTCTTTGAGTCTGGCTAGCTTCACTTGTTGTTGTTATAAATACACTCTTCAAGGACCACTGGAGTCACAACTGAAGACATGAAAGCAAAGATTTGTCTCAGCAAAGCTAAATGTACTTTTATGCAGAAGTGTGCACCATTAGAAAACAAGCACACAAAGCTGGCAGGCTGCTCCCTATTTAACCCTAGAGAAGAAGACCCAGCCTTCTGCTAACATTAGAGGAGAGCAGGTTCAAAATCTACTTGTTATTGCAGTTTGAAGCGGGTATGCTGTATTTACATGAAGTGACCATTAAAGGCTTTGAGATAAGATTAACAGTCTTAATTATACTCTCCACTACTTTCTTGAATAACCTGTGTGTCTTAATTACATGTACCCTCTGCTACTTTCTTGCTGATACTGTCCTAGCCAAAAAAAGAAAATATCAAGGATCCAACCTACCTTGCCAAAGCAACCTATTTTGATAGAACCCTGAGTTCTTTTGCTCAAGTCTAGTGCCACCACTTTCCGTTTTCTGTTGGTTAATTGGAGATGAGAGTCTCATGGACTTTCTTGCTCCAGCTGATTTCAAACTGAAGTCCTTAACAGTTACAGAGCAGGCTGGCTGACTATGACTTTAGGGTGACATCTAGGCATGATCAAATGAAGTCCTTTAAAATCGTAGTACAATGGATGAAGGAAAAGCCAATCAGAGTACTGATAACTAATTCCAGTCAAATTACAATGTTGAGCTTGTTTTACTTTGTGCTTTCCTCTGCTGCTCAAATTTTAGAGGTAATCACTGAACATTTACCTAATACAAGAGTGCATAGATCACTATCCAAATGGAGAGGGCATTGAAATATGGGGTTGAGAAATTCAAAGATACATAAATTTGGGATATAGTTTGAGAGAGAAGAAATCAAACTGTAACAGTTGAATCACATGCAGCTTTCTTTCTGGGGCTAAAATGTGGGGCTGCCATGTCTAGTTATTGAACAACGTTATATTTATTGAGTGCTTTTTGTGTGCAGAACACTGTGAAATAGGTGCTGTTGCTACTGATTTTCTGGTGATAAATGCTATTAAATTCTAGAAAAAAATTATTATTTTTTTCATAGTGAAAGCCTGTTACACTTGTTCTGTTTAACTGAAGAAACCCCGTGGCTAAGAAATGCATGCATAGAAAGGTAGTACACAGAGAGCGGCATTGTTCTTCCCCAACCCTGGGAAGTCATTCTCCCAGGCTGATTTTCTGGCAGCAAGACACTTTTGATTGTTCTAACTACATTCTCATTTTCTGTAGCCAAAGAGAAAGTGCTAGGACAGGAAGTCTCCCATTCTTACCCAAGAGGCCAGCAGGGTAATTAGCTGAATTTGGTCTGTGGTGGAGTATCCTATCCACTGAGCATTCTGCTTTGTGAATTTCTCTTAACTTAAAAAAAAAAACCAAAAAAATTTATAACATCATTCTCATTCAGAACTATATAAAGTAGTCGGAAGGAAAGTATTAAGGAACCAGTTGAATCAGAATTTGGCTTGGGATTTTCCTATGTCCCTGCACTTCCACAAATCCTTCACTAGATGGTGTCCCAAATCAATTCATGGTCTCCCAGCCATCGCTTAGGTCCAGGAAGGTGGTGAAGGAAACCATCCCTCTGGGACTGACCTAAATTCCCTTCTCTAGCCTCATAAATGACTGGACCTGTTACCATCAAGGGATAAGTAATTAGGTTTGCCTGTGGTTGAACATTTTGTAGCCGGGACTGGTAAGACGGGTAGATATTTTTGAGGTACTTCAGGATTGTTATCACTGAATAGTCGCAAGAGACAGGCAGGAAGCTACTCTAGAGCTATTCCCTCAGTGGCCCAGTGATCTAGCTTATGGTACGAATCTAGAACAAAGTCACTGAGTACTTACTGGAACTATTTTTTCTGTGCCCATATTGGGGCTCAAACTCAGGGCCTTGTGCTCTTGCATAGCTTTTTCATTTTAAGGCTGGTTCTCTTATTACTTGAGCCACAGTCTACTTCTGACTTTTGGCTAGTTAATTGGAAGTGACAGACTCTCAGATTTGTCTGCCCAGGCTGCTTCTGAATCAAGATACTCAGATTTCAACCTTCTGAGTAGCTAGGATTATAGGGATGAGCCTTGCTTTATAGTTTCTCCTAAATTCCTCCAAAAGATTAGGAAGTAGCTTTTACTATCTCTATTTTACATATGAGAAATCAGGCACTTATCTATGTCCTTTGGTGGCCAATGGGCAGCTCTAATGTTAACACAATAAAATGTAGGTATAAAACATTATCTAATAGGCTTAGACTTGGGGTGTGGGAGGGGTGTTTGGATTGATTTGGTTACATTTTCTTATGGATAGTAGGAATCAGCCTGTAGGTCAAATCTGGCCCATTTGCCTGTATTTATAAATATACCTTACCTAGAAATAAACACGCACATGTGTTTGTTTGTTTAATCATCTCTGTTACTGCTTGTGCTCTCAGCCTGAGCATTGGGACAGAGACTATGGCCTGTAAAACCTATTATATCTACTGTCTGATTGTTTACAGAAATGTTTTACCAGACCTTCTGTTGTATATTGAACTATCTGTACATATGGCTAAACAACATTTTTAACTACTACTGTTGAACAATAGCTTAGACTCATCAAGTTGCTCCTTTCACTTTCCCTATGGAAACTGAAGTGTTTGGCATCATCCCCAAAGATTAAGGGCTTTAGTCTCTTATGCCTGCCTAATGGAGAATATCAATTTGAGCCACAAACACCCAAATAAGCAAGAGTAGTGACCCAGGTTTCCTCTCAAGTGGAACTGCTTCAGTCTCTAACCAAATACGCCTTGGTTTGAGTCACATGAATTAGGTTTTGCTTTGGTATTGTTATGTGGAAGCGACAAATGAGTCCCCTCCCTCAGCCAAATATCCATGGTTTATTTCTTGATGACATCACACATCCCAAGGGCCAATGACAGTTCTGTTCAGTATCCAGAACTGATGGAGGAGCCCCTGTCTGGGACATGCCACCCCTACCCTTGTGACAAAGTGAGAGGAGGAAGTGGCAGCCTACAGAAACACAGGTAGCTTTTGGCGCAGCTCAGAAGTGTTCATGAGATGAATGGAGGTAGACACTGACCTGGAGGCACCATGGTCAGGAGTAGAGACAACATTTCTAGCACTAGAATAATGGGGAACAGTGGACCTCCCAGTCAGTCCCCCATCTGCCAGCTACACAACTTCCATCCACTTGAACTCAAGTTTCTTTCCACTCCTCTTCTGAGTTTCTCATTGTTCTGTGTTTTGTTGTCACAGCCCAGCTTTGCCTCTTCTTCCACACGAGTTCCTATTTTCCTTTCTGAGGTGAGAGTCTGTGACTTGACAAATAATCTCCATGATGAAATAAACACAGGTCCAACCAACAGCTTTTGATTTACTTCCACCAGTGGGTGCAGAGAATTCTAAGCATTTCCCCTCCTTGCTTTCTATTTGCGGCGGCTATAGAATGAAAAGTAAAATCACCTGAAAGCTGTTCTGTGATATAAGTTTCAATTTCCTTTTTAAAGAAAGCTGACCCCTTTTGTGAGGGCCAAGATGAAAGTTGTCTGTTAAGTTCAGGTATTTCTGGCTGTTCTCTTTGGAGATCAGTGACGTAGAAGAAGATATTGAAGATATTCTCCCCAACTGGGTCAGAAACACATTAAATGATGAGAGGCTTATTTCAGGAAGCCGGGGAATAATCCACTCACCCAGGCTGGAAAATTTATGGAGTGTTTTGGGGCTCTGAAAAACTGTCTGAGGAGATGGATTATTTAGCTGGTACTGCACTTAAGTTCTGTTTTTAGTACACCGTTCGGCAGACTGCCATTATTTCAAAAACTAAAGCAAGAGCAGGCCTTGAAAAGCAATTTCATCATTTTCTACTTATCTCTGAACAAATGAGTCAAAAACATAATCCAAAATTGTTTCTCTTATTTAAATAGATCAAGAAAGAAAAATCAAAACCTTAGAAATTTACTAAAATATCCCAGAATCGATAGGAAGGCTTAGAGGTCATTCAAGGTTATATGATTTACATTTTGTGTGATGCGCTAGATTAATATATAAAACGTGAAAAGATTCCTCATTAAAATTCACAAGACATTATGACTATTCACCCTTCACACTTCAAGTTAATATTGTGCTTGTCTGTAAAATGATCATAAAAGAAATGAGCTATAGAATATTTTAAAGATCTAAACATATTCACTTCATTTCATTTATATTTATTTCTATGTCAGTACTGGAGCTTAAAATCATGGCCTTGCTTTCTCACTTGGATTTTTTGCTGGTGCTCTACCACTTGAATCATACCTCCAGTTCTGTCTTTCTGCTGGCTAATTGGAGTTAAGAGCTGCATAGACTTCGCTATGCAGACCAGCTTCAAACCTTGTTCCTCAGATCTCAACCTCCCGAGTAGGATTACAGGCATAAGCCAACAGCACCCAGACCTGGCTAACATGTTTATTTTATATTGTATGTATCTCTATGAAACCTAAGGGCAATTAAAAAAACAAAAACTTAGAAATTTTCCATAATAGATGTGCAACAGTTTATATCTAAAAAAATATATTTCTTATGTAAGGAGTAAGAAACTAGGAGCTAGGAAATAAATCTTCATGAGAAGGCAGCTCAGAAGGATTTCATTACCATAATAACAAAATGTTGTATTAAATAACTATGAGAAATAATTTAAAACAGATCATTTAAAGGGGAATTTATAGATAGAGACCATAAAACGTTAAGGTGAAAGACATCCAAATTTGTTCTAGAAACAGTTTTTATTCCATAGATTACCAAACATAGCAGTTTTAAATGGATACACCATCATTCAGACAGAATCTGTGGGTCAGGAATTGGGAAAGCACCCAGAAAGAGAACAGTGTGTCTGGTGCGTCTTGTGGGAAGATGAAAAGAAGCTAGAAGGATTTGATGCCTGGGGCTCAAATGTTCCAGAAGCCTCTTCATTTAGGCTTGGTGATTGATTAATGTCCTGGATTGGGGATCCTGCCTTTGGAGGATCCGCCAGAACATTCCCATAGCATAATGCAAAAAGAAGACTTGGCGGTGGAAACACCAGCTTCCCTGAGAACAATCTGGACACTGGTCATGGTTTCTGAACTTGCCTCTGATATCAAACCAGGTTTCTTCCAAAGTGCACTACTGACTGCAAACTTATTATCCCTTTCTGTGACAAGAATGCAAAGTAATTTTCATCCATACTTAAAAAAATACATTAAGAAATGGGAAAGCATGTAACTTTAGGTGAGAAGATGAATTTCCCCTGCTTGATAGAATTCTAATCCTGTTAATGAAAAGATATCTAGCTAGCTATTATCTATCTATCTATCTATCATCTATCATCTATCTATCTTATTGCCAGTATCAGGCTTGAACTCAAGACTTCCTGTGCTTTTGCTTGGCTTTTTCCTGTCACACATCACTTGAGCCATAGCTCGGCTTTTTGGTGGTTAATTAGAAGTAAGAGACTTAGGAACATTGTTGCCAGGGCTGGCATCAAACCTCAATCCTCTAGGATTATAGGTGTGAGCCAACAGTGCCAAGCTATGAAAGAATTTTTATACCAATATAACATGTGTATGGATATATGTGCATATGCATATTGAAACTGCCCATGAAATAACTAAAAACAGATCATTTGCAACATATAAAGCAGTCAGAGACGTCATATGCTTAATAAACTCTATCATCCTAAGCAGAAATGGGCAAAGCACATGGATAGGCATTTCACAAAAAGACATTCAAATGGCCAGTGGAGACTGTGAAATCCTGGAGGTAGACAGAGCAGGAATAAATGGTGGTGGCTTTCCAGAAGCGCAGGAGCCCTTAGGAGGAGAAGATGCCCTGTGGTGTAGCGGCTCTAGGAACACTGAAGTTCCATTATGTGCAGTCATTATATGTATTTTATCACCACTCTAGCTGAACTTTAGTCTTAGTCAAAGAAACTTGTTTCCAACAAAGCAACATGTCTTTTAGTGATCTTTCTCATGCCTTCCCCAACCTGGTAAAGAACTCTAAACTCCAAGACGCAATCTCTTACTAGATTTGGCAAATAGGAAACAATTCTCTTAGTTGTTTTTCAGTTATTCCAGAGTAAAGAGTTTGAATAATAATAATAAATAGTGCCTATTTAATTCAAATCTTGTCTTTGTGTTGGGGAAGAGGGGCTAGGAACAGAGGGGTAGAGGGAAGCCGGGTTTTAACTCCACTTCTGATTTTTTGGTGGTTTTTTGGAGATAAAAATCTCACGGACTTTTCTGCCCAATCTGGCTTTGAACTTCAGTCCTCAAATCTCAGCCTCCTACATAGATAGAATTATAAACGTGAGCCACCAGCACCCAGCTGCCTTTTTAAATACTAGAGTCCATTTGTCAACAGGATTTTACACAGAAATTCACTACATGAAAGTGGCACTGCAGAGCATAGTTTAGAAAGAGAATGTTTTTGCCTGCATGTCTCCTTCTTGCCCACTGTAACCTGTTAACTCCCCCCACCCAGTATACAATGGGGACACCATAATTTAGAGGAAAGAGCAAGTTATATACTCAATTTAAGAGTGAGCACTATAGTCATCAGAGAATTGTGAGTGTAAACTACTTTTCAAGCCCAGAGCCAGTGGCTCAGGCCTGTAATCCTATCTACTCAGGAAGCTGATATCTGAAGATCAAGATTTGAAGCCTACTGAAGCAGTAAAGTCTGTGAGACTCTTATCTCCAATTAATTACCAAAAAGTTGGAAGTAGAGCTGTGGCTCAAAGTGATAGAGCAAAGTGAAATAAAAGCTGAAAAACAGCATCCAGGCCTTGAGTTCAAGCCCAGTACAGCACACAAAAACAAAATAACACAAGACAAAAAATATTTACATTTAGATTCCATCTCACTCTAGTTAGGATGCTGTTATCAAATAACGACGACGACAACAACAACAACAAATCCAGGGAAAGATGAGGAGAAAAAGGAGCTCTTATTTATTGTTGACAGGAACTGTGAATTAGAATATCCACTAAGGAAATCAGTATGGACAGAGCTACCATATGTCTTACTCATCCCCTTTGGGTACATACCCAAAGGAATCAAAGTGAGCAGATAATAGAGATACCTGCATATCTGTGAATGTTATGGCACTATTTACATAAAATCAGCCTAAGTACCTATGAATAGATGAACGCATAAAGAAAATAAAATAAATGTACATATACTAGCGTATTATTCAGTCACAATAAAGAATAAAATCATGTCATTTTCGGGAAAATAGTTGGAACTGAGGCACTTCATGTTAAGTGAAATAAAGCACACACAAAAAGACAAATGTAACCTATTTACTCTCACATACAGAAATTAAAAATATCCTTAAATGGGAGCATTAGAGGGGGAAAAAGGACAGTGTAAGCAGGGTAGGAAGGAAGATGGACAAGATCAAAACATGATATATCTATATCTATATCCATATCTATATCTATATCTATATATATGGAAACTCATAGCAAAGCCCATTGATTTTTGTAGTCATTATGCATTAACAACTATAATAATGACAAATAAAAAGTAAGTGTGCAATTTGAAAAACATGTTGAGCAAGCTGTGTAAGGAAGATTAATTAACTCAGTTTCATTGATTTTTCTCAAAATGTGCAAACTTGAAGCATACCATTACTTAAGTAAAATGTATTGCTGCTAAAAAGCTGTTGTATATGTTTAGGTAATAGTAGCATGCCAATGCAATTTTCCACTGTGAATAATTGAACTGTAGTTATGCTGAATGATAACATGAGAAAGCTAGATGGAAAATACTGGGGTAATTTATATTGCCTTTGTCAAATTTCTGTAAGCTAAAATTAGTTGTAAAATTCTAAAAAGAGAAAACTGCATACCTACTTATCCAACAATTTGACCTATAGAAATTTAGCCTGAGGAAGTATTGAGAGAAGCCCACAAAGCTAAGTATTTACATATTCTCATTAAAAATGAAAGTGAAACAGATCTGGTGATTCTTGACTGTAGTCCTAGCTACTCAGGAAGCTGAGATCTAAGGATCCTGATTCAAATCCAGCCCAGGTGGAAAAGTCCATGAGACTCTTATCTCCAACTAACCAGAAAACAGGAAGTGGCACAGAGGCTCAAAGTGATAAAGCACTTAGCTTTGAGTGAAAAAGCTCAGGAACAGCATTCAGACCCTGCGTTCAAGCCCCACAACCGACAAAAAAAAAAAAATCAAAGAGAAAATAAACTAAATATCCAAAAAATGAATGTTCCCTTCACACCATACATGCAATCTTGAAAGTCATACTCTCCATTTAGTTATTGACACAAGCAATCTGTGTTTCTATACTCACATTATAAAGCCAAATAAAATACACATATAGTACAATCTAATTATTATTTTATGTGAATGCAGTTTTTTCTTTTAGAATTTTTAGTCAAAAACCTCCTTTTTAAAAATATGTATGAAGGAATTTATCTTGAACAACTTACAACAAAATGTTAACATTGTTTTTTTTTTTTTATGAGTTAGAATAATAAGTATTCTTCTGGTCTATATTTTCCAACAGTTCTAATAGTGTAATTAGAAACAATATATTTAGAGTTTTTTTTAAATTTGATGCTCAGTATTCACAGTATTAATTGTAAGGACCTCTCATGAGTGTATATGTGTGTGTATGTGTGTGTGTATCTATGAGCATACATAGTCACATATATACATCTATTAATATGTATATACACACATTCATTCATGTGTACATATATCCATATGTGCACATATGTGCAGACATGCATGCATTCATATGAAACTATCTATACACATATGTATATGTACATATTAAAATGAATATGCATATGTGCATATATTTTTATGTGTACATATATTTGAATATATATGAGCATTGGGGTGTAATCCACCATACCTCTTGCATGCTAGGCCGGTGCATTGCTGAGCTATACCCCCAGACCTTGGATGGGTGGTTATAATGATTTCAAGATGAGATCCTTAATCCTGAACATATTCCCCATGTTTTTGTAATACAGAAAATGGTTATTTTAAAATATGTTCATGTAAACTTTCTATGAGTCGCTAACAAAAGGGGTATATAAAATGTGATTTTGAAAATTCCTTTCTCCTCTGAGGCTGACACCAGCGGGTGTTTTGGAATGCACTGAAACTGAATGAAGAAATGCAGTAAGCTGTATGCAAATGATTTAGAAATAGGGGGCATAAGAAAACAGATAGGGAGAGCTATGAGTGTGCTTTGTAAGTCCTATCTAACTTTGAACAGAAAGTGAATACAAGTATTTGATCAGACAAATAGAAGATGGAAAAGACAATTTGGACTCCAGCTTATTTTTGAAGCAAATAATTGATTTTAAAACAACAACAACACCTGTCAACATAATCTGGATGTAGGTACAGTTGGGTGGGCAGGAAGGTGGGCACAAGGCATCTCTTGCAGGCATAATTCAAATGCAATCCAAACATTCTGGCAGCCTGAATGTAGCAATGTGATCATTAGCCAGAATAGCATAACACCCTGAGCTTACTTCCTCTTTCACCCCTGCTGTGTAAGGTTCCCAAATACGCTTTAAAAACCAGTGATTCTGCAACTCAGGAACATGTCTATGTGGGTTCTATGCCTTAACATTTTTGTCATGCCCCTCTGAAGACTTTCTCCGACAGCTGTGCCTGCCTGCTAGGTAGCAGGATTACAGTAATGTCTAGTAGTGCTTCATTAGTTGCTAAAAGCTTGTTAGCATGGAATACAATCAAGACAAAAATTTCTGTGGCCAATTGCTCAATTCCAAAGAATGGAGGTAAATAAGATGCTTCTCATCTTACTGAGTACAGGTGAGATGTGAATGCAGTACCTATGTGGCCTAAACCTTGGGAATCCGACCACATATTGCAGTAGGCACAGCAGTAAGATGAAAGCACCAACTGCGTGTTAACATGGCCAGGTAAAGCTTTCAGAAATACTGGTCCACTGCCTATAGGACCTAGAGAGAAAAGTGGAGCCTATGTAAATTTTTCTCCTTGGTAGACTAATATTCTCTAGACATGATAAGAATCTTAAGAAAACAATATGCTGATTTGGGAGCTCTGATGATACCATTTACTCTGCTGATCCATCAATTCCATCTATCATCAATCTATCATCTATCTTTCTATCTGTCTATCTATCTATCTGTCTGTCTGTCTGTCTGTCTGTCTGTCTGTCTGTCTGTCTGTCTATGTCAGTATCAGGGCTTGAACTCAGGGGCTTACATTGTTACTGTCATTTACTTCTTTCCCACAGTCTCACAGAATTCTTTGCCCAGACCAGCTTTGAACTGTGATCTCAGACTCTTGAGAAGCTAGGATTACAGACAAGAGCCACTAGTACTCAACCTGACCTATCTATTTGATTATCAGTTTGGGGGAAAACAAGGTTAATGGTTCATGGAAGACCCAAAGGTGCCAATGGAGATCTTGAGGCTCCTGGAAACTAGTTATTAATAAAAACACTCTTGGCATCCTTTGGAATCTTTTCTTTGGAAGGTTTATCTAATGTCTGTAATTGTGGGCCACTGAAAATAAATAGCACTCCTGAGTTATTGCAATCATCTTAGTGCTTTGACATGTTCCAACATGCACCTGTGGTGCAGATACCACCTCTGGTGAAATGCTATTTACTGAGGAGCTCTTTATTTAATGGGCCAAAAGGAATTTCTCTCAAAGTCTAAACTTTGTGTATTGGTCCACAACAATTACTCAGGAGCTATTAGCTCAGAGAGCTGCTGGGACACAACCAAGTATCAAGCTTTTTCTTTATAAAGTGTGTAAAATGTTTATTGTGTCCATTCTTCAGCTAAAGCTTTCAGTTCAGTTTGGTTTGCTTTTATGACTGTTTATTTCAGCCACCTTGAATATATGACTGACATTAGGCTTATTGGAATTGCTGTTGTTGCAATTTCTATGCTGTAAACACCTGCTGTGAAGCTCTGGGTGTTCTTCAGATTTTCTGGAATCCTAACTTTATCTTTTTTGTGTGGTCCTTCTTGTTTGGATTGGAAAGGGCATGAATGGAGCAGCCCTTTTAAAGAAGTATTTTTTTATTTTGTGTATATATGAATTTTCAGCTATACGCTGAAAGAAAATGATAGAAATGCAAGTAGAAAAAGGTATATCCAGTCAAAAATATAGCTTATTCCTTCCTGTTCTTCCAAGTTGAATTGATCTCTTAGATACATATGACTTCACGGGCCATACACCACTGATTCCATATAACTTAAGCTTGAGAGATTTATGCTAATTCATCTCACCTCTAAATAATGGTGGAGAGTTACCAAGAGTAGTGAGTGAGGGATATACTAAAGATTAAGACAAGAAGTAGACAGGCAAATAAAAGTACACACACACACACACACACACACACACACACACACACACAGAGGTAAATGGATTCTTGAAGTAACCAAAACAAAGAAACTCGTTCTTTCCTGGGTCCTAGTTAAGGGTTTTGAATACCTCATCAGGGGAAGTGGTGCTGTGGCTCAAGTGGTAGAGCACTAGCCTTGAGCTGAAGAGCTGAGGGACAGTGCCAGGGTCAAGCCCCACAATTGCCAAAAAAACAAACAAACAAAAAAAAACTTTGACTACCTCATCAGGAATTATGGTTAACAAAAAAATTGGCTAACAATTTGAAGGTTACTAGCTTTTTTTTCTTGCAAAGTGGACATTAACAATCTGAGACAATATTTCCAGTTGTTTCTCCTGCTATGTCAAAATTGCTTTTCTTGTCTAGAATTCTTCTCCACGTCCACCTTTGATTGCCTCTTCACAAGTCCTAGTTAAAGAATATTACTGTTGGGCTGGGAAGGTAGCTCAGTGGTAGAGCACTTGCCTTGCATGCCCAAGGCCCTGGGTTCGAGTCCTCAGCACCACATAAGAAAAAAGCCAGGGGTGGCGCTGTGGCTCAAGTGGTAGAGTGCTAGCCTTAAAAAGCTGAGGGACAGCGCCCAGGCCCAGAGTTCAAGCCCCACAACTGGACCCAAAAAAAAAAAAAAAGAATATTACTGTTTAGTATATTCCAAACTTACAAAGGGGAGACACAAATGGGTGACCTAGAAAATCACACACCCCTCAAGAGTGGTCTAATCAAACCAGCTGATCTGACTGGGGCCTTCCTCCCCGTAATATTCACCTTCAAGAACATTTGAGAAACACCAATTGCTCTTATACCTTCCTTTGATAAAAATATAAATAGCAAAAGAACAAGGTGGCTGCAAAATTCTGGAGCCAACTCTTGAATTTTGAGTATGTAGCCTTTACATAGCTTTAACTAATTAATTTGTTCATTTGTTTATTTTTGTGCTGGTTTTAAAGCTTGAACTCAGGGCCTAGGCACTATCCCTGAGGATTTTTACTCAAGTCTCACACTTTACCGCTTGAACCACAGCTCTACTTCTGGCTTTTTGCTGGCTAATTAGAGCTAAGAGTCTCATGGACTTCACAGACTGCTCTGGCTTTGAACCATGATCTCCAGATCTCAGTCTCCTTAGCAGCTAGGATTATAGGCATTAGCCACTAGTGCCCCAGTAGATAAAGCTTTTTTTTTTTTTTCCTTTGGAAGATTTATGTATTCTGACAACTAACATATCAGGTAGAAATCTCTAGAAGATAGTAGGAACTCATCCCTGGCCACAATAAATTTCAATGGTAGAGATTCCCTCCCCAAATACTACCAAGACCATCAGATTGTTTTGAAATTTTTTCTTTGTGATGGTAATGGGCATGAGCTTAGTGGGTCTCACTCTTGGTTATTCAAGGCTGCTACTCTGTCCCTTGAGCCACAGATCCACATTCAGCTTTTTGCAAGTTAATTGGAAGCACAGTCTTGCCAACTATTTTGCCAAGCCAGCTAAATCTCGATTCTCAGATCTCAGGTTCCTGAGTAGCTAGGATTACAGGTATGAACTAGTGTCTAGAATGTCTTACTTTTTTATATATATTTGTGTTGTAAAAATACTGTACAGGGGAGTTACAGTTACATCGGTAAGGTATTGAGTACATTTCTTATCGAACATTGTTACCTCCTCCTTTGTTTTTCTCCTACCATCCCTTCCCACCCACCTCCTCAAATTCTCTCTCCCCCTCCCACCCCAAGTTGTAAAGTTTGTTTTCAACATAGTGTCTTGTACATCTCATTGTTACAATAGGTCAACCTGTATCCTTATACATACATGTCTTACTTTTTTACAGAAAAATAGATTTAAGTGTCAGTATTGCAAAATAAGTTGGAGCATGTCTAGAAGTTTAATGTAGTAGTAGTGTACATGAGGTACAAGATTTAATTTCTAAAACTACTCACAACTCCTTTTTACAAATATTTAGATACAGTTTGCATGCTTAAGGGAGAAAGGATAATTACAAGTCATGTTTTTCCATATACTTCCAAATGTTTGTGTCTCAAAAGATTGCTATGAAATCATGTAATAAGACACCTGGTATGAATATAAATTGATTAAAAACAAATTCAATTTAAGAAATAAATAATATCATTTCTATTTGTGAGGACTTAACAGATGCTAGGCTTCTCTTTCCATGTATTTATATACATCATTTCTTCTTTCTATATAGTAATCCTGCAAGCAATTATGGGTAGTAATTTTTGTAGGGTATTGCTGGGAATTGAACACAGGATCTCATGAACGTGAGGCAAGTGTTCTGCAATGAAGCTACATTCCTAACATTTGAGTTTTTTGTTTGTTTGTTTATTTTGTCCATCGTGGGGCTTGAACACTGGGCCTGGACACTGTCCCTGAGTTCTTCAGCTCAAGGCAAGCACTCTACCACTTAAGCTACAGTGCCACTTCCAGTTTTCTGGTAGTTTTATTGGAGATAAGAGTCTCACAGACTTTCCTACCCAGGCTGGCTTTGAACTGCGATCCTCAAATCTCAGCCTCCTGAGCAGCTAGTATTACAGGCGTGAGCCATCAGCACCCAGCTACCTATGAGTTTTTAATAGAAGAGGAAGAGGTTTCTAAGAGGTATTACATATTTGCACAAAGTCGCATAGAATTTCAGGAACTGGGTCCTAAATCAGTCTAAATAGCCTATTGGTCTACATATGCACAATCTAAATCATGCAATCTGTCCTCAGAACTAGGCCATTTAGGAGACTAAAAATAATACTATTGATCATTACAAGAAACCAGATATGAGCTGTGTCTGGCCTACGTTGGGAAGTGGAGTTTAAGTCACTCTAGAGTGAACAGAGCTAGTTGGTTTATGCATCAGGCAAAGTAAGCATACAAAGAGGAACTGAGGAGTTAAATAAGAGCACAGAAATCATGCTTTACATGATTTCTACTTAAATCCTGGCTCTGTTCATGCATGCCTTTGAATTCTGGTTCCCACCTTTATTCCCAGTGCATCCATACCTAGATTCAGAATCAAATATCACACATATCTTATTTAAAGTAAGGTGATTTAATGGGGGAAGGAGTTACATAAATCTCAAAGTTTGGGGTTGGGGTTTTGTGCCAACTATGAAGTATGAACATTTCCAGATCATCTTTTGCAGTCAGTTAGATTTTACTATCATACATGAGAGAATCTTCCTCAAGTTAAAATGAGGGCAGATTATATTTGGAAGCCAGATGACTTTTGAAGAAAGTTGCTTTTTGAGTTGCTCCTAAAACATTGTGCTGAAAGAAAGGAGCAACCAACATCCTCACCTTTCCATAGCTCTCGTTGCCTACTCTGCTAGAGTTATTAAGACTGCTGGTTTTCTGTTTCAATACCAAACATTATTTTTGTTTTCATGTGGGTGCTGGAACTTGAACTCAGGATCTTACACTCTCACTTGGTTTATTCATCCAAGGCTAACATTCTTCCATTTGAGCCATACCTCCACTTCTAGCTTTCTGCTGATTACTTGGAGATAAGAGTCTCGTGGATTTACCTGCCCACAGCTGGTTTTGAAACTTGACCTTAAAAATCTCAGACTACTTTGGTGGGGGGGGGGGGGGGGGGAGGGGACGGGGAGGATTGGGTGGGGGGGCAGGGGAGGATGGGAAGGGATGGGAAGGGGAAACAAAGGAGGAATCTACAATGCTTGATAAGAAATGTACTCATTATCTTGCCTATGTAATTGGAACCCCTCTGCACAGTATTTTCACAATAAAAAATAAATAAAAAGTTAAAAAAAAATCTCAGACTACTGAGTAGTAAGAATTACTGGCATGAGCCAGTAGTGTACAGTTTCATCGCAAAACTTCAGAGAGAAGCCCAAAGAAGTATACTGTTCTCCATACTTTGTCCTTTGAAGATATGATATGACATATCATAATTTATTTTCCCCAATCAGACCAGAGAGCTAACAAATGACAGCCCTAGGCCAAATCTAGCTTATTGTTTGTTTATTATATTACACACAACCTAAGAGGTGGGAAAGGGTTTCCTGTGTTTGAAAAATCATCAAAAGCAAATTTCATTGACTCTAAGTTTTATTGGAACACAGCCATGCTTATGTGCTTTCCATGGGTGCCTTTATGCTTGAATAACAGAGCTGAGAATTTGCTACTGAGATTGTCTGGCTCCCAAAGCCTAAAATACAGACAGTCTTGCCCTTCATAGAAAAGAAGCATGCCAGGTGATAATGACTCCTACCTGTAATCTTAGCTACTCAGGAGACTAAGATCTAAGGATCTAGCTTCAAAGCCAGCCCAGGTACAAATATCCATGAGACTCTTGAATTTCCAATTAGCCAGAAAAGAGATGGAAGTAGAGTTCTGTCTCAAGTCTTAGAGAACCAGCCATGAGTGAAAGAAACACAAGTATGAAACCCTGTGTTTAAGACCTAGTACCAGCATGTGTGTGTGTGTGTGTGTGTGTGTGCGCGTGTGCGTGCGCGCACACACACACACACACACACACACACACAAACACACACAGATTTTTCCATTCTTGATCTAAGCACAATTCAGAAATGTTAGCCTGAATTATTCCATACCATTTTGCCTTTTTGAGATAATTGCTTAACTCTAAATTGCACTGAATGGCTTTAACTGAGCTCTGTTTAGAAGCTATCAAAGATGCATGAAATTCAGAAAAAATGCTCCAAGACTTCAAGTACCTTTTTAAATAGAGAAATACTGTGCACCATAATTTCCTGTATTTGATATGATCAGGGTAATCTTTGAAAAAATTAATTATGATACAATTTGTGTAGTTTACTCTTCAGTTTACTTGTGTGCCTGTTCAACTCATGTGTGCCCCAAAAGTTTGCAAATCATTATAAATTTTATCTTCCATCCCTTAGATAACCTTTACTACCTTAAAGAGAAAGGAATATAATAAAACCCAAAAGATAGCACTAAAATCTAGACTTTGAGGAACATATATTTATTCAGAGCTTAGAGCAGAAATCAGATAAGCACAAGTATCTTTGGATGTATTAGAAGTTTGGAAGTTTTGCTATCTTGACTTATGGGAAAAACCTGGGAGCTGATCTGAGCTTTTGTGCTCAAGGCTGGTGCTTTAACCTTACTTGAGCCATACCTGTACTTCTGGCTTTTTGGTGGTTAATTGGAAATAAATGTCTCATGAACTTTCCTGCCTGGGTTGCTCCAGGATTCTCAGCTCTCAGCCTCTTGAGTAACTAGGATTAGTGACATGAGGCACCAAGTACCCACCTAGAAGCTTTTTTCAGCCTTTGTTCCTTATATTTGCTGCAAAAGGATCACTTACTTTAATACAGGCAATTTCTTCCCACTCAATTTCACTCAAGAGCATCAGTCTTCCAGAGGCTCACACTTATAATCCTATCCAGTTGGGAGGGTGCACTTGGTAGGATCATAATTCCAGCCCAGCATGGGTAGAAAAATCAATGGAAAAAAACAGGGCATGGTGGTATATGTCTGTCATTGCAGTACTGTGGAACCTAAAATAGGAACATCAAGTTCCAGGCATATGCCTGAGCAGGAAGCAAGACACTATCTCAGAAACAACACGCATATGCAGGTAGTGGCTCATGCCTATATTCCTGTCTATGTAGAATGCTGAGACCCAGAGAATCACAGTTCAAGTCAAGCCATACAGAAAAGTCTGTGAGACTCTATCTCTAAAGTAATTTTTGGTTAAATTTATAAATCAAAATTAGGTTTTATTTTTGTCTTTATTTCATTTTTCTAGTTAATTTTTATATTTCACAAGAATATTAATCTGTGATATACTGAAAACAATAAAACTGGTACTTCCCTATTAATAATTTGAGACATACTTTGCATATTGAAAATATATATGACATATATGACAAGATGTAAATTCTTGTTATACATATAATAATACATATATTCCTGATAGTTATATATATATCATCTATGTCTACATCTATATATCCTTTTTCATAATGAGTATATAATACACTTTTCCCAAGGAATATCATTGTGCATACATTACCATTTTATTTTAATCAAGAGCTGTGATTTTTGCCAGATCCGTGGCTTATCAAATGACTATACTTAGCCAGAGAGAGTCATTTTATTTTATTTTCCCTTGAGTTTAAGCAACTTTTAAATAGAAAATGCTATCATGTACAGCAATAGCATCACAACAACATTTCATTGAAATGACTAAATCATTTCAGGACCATAATTTAAGTGGAGGAAAACAGAAGTCCTACAGAAATGTGTAGATGGAGTTGCTGTGCAACCAAATAGAAATGTCAGGATCTTCTTCCACTTAAGATGCAAGAACCAGTGCACTGAGGCACAAGGAAAGAATTTGATTTACAATTTGAAGGCAAAGCAGCAGTAAAATAATTGAAAGCTGGAAAAGCAATCTCACTGTTGCCAAATTGCTTTCCAGCACGCATGCTCTATTGTAGGATGGAATTCGGATACTTACACTGAGTTTGTGCATAGTCCCATCCCCTGTGAATATCCCATCTGAGCAGATTAGGACTATTTCTCTGCTGTAATCAGCACAAATAGAACATCCAAATTGCCCAGCATTGGATTACACCTACAGCCTTACTAACAGAAAATGTTTTGTTTTGTTGATTTTTTTGTAAGTGCAGAGGTGTTAAACTGGTGACTGACAAGACTATTCTTGGTCCCTACATGGTTAAACCGTGTTTCTCTTTCAAATAAGATTTGAGTTGATGGGAAAAAGACATATGAAAAAATATTACAAACTATAATGGACTAGGAGAATATTTGTTTTCAGTAATTAGTTACTACAGTTACAAGGATAATTTTTTGTGATGGAGATATGATGAGTTATCAGTCTTGGGTTACTTTCTTTCCCATGAAGTATTTTAAGCAAATAACAGCCATTATGCCTGAAGTAATGTTATTTGCAAATTAATCTTATGGACACATTGATAAAACACTTGCACTGTCAAACCCTTGCTTAGCTAGTTCTTTGAATCATAGAAATACTTTGTGCATTTCTGTATAAGCTCAGAAAGTTGGAGATGAAATGTGGTCTGTGTGTGTGTGTGTGTGTGTGTGTGTGTGTGTGTGTGTGTGTGTGTTCCATTTCTGGGGCTTGAACTCAGGGCCCTAGCATCTTTGCTTGGCTTTTTTCTGCTCCAATCTAACATTCTACCACTTGAGCCACACGTCCACTTTCTTGTGTGTCATGTTTTGCCAGTGGAAGCCCATTTTTTTACCTCACCCCAAGGGTAAGAATCTAAACATTCAAAATATCTTTATATTCAAGCATCTGAAGCACCTTTAGAAAATACATTAGAAAATACTTCTGATTGGCTTACAAGAAACAGAAACCAGATAGATTCAATTGGATTATTGCTTCATTTGAGCCTTGGATACACTAGAAGCTGGAATCAAGAGTATGATGCTTTCTAAAGATAAAGGGAGAAACATAAAAATAGTGGAAAGGGAGAGAGTTCCGGGAAGATGGCGGAGGAGAAGCTGGAATCTGAACAAGCTCTTGCATAGAAAACAGTTTCAGAGTTCCAGTGAACAGTCCCAAGCCAGAGAATCACACCAAGTGTGCCATCACAGGACAGAGAGCTAGTCAAGAGAGGGGAAGCCAAGCAGACACATCTGAGCAGCTGCCGCTGCGGCGGCAGGGTCGCAGCGGCGACCACCGCCGCGGAGGCATACCTGAGACGCAGTCCGGGACGAAGGAGCCAGATGCAGCAGACGAGCGGATTCTACTCAACACCAGCAAGAACCGACAAGGAGCGGACAACTTCATCCTGCACTTTGCAGACCAGAGACGACCCGGGATCCAAGACTCGGCGTGAGTAGAAGCCCCACTTCCTCACTCCTTCTCTGGGAGCAGAGGAGGGAAGGCCACCCCTCCCCCCCCAGCACCGGTGATCTCCATCTTGGATATCCACAAAGCTCGGAGGAGCGGCTAGCTCCAGCTCAGGCCTTGGAATAAAACTAGTCATTTAGCAGGTCACAAGAACTTAACGGCGAAGTGACCTCACAGACTCAGTTCCATCCAGGGAAAAGTCACCCAGCTCAGGTGCCAGCCATTGGAGTGGCTCTCCTCACCGGGTAACCAGAGCCAGAGGCTGCCCCGCCCTCTAGCAGCCACCACAATCAATTGAAAAACAGAAACCCTGAGAATGGCTCCAGGCTGGGTGCTGTGAGTTTTTTTTCACAAAATAGCCCCAGGGAAAAGCTACTGTTCCTTGAAAGGCCTCAACTCTACCCAGAACCTAGCCTCATCACTGCATCCCCCTCTTTTGTGATTCTCAAAGCAGATCACCCTCCCAGTAAACTAACCTGGGAGGGGGATCTCAAAATCTTGGGTAAAACAGAGCATTTTTCTGCCTGTTCCAACAAACTGACTTAAGAAACCAATCAAGCCACAGGACCTCAAGCTGACCAGAGACTCCAACCAGACTCTGATTACAGACAAAAGGGAGATACAGGACTCTTCCCACCCCTCCCAAAAAAAAAAAAAAAAATCAAAGAACTTTTTTTTTCTTCTTCTTTTCTTTTTTTTCTTTTTCTTGTTTTGTTTTTTTTCATTTTTTGTTACCTTATATATATATAAAATTTTTTTTGCTTTTCTAAAACTTTTATTAATCTTTAATTTTTGCCTCTTCTGAAAAAATAATTGTTTTCCATTAACTTTTTTTTTTTTTCTCCTCTTATAATTTTTATTTTAGGAATACGTGAATGTGTGTTTTCTTTTCTTTTCTTGTCTTCTTTCTCTTTTTCTTTCATTCTTAATTATCTTTTTGTTTTTTTTTTCTAGCTCTACTGAACTTCTGATCTTTTCTTCTCACTTTCCTATCCTTTCCATCTTTTCCTCTTTGTTCATCTTTATGTGACTTAACTCTTGTCCTGCACATCCTCAGATAAACCCGTAGTTAACCAGTAGACCCTATCCCCCATTGTGTACACACTTAATCCACAAACTTATTACTCAATTCAAAACCTCTGAGACTTAAATTCATTAATAGCAGTACTACCTCTTTATACCTATATAATATTTTAAGCATTTTTTTAAAGTTTTTCTCATCTCCTCTATGTCCCTCCCTTTCTCTCAACATATTCATATTCCTCTGTAAATAGATGGTCTTTTAATCTCTAAAATAACATTAATTTTTACGTTTCTATTTTATTTTCTGGTCTCTTTTCATTCCCCTTTCCCTTTCTTCTTTTTCTCTCTCTCTCTACTTACATCCTACCCAACCTATTTCCTGCATTGTGATTAGGACATAGTTAACTCCCCCTGTGCCTCCCCACACCAATCTATTCCTATTTTTTACCCACATCTCTCCCTAACCCTAATAATTTCTGGTTTTCCAAATTCTTCTCTGCAGTTCGAAGTCCTTTAACATATAGTTGTTTGATGTCGAATAGATGTATCTGTTGAACTAGATTGTATCTGTAGACTATTGACTGTACAAATGCAAACTTTGGTTGATGGTTGCCTTAAGATAGTGTTCTAGCACAAAACTGGTGCTATCTTCATCTCAAATGGGCAGAGTAAGCCGGAAAAACACAAGAAAAATGGCAAATTCGGGTATCTCAATTCCCAATCCTGATAATCAGGGGTTAGAACAGATAATGAATAATCCAGAGGAGAGTTCCCAAACAGCTCTACAAACACTGCTGGCAAACATGATAAATGAAAAGTTTGACAACGTACAAAGGACTCTGTATGAGCGTGATAGGGAGAGAGAGGAGGCATCCCAGAAGTTTATACAGGAATATCATAAGCGTGAGGAAGCTACTCAAAAACTGATACAGGATTTGCGTGAACAACTTGAGAATACTCAAAGAGAAAGAGAGGAATGGCGTGAGCAGGCTGAGAACACTCAAAGAGATCTGCAGGAATCCCACGAACGGGAGGAAGCTAATCAAAGAGTAATACAGGAATTGAGAGACCAGGTAGAGAACACACAAAAATCACTAAAGGCATTCATGGAATCCATTAACAAAGAGCTGAAGGAAGTCAGGGAGACCACAAAGGGAATGCGGAATGGAACCCAACAGAAGGAATGGGAGCCCAAAGAAACCATAACCAATCAACTAAGTGATTTGAGGACAAACACTGAACACCAAATTAAGGAAGTAAAGAAATTCATACAAGACCTAAAACAGAGCTTCAACAAAGAACTTGAAGCCATCAAAGCTGACCAATTAGAAGGAAAAGAGATAAAAAACAAAGTAGAGAGTCTTGACAGCAGGTTAGACCATGCAGAAGATCGAATCTCAGGGATTGAAGACAGCCTAGATATTATAGAGAAAGAACATACAACCATCCAAGACAAGTCCAAGAAATATGATAGATCTATCCAACACCTGGAAGACACCATCAGAAGGCCTAATCTAAGGATAATGGGTGTAGAGGAGCACCTAGAAACAGAAGTTAATGGTCTAGGAAATCTGTTTAACAGGATCCTAGCAGAGAACTTCCCAAACATGCAAAAAGATAGGCCTGTCCAGATACAAGAAGCCTTTAGAACCCCAAATAGACCAGACCAGAATAGGACATCCCACCGTCACATTATAATCCACACAGGATCAACTCAGAACAAGGAAAAGATCCTTAAAGCTGTCAGAGAGAAAAGGGTAATCACTTATAAAGGGAAACCAATTAGAATCACCTCAGATTTCTCAGCAGAGACAATCAAAGCAAGAAGAGCCTGGAATGATGTATGCCATGCCCTAAAAACAAACAACTATCAACCAAGAATACTGTACCCAGCTAAACTCTCCTTCATAACTGAAGGCCAAATAAAAACCTTCCATAGCAAAGAAAAATTGAAACAATACATCTCCACCAAACCAGCCCTACAAAAGATTCTTAAAGATGTCCTACACATAGAAAACCAACAAGACCGCAATAAAGGCCAAGAAACTGCACCCAAACTGAGAATCCAAGAACCATAGGAAGAACCCAGTTTTAGCAGCCCCCAAGAAGGTAGATAACATGGCAGGAACTCCCAAATACCTCTCAGTCCTATCTCTTAATGTTAACGGACTGAACTCTCCAATTAAGCGACATAGACTGTCTAGTTAGATTAAAAAACAAGACCCTTCTATCTGCTGCCTGCAGGAGTCACATCTTGCCTGTAAAAACAAACACATTTTCAATGTTAAAGGCTGGAACAAAATCTACCAAGCAAACGGACCCCATAAACAGGCGGGAGTTGCAATCCTAATATCAGATAAAATAGACTTCAAATTAAAATTCGTGAAAAGAGATAAAGAAGGTCGCTACATACTAATTAAAGGATCTCTCCTTCAGGAGGATATTACAATACTAAATATCTATTCGCCAAACAATGGAGCACCCAAATTTATCAAAGAAACACTACTTTCCCTCAAATCCCATATAGATCCAAAGACATTAATTGTTGGGGATTTTAACATACCACTCTCCCCACTAGATAGATCAACTCGGCAAAAACTCAACAGAGAAACCGCAGACCTAAACAGCTGCATAGATCAACTAGACTTAACAGACATTTACCGAACATTTCACCCAGCAGCATCAGAATACACGTTTTTCTCAGCAGCACATGGAACGTTTTCTAAAATAGACCACATTTTAGGCCACAAAGCAAACTTGTCTAAATTCAGAAACATTGAAGTTATACCTTGCATTCTCTCTGACCACAAGGGAATAAAGTTAGAACTCAACACCAAAAGCCACCAAAGAAAGTCCGGTATCACATGGAGGCTGAACAACACACTGCTGAATCATGAGTGGGTCATGGAAGAGATTAGAAAGGAAATTCAAATGTTCATGCTATTCAACAAAAATGAACACACAAAATACCAGCTCCTCTGGGACACAGCAAAGGCAGTACTCAGAGGCAAGTTTATAGCTCTGAGCTCCTACATCAACAAATTGGAGAGATCTGAAACTAACAATTTAATGACACATCTAAACCTCCTTGAAAAAGAGCAGCAACATAAACCCCAATCCAGTAGACGGAAAGAAATAATCAAAATTAAATCAGAATTAAATGAATTAGAATCCAAAAAAACTATAGAAAGAATCAACAAAACAAAGAGTTGGTTCTTCGAAAAACTTAACAAAATTGACAGACCCTTAGCAAATCTTATCAGAAAAAGAAGAGAACACACCCAAATTAATAAACTCAGAGATGAGAATGGAAACATCACCACGGAAACAACCAAGATTCAGAACATTATAAGGGAATACTTCTCAAAACTTTATGCTAATAAGTTTGAGAACTTGACAGAAATGGACCTCTTCCTAGCAAATATTGACATGCCAAAACTAAACCAAGATGAGGCAAACTATCTTAACAGGCCCATATCAAGCATTGAAATAGAAACAGCAATAAGAGACCTCCCAGCTAAGAAAAGTCCAGGACCAGATGGTTTCACAGCGGAATTTTACAAGGCCTTCAAAGCAGAGCTCACAGCAATTCTCCTCCAACTCTTCAATGAAATTGAAAGAGAAAGCTCACTACCGAACACATTCTATGAAGCCATCATAACCCTCATCCCAAAACCAGGCAGGGACTCATCAAAGAAAGAGAACTATAGACCCATTTCTTTGATGAACATTGATGCAAAACTTCTCAACAAAATTTTGGCCAACCGACTTCAACAATTCATCCAAAAAATCATACACCACGATCAAACAGGATTCATTTCAGGGATGCAAAGCTGGTTCAATATACGCAAATCAATTAATATTATTCATCACATCAACAGGAGCAAGAATAAGAACCACATGGTTATCTCAATAGACGCAGAAAAAGCATTCGACAAGATCCAACACCCCTTTATGATGAAGGTTTTGGAAAAATTAGGAATCCATGGAACATTCCTCAATACAATAAAGTCTGTATATGCCAAACCTACAGCCAGCATTATACTCAATGGTGAAAAACTAAAGCCATTTCCTCTTAACTCAGGAACAAGACAAGGATGCCCACTCTCTCCACTCCTCTTCAATCTAGTATTAGAATGCCTAGCTACAGCAATAAGACAAGATGCAGACATAAAGGGGATCCAAATAGGGAAAGAAGAAATAAAACTCTCCCTATTTGCAGATGACATGATCTTGTATTTAAAGAATCCCATGGAATCCACTCCCAAATTACTCAAGCTGATTCAAAACTTTGGCAAAGTAGCAGGTTATAAAATTAACCCCCAAAAATCAATGGCTTTTCTGTATGCCAACAATGAGAAAACTGTGGCTGAAATTAGGAAAGCAACTCCATTTGTAATAGCCCCACAAAAAATAAAATACCTAGGAATTAACTTAACTAAAGAAGTGAAGGACCTCTATGATGAAAACTTTAAAATCTTGAAAAAGGAAATCAACACAGAACTTAAAAAATGGCAAAACCTCCCATGCTCCTGGATTGGAAAGATTAACATCGTGAAAATGGCAATACTTCCCAAGGCTATCTACAAATTCAACGCAATACCTATCAAAATTCCACCCTCATTCTTCAAGGAAATAGAAGAGGCAATCCAAAAATTCATATGGAACAATAAAAGACCTCGAATAGCAAAAACGCTCCTCAATGGAAAGAACACTGCTGGAGGAATATCAATACCAAATTTCAAACTCTACTATAAAGCCATAGTAATCAAAACAGCTTGGTATTGGCATAAGAACAGACCTCAGGACCAATGGAATAGAATTGAAAACCCAGAAATGAACCTACAGACCTATAGCCATCTAATCTTCGATAAGGGAGCTAAAACAATAGAATGGAAGACAGACAGCCTCTTCAGTAAATGGTGCTGGCAAAATTGGTTAACTACATGTAGAAAACTAAAGCTAGATCCTTATATATCACCCTGCACCAGAATCAACTCCAAATGGATCAAAGACCTTGAAGTCAAAGCAGACACTCTGAAAACATTACAGGATGGAATAGGAGAAACCCTGGGTCTCCTTGGCTCAGGCCGAAATTTTCTGAATAGAGACCCGGAAACACAACAAATCAAAGAAAGGCTGGACAAATGGGATTGTATAAGGTTGCAGAGCTTCTGCAGGGCAAATGACATAGCTAGCAAGATCAATAGAAAGCCCACGGACTGGGAGAAGATCTTTACTAGCCATACAACGGACAAGGGTCTCATATCTAAAATATTCTTGGAACTCAAAAAATTAAACCACCCAACAACAAATCCTCAAAGAAACAACTGCCCAATAAGTAAGTGGGCGAAAGACTTAAAGAGAAGCTTCTCTGAAGAAGAAAGAAGGATGGCCAATAGACACATGAAGAAATGTTCAACATCCCTAGCCATAAAAGAAATGCAAATCAAAACAACATTGAGATATCACCTCACTCCAGTTAGAACAGCAAAAATCAAGCACTCTAACAACAACAGATGCTGGAGGGGATGTGGACAGAAAGGAACCTTACTTCATTGTTGGTGGGAATGTAAACTTGTTCAACCACTTTGGAAAGCAGTATGGAGGTTCCTCAAAAGACTCCACATAGAGCTCCCCAATGACCCAGCAATCCCACTTTTGGGCATTTACCCAAATGATCACAAACAAGGCCACACTAAAGCTACCAGCACAACTATGTTTATTGCAGCATTATTTACCATAGCTAAGATATGGAACCAACCCAGATGCCCCTCAGTAGATGAATGGATCAAGAAGATGTGGTATATATACACAATGGAATTCTATGCCTCCATCAGAAAGAATGACATTTCCCCATTTGTTAGGAAATGGAAAGGCTTGGAAAAAATTATATTAAGTGAAGTAAGCCAGGCCCAAAGAAACATAGGTCCCATGGTTTCCCTTATTTGCAATATCTAGTATAGGTATGAGTCAAGCGGAAAAAGTCAGATAATGTGATGTTAGGAAAACGAAACCTCAAATATGTATTTTAATGTTTTTGTTTCTTTCATGCATGTGTTTCTAACGCATTTATAAGATTATTTCTTTGTTGCTTTGTATGTCCCTCCCCCACAGTGTAACCCCCGCTTTCACTATATTTGATGTCAGTATAACATGTGGAGGAGATGGGGACAAACAAGTCGTTTAAGGATTCAGGTGGACCTGTTGCAACAATGAGAAGTACAAAATGTCATGTCAAAAACCAGCTTTACAATGTCGGTGGGGGGGGGGGGGGTATGATTGGGTGGGAGGGAGGGGGGAGGCTGGGAAGGGAGGTGAAGGGTAAACAAAGGAGGAGGCTGCAATGCTTGGTAAGAAATGTATGCATTATCCTGCCCATGTAATTGTAACCCCTCTGTACAGTATGTTCTCAAATAAAATAAAATAAAATTAAAAAAAAAATAGTGGAAAGGAAACAAGATTATTTATATTAGGTGGAACATATTTTTGTTGGTGTTTATTTGTTTTTGTTTTTCTGTATTAGTTCTGGGGCTTAAAATCATAGCCTAGGCGCTGTTTCTTAGCTTTGTTCCTCAAAGCTAGTGCTGTACTGCTTGAGCCATACCTCCATTCCTGTTTGTTTGTTTGTTTGTTTTGGTAATAATTGAAGATAAGAGATTCACAGACTTCCCTGCTCAGGTTGGCTTTAACCCTCAGATTCCAGCCTCAAGTAGTTAGGTTTCCAAGCAACAGATACTGGCACCTGGTTTTTGTCATAAAGTTTTGCAAAAAGAGTGAAACTATTGTTATATAACTCTATTTTCCCAATTTCTAGAAAGCTGAAAATAAAATGCGTGACATATTTGCAGAAATTTGTAGAAGCTGATGGTGGACATTAACTCATTCATTTGACCTCTAACATTGTCTTACATTTTATTGCTTTCTTTGACACTGTATATTTTCTCTTTTGTGTCTTGTATATTGTAAGAAACCTCCAATCTTTTGCTAATGTTGCAAGATGATTTCACTTAATAGGTGTTTGTTTTTGCTGTAGTCTATGTTTTGTAAGACTTAGGTTCTAGACCTTATACGGCTGGGAGAAAATGTGTTTAATTTAAACTATCATTGAACATTCCTTGAGAAGGATCTGTGGCTAAGTATATCTCTAGAGGTTTCATACACCCAATTTTCACACCTTGTTTGAAACAGATAAATATTGTATTGAGTGTTAGACAAATAGATGGGTCTGCCTTCAGGTAGGGCATCTGACAAAACATGGGCATATTAAAACTACAGTATCTGATGATTATGCTATATGAGAGAGGCTCAGTGGAATTGATATTTCTGCTCCTCACCTCAGGCATTTAAAATTGCATTTTGTTTTGTGGTATTTATGTTTTGTTTTGTTTTTTTGGGTCCGGTCATGGGGCCTGAACTCTGGGCCTGGGCGCTGTCCCTCAGCTCTTCAGCTCAAGGCTAGCGCTCTACCACTTGAGCCACAGCTCTACTTCCGGCTTTTTTCTTTTTTGCTTATGTGGTACTGAGGAATCAAACCCAGGGCCTCTGGCATGCAAGGCATGTGCTCTACCACTGAGCCACCTTCCTAGCCCCTGTTTTGTGGTATTTATGTATTTCTTCTTTCCTTCTGTATGAGTCAGTCTTACCTTTCACAGAAAACAATGATAGAAATACACATCCCAACAGGTGGACCCATTGCAACAATGAGATGTACAAGATGTAATGTCGAAAAATGAACTTTACAACTTTGGTGGTGGTGGGGGAGTGGCAGGTGACGGGGGGTGAGATGGGAGGGCAGGGATGGGAAGGGGAAACAAAGGAGGAGGCAACAATGCTTGATAAGAAATGAACTCATTACCTTGCTCATGTAATTGTAACCCCTCTGTATGGTATTTTCACAATAAAAAAACTTATATTAAAAAAAGAAATACACATCCCACATGGAGGCCATATCTAACAATTTTTCAGTTTTATTTAATTTTACTTAATGTTGGAGTGGCAAGACCTTTTTATGTTTTCAAGCTGGTAAGAATGAATTTTTAGTTTTTTTTTTTTTTCATATAGTTAAAACATATCTAGGATTGTAACAGTGGGTATTTTGGAGACAAGAATGCCTAAGGACACAAAATTTGATTTTTTTTCAACCAGTCCTGGGACTTGAACTCAGGGCCTATGCACTGTCCCTGAGCTTCTTTTGCTCAAGTCTAGCACTCTACCACTTGAGCCATAGCATACTTCTGGCTTTTTCTGTTTATGTGGTACTGAGGAATTGAACCCAGGGCCTCATGCATGCTAGGCAAGCACTCTGTCACTAAGCCACATTCCCAGTCCCACATAATTTGATTTTTGTGTGTGTGTTTGTATGCTGGTATTGGGCTTGAGCTCAGAGCTTGGGCACTGTTCCTTAGCATTTTGCTCAAGGCTAGCAGTCTACCACTTGAGCCACAGCTCCACTTTCAGCTTTTTGCAGGTTAATTGGAGATAAGAGTCTTACAAACTTTCTTTTTGAACCACAATCCTCATATCTCAGCCTCTTGAGTAGCTACCGATGCCCAGTCATAATTTGATTTGTGTAAGGCAGTATTGTATCATAATTTACATTTCATGCTGGGCACCGGTGGCTCACGTCTGTAATCCTAGCTACTCGGGAAGCTGAAATCTGAGGATTACTGTTCAAAGCCAGCCTGGGCAAGGAAAGTCCTTGAGACTCTTATCTCCAATTATCCACCAGAAAACTGGAAGTGGCGCTGTGGCTCAAGTGGTAGGGCACTAGCCTTGAGCTGAAGAGCTGAGAGACAGTGCCTAGACCCAGAGTTCAAGCCCCATGATGACAAAAAACAATTACATTTCAGAGGATCTGCTGTTAGTAAGACTTCCTAGGACCTAGGTATAATTATTTAGTGTCCACATACGTTTGAGTCCTCATTTATAAATGGCTTTGCTGCTGGTATCTTCAGAGATTTAATGAACTGATAAGTCTAAAATTCTTGAATCAGTAATCACAAGCCATGTTTTCAATAAAGCGTTACAGCATTGCCTAATCTATATCTGTGAATGGCTTGTACAGCTCCTTTCACCTCTCCCTTCTCCTCCCTTGCAGGTGGCCCCCGCCATTAAAGAGAGGATGATGAAGAAGGGAAGCCTCATGCTGGGCTACCAGCCCCACAAAGGAAAGGTCAACTTCTTCCGCCAGGTGCTGATCAACCCTCAAGTGAGCCGGGAAGACATGGACTTCCTCCTGGATGAGATAGACCTTCTAGGAAGAGATATGTAGCCATGGCTTCTGTTCCCCAGAAGTATGGACCCTGTTCTGGGGAGGGTGACAGTCCAAGGCATCTGGAGATAGTAGATACATAGTAGAGACAGTTCTTCTGATGACTAATAGGAAATTCCAAGTTCCCACACAGAAAACACAAACGTTAAGAAAATATCCTGTTCAGAGCTCTTTTGATGCATGGGCACTATTGTTGCTAGAAAAGAGAAAAAAAGTGTGTGTGTGTGTGTGTGTGTGTGTGTGTGTGTGTGTGTGTGTATGTGTGTGTGTACACATATATATGTAGGGTTTTTTTCCTCAGTTGGTCTGGGGTCAGCCTTCAGGAAAGTATAGTAAGAACCATGCAGATCCTGGATTATAAATCTGCACCACTCTTTAAAGAACCAATAAATGAAAAGTTTAAAGCAGCACCAGATTACTTGTTAAAAATCCAGACCAACTGAATTAAAAACTCTGGGGGAAGGCCCAGTATTCTATATTTTAACAAACCCTCCAAGTGATTCTGATACACAGCAAAATCTGAGAATTTCTGGTTTAAGAAAAACCTTGCCTTGATTAAATAACTAATCTGACATTTTCCCACCAAAAGGAGATCTAGTATTTTAGTAGACCCCAAGACACTGAAAAATACAACTGTGGCATTTATAGTACAAATTTTTTAAGGTCATCAGTGGCATATCAAAATTATTTTTTAAAAGAGGTATTTACTTTATAAAGGCTAAATATGTATTTTCTAAAGTTAAAAATAATCATTATCTATTGCAATTTATCTAGTTAGAGAAGAGGATAAAAAATCAAACATTGCAATGTGACCTTCTTGATTAATGAGCAGTAGTTCTGATTCATTTCCTAAAATGACTTGCGTCAATAGCTTGAAGCAGACATTTTATATGGGGGATGGGGTAAGGAATTGGCCTTCTTTCAGCTTTAGGAGCTCTTTTCTCATTTTGTTGTCTACTCTCCTGGGAATAACTAGAAGGAAGTCCAGGGTTGCACAACATTCCCTTTCCCAATCTGAAAAGTCAATGTAGACTTATAAGTAATTGTTACTGGATGTAGAATCTAGGAATTAGAGACCTCTCTGGGGCAACACTTCCTCCATTTCTATTGGAAGTAGTTGATTGTAACTTCATCCCTCATCCTGGTCTAGATTTTATTTGACAGAATACAGAGATTTGGGTGTACCATTAATGTTCTGAATTAGAAAGTAAAAGAGAGTGGTCTAGGAAGGTGGCTCAGTGGTAGAGTGCTTGCCTTGCATGCATGAGGCCCGGGGTTCAATTCCTCAGTACCACATAAGCAGAAAAAGTCAGAAGTGGCACTGTGGCTCAAGTGGTAAAGCACTAGCCTTGAGCTGAAGAGCTGAGGAACAGTGCCCAGGCCCAGAGTCCAGGCCTCATAGCTGACAAAAAAAAAAAAGGTTGAAGAGTGTTCCACTCTTAGACTTAACATAAAACACCTTTTCCTACTGCATCATTGACTCTTGCCATGTAAAATTTGAGAGATAGATGTGTACTGTTTTGCTTTTATGGAAAGTTTTTGTTTTAGTGTACATGGTTTCAAAATCTGAATTATTTCAAATTCTCTGATGGTAGCCATTTGTAGGTATAGATTTCTGTGTTTTACATGTCTTGCTGCTTTTAAAGAATGTCTACATAAAATGCTTTCTGAAATTGATCCTTGCACTAGTTTGGATTTCTTGAAATAAAAAGCATTATCAGAGCAGTTCCCATTGCTGACCTTCCTTTTCCCTTCCTCTTCATCAAAAACATTTTAGAAGTGGACTGTATTTCATGTACATTTTACTTTGACAATGGAGGAAGTTGGAAGTGATCTGCTTTTCAGCTAAAACCTTGAATAAAATAGCAAAAACAAACTATGGGTTGATCTTTGATATGGTCTTTGTTTCTAGTAAGCTATTCATGGGAAACTCAATAGATAGCCATAGCTCAGCTCCTGCTGTGACTTTTTATGAGAAACAACAATTTTCCTCAATCAATGGGAAATAAAATTGGTATCAGATATACTGAAAATTACACTTTTTACTGAAAAATTCAGATGTACTACATTCAGGCACTTATGGGTCACAAAAATGATCATTTGATTGAAAGGAAATCATAATGAACATATTTACAGTTGATCTTCTGTATTCTAGGCAATTATATAGGTGCTAGAGATATGCAGTGGACAAAATAGACAATATTCTGGCTCTCCTAAAGCTTTCATTCTAGAGGAGACAGACAATTATCACATAATATGTAACAAGAGGTGGTAAAATGGAGGCTATTTTGCTAAGAATTAAGTGCTGTTAAATAAACTGTTAAGAATGTTAATTGGTCTTTATTACAAATCACCCTTTCAATGTTTGCTTTTCCTTCAGTAAGCTAACTTGTTGAGGGCTTCCACATGACTCTTTAGTTGACAGTTTTCAGCCTCTTTTCTTGTGTTTAGTTGCCTTAAGACAGAGAACTGTCAACCAGGCAGTTTCTCTTTTGGAGGTGACATGCCAGACTGTTTTATGGCAAGATAGCTGCTTCGAGTACTCCATAGATACCTTAAAAATTAAAAAACAAAAACAAAAACAAAACCTACAATCCATCTTCAGGGAACACTACACTGAAGCTATGAATCTTGCTCCAAAAAGCCATGTTCAAGCTGTGACTGCTTCAGACAACTTGTAACAGCTTTAGTCATTACAAGCCTCAGTGCACTCTAAAGACTGCAGCTATTCTCACAGGCCAAATAGGTAACACGTCCCTTAATGACTCAACAGAAAGTTTGTGATTGGTGGAATTAGAACCTCTGCTGTTTCTGGTTGAAACTCAATCTATGTTTGCATTCTACACCACCACCTTCCTATATAGTCATGCTGTTTTTCTCACTTTTGTATGTGTTCAAAATGATGATGGATTTGTAGGGAACATGAACAGCCAAGACATCAAAAATCAGAAAGCTGTGAAGAGTCAAAAATGTGGGTCAGTATCACTGGTATGGTAGACTCCAGGGCAAAGTTCCTAATAATGAAGGCCTGATAGCTATACCTGTTGTTAAGGGTCAAGGGTCTTGATGCTTGAGGCCCAGGAGTTGTAACAGAAGTAAGACTGAGGATCCTGACAACAAAGGCTTGGAGCTGTAAAACCAACTTGTACCAACAGCTGCTACCCTAGCTGCTAAAAAGAGCCAGGGATTATACCAACTGCTGTGGTCTAAGCTGCAGTTAACCGAGGCCCAGAGCAACAAGCCTCAACCTGAGCTCCCAGAATTGTAAGTCTCTGTTTTCCAAAGCTTAGAACCATAGTCTCTAGGTCTCAGAGTTTGGAGTTATAAGTCTTTGAGTCTGTCAGCTTATTCATGGACCTTTGGAATTCTAGGGCCCAGAACTGCCAACACCAGATGAGCTCTTCCTTGCCTACTTTTGATTTCTATCTTAGTAAAGTAGAAGAAACTTAGCCAGCTGTTTGCTAACAGTGGTATGTGTTTCAAAATAGTAAAGAGAGTAAAGGGATAGAGTATGGAAATGAGAAGAACAAAATTAGGCAAGAACTTTGTTTAGGTAACATTTGAGTAGGCACTTTAAAGAAGTTAAGGAAAGAGTCATGTGAGTAGCTGGGGAAAGACTTTTCTAGAGAGAGGCCCTAGTAAGGCCAGAGGTCTGAGGCATTGCATTCATGGTATGCCCAAGGAACAAGAGAACATAGGGTGATTGAGACAGAGTAAGAAGGATGATGAATTTAATGTAAAGAAGCATAGGGGTTGTATAGGAGAACTCGTCACCTGGAAACATACTGGAACATTTGAACTGGAACTGGAGCTACTGCAACTCTTGTCATTTAACTTTTAATTTTTTTTGAGCTTTTATAGGGGCTTAATTTCAGGGCCTTATGCTCTTACTTAGCTTTTCACTCAAGATTGGCACTCATGTGAACCACACCTCCACATCCAGCTATTTTCTGGTTAATTAGAGATAAGAGTTGCATGGACTTTCCTGCCCCTGCTGACTTCAAACCAAGACTCTCAGATCTCAGCTTCCTGAGTAGCTAGGATTACAGATGTGAGCTGCTAGTGTATTTTAAAACAAGTACACTGATGGCTGTTTAGAGAGTAGAGTTTCTAGGGGCAAGAGTATGTACATGAAGACAAAACAAATGGCAACTGAAAGAGCTAAATCAAGAAATGATGGTCATTTGGACCTGAATTGAATTGGAGGGAAGGTTGAAAAGGGGTTAAATGCTAAAGCCACTTAGTAAATAGGACTCACTAATGTAATGGAATATTGAAATAGAAATGGGGAATTAAGGATAAAATTCCTTGCCAGGCACCCGTGGCACATGCCTGTAATCCTAGCTACTCAGGAGGCTAAGATTTGAGGATTGTGGTTCAAAGCCAGCCCTGGCAAGGACAGTGCCCAAGCCCAGAGTTCAAACCCCACAACCAACAACAAAAAAAGGATAATTCCTCAAACTTTGGCATAAGCATCTATTAGAAAGACCCTGACACTTACTGAAATGACCATTAAAGAACAGTTTAACCTGGTGTGGCCCATGCAAAATTTGAGTTGTCTATAAATGGCCCAACTCTAGATGATCTACAAGTAATTATTTGTAGTCTCAACTTCATAGAGGAAGTTGTCACTGAAGATATAAATTTACAGTCTATCAGGATATTATTTTAAGCTATGGAATTGGGTGAGATCATATCATATAGACTGTATTTGTAAATGAAAAGGAGTAGCAGGCTAAAGAGTAACATACTGGAACACCAACTCACAAGGAGGAGGGACTTTCATGTCCCCTGAAGGGAGCCACTAATGAGGCAGGAGAAGCACTAGGAGAGAGTTGCTGTCCAATGGCCAAGTATAGAAATTTTGTTTTGAAAGAGGAAGTGTCCAGTCATGTTAAATGCTGTGGGTGGAGTCAAGTAAGAGTTACTTTAGAATTTGCAGTGGTGTTGAAATTTTGTCTACTAAATGTAAGCACTTAAAGTATAAATCTTCAATCTGGGCTATAGTGGCTCACTGCTATAATCCTAGCTACTCAGAAGGTTGAGTTTGGAGGATCATGGTCTAAGGCAGCCAGGTAGGAAAGTGAGACTCATCACCAATTATCTAGCAAAAAGTCAGAAGAAGTGTGTTCAAGTGTGCCAGTCTTCAGCAAAAAAGGTAAAGCACAGTGACTAGCCCCCGTACTGGCACACACAAAAAATAAATACATACATAAAATTAACTAATTAATAAAATAAAATCTTTAATATGTTTTCTAGTAGTCACTAGACTTTAATCAAATAGCAATTGGATTTCTTTGTAAGCCTTTGATTTTTAACAGTAGTTCTTTATTAGAAAAAACGTAGGGCTGGGACGGTGGCTCAGTGGTTGAGTGCTTGCCTTGCATGCATGAGGTCCTGGATTCAATTTCTCAGCATCATATAAGCAGAGAAAGCTGAAAGTGGCACTGTGGCTCAAGTGGTAGAGTGCTAACTCTGAGCTGAAGAGCTGAGGGACAGCATGCAGGCCAAAGTTCAGGCCACACAACAGACAAAAAAAAATGTATTCATAAGAATGTGATTTAAGCATAGTAAAGAATTACACTAGGGCTGGAGATGTAGCTCATTGATAGAGTGTGTGCTGCACATGCACACACAGAGATATGAGCATTGTGGTTTAAAGTCAGCCAAGGAAGGAAAGTCCATGGTACTCTTATCTCCGATTAACCACCAAACTGAATAAACAAACAAACCATAAATTTAAACAGAAGTAGATGTGTGACTCAAGTGGTAGAACACCATCTTTGAGTAAAAAAAAGCTGTGGTACTATACCCAAACCCTGAGTTCAAGCCCCATATTGGCACAAAAATAAAAAAAAAATTTAAAAAGGACAATGACAAGCCATTCACATTCTTTGCCTCCATAGCACAAGCATAAGAGAGCACCCATTAAATTTTTGTTTGTTTCTGGTGAGAATTGTACTTGCTAGAAACCTAGAATGTTTACATGAGCTGTAGCCACACAGTAAAAACTCAATAGAAAATTCTACATACGTCTTCTATTATGAACAATGGCAACTGAGGAAAAAATAGTTCCTGAATTGAAGTATATGGCTCCTGGGTGTGCTTTGCCTGGGTGAGGTTAGCTAAACCACAGAGAGAAAGAGCACGAGAGAGACCAAGAGACAGACACAGAGAGGACTGAAAGAGAGCAACAGAGTGAAACAGAGAGACAAGGAGAGAGAGAGATGGAGAAAAAGAGGTTTATGTTGGGGAATGGGTTATGGGTTGAAGATCAAGGCAGAATTATACTTGACTTATAAATGACATCAAATTGGTAAGAGGTCATTGATCGGAACCTTAGCTGATATTGTAGTTTCACCTATAAATTTGCAAGTTTGATGTATGTGGTGTGTGTGGATTGCTCTAGTGTAAAGGGGCAAGGTCAGGCTGCACACTTGTTAGTAAAGGCATCTGTGGAAGACTGATGCGAATTGTTGATTCTCAGTAAATATAAAAAGACTTGCTGTTACTGGAAAATCTCGGGGGGAGATAATGTAGTAGGCAAGAGGCTAATGAATTTTCATGAGCAGATAACTTGCAATAAGAGGGATGTAATGCAACTCAGAACTGAAATAAGCCAACAGTCATAAATTGCTGTTGCATATGAAACTGAGGGGAAAAAAAAACAAAAGTACAAAAACTGGGTCATCGGCCTCTGTGCTAACTGCTGGCTTCTAGAGGTACCTGATAATTAGAAATCAGCATTTGTGCTGTTGCTGCTGGTCTCAAATTCCCTGCGTGCTTGCTCAGTGTCTCTTGATGCAGTGTGCTGTACAATAGTTTTATGCTTGCCTAACTTTAGACCCCACTAAGAACTTGATTACTTGATTGTATTTTTTTCTTAATTTGAAGATTAAGTAATTGTCTCTGAAATCCCTTCTACCTCTTTTCCAAAATAGCCATTACATTCTAAAAGTGAGGAAAATTCTCTCTCCTATTTTGTGTGTAGATGAGTATTGGGGCTTGAACTCAGGGCCTGGGCGCTGTCCCTGAGCCTCTTTGTGCTCAAGGCTAGTGCTCTACCACTTGAGCCACAGCACTCACTTCCGGTTTTTGAGTAATTGGAGATAAGAGTCTCACCAGGACTTTTCTGCCCAAGCTAACTTCAAATCTCGATCTTCAGATCTCAGACTCTTGAATAGCTAGGATTACAGGAATGAGCCACCAGTGCCAGGTCTTCTTGGGAACTTTAAGGACAGATCCAAATGAAATGAAATATTAAAGCACCCACAATGTACTAGGAGAAAGGTGATACAGATGAATAACTCAAGCTCACAAAGCAATTTAAAAACGAAATAAGGAGGAATGAGATCAAGTTGGGTAAGAATTTAAAACAGAAATACACTTTTGAAAAACATTTTAATGCTGGATGGTTACCCAGTAATTTTTACAACAACTCTGAAAAGGAACATCATTTTGTCAGTATGTTTCCTTACTGGTTCATTAATCATGTGTTTATTATTCTTCTAGATCTCAGTTTTGCCCTGGAAACCTCAGTTATTAGTAATTTTATTTTGATAGTAACATAAAATCAACAAATATATCAGGTGCCAGCAGCTCATACCTGTAATTCTAGCTGTTTGGAGGCTGAAATCTGAAGTTCAAAGCCAGCCAGGTCAGGAAAGTCCGTAAGACACTGACCTCCAAAATGAGAAGTAGAAATGGCTCAAGTGGTAGGGTGCCAGACTTGAGCAAAGACGCTGAGGGAGAGTGCAAAGCCCTGAGTTCAAGGTACAACACACACACACACACACACACACACAGCGTAAAATCATAAAACATTCTGATATTTGGATGAATTAAGCCTAAAATTGACTTAGTCACAAGTGAAAGAAATGAATATGGAGACATTAAGCTTACCTTGGTTAACACTGGTCCTGATGCATTAGCCTCATAAATCACTTTGTTCAATGACAACTCCTTTGTCTAACTATGTAAAGATAGTAAGAAATATCTGTCATAAAAAGAAACTTAAGTAATAATGGTAAATGTAAAAGACTTAAAGAACAGAAGGCAGCCTTTTGCTTTCCCTGAGCGTGAGTGACAAGATTCAGGTTGAGAGAACAGGAAGTCCCGCTATGTGTCTCTGACCAAAAGAAGATCTAGGGGCACAGCCACACGTTACCTCAAGAGATCTACTCCAATCAAACTTTAAATACCTAAAGTCTTTTTCTATGACAAGAAGACTATCCTAGCAGGCAAATAAGGAAAGGGAAAAGAGCAACAGTGAATGGGATCCCTGCGCAACAGCTGCCCCACTGTGCCGCACGGGGACTTTCTATAGCCTTTGAGCAGAGGAGCGCCTAAAAACTGGAAAAAAAAAAAAAAAAAAAAAACACTCAACACTAGACCCGTGGAAAGTTAGGAAGGAATCTGGTGAAGACCTCCAAGTCGGCCAATGGCACCCACCCCAACCTGCTCTCCCCACCCCTCCCCAGGGCGGCTAAGAAGGAGCAAACTCAGCAACACTGCCATTACAGAAATTGGCACCACCAGGTAAGCCCCCAAAGTCAGCCTGTGCCTGCAGTGCTGGCGGGATCCCTGTGGGCCCCAGCCAACCCTGCACAAGGCCCCCAGGAAACCACAGCCGCAGCCAATCTATCACGCTATGCTCTACAGGCCGCCTGCCCTGCCACCGGAGCAAGCTGCTGGGACCTGCTCCCTCTCTGCTGCCACCTGGCACGGATCCCAGGCTCTCCCAGACACTGCACTGTCAAGCTGCTGCCGGCCTCTCCCGGTTGACACACCTAGCAGCCACCCCCAAGGCTGCCCGCCGCTGCTGCCTGCCACCTCCGACCTGTCTGCTTCTGCTGCAGACCAGCATGGGCCCCCGCAGTCCACACCAGCCTGCCGCACCAACCTTCACCAGGTCATTCCAGTGCCAGGACTCCCTATGCCTTCACAGAGGAGACCCTTCAGCATCAGCAGAGCCACCCCCCCCCCCACACACACACCTGGACCTGCCAACACCCAGACCCTCTGACTGAGAACCTGCCAACTCCTTCTTACCCGCCACAGCACATGCTCTGTGGTTCAGCACACCACCAGCTACAGACCTCGTGAGTAACCCAACTGGGCCCACTCCACGGGGGTGGCAATTCCCTGTGGGATCCCAAAGCCCTCTGACCCAAGCCCCCTTCCAAAAGGGAGGGATCCTACCAGAACACGGACATAAGCTCTGTTTCTAAGGCTCCTGTGGCGACCTGGGAAAGCCTGGGAACACAGCTCCAGGCCTATGATAGCAGTCTACGAACGTGAAACTCCCAAAACTCCCTACCAGGCCTGAGAGTGGGACTCTAGATAGCGGGCACCCTCCCCCATCACAAGGCCATCTGCTCCCAACCAAGCCACAAGGAAAGTGGACTACAGCAGGCATACAAGGTCCTATCAGGAATCGGCTTTGAGAACTATGGGGAGACTAAAGATCCCCCAAAGAACCTGAAAAACTTTTAGTTTTTTATTGTTGTTTTCGTTTTATTTTGTTTTCATGTCTGATCATTTGTTGTTCGTTTATATGTCTATGTGTTGCTTATGTGTATTGTGATTTAGGATTTGCTATTCCACTTAAAGCTTCTATTTTTCCTTATTATTTGATTTTTTTTCTTCCACTTTGCAATTTCCTAATTTGTCAGTTTTTTTCTTTCTTTTCCTCTCACTCTCCCCTTCTCCTTTCTCTCCACAGTATACTACTACTCCATCAGAGCTACCCTGCCTAGTTCTATACACAAAGTAAGGCCTCTTTCTATGTGTGTAAACAATAATTACAGGAATTAACTTAGACTTTCCAATAATATCTGAATAATCTTTTTCTAATCTCAGCAAGTCTCCCAAATACACCTATGTATAACTTGTTTTTCTTATCTTCATCTAGATCTCTAAGCTATTCCCTACAAAACCTTTCTTCAAATTCTTTTCCACCTCTTACAGTTGGTAACAAGGTCTTTATTCTCGTCTTACTACATATACCCCTCCCCTAAGCTGTGCTTACCCCTCTACTATCATTATACCTAAGTTCTCTTCTGAACTTAAATTCATATCTCTCCAATCCTAACCCTACACTTCTCCATCTGCTCCAGCCCATTGATCCCTAATGGTTTATATCTGACCCAGCTTACAATTGGTTCTATATTTGACTACAAAATTGATTCCATTTGACTATTTTGAGTACAAGGGGCACTATACATAATCTCAACCCCAAAGTCACAATATCCCTCCCGTAAGCAAAGAAAAAGAGAGCTAAATAGGAAAACACCTACCTATAATTCTGAAACCCTAAGATCTATACATCTATACAACACTGGGTTGGCTCTGGTCCTAAAAGACTATCTTACTGTAGTACCAGTGTGGTTCTTGTCTCCAAATAGGTAGAACTAACTGCAGAAACACACACAAAAAAATGGCCAATCAGCAAACCCCAACACCATCTCCACATAAACAACCTACAGAGCAGTCCCAGAATGACCTAGAGGATAATGTTTAAGATAGATTAAAAGCATGGCTGGTAAACCTGCTGAATGAAAAATAGGACACCTTGCATAGGGTTATCAGAGAACATGATGAGGCCAACCAGAAGCTAATAGATGACTTCATGGCCTCCACAAATAAAAAGATAAAGTAACTTCAACAGAGGGAGAAAGAAGCTAATGAAAAGATAGGAACCCAGATTAAGGAGTGGAAAGAAAAGTCTGATAACCAACTCCAGGAGGTAAGGCAATCTATTCAAGACTTAAAAGAAAACCTTAATAAGGAGCTGGCCACCATTAAGAAAGACCAGCAGGAGCAAAGGTGATAGGCACTGAAGTAAAAAACCTTCAAAGTAGAATGGAGGAAGGTGAAGAAAGACATTTGGAGGCTGAAGACAGTTTAGACTCCATAGAGAAAGAGCACACAATTATTCATAACAAAACTAAGAAGCATGACAGATCACTGCAGGAAACATAGGATACATTCAGAAAGCCTATTTTGAGAATAATAGGTATACAAGAGGGCCTGGAGAGGGAAGCCAATGGATTAGGAAATTTATTCAGCAGAATCCTGGCAGAGAACTTCCCAAATATACAAAAGGACAGGCCCGTGCAGATACAAGAAGCTTTTAGAACCCCAAATAGACCAGACCAGAACAGGTCATCCCACCGCCACATTATAACCCATACTGGCTCAATAGCCACTAAAGAAAGAATTCTTAAAGCTGTCAGGGAGAAGAGAACAATCACATATAAAAGTAACCCAATCAAATTACCTCGGACTTCTCAGCAGACACCATAAAAGCCAGGATGGCCTGGAAAGAGATATGCCATGCCCTAAGTCAAATAACTACCAACCAAGAATAATCTACCCAGCTAAGCTCTCATTCATAGCAGGACAAATAAAAACCTTCCATAGCAAGGAAAATATGAGGCAATATATTGCTACCAAACCAGCTCTTCAAAATATCCTCAAAGACGTTCTACAAGAACAGAATATGGGCAATGAAGGAGTCAACAGAGAAATACATAATCACAACAAGAACAGTCAAGGCACAGCCTCCTCCCCCAAAAATGGATAAAAAGGTAGGGGCTGACAAAAACCTCTTCGTCCTAACCCTCAATATTAATGGACTTAACTCTCCAATTAAGTGACATAGATTGTCCAGTTGGATCAAAAAGCAAGATCCTTCTCTCTGCTGTCTTTAAGAGACACACCTTGCCCACAAAGATAAACATATTCTGAAAGTGAAAGGCTGTAATAAAATCTACCAAGCAAATGGCCCCCATAAACAGGCGGGAGTTGCAATCCTACTATCAGATAAAATAGACTTCAAATTTAAATTAGTGAGAAGAGATAAAGAAGGTCACAACATACTAATTAAGGGATCTCTCCTTCAGGAGGATATTACAATTCTAAATATCTACTCACCAAATAATGGAGCATCCAAATTTATCCAAGAAATACTACTTTCCCTCAAATCTTACATAGATCCCAAGACATTAATTGTTGGGGACTTTACCTCACCACTCTCACTGCTAGATAGATCAACCTGGCAAAAACTCAACAGAGAAACCTCAGATCTTAAAATCTGCATAGATCAACTAGTCTTAACAGACATTTACCAAATATTTCACCCAGCAGTATCAGATTACACCTTCTTCTCAGCAGAACATGGAACATTCTCCAAATTAGATCATACTCTAGGCTACAAAGCAAATGTGTCCAAATTCAGAAACATTGAAATTATGCCCTGCATTCTCTCAGACCACAAGGGCATAAAATTAGAATTCAACACCAAAAGCCACCAAAGGAAATACTGTAACACATGGAGGCTGAACAACACACTGTTGAACCACCAGTGGGTCATGGAAGAGATTAGAAAGGAAATTCAAATGTTCATACTATTTAACAAAGATGAACACGCATACTATCAGCTCCTCTGGGACACAGCAAAGGCAGTAACCAGAGGCAAGTTTATAGCTCTGAGTTCCCACATTAACAAATTGGAAAGATCTGAAATTAACAATTTAATTTGGCACCTAAAGCTTCTTGAAAAAGACCAACAAACTAAACCCCAATCCAGTGACGGAAACAAACAATTAAAATTAAATCCGAATTAATTGACTCTAGTTCAAAAAAACTATAGAGAGAATTAACAAGCCAGGCACTGGTGACTCATGCCTGTAATCCTAGCTACTCAGGAGGCTGAGATCTGAGGACCAAGGTTCAAAGGTAGCCAGGGCAGGAAAATAAGACTCTTATCTCCAATAAATGAGAAGTAGTGCTGTGGCTCAAGCGGTACAGTGCTTACCTTGAGCTGAAGAGCGCAGGGACAGTGCCCAAGCCCAGCATTCAAGCCCCACAACCGACAAAAAACAAACAAACAAAAAACAAGAATTAACAAAACAAAGAGTTGGTTCTTTGAAAAAATTAATAAAATTGGCAAACCCTTAGCAAATATTATGAGAATCAAGCCCCATAACCGACAAAAAACAAACAAACAAAAACTAAGAATTAACAAAACAAAGAGTTGGTTCTTTGAAAAAATTAATAAAATTGGCAAACCCTTAGCAAATATTATGAGAAAAAGAGAACACACCCAAATAAACAAACTTAGAGATGAGAATGGAAACATCACTACAGAAACATCCAAGATTCAGAATATAATAAGGAGATACTTCTCAAACCTTTATGTTAATAACTTTGAGAATCTGAAAGATATGGACAAATTTCTAGCAAATATTGACATGCCCCAACTAAACCATGATGATTTAAACCAACTTAACTGACACATAGCAAGCATCAAAATAGAAGCAGCAATAAAAGAACTCCCACCCAAGAAAAGCCCAGGACCAGATGGATTCATAACTAAATTCTACAAGGCCTTCAAAGCAGAACTCACATCAATACTCCGCCATCTCTTCAATGAAATTGAAAGCAAAAATTCACTACCACACTCTTTTTATGAAGCCAGCATAACACTCATCCCAAAACCAGACAGGGACTCATCAAAGAAAGAGAACTATAGACCCATTTCTTTAATGAACATCAACACAAAAGTTCTCAACAAAATCTTAGCCAATGGACTTCAACAACTCATTAAAAAAAAAATCATACATCACGATCAAACAGGATTCATTTCAGGGATGCAAAGCTAGTTCAATATACTCAAAACAATATAATTCATCACATCAAAAAGAGCAAGGATAAGAACCACATGATTATCTCAATAGTTGCAGAAAAAGCATTTGACAAGATCCAGCACCACTTTATGATGAAAGCTCTGGAAAAACTAGGAATCCATGGAACATTGCTCAATATAATAGAGTCTGTGTATGACAAACCTACAGCCAGCATTATACTTAATGGCAAAAAGTTAAAGTCATTTCCTCTATGTTCAGGAACAAGAAAAGGATATTCACTCTCTCCACTTCTCTTCAACCTAGTATTAAAATGCCTAGCTACAGCAATAAGACAAGATGCAGACATAACGTGCATCCAAATAGGGAAAGATGAAATAAAACTCTCCCTCTTTGCAGATGACATGATCTTGTATTTAAATAACCCCATGGACTTTACTACCAAGTTACTTGAGCTGATCTGAAACTTTGGCAAAGTAGTAAGGTATAAAATTAACCCTCAGAAATCAATGGCTTTCCTGTATGCCAATAATGAGAAGAGCATGGCTGAAATTAGGAAAGCAACACCTTTTGTAATAGCCCCACAAAAAATAAAATACTTAGGAGTTAACAAAAGAGGTGAAAGAGCTGTATGATGAAAACTTTAAAAAACCTGAAAAAGGATATTAAAGCAGAACTAAGCAAGTAGAAAAACCTCCCATGCTCCTGGATTGGGAGGATTAACATAGAGAAAATGGCAATACTGTGAAAGGCTATCTATAAATTCAATGTGATACCTATCAATATCCCAACCTCATTCTTCAATGAAAAAGAAGAAGCAATCCAAAAATTCATATGGAACAATAAAAGACCCCGAATAGCAAAAAAAAAAAAAAAAATCCTTAGTAGAAGGATCAGCACTGGAGGAGTATCAATACCAAATTTTAAACTCTACTACAAAGCCATAGTAATCAAAATAGCTTGGTATTGGCACAAGAACAGACCTCAGGACCAATGGAATAGAACTGAAAACCCAGAAATGAACCCACAGACCTATAGCCATCTAATCTTTGATAAGGGAGCTAAAGAAATAGAATGGAAGATAGACAGCCTTTTTAATAAATGGTGCTGGCAAGATTGGTTAAACATCTGTAGAAAACTAAAGCTAGATCTGTTTTTATCACCCTGCACCAGAATCAACTCCAGATGGATCAAAGACCTTGAAATAAAAGCAGACACCCTGAAAACATTACAGGACGGAATAGGAGAAACTCTAGGTCTCCTTGGCACAGGCCAATATTTTCTTAATAGAGACCCAGAAGCACAACAAATCAAAGAAAGCTTGAATAAATGGGATTGCATGAAACTGCAGAGCTTCTGCAAGGCAAAGCACATAGCTAGCAAGATCAATAGAAAGTCCACAGACTGGGAGAAGATCTTCACTAACCATACAACTGACAAGGGTCTCATATCTAAAATATACTTAGAACTCAAAAAACTAAATCCCCCAACAGCAAATCCTCAAAGAAACAACTGCTTGATAAATAAGTGGGCTAAAGACTTAAAGAGAGACTTCTCTAAAGAGGAAATAAGAATGGCCAATAGACACATGAAGTAATGCTCAACCTTCCTAGCCATAAAAGAAATGCAAATCAAGACAATGTTGAGATTCCACCTCATCCCAATTAGAATGGCTGTAATCAAGAAATATAGTAAGAACAGATGCTGGAGGGGATGTGGCCAAAATGGAGCCCTACTGCATTGGTGGGAGTGTAAACTTGTTCAACCACTTTGGAAAGCAGTATGGAGGTTCCTCAAAAGACTCCACATAGAGCTCCCCTATGACCCAGCAATCCCACTTTTGAGCATTTATCCAAATGATCACAAACAAGGTCATACCAAAGCTGCCAGCCTAACTATGTTTATCACAGCATTATTTACCATAGCTAAGATATGGAACCAACCCTGATGCCCCTCAGTAGATGAATGGATCAAGAAAATGTGATATATACATATATGTATATATGTATAGTGTGTGTATGTGTGTGTATCTATACAGATAGCTATACATATATATACGTATATATATGTCTATACATATATATATACGTATATATATATACACACACACATACACATACACATACACACACACACACACACACACACACACAAAATGGAATTCTATGCCTCCGTCAGAAAGAATAACATTGCCTCATTTGTTAGGAAATGGAAAGACTTGAAAAAAATTATATAAGTGAAGTAAGCCAGGCCTAAAGAAACATAGGTCCCATGATTTTCCCTGTTTGCAATGACTAGTACATGTCAAAGACAAGCAGAAAAGGTCAAAAGCCCTGTACATATGACCAAATGAGATAATGTTAAGTTAAATGTACCCCAAGACAGGGACACAATGTTTTTTTTTTTCTTGCTAGTGTCTTACAATGCACTATGTGATTCTTCTGTTTCTTTTGTATATTCTTCCCCCATGTTATAACCCCTGTTTTCACTGGATTTGATACCGGTGTTCTGCATATTGTATACACATTTTTGTAATTTGGGGAGGGAAAGGATATAGCAGATCGCTTAAATGGGGATGCAGGCTGATCCATTGTGATGACGAGATGTACAGGACACTATGTTGAAAAACTTTACATTGGGGTGGCGGGGGAGGGAGCAATTGGGGAGGTGGGAAGGGAAGGGATGATGGGGGAAAATAAAGGAGTAAGTAACAGTGATTGCTATGAAATGTACTCACTACCCTACTCATGTAACTGTAACCCTTCTGTACAACTTTTTTACAATAAATAAATATATATATAATAAAAAGATACTAATTTGATTTATTATGTAATAAATGTTTGATTTTTTTTTTAAGATCCAGGTTGACTTTCCTGCTTGACACAGTAAACTGGAAAAGCAATCCCTATCAGACAGGGAAGGACAGTGACCCCAGAGGGTCAGGCTGACTGAAGGATCCAGTTTGAGAGTATGACACAGGAGAACCTCAGTGGAGTATAGCAGAGACTCCTTGAATTAGAGAGACTGATTTGGGAATCTACAGTGACCCATTAGAGTAAGGACCCAGGACAGATTCCTGAGAGCACAGAGTTGCAATGGAGACCCTCTAAGCTGTTGTTTGAGTCATCAACACAATATTAACACATGCAAATAAGAAAATGACCATAAAGTGGAGTCCTTCTCCACTGGCCTAGTATAACCACCAGCCTCCCTCTGCCAGCTGACTGTAACATTCCCTGATTCATAGGGCACAAGGGAGAAGACTCAGGAAGACCTTGCTTTCATAGTGTGACATGTATAGGTACAAATTAAGACATCTCTTTTGTGTATAGTTTTATTCCCAGAGCTGTTAACCTGTATCCCTTGATTAGGTGATGGCTGAGTTTCTCTATGGTGAGCTGACAGTTCTCTCATTTTATTTGTGTCTGTTTTTGTTTGCTTGTGCCATTACTAGCTTTTGAACACAGGTACTGGGCATTGTATCTAGCTTTGTTCCTCAAGGCTGGCACTCTATTACTTGAGGTCCGCTACAGGCTTTTTGCTGGCTAATTGGAAGTAAGAGCCTCTTAGCCTTTCCCACCCAAGCTGGCTTTGAACCAGAATCCTCATATCTCAGCCTCCTGATTATCTAGGATCAGAAGCCTTGAGGGAAAAATTGCTTTTCTATCAAATTATGTTGATTAAAAGTCTGCTTTGGCCTAATGACAGGGCTTTTGCTTAGAAAAAGAGGAACAGCTTTTAGGTAAGGAAGGATTTTGAAACATTAGGTTTTGTCTTAAAGTACTGGTTCCTTTTCAAGATGGAATTATTACATACCACAGACTATACAAGAAATAGCAGAGAGTGTGAGTATATCTTCAGATTATTTATGTACTGTCAATCTTATTTCAGAGTCACATTATGTAAATATATCTTACTCTATTCTCATCAGTCAATCATGAGCAGATTGTGAACCTGAGTTCAACCAATCTGAGCAGAGGGGCAGGGACTGCTTTAAGCAATAAATAGGGAAGCAACCTGCCTGTTTGTGTTTGCTTGCCAGATTTTAGGCTCATGAGACAGCCTTCTGCAGAAGTAAATTTTGCCTTGCTGAGACAATTATTCTTGTGTCTACTGTGACTTCAATGGTTCTTGGCGGGCATCTTTATAACAGTGTAAGCCACCAGTGCCCAAGCTGTTTTTCCTTTCTATATACTGTTCCTTAGAAGTGAGTTGTCTCCAAGAAAGAGAATGAAGCCACTCTTAGGAGGGAGCATCATCAAAGACATAATGGATTGATGGTAAAGCCACCAATAGTCACTTAGGGCTATATAGTCAAGTTGTATAGTCCACTATTGTTACTACTGTGGTGTTTCTAACATCAACATCTTCTACATTTATTAGTTTGGATTCTTTTAGGAGGGAAACTGATTCCTCTAGTACCCATTTTTTCAGTTGTTTACTTGTATTAGTTTGGGTTGCAGTGCATAACTATCAAATGGTATTGGTGATAGGTCTTTCCTCTTTAGCTTTATAGTATGCAATCAAAACACGGCTCTCCAGTTGTTACTTAGGTTCACTCCTTTCCCCCTACACATATCCCTATCAGTGAAGTTATGTCACACATTCACAGCATGGTTAGGTTTGTCACATTCTACATTCGGTCCTGGTTATTCAGAAAGACTCTCCCTGACCAAACTTTAATAGCTCCCCTGAGTTAGATTCCTTCCCTACTAAGCCTCAGTCTCAGATTCTGTGTAGACTTTTGTCTGGTCCCGTTGTATGAAGGACCCTGCTAAGTCAGTTTAGAGAGAATCACTCATTATTGATATCTCATCACCCTTAACATCTGATCACATTCTTTATCCTCTGATGTTTTTTTCTACCTGTACTGGGCTTTGAATTCAGGGTCTAAGCACTGGCTTTTAGCTTTTTCACTCAAGATTGGTCCTCTACCACTTGAACCACAATTCAATGTCTAGCTTTTTGCTAGTTAATTGAAGATAAGAGTCTCATAGACTTTCCTGCCTGGGCTGGTTTTGAACTGTGATCCTTATATATCAATCTCTTGAATAGCAGGGTTTATAGGCATAAGCTACTAATATCCAACTTCATCCACTAGCTTTGATATTTGGAGATACCTTAGATTTTGGAGACGCCTTCAACAATAATTCTATTCAGTTTAGCAAGATTTCTCCTGTCCTTGATGTTTCTTCTCAGGATTTCTTCAGCCATTTACCTGCTCATCAGCTTGCTGGCTAGTCAACTATGTTGGCTGTATTTGGAGTTGAGACTGGGGCTCTCTCATCATAAAGTCTTGTTTACTATTTGAACAAATGTCAGAATTATTTTTCCTTTAACTCTATGCTGACTTCTTAGTTAAATTCTTTTTTAAAATTGCTATAGTAAAATCCATGCACTGTGATAACTATCTGTTTTTATGATTTTTGGAAAACATATGGTCAAGTAGGCATGACTACAGTAGAGAAAATACCACTCATCTTAAATTTCTCTTGAAAGGTCTCTGTGTAATCAACTCTTTTTCCTACTTCTAGTACCTGGAAAATAGTGAAGTGTTTTTCTATCCTTACCTTTTTTGGAATGTGAAGTATGTAGTATTGGATGGACCAATTTTTTTTTACTTGGCAAAACACGTTTAAATTCACCCATGCTGTTATATTAAGTAATGTCTCATCAACTTTACTATTGAGTACTATTCCAATGTGTGTATGTACCATAGTGTGCTCACTGTGAAAGGTCTGGCTTCCTTATTGCCTTTCATTCTATAAAGAAAGCATATATACATATTTGTGTACAAGTTTTTATGTGAACATATAAGTTTTCATTTCACTTCAGTAAGTGCTTTAGGAGAGGATTGCTGGATCATATGGTAATTATATCCTTGTAAGAAACCAAAAAATTGCTTTCCATTTTGCATTTTGCATTCTAACAAGCAATAGATTCTATTTTCTGTTGTTCTGTATTCTCATAAGCCCTTAGTAATACCATTTTATTGGCCATCCAAATTTCTGTGTCTTTTAGTGGGTTTATTCTTCAGTTTCTTACTGTGCTAAAGTACACATGACATAAAAGTTGCCAATTTTATTATTATTGTATTATGATCATGTGTGTGTGTGTGTGTGTGTGTGTGTGTGTGTGTGTGTGTGAATATGGGCACTCGAACAAGGCTTTGTATTCTTGTTTAGTTTTTTCCTCTCAAGGTTGGTGCTTCAGCTATTTGAGCCAGCTTTTGGCTGGTTATTTGGAGATAAGAATCTCTTGGATTTGTCTGTTCAGACTGGCTTCAGATTGTAATCCTCAGGTTTCAATTCCTGAGTAGCTAGGGTCACAGGTAAAATGACATTGATTACATGATCACATTGGCACCTGGCAAATGCCAACACATTTTTAGATTCCTTGAATCTAAAGTGAACATCTGAAATAGCATAGAGTTGGATTGTATTTTATATCCATTCTGTGTTTTACTTCATTCATTATTGCCTTCTGGGTTTTTTTTTGGATTTTTATAATGAAATGTCTAAATTCCTTTCCCATTTCCAATTGTGTACATCCTATAGATATGTTCTTTGTGGTTATCGTGGAATTTATACCTAACACCCTAAAGTTTTTTTACACTCAAATTCGAATTTATACCAGCTACTGTGATAATATAAAGCACCGAGCTAGAGCTCAATGGCATTCCTTCAGTTGTTGATTTATCTTTGTACATTGTAAGTACAAAGCATAAACTAATTATTCTCATAATCATGAATCTAAAATTAGGTTTTAAAACATGGAATTATAGAATTATATAAGCTAAAGTTAAAAAGTTAGCTTTCAAATTAATAGTTTGTTTAAATCATTTAATCTCTTTTTAAAAAACTTTTACAGTTCTGGGAGTAAGACATACTGCAGGGCCTGAAGGAATGGATTTGTTTAGTACTCCTCTACTTCTCCCTTAGCTGACTCTGCACCAACCTCCTTGTAACCCTTTTCTAGTGCAGTTGTATCCTTACAGACCTCAGAAAATGCTCCTTTCTCTAGTTCCTTGCCTCCTAGCCCATTCGTCACATACCAAGGAAGTGGAAAGATATGTGTGTGTGTGTGTGTGTGTGTGTGTGTGTGAGAGAGAGAGAGAGAGAGAGAGAGAGAGAGAAAGAGAGAGAAATAGACAGAGAGAGACAGAGACACAGAGACACAGAGAGAGAAAGAGAGAGAGAAGAATTCACAGCCTAAGTGCTGTCCCTAAGCTTTTTTTGCTCAAGGCTAGCATGCAACCACTTGAGCCACAGCTGGTGGCTCATACCTGTAATCCTAGCTACTCAAGAGGTTTAGATCTGAGGATCACAGTTCAAAGCCAGCCTGAGAAGGAAAGTCCATGAGATGCTTATCTCCAATAAACCAACAGAAAACTGGAAGTAGCACTGTGGCTCAAGTAGTAGAGCATTAGCCTTGAGCTGAAGAGCTGAGGGACAGCAGGGACAGCACTCAGGCCTAGAGTTCAAGCCCCATGACCAACAACAACAACAAAAAAGAATCAATAAGGTCAACTGCCAGTGGCTCATACCTGTAATCCTAGCTACTCAGGAGGTTTAGCCTGCGGATCTCAACTAGAAGCCAACCCCTGAAGGAAAATCTATCAGAGTCTTATCTCCAATTAACCATCAGAAAGCCAGAAGTAGAGCAGTGGGTTAAGTGGTAGAGCTCTAGCCTTGAGCAAACAAAAACCTCAAGGATAGCACCAAAGCCTTGAGTTCAAACCCCCAGGACTGCACCAAAGGAAAAAAAAATTATGTGTATGTGTATGTGTAAAAAAAAGAGAGAGAGAGAGCCAACAGAACAAGCTTTAAGGTGTGTGAAATTTTAGCTTAATCAGCATTGGAAGACTGTTAAGTTACTTTTAAATGCACTGAAAATCAGGAGGTATATCAGCATTAAATTAAATCACATTGTGAGATTGACTGGCAGACCATGTAATGTGGGCAAGTTCATAGTCTTATCTTTATCGGCATAGTTTGCAAAGTAGGGCTGATAGACATGGCCCCAAACCCACAGAGTATGGAGCTATAATTATTCAAGTTTCTTTTTTTATAGAAACTAATTAGAATTGTGATAAGCAATGATTAGGCTGCTATTTCGGGAGGAAAATGATCAAAATGAGCCAATGCTAAATGTGGTTGCTTTAGTGAAAATGGATAGACAAGCCTGTCTAAATGAAAAGTTCCCAGTCAGTCCTTTAGGGAAGGAATTTCCCTCAGGACTAGTCTATTAGCATGTCATTTGCATAGAAAGTTAAACACCAAACCACCACAAATTAGGAACTGTAGGGCACAAAGTAAAGTTCTTTTTTTTTTAATGTTTGTATTTTTTGTTTTTTGTGCCAGAACTGGGATTTGAACTCAGGGCCTAGGATGCTATCCCTTAGCTTTTTTGCTCAAGGTTAGCGCTCTATCACTTGAGCTACAGCTCCACTTCTGGCATTTTGGTGGTTAACTGTAGGTAAAAATCTCTCAGACTTTCTGCTCAGGCTTGGTTTGAACTGCAATCCTCAGATATTAGCCTTCTGAATAGCCAGGATTACAGGCTTGAGCCATCAGCACTGGGCTATGTCTTCCATTCAAAGATGCTGTTTAGTCAAAGGGATAGAATCCTTGCTGAGGGCACTTTGAGGCACACTCCCAACTGTGAATTCTCCTAGCCTTGCAGTAGCCAGTACTGAAACTCCAAAACAGAGTATAGAGTGGTTAGAAGACCTTGACTCCTGTTTTGGCTGAAGCTCTTGGGCCTGAGCCCAGAGTCCTTTGCGCACTAAAGGAAGAATTTTCTCTCCCTGGGCATTGAGTAGCCAGCTCCTCCCCTCAAGTGCTAACTTACCTTCCTTCTCAGACATGTGAGATCTTCAGAGGCTCCTACTGGTGTTCAGCATATGAATTTCACCTCTTGGAACCCAGTTGCTTTAGTTCAAATCTTGGTGTTAATGACTGCTAGCTAGGGGTCCCTTAGGAAGATCTTGCTAAAGTTTTCTTATCTATAATAGATAAGATGACTGCATAGGTTTGTCTTAAGGATAAAAGCAGATAAAGGCAAAGAAGAGAACAGTGTACACGTTTCTGTAACAATGTAGGTGCTCCGTAAGTGTTAGCAATTGATACAGCTTTTCTTCCTTGGATGGAGTTCCTCATCATTCATATTTACATCTCCTGAAATTACCACAAATCAGTGCCATTCTGTACTTAATTCAATTTTTAAAATTTTTTTATTTTCAAATTTTTATTCATCTATATTTCAAGAGGTCATAGTTGTAAAAGTATAGGCTTACTAATTTTTCTAAAATATGTTAAAATAAAGGCAGATACACTAAAAATCATGTTCTTGTGTGTGTGTGTGTGTGTGTGTGTGTGTGTGTGCGCCTGTAACTCAAGGTCTAGGCACTGTCCCTTAGCTTTTTTGCTCAAGGCTAGTATTCTACCCATGAGCCATAGCTCCACTTCTGGCTTTTTGCTAGTTAATTGGAGCTAAGTGTCTACAGACGTTTCTGCCTGGGCTGGCTTTGAATCAGGATCCTCAGATCTCAGCCTCCTCCGGTGTAGCTAGGATTATAGGGTGAGCCGCCAGTGCCCAGGAAAAATAACGTTCTTAAAGGTTAGCACATTCTGAAATCACCTCAGGTAATAAGTTCACATTTTACACCCAGGGAACACTGTCTACACACATTCACTCATCTTCCAATTGTTCTCTCAGCAAGTATTTAGACAATACTTACCAGGTGAGTGGCAAGCACATTGAATAATGCCATGAATGGTTATCTTCTTGGCTTTCATGCAACAAATGGAGCTGGAAGGAGAAAGATAAGGACAACTCCTGCTGAATAGATGGGGCCTTGTAGAATTTTATCATGGGGTGACATTTTTGTCCTACTAGGTAGGCCAGTTCCTTCAGGAAACAGCATGAAACAGAGAAAAGAACTAAGCATCATCAGCTTCTGGTGGCTCACACCTGTAATCCTCACTATTCAAGTGGCTGAGATCTGAGGATCAAGGCTTAAAGCCATCTGCACAGGAAAATCGATGAGATTCTTACCACCAACTGACCAGCAAAAGCTGAAAGTAGAGCTGTGGCTCAGTGGTAAAGTACCAGTTTTGAGCCAAAAAGCTAAGGGGCAGCACCTAGGCCCTGAATTCAAGGCCCCATGCTGGTGCAAAACAAAACAAAGAAAAGAACCATGAATGATAGTTCTTTCACATGCCAGGTCCCAGGTAACTTGTATTTATAGCCAGATGCTGCATCCTGAGATTTTGGGCTTCTTCCTTAAGCTCTGGGAACTGAGTTCTTCCTCTGTAAATGAATATGCTATTCATCTACCAGACCACTGGAGGATTAAATCCCATGACACAGCAGGCACTCAGTGAATGAGAGCTTTCCTCAGATGAGCAAGCCTCACACAGTTGGATCCGTTTCTATCCTATGGCCTGTGGAACTTATCTAGTTTCTCTGTGTAATAACATATGCTCCTCAAAATCCCCCAATATGTAAAAGCAGCACTTGGTCATTTCTAAATCAAGTGCTTGTATTGGCCCACATGATTGAAGATTTTCCCAAGTTCAAGACAATTCCAAAATATTGGGTGTATAGTTTAGCAGAGGGCACATCTGTATGTAATGAGGCGGTGAAAACCCACCTTATACATGGAGAAACTGCAACATGGAGAGAGGTTAAGTCATTTGACCCAATCTCACGGCTGAAAGTGGAGGAGGAAATTTGACTATAGCCATGCCCACAATAGGACTCCATCTCCTATCTCAGTAATTCTTACCAAAGAGGGATTTTATTCCCTAGCACACATATGACAATGTCTGGACAAACTTTTCAGTGTGGGTTTCGTATGTCTGGTATTTAGTAGGTAAAGAACACTGCTGTTGCCAAAGATACTATAACACACAAGACAACTTTCTCTCTCCTGCAATCCAGAATCATTGACATAAAATGTCAGCAGTGTGGAGGATGGTGACACTGACACTGATATAGACACTACCATAGTAACTAGCAACATAGTGGTTCTGAACCAAGTGATAACTTAGAAGTCACAACATCCCACAGATCCCATATCAGGTAGTTTGAAGTATAGGCAGAAAAGATACAATCTGCTTTATCACAAGAAACTCTTGCCAGGCACCAATGGCTCATGCATATAAACCTAGTTACTCAGGAGGCTGAGATCTGAAGATTTTAGTTCAAAGCCAGCTCCAGAAAGGAAAATCCTAGAGACTCTTACCTCTAATTAACCAAAAGAAGCCACCAGAAGTAGAAGGGTGGCTAAAATGCCACCAACACATGCACACATACACACATACCATGCACACACACACACACACACACACACAAATGCACATGCAAATACACATGTATACCTTCAAGCAATAGTGTGGAATCCATTTCCTAAAGTGTTTTCATCTTGCCATTCAAATAAATCACTGAGGAGCACAAAGGGGATCCAGTGGCCAGGAAGAAAGGATGTGGGAAGTGTGTCACAGGACAGACATCCAAGACAGTCAATAGCCTGCTAGTATGAGGAATGGAGAAAACTGAACAAGTGGGAGCTTCTGCGTCCACAGCCTGCACTGTGAAGTCACTGGGACAAATAGCTCTGTGGGTCAAAGCAGCTCCTGTGATGAGGGGAGGTCACGTGGCCCCTGGAAGGACACCACGGCAGAATGAAGCTGGGCATTTGTACCTCAGGCCCAAATTCCAGGAGTCCCAAGTAAGGTATACCCACTCTCCCATATATGCCAAAAAGAAAAAGAAAAGACTGAATGGAGGGCAGAGAAAGGAGAGCAATGACATGGCAGCCATGGGAAAACAATACACAATTTCATGGCCAACCGTTTTCTGGGGCACAGACAATGGCTTCCAGTTAGAAAAGAAGATTGAGAGAAGAGGGTAAGAACGATATGCACACTTAAAACAGTCTCAAGTCAAAGGTATGGCCAAACTGATCATTAGCTTAGTCTCTGTCCCAAGAAGAATTTTAGGGAATTTTACCGCTTTAGAACTGGAACAGGAACAGGGTGATCTCCTGTTTGAGACTGTCTGCATTAAGATAATAAGACATTGCCTGTCTGAGGGGCACTTTTCCTTCCATTAGATGGTTATCTAAGGCCTTTTTTTTTTTCTCTCCTACAAACGGGGATTGCCAAATTGAACACAGTAGAGGATAATTCAGATCAAAGGGCAAAGATACAAAGTTGGGAGACTTTGAAAAAGCCAGCAAAAGCATCCTTTAAGTTGGTTTTTGAAAGGGCAGAGGGATAAGGTGCAGTCTACAAGAAAACAACCACTCCATCTTCTATTTGTGAAGTACTAGGATGGATCTGTTTCTCAAGGAACAAGATGGTCAGTTGAAGAAGACAATATACATGACTCAGCTGGAGCAGATGTGCCAGTGACATCATCACACACTGCAAAACAATCAAGTGACATTAATGGAATTATACACTAGCAATAACCACAGGAGACAGGCAGCTCACCTGAGCATTTTGCTTTATTCAATCTAATAAACATTTTCCTTATATAAAAGGCAAATGATGCATAGAATTAAAATAAGTTCTTGGTATTGTTGAGTTCTGAGCATTCACATTCCTATTTTAATACATGAGTATGGCTGAAATATCCCATAAGAGAATAAAACTGTTCCTTTGCATAGAGTAGTGAAGAAAACTCAGTATTTGTAGGAACTACAGAATGTTATTCCTTGGTCACTTTTTTGGATAAGAAAAAAAATCAAGAAAACAAGCCACAGTATATTGTCTGACACTATGTTCCAGTTTATGCTCATGACCTGGAAGTAAAAACTCTCTTGAATCTGGGATATCCCCCAGACCAATATTCTAGAATTCACCACTAGAGGTCAATGAGCCACAGCTATTGGCCTGGCAAGCTCTAGGCACAAGTGGCATTCCTGGGTCTCTAGGGTACTCAGGCACTGGCTCAGCCCATATCCTGAGCTCTCCAGGCACACCTTCACTAAGCAGGGTGTGTGAAGTATACCCCAATTCTAGTGTGTACCCTAACACCTCATTGAGATGAACCCTCCCACAATCCAAGCAGCTGTTCAGTTCACTGTCAGTCCCTCTTTCATATTCCTATTTGGCTGAAAGTAAGTAGCTTCAAAACATTTTTTTAAAGAAGACATAGTTGCTTGCAGCATTAACATTTGTTCATGGATTAACAAGTTTCCTATAGAGTATTAAAACTCATAGTTTGTTCTTGTCTCAGTAGACACTGATTTCCTAACGGCACATGGGATGCTGAAGTCCTCACTAGTGATTTCTGCATAGAGGAGGATGACAAGCCTAGTGTAGCCACTGGCAGCCAGGACAAAGGCTACCTGGAGAAAGAGCTGCCACTCACATACAAAGGGAATAAAAGAGACCTGGGTTGGTCAGGACCACATGGGCAAAGAAGGGGCCCCTTTTAGTCTAATAAAGGGTCGACTTAGAATATTATCACCAGAAAAGGAGTCAAACACAATTCTGCAGCCAGAGAAGGGCTGTCTGAATGCACAGTTCTCACAGGGATCTTGGTTAGGGGCAGTTTTCATCCCTAGACTGGGCTGGGCATGGGTGGCAGGAATCACCAATGTTTACAGTAAAGAGTAAAGCAGCTTTTGAAGTGTCTACAGCTTTATGAAGCGGTACAGACTCACCAAACTGGAAACCATTTACTAGTCTTACCTGGGTTCCAGATTTTACTGCAAAATCTTCAACTACTTTTTTTAAAATGGCTCACTCTTTTAAAAAAATACTGTAAATATACAAGCCAAACATCTATTTAAAGTGCCTGAGGAGTGGCAGTATTGTGTTCAAATCCTCCACTAGGACAGAATGTACTGAGCAGAAAATGGAACCCCCTGGGTGTTTGCATAGCAAACTGGAGACAAAGCAGAAGTGTGCCAAAAATTACAAACAAAGAGCCCCAGAGATGGGGAGAGAGGGATAGGAAGAGCAGTTCCCTCTTAGGAAAGAATAAAGTTTGGGAGTGGGCCATAGTGGCATAGTATAGGAGAGTCCATAAGATCAATTTTACTAGTAGATAACGTGGCAATTTCACAGAAAGAAATTATCCTAATTTCCTACAGCCTGTGAAAGTAAAAGATGAGCTTAAGACATTCAAAGTTCTAGATAGGACTGAGTTTCTGAATTAGGGTGAGGAAGATTCACTAATCATTAGATATGGGGTGTGAGGATCAAGAGCAAAGCCCAGAAGAAGCAACTCCAGGAATAATGGTCCTCAAACTCAGTGCAACTGTCCTTAGCTCAACGGCCAGGGAAAACCTCTTGTGCTGGGAGTCATTATTGCAAAAGAAAATGTGTAATTATTGCTAAAGAAAATGCAACATAGCAAAGCAGGAGTTGAGGAATGATCTACTTCTGCAAAGACTTCCCATCCTATAGTCAGAGAGCCCTGGTGCATGTGATTGTCAAGTGCCAATGCTATCTTGAATCCTGTCCTTCTCACTCAACAGAAACCATTTCCTGGAACTATATGATCTTCTTCCTTGTCTCTTTTCAGAGTATGGCTGTAGCTATATAGATATATGTATATATAGATAAAGATATATATATAGATATATAGATATAGATATAAAACATAGCTATTCCTTATTTATATACAGGCATTAATAAAGTGCAAATGTTATTGGCTATTGTAAAAAAAAATCAATCTTATTTTCCTGAGGAAGTGCGAACACAGCTTATCCCATGACAAGGTCAAAGGCATAGAATGCTTTCTGACACTCATTCTCTGATGCTGCAGGTTCTGCTCAGCCTATGGCTCACATAGGAGGGAGGGATGCCTTCCTTTTCCAGGAAGCATCAGTTCAGGGCAGTCTGCTGTTGCCTCTGTTCTTTGGTAATGATACAGCCTCTTTGAACTTGGTCTGGACAGCTCCAGAAGAGCTATTTGGTAGTGTTCAGTGAGCCATCTTCTGGAATCTTCTCCTCTGAGCAGCTCCTCCCTGATAGTCTGTCCAGGTGCTCCAGCTCACTGAAGCGCTCCGCCACACATTGAGCCGTGAGACGGGCCTCTGGGTCATGGTCCCAGCACTCCGTCAGCGTTTCGCACACCATCTGGATGCCCTGCCACGGGAGAAGGGTCCAAAAGGCACCATCAACAGGTGGGCTCCACACAACCAACATGAATACATTACTGTTCCCACTATCATGTACATCTTATGGGTGTGACAAATGTAAGGACATGCATCTGCCATTATCATATCACACAGAATAGTTTCTCTGCTTGGAAACTTCCTTCCTTCCTTCTTTCCTTCTTTCCTTCCTTCCTTCCTTCCTTCCTTCCTTCCTTCCTTCCTTCCTTCCTTCCTTCCTTCCTTCCTTCCTTCCTTCCTTCCTTCTTTCCTTCCTTCCTTTGTTCCTTCCTTCTTTTTCTGTCCCCCCTGCCTTCTTTCCTCTCTCCTTCTCTCCCTCCTTTCTTTCTTCCTTTTTTCTTCCACCCACCCTGGCTCACCTTTTATTGTCTTTGGAGTTTTATTTTCTCCAGAAGGTCATGTAGATGGATCATATACATATGACTATTGTAACAGTGCAGGAAGATCCTAGCCCACAGTGGTCAGCTGATTACCCAGTATCAGCTTCCAGAGTTGTCAACAGTGAGGCTGCGATACCCTATTCCTCTCCTCCAGCACTGGGCTGGATTTTGTAACATGGCTGTCTCTGTATGCCAGATGTGCTTGACTGATTCATAGGGTTCACCCCCAACATATAAAGTCCAGGAAATGTTACAAGAGTATTCTTCACTGACTTGATTTTTCTTTTGCATTGCAAATATTTTTTGTTACCTTGTCAGGCCTTCTGAATATAAAGCAATTCAATGCTAAGCAGCAGGTCTGACAGGTGGAAATAGAATTGGCTCCTCCCATTTAGACAGTAAATGCTGCCATTTGTGATCTTCCTATGTAGACAGGGCAGGACAGGTCTGCCTAACCCTGCTTTGGGGAGCAGGCACTTGCCTTTTTGTACCAATAACTGCCCAACATATCTTGGAGCTTTGTTCGCTCCCTTGCCAGTCCATGAGTTCTTGATGTTGAATTAATTGAGTAATTCACCTAATTGACAGTATTGATTGATGGCCCTGTTAAAGTAGTACTATTGTTGGGATTCTAGTAACATTTATTTTATTCAAGCACCCTAATTACAGGGGGTAAATTAAATTACATATTAAGCATTAACTTGAAATCAATAGGGCAACAAATCTCATTAAGAGAAAAAATGTATTATGCAACATCTTTCTAGAATTTTATCATCATGAATAATGGCTTCATTAAAATAACTGTACAGCAAGACGAGGCCATAGAGTTTGAAAGGAGCCTACCATTCTTGCCTTTTATTTCAGTGTTTATACAAACAGCTGTGCACCTTTTGAATAAAGACAGTTTTCTTGGAAGCCTGGAAAAGCCCCTGACCCTCAGCACCCTGGTTCACCAGGCCCTCTCATGGCTAACTTGCTCTGGGCCAGTGCTGGCTCACACCAGACTTCCTTCCATTTGTCTTCTTGATTGCTCCTGGTTTGCTATTTCCATTGCTTATCTGAATGTGCCCTGCCCTTAGGAAAACCTCCAACAGCCTCAGCCTTCATGGATGAGGGAATTCATCCAAAACTGGCAATAAAGAGTTTATCTGCCAGTGAGAAAGGGAAGTGCTGTTCTCTTCCTTCTCCAATGAGGACTGTTTCCTGGGTGTGTCAGAGTTCTACCATTTTTCTCTTATTCATGACCTATATTTTTTAAAAAATCTAATCATAGCCTTCATCAAGTGTCCCTGAATGCAGAGTTCAGATAGTCCTTCCTGGATCCCTAGGCCAGTGTGCTTCCCTGAAAGCCCTGTTTTTCTTTTCTTTTCTCCTTTCCTTTCCCTTTCCCCTTTCCTTTCCTTTCCCTTTCCCCTTCCTCCCTCCCTCCCTCCCTCTCTTTCCTTCCTTCCTTCTTTCCTTCCTTCCATCCTTCTTTTCTCTCTCTTTGTTTCTTTGTTTCTGTTTCTTTCTTTCTTTTCTTCCATTTATTCTTTTATCTTTCTTCCTTTCTTTTCCTCTCTCTTGTTTTTTTCCCAACCCCCTTTCTTTTTTTAAATAAGTATAGTAAAAATACTATACAGAGTGGTTACAGTTACATGAGCAAGGTAATGACTACATTTCCTATCAAGTATTGTTGCCTCCTCCTTTTTTTTCTCCCTACCATCCCTGCCCTCCCACTTCCACAACTACATTTCCCCCACCACCGCCTAAATTATAAAGTTCGTTTTTCAACATAGTGTCTTGTACATCTCATTGTTACAATGGGTCAACCTGTATCCCTATTTAAACATTTTGTTTTTTCCCTTCCCCTCCCCAAGTTAGAGCAACATCAAATACAGTGAAAACAGGGGTTATACCATGGGGGAAGAACGTACAATGCAACAAAAAAAAATCACATGGTACCTTATAAATATGTTAGAAACAATAGCAAGAAAGAGAAAACCACTTGTGTCCCTATCTTGGGGCTTATTTCTCTTAACATCATCTTATCTGGTCATATGTACATAGCTTTTGACCTTTTCTGCTTGTTCCAGACATATACTAATTATTGTAAATAAGTCCCTCTCTCTCTTTTTCCTTTCTGGGCTTGAACTCAAGGCCAGCACTGCACTACTGGAACCACAGCTCCACTTCTGGCTTTTTGGTGGATAACTGGAGATAAAAGTCTTACAGACTTTCCTACTTGGTCTGGATTCTAACCATGATCCTCAGGTCTCAGCTTCCTGAGTAGCTACAATTACAGTGTATGCCACTGCTGCCCAGGTCTCTTTTTCCTTTTGTGCCAACTCTGGAGCTTGAACTCAGGGCCTAGGTGCTCTCCCTTAGCTTTTTTGCTCAAAGCCAGAACTTTACCACTTGAACACAGCCCCACTTTTGGTCTTTTTGCTGGTTCATTGGAGATAAGCGTCTCACTAATTTTTCTGCCCAGGGTGGCTTCAAAGTATGATCCTTAGATACCAGCTTCTTGAGAAGCTAGGGCCACAGGCATGAGACACTGGTTCCCAGCAGCTTCTGTTTCTTGGAAAGGAAAACTGAGAAGCCATTAAGTTGCAGCAAGTGAGCAGGTTTTCTGTTCCTCCATGGAACAGAAAGCCTTCACTTTTCTGTTCTAGGGGTGAGTGAAGCTCCTTCCTCATGTGAGCACCTGCAGCCTCCAAGCCTCATGCGCAAAGCTTGTAGACCTTGCATCCAGCGGTCACCTCTCAGTCCACTTACCTGATAGTCCTGCTTGTTTGCAATTATGAAGTGTTTCCTCCCAAAGTGGAAGAACCCCAGAGGAAAACATTTGGGAAAGCAAATGGATTGAGATTAAAAACTCCTGGTTTGGAAGTGAAAAGCAGAGGCAAAATACTTCAACCCAGAATCAATAGAAGGGGGAGAAGCAGGGGAAACTGGGAAAATAAAAATGTACCCAATGTCTTCCTGATGTTTTAGGGTGCTGTATATACCTGGTGATCGACTGTAACTTATGATACAGTCAAGAGTTATTTGGTCCATTATAATGTACAAAGGGACCTGCCTTGTTGTTTAAGCCCATTCTTCAAAATTCTCTCCTAGTCACAAAGCTCCCTCAGAGCTGTCACTCCTTACCTGGTGGTTGAGCCAGAAGCTCGGTATTTCTGGTCGCCCTCGATCCCTCAGCACATTGTCCTTCATGCTTTCCACACAAGGGTGCTCCCGTACCTTGGAACCAAAAGGAGGCTCATAGTCTTTGACTTCTGTGGAGAGAAAAGCAGACACCGGCCAAATTAGAAGGGAATGGGCAACTTAGAGAAATGAACTTTCTGAGAAGCTTGTCTACATAAGCTCAGGTACCAAGATGGCAGAATACATCTGGAATTATAACTTTTGTTGTTGGTGGTGGTTGTGGGGTTTGAACTCAGGGCCTGGGTACTGTCCCTGAACCTCTTTGTGCTCAAGGTTAGCATTCTACCAGTTGAGCCACAGTGCCACTTCCTGGAATTACATCAAGAGAAAAAAATTTAACAGTAGTAGGTTCAAATAAGAAGGAAGGAATGATTGTGGATGGGACTGGTAGTTACACATTTTTTTTCTGCTACTGGAGCTTGAACTCCGAGTCTTATACACTTGCTTGCCTATTTGAATGGCAACCTGACAGTGCCTTAGGTATTGCTTGAAGAGTTGCTTTTTCTGTTTTCCTTTTCTTTCCTTTTTCTTCTTCTTCCTCCTCCTCCTCCTGCTCCTCCTCCTTCTTCTTCCTCCTCCTTCCTCCTCCTCCTCCTCCTCTTCCCCTTCCCCTTCTCCTTCTCCTTCTTCTTCTTCGTGTGTATATGTGTGTGTGTATGTGTGTGTGTGTGTGTGTGTGTGTGTGTGTGTGTGTGCCAGTCTTGGGGCTGGAACTCAGGGCCAGGGCTCTGTCCCTTAGCTATTTCACCAAAGGCCGGTTCTATACCACTTGAACCAAAGCTCTACTTCTGGCTTTTTGATGATTATTTGGACATAAGAGTGTCAAAATATTTTTCTGCCCAGGCTGGCTTTGAACTGTGATCTCAGAGCTCCTGGGTAGCTAGGATTATAGGCATGAGCAACCAGGGCCTAGCACAATATATAACAACTGGGAACTTATATAATGTGCTAGGGATTGTGCTAACAGCTGGCAACAGGAGGAGAATAGGAGGTCATGGCACACAGCTGCCATTTCATTTCATTCTTTTATTATTTTAATTTTGTGTTCGTTTTGGGGCTTGAACTCAGGACTTAGGTGGTATCCTTTAGTTTGTTTGCACTAAGCTGGTGCTCTACCACTTGAGCCACAGCTCCATATCTGATTTGTTGGTGGTTAATTGTAGATAAGAGCCTCACAGACTTTCCTACCCAGGCTGGTATTGAACCTCAGTCCACAGATTTCAGCCTCCTGAATAGTTAGCATTACAGGTGTGAACCACTGGCTCCAGGCACAGCTTCTACTTTAATCCTGGTAGGCTTGATGGGTGTGTTTAACTCAAATAATGGAACTGGTCCTTTATAGGTGGAAGAATCACAATATTACAAAAAACAGCTTCTGGTCCTCCATAAAACCACAGTATACAGATATAATATGTGAAATTCAGTTTTATGAAATCCCGATGCCTGGTACAACTTAGATAAACTCTAAAGACACCATGTGTTAAAGGAAATAAGCCAACATACAAAAACATATTGTATGATCCACTAATATGGATGTACCTTGGTTCCATGACTGATTGTCTCTGCCCCAACCCATGTTGATAGTCAATGAGGCCATGGTTTAGACTGGGATTGTTTCAGTTATGCATATTGTTTTCACTCCTTCCCCATAATTCTGTACCTCTGTACCTCTAATGTCTGTACCTCTGAAGACAGGTGAAGATGTACTGGAATGTTGTCTTCTCATGCTTCCATGCAATAAATCTTTCTCCATCTCTTTATTTGGCATATGGGGTAAGTGAACAGCCCTAAGTTGAGACTCCTAGACTTTGGGCCTGGAATCTAAAAACCCAGGTTCAACTTGCACTAAAACTTGACCAAGCTGAACTTGGATGTGAGTAAAATTCTACCTTTCCTCCAAGTAAATAGGTTTGTTGACCTTTAGCTTCAAGATAATCCTGTTAAATGAAAGTCTCACAATTTACTCTTCCAGGGTAAGAATCAAGGAAGCTTTCATGAAAAAAAGGATATTTTAAGAAGACATAACTAGGATTTAAATTTCATTTCCAACTATCATGCCTGATGTAGTGGTTGTGGTTGGTGCTTGCTTAGATCCTTGTTACCACACTAAGAGTGCCAGATCCCAGCTGACCCAAGCATTTACCATGAGGGTTCATATCTACACCCTTCTCTGGTAGATTGCCCGCGGTTGACAGGAAGGGCTACCCTTGAGGGTTGTGGACATGAATGCCTCCCCTTGGTATAGCCTGGGGTAGCCAATGACAAATGACTGTGAATGTTAGTCCACTCCTTGTGCCTCTGAATGGGACAACTCTGGTACAATTACAATTCATGCTACAAAGCTTCCCATGAAATCAGCCTGAGGCATGACCCTCCCCGAACTACAACTTTGCTTACATTCCTTCCATGTACGTGTCTGTTTCTTGTACTTCCTTCTCCTGAGACCATCTCCTCAATAAAGTGTCCCTTAAAAATCCTTCTGTCAGGTTAGACATCTAAAATGCTGCCCCCCCCATAGCTGCCAAGGAGTGTTTACTTCCTTCTCCCTGGGCTACATCTCGGTTCAAACATATATCTGCCTAGGGCTGCAAAATTACCCCAGGAGCAGAGGGGCAGAGGGCTTGCCGAAGCTAGAATGCTGACCTGGGAAGAAAGGACAGCAGGAAGTATATGCCACACTGCTGTTTCTTTGACCAAGATCTCTTTGCCTTTTTAGAGAGCTCTTGGGCTTTCTTCTTTCCACCAAACTGGTCATAGTTCCTTCTCCTTTGATGGCCAACTGTTCCCATACCAGTGCTCACAAATGACAGGATAGAACATGACCACGAACAGAAGAAGAAAATGTCAGGATTGGAGTCAAACCCAGCTGTCAATCTGAGACTGACAATTCTTGAGAACAAAAAAAAAGTCTCCATAGTGGAATTGTAACCCAGGGAGAGATTATGCCATTTTAAGACTTAATCTTCAAATTCACTATATAAACCTCAGATTCCTCTCACTTTTTAAGTTCTTCTCATGGAACAAAGCAGGCTCCCTTCATGGGGGGAGGGGAGAAGATGGCACTAGGACTTAGGACTAGTTTGGCTTACTAAGTCAGTAATAAATATTCCAGTGAAGTTGGTGGTTCACTTCTGTAATCCTAGAGTCATTCAAGGGCCTGAAATCTAAGGACTGCAGTTCAAAGACAGCCTAGGCAGGAAAGTCAAAGAGAAACTCTTCAATTAATCAGCAAAAATCCAGAAGTGGAGCTGGAGCCCACATGCTATGGTGGTAGCCTTGAATGAAACAGCTAAGGGAGAGTACCCAGGCCCTGCCCCAGTACTAGTGCATGCACATGCGTACACACTCACAAGTGCACTCACACACTCATGGACACACACACACACACACGCATGTACACAGCACTAATTCTTTCCTAAAACCAGGCCCTGCCCCAGTACTAGTGCATGCACATGCATACACACTCACAAGTGCACTCACACACTCATGGACACACACACACACACACGCATGTACACGGCACTAATTCTTTCCTAAAACCAGGCAACTCATGACTATGTTTTGTTCTACTCCTCCTGAAGCTCTGGAGATTCTCTCTTCCTCCCCTGGGACACAAGGTCTGCTGTTCCTCTTGGATTTGAGGAGATATTACAGGGAAGGGGGACACCTGGAAGGCCCTGGCCCGGTCTATGAATTTTCTTCCTTCTTCTACACTTAAATTTCACATGTCTGAGGCCATGATCATTTGATCAAACTGCCTTATTCTCATCTCTAGTTTTATAGTAATCTTTCAGGATCAGAGTGAGGATGGGGATTTGAAGTGGTGTGTTTGTGTGTGTGTGTGTGTGTGTGTGTGTGTGTGTGTGTGTGTGTGTTGGTTGGTCGTGGAGCTTGAACTCTGGGCTTGGGTGCTGTCCCTCAGCTCTTCAGCTCAAGGCTATCACTCTACCACTTGAGCCATAGCACCATTTCTGGTTTCCTGGTGGTTTATTGGAGATAAGAGTCTCATGGAATTTCCTGCCCGGGCTGGCTTTGAACCGTGATCCTCAGATCTCAGCCTCCTGAGTAGCTAGGATTACAGGTGTGAGCCACCAGCACCCGGCAGTTACGTGCATTTTAGGCTAACTCCTGAGAAATACTATTTGTATATAATCTTCCAAAACAGGGGAGACATGTGTGCTTTATTCTTTACTTTTGCAATTTTTTTCTCTGCATTTACTCCTCATTTTGCATACCCCAGTCCCCACCCTACCATTTTTCTCCTGCATCACAATGTGTGCCAAGATGAATTTATACCCGTGGTGTGTCCTTCTGCCTCTCAGACAGCCTCTGTGCTGTCTGCACAGGGCACCAGTCTACTTCCATTTTTGTGGCTGCCTAGACAACACATTAGACATTCTAGGGTCTCAAGATGACCTAGAAGACACAATGGTGTCTTCTAGGGGGTGTTCACCTCCTGGGGTGTTCCCTAACTGCTCCTTTGTTATTCTACATACCACTTGGGGTGTAGTGATGGGATCTTTGCTTTGGCTCTGTAGGAGATCACCACAGATGCACAAGGGGAGCCTGAACTCTTGAGGAAGGAGAGCAAAGGGAAAAAAGCCTCCAAATATGTAGGTTGGTGCCTGTGGGGGAGAGATCCTGGTGAATGGAACAGAGTGAATATTATACCAAGTGGGTCACCTGGGACCTTTGTTTTGCCCACTGGCTCTTTATGGGTTCAGAGACGGTTCAGTCCACAAAACTGTCAAGTCCAAAGTCATCTCAGCTACATTTTGTTGTTGGTTCTAGGATTTGAATTGAGAGCCTCTGGCTTGCTAGGCTGATATTTTACCACTTGAGCCATGCTTCCCAGCCAGTTATTTGGGTGATGGAGTCTCAGTGACATGTTTTTGCTCAGAGTGGACTTGAATGATGATCCTCCAGATCTCAATCTCCTGAATATCTCAAATTATAGATATAAGCCACCAGTGCCAGCTACTCATTTTTCATGTTGGGGCTTAAAATACTTTTAGTTTCAAAAATGCATGTGAGCCAAGTGCTGGTGTCATGCTTATTATCCTAGATACTCAGGAGGTTGGGAACTGAAAAACATGGTTCAAAACCAGTCCAGGCAGGAAAGGTTATTAGATTCTTTTTCTTTTTTTTCTGTCATGGGTTCCTGAGCTTTAGTACACTACCACTTTGAGCATAGTGCCACTTCCAGTTTTCTTTTTTTCTTTTTCTTTTCTTTTTTTTTTTTTTTGCTGGTCTGAACTCTGTCCCTGAGCTCTTCAGCTCAAGACTACCACTCTATCACTTGAGCCATATTGTCACTTCTGGCTTTTTCTGCTTATGTGGTGCTGAGGAATCGAACCCAGGGCCTCATGAATGCAAGGAAAGCACTCTACCACTGAGCCACCTTCCCAGCCCCACACTTCCAGTTTTCTGGTGGTTAATTGGATATAAGAATCTCATAGATCCAGACACCAGTGGTGTACACCTATAATCCTAGCTACTCAGGAGGCTGAGATTTGCTGGATCATGGTTCAAAGCCAGCCTGGACTGGAGAGTCCATGGAACTCTTATCTTCAATAAACCACCAGAAAACCAGAAGTGGTGCTGTGGCTCAAGTGGTAGAATTCTAACATTGAGCTGAAGAGCTGAGGGACAGTGGCCAAGCCCAGAGTTCAAGCCTCATGACCAACAAATAAAAAAAGAATCTCATAGACTTCATTCCCTTGTCTGGCTTCAATCCATAATCCTCAGATCCCAGCCTCCTAAGTAGCTAGGATTATAAGCATGAGCCGCTGCCACCTAGCTTGTGAAACTCTTATCTCTACTTAACTGGCAAAAAGCTGGAAGTGGTACTGTGGCTCAAGTGGTACAGTGTCAGCCTTGAGAAAAAAAGCTAAGGGAGAATGCAAGTCTCTGTTTTCAAGCCTCAGTACTAACACAAAAGGGGAAAAAAGCATGTGAGTAAAACAATGAAATTACTACCAAAAACTTATAGAGAAAAGTAAATCTCTCTCCCCTTCCTAATCCTTAGTTTCTTCTATGTAAGTATCATAGGTTGAGTGTTGGGAATAGAAGTGGTTGAAATTTTTCCCTTATTGTTTATAAATGTGAATTTCTCCATTTACTTTTATTTTTGTTTATAGATTTTTACAGAAGGTCAGGTATTTTTCCTTCAGTTCATCAGGAAGAGGCCTGGGGAAAAAAAGGGGCATGAATCACAAGATAAATGAATATGACTGAGTGTCTGGCCACATTACACTGCCCTGTGAGCCATCCAGTACCCTCTTATTCTCAGCTGCTTGTCCTTCTCGTGTTGCAGACCTGAAACAAACACACCTTCCACTGACCACATCAGATCAGGCTGGCCTTAGAGGCTTCACAGAGAATTGGAGCTGTATCTTGCCATGTTATTAGACATACTGGAAGAGGTCCAAGTGAGTCAGACAGAGGAAGAATGTGGAAGAACAGCCCTCCGATGTCATTCAACTCTTACTTCATAACCAAGGAAACTGAGGCCCCAAGTACTTAGGTTCTGGGAAAAACATTGAGAATGGAACACAATGTTACCGTCATTACATGCTATGAAAACTGCTTTTCCTTTAAAGGAAGTTCCCATGCTTTCTCCGCTCTTCTGCCAGATCTTTCAAAAACGACTTTCTCTCCTAACCAGAGCAAGAAGCAAGCACAAGGGTGCAAGCGCCAAGTGACAAGGTGCCTGTCACAAATCTAACAAGTATGTCCTGCTGAGACCCTCCTCCCTGCATTGAGACTAGCATCTTTATAGGACATTATGGTTCTGGTTTGGAATTTCTAAGCAAACTATGCAAAATCTACCTGTGACTAAAAAATTAGCCTCCCCTTTAATTGTCTATTCTAGTAGGAGAGATAGGTGAAGAAACAGAAAAATAATTCTTCTCCTCCCCCTCCCCCTCCCCCTCCCCCTCCTCCTCCTCCTCCTCTTCTTTGTATTGAGACTAAAACTCAGGGCCAGGGCACTGTCCCTAGCTTACTTCATTCGAGACTGGTGCTCTACCACTTAAGTCACACTTCCACTTCTGGCTTTTATTGGTTAAGTGGAGATAAAAGTCTTTTGGCTTTATCTACCTTAGCTGGTTTTGAACTGTGATCCTCATATCTCAGCCTTCTGAGGAGCTAGAATTACAGACGTGAGCCACCAAGGCCTGGTAAAAATACAGTTTAAAAGCCCTTGTACCTTGTTTTCTGTGCCCACATAATAAGGTACAGGTGCCTTTTATCAGTATATACATTGCCACTACAGGATGCCACATCCCTTTCTACACTGTCAGACACAGTGGCCTAACTCCAAACTGGCAGGCTGGATACTGGGTCATTGTCCTGTTCTAAGGACAAAGGGGAGGTGCGATGTGAGCCCTGTGTGCACCTGGCTGATGCTGTGATGTGAGTATGTGCTTGCCCTGGGTTACATGCATGCCCACCCTCCAGAGGCTTGCTGGCCACTTCCCAGCTGAGACGCCTTGGCCTGCTGCCTTTTATGAATGCCTGACTCATTTCCTTATTCCTTACTGGAATTTCCTCTGAATCTTCCCAAATAACTTTCATTCATCCTTTCTCCAGGGTCAACACTCTAACCACTGCAGGCACCTATGTAGTAGGACTGTTTACTCAGATCAGGTCCTTGATCCATCCTCAGTTTGTGTCCCAAGCCAGGGATTCTGAGGTGAATACTTCAGTGTTTCTCTCAGTATGTCTAAACAGAGGTCATCTCTTCCCTTCCCTATCCTTCCCTTCCCTTCCCCCTTTCCCCTACCCTTCACCTTTTTCCCTTCCCTCTTGTTTCCTTTCCTTTCCTTTCCTTTCCTTTCCTTCCCTTCCCTTCCCTTTCCTTTTCTCTTTTCCATGTGTGTGCACACATGTACACAGGCATGCATGTGTGTGTGTGTGTACACATGCGCACCTGTACTGAGTCTTGAACTCAGGCCTAGGTGCTGACCCTAAGCTTTCTCCACTCAAGGCTGGTACTCCACCACTTGAACCACAGCTCCACCTTTTTGGTGCATAATTAGATATGAGAGTATCATAGCCTTTCCTGCCTTGCCTGCCTTCAAACCATGATCCTCAGAATCTCAGACTCCTGAGTAACTGGGGTGACAGTGTGAGGCGCCGGCCTCTGGATGACAGAGGTCCCTTTTATGAGAAAGCTCTGCCTCATAGCTGGAAAAAGGGTCTGTCTTCCTGAGGTTCCCTCCTCGGCCTCTCCCTGCAGCCTCTTCCTAATGTAAGGTAGCTTCTAGGCCTCTCTCCCAAGAAGTTTCTCAATACTCTGAAAAGAAAGCGCATCAGGCACTGGCTTCTGGGACAACTGTGGTGTGTGTATCTCCAGTGTCAGCATCTGGCACACAGCTGTTGTTTTTGCTGTGGCTCTGGACTTGCAGGACAGCGAAGCTGTTGTCCTCCAAGGCCACTCCCTGATGTTTCCCATTTGCTTTGCAAATTGCACTGACTTGAAGTCCAGTAAAATAAAGTGCTTCCTCATCCTGGCCTCTTCTCAGTCTCTTCTCCATACCCTTTCTTTTCTACTCTTTCCCCACCCTGTTCTTTCTTCTTGGATCATCTGAGCTTTCTTTCCTCACAGAATTGCAGAAACCCAATAACATGGCACTGTCATTCTGGCTAAATACGTGCTCAGCCAGCTGTTTGTCAGCTTCTACTCAAGAAGGATTCGCAGTGGGTTTACATGTGGGCTAGTTCTGGCTGTGTGTATGAAGTAAAAGGGGTCCTGGACACTGCCTTCATCTGCCCCCCTCCTACACCACTCTAAATCACTTTCTCCGGACACCCAGCCAATTACATGCCAGTCTTTGCTGGATGTCCATCACATGACTTTTCTCCTTTTTAAGGCAGTCACACACCCACCCATCATCTCCTTTGGCTATATTCCTTCTTCAAACAACTCTGTGAAGACTTTTTCCCTTTCTATTCCCTTCAGATGATCAAAGTGTCTGGAATAACAGCCTCTGTCATTATCTGTCCCCTTAACATACTGTATTTTGGCTTCTAAAATTATAACACTCATCTATGTCACCTCTAACCTCTAAATGAGCTATTGGCTCATTAATTTGTCTTTCTAGAATATTACCTTCTCACTAGACTGTCTCTTGGGGGAAAAAACGTTTGCTTTTTAAACTGCTGTTCCTGCATGGCATTGTGGTATACACCTGAAAAATCGTAGCACTGGGACAGGAGGATACCAAGTTTAAGGCCAGCCAAGGCTGCTGTGTCAAAAATATAAACTACTTTCCTAAGCCTTTTGAATAGTGTCTGAGACACAGCAGGCATTCATGAAATAATTCTTGAGTGAACAAATGAATACATCCATCCTTAGAGAAATAAGGGTAAGGAAGTGATCCTGGGCTGGACACCTAGCTACTCAGAAGGCTGAGATCTAAGGATCACAGTTAGAAGCCAGCCTGGGCAAAAACAAAACAAAACAACAATAATAACTTCTGTGAGACTCTTTTCTCCAATTAATCATCAAAGAGCTGGAAATGGAGGAGTAGCTCAAGACAGCCTTGAGATCAGAAAAAGCCAAATGAGAAAGAGAGTCTCCTGAGTTCCAGTTACCACTGTTAAACACAACAAAAGTGGTCCCAGATTTTAAGGTACTCATTCCTTGAATGCACAGAAGTGTCTAGGGATTGTACTGACAAAGGCCCACCCAGATGAGAAGAAAACCCACCAATACAGACTTTCAGGAAGTAGGCCACTGCTAACTGCTCCTCAAGTGTCTCTCCACCTACCCCCAGAAAGGCTTTGCATAAGGGCTTTTGCATAAATTCTAGGACACATAGCACAAAGTTGACTACCCACTCCATGGTAGTCGGGGTACTTGTAGCTACAACTTAATGTCAATACTTTTCATCAGTCAGGCTAGCTCTCCATCAGGTTGACAAAAGGGCTTTCATTCTTGGCTCCTCAGCTTTTCTGTCTCCAAAGCCTGAGTTTTCCCATTTGCAAACAGAGGATTAACAAGAGCACACACTTCAAAGCATTGTATGTGGATTACATTAACTGCACACAGGCTGGTGCTTATGCAATAATAAGCTGTTGTTCCTTTGTGGCTCTATTCAACAAAACCAATGCCACTTTCGCTACAAAATATCTCTTTTTTTGGACCACTTTCCTCTCTGGTGTGTATGTGTACTTGAGTGAGTTAAATCTTAAGGAAAGACAGTTTACATTTCTGCTCATTCCTTATACTTTGCAAATTAAAGTCTCATGTCAACTAGAGGTATTTAATGTCATTTTTTGGTTTAGAAAAGTAAGAAATATATGTTCATGTGTCAATTTTGAAAAAGCAAAGTCTGTTTCTTGCAGACTATTAACTTATGGAGGTGAAGGTCTGTCTTTTCCATCTGTGATTGTGTAACAGCTGGAGAGTGTGACAGAATCCCTGGCTTGCAGGAAGTACATCTGTTTTATGGCTTTCTGCACTCTCCATGGGACTCACTGGATGGAAAAGAAAGCCTCTGATATTAAGACTAAGCTAATATGTGCATCTGATCATATAAAATAATATTTATCGGGGCTGGGAAGGTTGCTCAGCGGGAGAGTGCTTGCTTTGAATACATGCCTTGCATGATGAAGTGCTGAGAGACAGCACCCAGGCCCAGAGTTCAGGCCCCACGACTGACAAAAACTAAAACAACAACAGCAACTATATATATATATCCATATGTATGTATGTATACATACATACATATATACATACATATGTATGTATGTATATATATACATACATATGGATACATAAATATATATACATACATATACATATATATATATACACACATACATATATATATATAATCAAAATAAACTCTGGGAAGTAGAAATAGGAGGGTTTTTTTGTTCTTTATTGCTGTTTTTGTTTTCATTTCCTTTTGTCATCTTTGTTCATTTATCTGTCTTTGGGAGGGTAAGAGAGGACACAGAAATGGAGGGACAAAAAGGTGAACAAATACAGCAGTGGTACTCACTAGACATCATGTTGAAAATAAACTGTCAACTTGTGAGTGGAGATAGGAGGGAAGAACTGGGAGAGAGCAAGGGAAGGGGTGCCATTGTTCAAAAAGAAATGTACTTATTACCTGACTTATATAACTGTTACTCCTCTGTACATCACTTTTTTTTTTGGGTCCAGTTGTGGGGCCTGAACTCTGGGCCTGAGTGCTGTCCCTCAGCTCTTCAGCTCAAGGCTAGCACTCTACTACTTGAGCCACAGCGCCACTTCCGGCTTTTTTCTTTTTGCTTATGTGGTGCTAAGGAATCGAACCCAGGGCCTCAGGCATGCAAGGCAAGCGCTCTACCACTGAGCCACCTTCCCAACCCTGTACATCACTTTTATAATAATAAATAAATTTTAAAGAAAAGAAAGTAAAGCCTTCATATTGAAAAAAAAAAGACTAAACTTAAAAAAAAAAAAAGCTGTCATTTGGGTTTTTAAGATGAACCAGGCAGTAATAAAAATCAACAAAACCCCAAATGCCAATAGTTCGAAAGGAGAAGACAGAGTAAGTGAAGGGTGGGTGTACAGCATTTGCTCACTCACTTAGTTCAAGAAAGGGCTTTGTGTCAGGATGAAAGCAAGGATGGATAAAACAGCCTTGATTCATTAGGCTGAGTGGACATGGGAGAAAAAGAATCAAAGAAAATAAAAAACAGGGCAGCTGGTTTCTCCAAAGCCATCTGTTCTTACCATGAAGTTTATAAAAGGATTTTTTGAGACAAGCTTTCCAAATCAGATCCTGCTCTTTCCTTAGGACTGCTTGCTTACCCCACTTTAGAATGTGGAAAAGTTGTTCTTCCCCATGTGCCTAGATTCTTCCACATAAAAACAGGAGCAGGGAACTCACGCTGGTCCATCATAAGCAGTTGCATGGACAGAGCGAAAGACAGAGACACACTCTCCAGCACAGGAGAAGATTCTGAAATCTAGGTACATTTATTCCAACACTGACTACAGAATCTTCTCTGACACAGTTCTTATCAGACTAAAGATTCACTTTGGTCCTGTCAAAGCTTTCAGGCAGAAAATTATTCTCAGTGGCTGAAACTCGGTTAAATAAATTTCACTGCACAAGAAAAAAAATTACTTGCAGTAATATGAGAGAAGAAATCTCAGGCAGGTAACCAGGAAATAGGAGTGTCAGCAGAGAAGAACACGATCTCTACCCTGGGGGACCAGGGAGAGAGGTCTGGTCTAGCAAGGAGCAGGGAGAAAGGGGTGAACCTGGATCCATCAGTCTAACATGTTCTGAAAGGGATGAAGAATCTGAGCCTGCAAAGGTATCAATCTTTATCTGGATAGCTTTTATCATGGATAAAATGTTGACAAGTTTGAGCCAGTAACCAAAGCTGTGGTAGTCTGAAGAACAAAATGAATAACAGCGGTATTGAATATGCATAGAATGGAGTAAATATCCATATTGTCAAAGCTCATCTAAATACATAATTAGTGAATAAATAATGAGATGGTAGAAGAAGGGACAGATCTTCCCCACAGGAGAATACCAATGAAGGAAAATAAAATATGTCCAGTAAGCACATAATAGTGATAATTGTTGGAAGCAAGAATTACTGATGCCTCCCCAATTTAATGGGTAAAACGATGAGGGGGTGGGGGTGGGAACCCTAGTACTACACAGGTGCTCGGTATTGTCAGAAACAAGTAAAAGTTGGGCTAATTACAAATAGAAAAAGAATAGTTTTACTGAGAGAAGCTATAAAACATTGCCTGAAAAGAGTAATCAAATTTCTCCTCTGACACCAGTGACCTTGAACCCACTGAGAAGGGCCACAGCAACCTACCTTCGTCATTCTTGCTCCATATATATAATCTCAATGTAATGATCAGAAAACCTCAGAGAAATACAAAGTGAGGAGCTGTCAATAAAGCAACAGGTCTACACTTTTTTCAAGCCTCCAGATTATGGAAAATCAGGATAGGCTGGGCAGGAGACTATGGGGCATGAATGTCCACTCATCATGTAACTTGGCCTGGATCCTGCTTCAGAAAGGCTGTTAGTGGAGACATCTAAATACAAGTAGGGTATCTATATCAATGAAGAGCACTGAACCAATGTTAACTTCTTGGTGTTGATAGTTAGATGCTGTGGGTTAGGAGGAAGCTGGGTTAAAAACAGATGAGGACTTGCTGGGTGCCAGTGGCTCACACCTGTAATCTCAACTACTCTCAGGAGGCTAAGATCTGAGGATGGTGGTTTAAAGCTGGCTCAGACAGGAAAGTCCATGAGATTCTTTTTTTTTTTTTGGTTCCGGTCGTGGGGCCTGAACTCTAGGCCTGGGCACTGTCCCTCAGCTCATTTAACTCAAGGCTAGCGCTCTACCACTTTGAGCCACAGCACCACTTCCGGCTTTTCTCCTTTTGCATATGTGGTGCTGAGGAATCGAACCCAGGGCCTCACACATGCAAGGCAAGCGCTCTACCACTGAGCCACCTTCCCAGCCCAGTCCATGAGATTCTTATCTCCAATTAACCAACAAAAATCCAGAGGTGGAGCTGTGGCTCAAGTGGTAGAGTGCTATCTTTGAGGAGAAAAGGCAAGGGAGAATGTGAAGCTGTGAGTTCAAACCTCCCCCTTCACCCCCCCCATACAAACACACACACACACATACACACACACACACATTTTTTAAAAAAGATGGAGATTTTATGTTGCTTTTGCAACTATTTTCAAGTCTAAAATTATTACAAAACACACATTTTAAAATAATTAAGTTTAGCGTTATTTCATCTGTCAGCCATTAGGACCAGTCTGATGTACATTGCTCAGGTGAGCCCTGATAGAAATCAGAGAGGAGAATCAATAGGAAAAAGATAGGGCTAAGTAGACATCTGCTGTTCTACTGGCACAATATTCCCTAAAGCAATGGCCCTGCCCCTGAGCCCCAGTAATGCCTATCTTATTTACATTTCAAGGCCTAGAGCAAGCACAGCCACCAGCAACAGCGAGCTTTATGTACAGCTTGCTGAGAAGACAGGGCAATGGAATCTGGGGAAGTTATGGTAGTGTGCTTAACGGGAACGTTCAAAAGGAAAAGAAGAGTAAGGGACTAAACTTGGAGAAAAAAAAAAAAGAGCAAGCAAGCCAGACCACTTAGAGATTATAGAAGAAAGGCAGAAAAGAAGCCAGTCATCCTAATTACTGGATGGCTTCCCTCAATAGCCTCTCTTCCTTAGAGTTTCCAAAACCTAAACAAATAGGTCAAACCATTTTGCTGGTTTTGCCTAAATCAAACAAGACATGTCTATGGAAGTAACTTCTTAGTCAAAATATTTTGTTGGACTTTATAATTCTGAAAAGCTTTAAAACACCAAAAGAAACCTATCTAAATAATATTACATACTAGATAAACAAATAATTCTCATACACATAGTGTTGTCTCTTTTTAGTTATTAAAATATATGTGAAGAGGTGCACTAAGAAAAAGTAATGATATAGAGCCATCAGAATGAAGAAGACACAAAGGTTTATCCCTTCCAAACTTGGCTTTCAGGTTAACATATTTTGCCAGTTGCTAGTGGCTCATGTCTGTAATCCTAGCTATTAAGGAGGGTAAGATCTGAGAATTGTTGTTTCAAGCTAGCCTGGCCAGGTAAGTCTTTGAGACTCATTTCTAATTAATTATATAAACAAACAAATAAAAACAACTTTCCAAGCATCCATGTCTCAACCTATAATCTTAGCTACTGAGGATGCTGACATCCACGATCACAATTTGAAGACAAACTAGGCAGAAAAGTCCCCATGAGACTCAATTAACCATTCAAAAACCAGAAAAGAAAGCTGTGGCTCAAAGTGACAGAGTGCTAGCCTTAAGCGAATCAGTTCAGGAACAGCACCCAGGCACCCGAGTTTAAGTACTACAAAGGAAAAAATAAAAGCACAAGCAGTTGGAGGTGTGACTCAAGTAGTAGTACCTTAGCCCTGAGTTCAAGCCCCAGTTCTGGCACAAAAAAAAAAAAAAATACAAACGAACAAACAATAATATCAGATTTTAAAACGTTTAGCTTAGCTCCCAAGATTGTAGAGTAGATTCTAGTAGTTGCCACTGTGGAGTTAACTGTTTTGTGATGAGTCCCTAGCATCATGCTCACAGCAAATAGTAATATACTATCATTTGGAAGGCAGGTCCAGGAGCATGACAGGACTGTGATCTGTACATACATACCTCCCACCGCATTACAGCGAGACGTCATCTCCCAGAGCACCAGAGCCATGGAATACACATCCGTCTGCTTGAAGGACTCAACATTCTCCAAATTCATCCTGGATTCTAGTACTTCTGGGGCCATGTATCTTGCAGTTCCCACCTAAATAAAAACAGGCATTGAGGCCTTTCATTTCATTACAATGTCTTTATTTTAACACCACAGTTGATACGTGTCACTCCCACAGGCAGATTACCTTAAAAAAAAATCACAGTGCTTCCAAATGCTGGTGGCTCACACCTGTAATCCTAGCTAATCAAGAGGCTGAGATCTGAAGACAGTAGTTCAAAGAGAGCCAAGACAGAAAAGTCTATGAGAACCTTATCTCCAATTAAGCAGCAAAAAGCTACAAGATACCACCTGAGCAAAATAACCAAGAGAGAGCAAAGGCTCAGATACAAAAACAAAAATAACAAAAACTCCACAATGAAGTTTTAAATTAAGAACAACACAGAAAGAGAGAGCAATATAGTCACTAAAAAAAAAAAAAAATAGAACATCTCTTCCAGAAAACCCTTGGAAGATTATAAACAAAGGAACAAAGAAGTGCCAGAGACTTATCTGACTTCTAATGTATGTCATTACAGATAATATGAGAGAATATAGCAAGACATTTTAGATGCTTAGTTTTGCTTTTACAATGAAAATTAAACATTTCTGGTTTTGTACCAGTGTTAGAACTCAGGGCCTTATACATGTTTGCCTTGCTACCACTTGAGCCATGCCTCTATCCCTGTTTTTTACTAGTTATTTTAGAGATGAAGTCTTGTGGTCTATTCTACCTGGTTTGGTCTTGAGTCTCAATTCTCTAGAACTCAGCCTCCCAAGTAGCTAGGGTTACAAGCATGAGTTAGTGCAAAGTAAATAATTTTTCTTTAATTCTTGAAACTCTAAAATGAGAAAAATTGACATTCATTTTGATCACTTAAGAGTTGTTTTAATCTTTGTTTACTCCAAGACATAGTCTAGTTTTCCAAGACTATAATTTCCAAGATATAATTCTACAAGTCACCTAAATTAAAATTACATGAAAGTATTTTCACAGGACAAGACCAAATCCAAATCATATTTTAATTTTTAAAGATGTGACACATAATTGTGTTTTGACTCATAGGCCTGTGGTAAACTTTATTACTGACCATATGTGAACATGGGATTCAAAGGAATAAGAAAAATACTTCTAACAAAAAAATCACTTTCAAATTAAATGTATGATATTGTAGCTTGTACAGCTTGACTTATACAACAATTGCCAGACCTTGTCAAGGACCTAAGGAGGTCAAGTAATTTGACACCAGTGTTCCAAGGAATGGTTCTTACAGGCACTTTGTAGAAGACAGCTTTCTTTTTAATGGGTCACTGTATGAGTCATGGCCTTGACATATGGATTTATTTCTATTTCAACATGTTAACCTCAACACTGCCTGGGTAGCTGGAAGCACAGAGGCTGCCTGGGCAGAAACTCCACATATTCAACACTTCTGAATATATAAGAAGTAAATCCTTGGCCAGGCACCAGTGGCTCATGCCTGTAATCCTAGCTACTCAGGAGGCTGAGATATGAGGATCATGCTTCGAAGCCAGCTAGCTTCAGGAAAGTCCGTGAGACTCTTAACTCCAATAAACCACCAGAAAACCAGAAGTGATGCTGTGGCTCAAGTGGTAGAGGGCTTGCCTTGAGTTAAAGAGTGCAGGGACAGGGTCCAAGCCCAGAGTTTAAGCCCCACAACCTAAAAAAAAAAAAGAAGAAGAAGAAGAAAAAAAAGAAGTATATTCTGCCAACTGGCCAGAGAGAATAGCCTGGGGAATGCCTGGGCTCATCACCAGGGAAGGGTGTCCTGGACCTTTCTAGTCACTTTCCAATAAGTTGTTAACCAAAGTCCTTTTTCATGACTATTGATGATCACTTTCACCATCCTAGGCATGCAGGTAGGTGTCACAAGAACACAGATTTAGGTAGGTTTCAAGAAGGCTACCTTCTGTAAGCTAGAAGTCAATATGATTATTGACATTAATCAAAATGATTGTGCACATACATTGGTTGATTTAAGATGTTGATTTAAGATCCCTTTGTTGGGCTGGGAATGTGGCTTCGTGGTAGAGTGCTTGCCTTGTGTAAATGAAGCCCTGGGTTCGATTCCTCAGTACCACATAAACAGAAAAAGCTGGAAGTGATACTGTGGTTCAATTGGTAGAGTGCTAGTCTTGAGCAAAAGAAGCTCAGGGACAGTGCCCCAGGATTGACAAAAAAAAATCCCGTTGTACAATTACTTAAAGATTATATGTATATGTGTGTGTGTGTGTGTATATATATATATATATATATATATATGTATATATATACACATATACAACAGTGTAGAGGAGAAAGAACCAAGTAAAATTGAAAGAGAGGGAAAAATAGAGATAAGCTGGTAACTCATGTCTGTAATACTAACTACACAGGAAGCTAAAATCTGGAGGATCTTGATTTTGAAACCAGCTTTGACAGAAAAGTCTACATGACTCCATCTCCAAAATAACTAGCAAAACACTGGGCTGGAAGTATGGCTCAA